>NC_143022.1:50325625-51062500 GCF_057628025.1 Oncorhynchus mykiss | reverse complement strand
TGTCTTCTCTTGAGAGCCATGTCGTGTCTGAATCCTGGCTTAGGAAGGCCACCAAAAATTCTGAGATTTCCATACCCAACTATAACATTTTCCGTCAAGATAGAACTGCCAAAGGGGGAGGAGTTGCAGTCTACTGTAGTGATAGCCTGCAAAGTAATGTCATACTTTCCAGGTCATTACCCAAACAGTTCGAACTACTAATTAAAAAAATTACTCTCTCCAGAAATAAGTCTCTCACTGTTGCCGCCTGCTACCGACCCCCCTCAGCTCCCAGCTGTGCCCTGGACACCATTTGTGAATTGATCGCCCCCCATCTAGCTTCAGAGTTTGTTCGGTGACCTAAACTGGGATATGCTTAACACCCCGGCAGTCCTACAATCTAAGCTAGATGCCCTCAATCTCACACAAATCATCAAGGAACCCACCAGGTACAATCCTAAATCTGTAAACAAGGGCACCCTCATAGACGTTATCCTGACCAACTGGCCCTCCAAATACACCTCCGCTGTCTTCAACCAGGATCTCAGCGATCACTGCCTCATTGCCTGTATCCGCTACGGGTCCACAGTCAAACGACCACCCTTCATCACTGTCAAACGCTCCCTAAAACACTTCTGCGAGCAGGCCTTTCTAATCGATCTGGCCCGGGTATCCTGGAAGGATATTGACCTCATCCCGTCAGTTGAGGATGCCTGGTCATTCTTTAAAAGTAACTTCCTCACCATTTTAGACAAGCATGCTCCGTTCAAAAAATGCAGAACTAAGAACAGATATAGACCTTGGTTCACTCCAGACCTGACTGCCCTCGACCAGCAGAAAAACATCCTGTGGCGGACTGCAATAGCATCGAATAGTCCCCGCGATATGCGATATACTTCAGGGAAGTCAGGAACCAATACACGCAGTCAGTCAGGAAAGCAAAGGCCAACTTCTTCAAGCAGAAATTTGTATCCTATAGCTCTAACTCCAAAAAGTTCTGGGACACTGTAAAGTCCATGGAGAACAAGAGCACCTCCTCCCAGCTGCCCACTGCACTGAGGCTAATTAACACGGTCACCACGATAAATCCATGATAATCGAAAACTTCAACAAGCATTTCTCAACGGCTGGCCATGCCTTCCTCCTGGCTACTCCAACCTCGGCCAACAGCTCCCCCCCCCCCCCCCCCCCCCCGCAGCTACTCGCCCAAGCCTCCCCAGCTTCTCCTTTACCCAAATCCAGATAGCAGATGTTCTGAAAGAGCTGCAAAACCTGGACCCATACAAATCAGCTGGACTTGACAATCTGGACCCTCTATTTCTGAAACTATCAGCCGCCATTGTCGCAACCCCTATTACCAGCCTTTTCAACCTCTCTTCCATATTGTCTGAGATCCCCAAGGATTGGAAAGCTGCCGCAGTCATCCCCCTCTTCAAAGGGGGAGACACCCTGGACCCAACTGTGACCTATTTCCATCCTGCCCTGCCTATCTAAGGTCTTCAAAAGCCAAGTCAACAAACAGATCACTGACCATCTCAAATCCCACCGTAACTTCTCCGCTGTGCAATCTGGTTTCCTAAAGATTGGAAAGCTGCAGCGGTCATCCCCCTTTTTCCAATAGGGGGACAATCTAGACCCAAACTGTTATAGACCTATATCCATCCTGCCCTGCCTTTCTACAGTCTTTGAAAGCCAAGTTAATAAACAGATCACTGACCATTTTGAAACCCACCGTACCTTCTCCGCTGTGCAATCCGGTTTCCAAGCTGGTCACGGGTGCACCTCAGCCACGCTCAAGGTACTAAATGATATCATAACCGCCATCGATAAAAGACAGTACTGTGCAGCCGTCTTCATCGACCTGGCCAAGGCTTTCGACTCTGTCAATCACCATATTCTTATCGGCAGACTCAGTAGCCTCGATTTTTCTAATGACTGCTTTGCCTGGTTCACCAACTACTTTGCAGACAGAGTTCAGTGTGTCAAATCGGAGGGCATGTTGTCCGGTCCTCTGGCAGTCTCTATGGGGGTGCCACAGGGTTAAATTCTCGGGCCGACTCTTTTCTCTGTATATATCAATGATGTTGCTCTTGCTGTGGGCGATTCCCTGATCCACCTCTACGCAGACGACACCATTCTGTATACTTCTGGTCCTTCCTTGGACACTGTGCTATCTAACCTCCAAACGAGCTTCAATGCCATACAACACTCTTTCCGTGGCCTCCAACTGCTCTTAAACGCTAGTAAAACCAAATGCATGCTTTTCAACCGTTTGCTGCCTGCACCCGCACGCCCGACTAGCATCACCACCCTGGATGGTTCCGACCTAGAATATGTGGTACCTAGGTGTCTGGCTAGATTGTAAACTCTCCTTCCAGACTCATATCAAACATCTCCAATCTAAAATCAAATCTATAGTCGGCTTTCTATCCCACAACAAAGCCTCCTTCACTCACGCCGCCAAACTTCCCCTAGTAAAACTGACTATCCTACCGATCCTCGACTTCGGCGATGTCATCTACAAAATGGCTTCCAATACTCTACTCAGCAAACTGGATGCAGTTTATCACAGTGCCATCCGTTTTGTTACTAAAGCACCTTATACCACCCACCACTGCGACCTGTATGCTCTAGTCGGCTGGCCCTCGCTACATATTCGTCGCCAGACCCACTGGCTCCAGGTCATCTACAAGTCCATGCTAGGTAAAGCTCTGCCTTATCTCAGTTCACTGGTCACGATGGCAACACCCACCCGTAGCACGCGCTCCAGCAGGTGCATCTCACTGATTATCCCTAAAGCCAACACCTCATTTGGCCGCCTTTCCTTCCAGTTCTCTGCTGCCTGTGACTGGAACGAATTGCAAAAATCGCTGAAGTTGGAGACTTTTATCTCCCTCACCAACTTCAAACATCTGCTATCTGAGCAGCTAACCGATCGCTGCAGCTGTACATAGTCCATCGGTAAATAGCCCACCCAATTTACCTACCTCATCCCCATACTGTTTTTATTTATTTACTTTTCTGCTCTTTTGCACACCAGTATCTCTACCTGCACATGACCATCTGATCATTTATCACTCCAGTGTTAATCTGCAAAATTGTAATTATTCGCCTACCTCCTCATGCCTTTTGCACACAGTGTATATAGACTCTTTTTTTCTTTTTTTCTACTGTGTTATTGACTTGTTTATTGTTTACTCCATGTGTAACTCTCTGTTGTTGTCTGTTCACACTGCTATGCTTTATCTTGGCCAGGTCGCAGTTGTAAATGAGAACTTGTTCTCAACTAGCCTACCTGGTTAAATAAAGGTGAAATTAAAAATTAAAAAAAATTCTGCCTTTCGCAATAGCAAGGCTATGCTCACTGAATCTGTACAGAGTAAAAGCTTTCTTTAAGTTTGGGTCAGTCACAATGGTCAGGTATTTTGCCACTGTGTACTCTCTGTTTAGGGCCAAATAGCATTCAAGTTTGCTCTGTTTTTTTGTTAATTCTTTCCAATGTGTCTAGTAATTATCTTTTTGTTTTCTCATGATTTGGTTGGGTCTAATTGTGTTGCTGTCCTGGGGCTCTGTGGGGTGTGTTTGTGTTTGTGAACAGAGCCCCAGGGCCAGCTTGCTTAGGGGACTCTCTCCAGGTTCATCTCTCTGTATGTGATGGCTTTGTTATGTAAGGTTTGGGAATTGCTTCCCTTTAGGTGGTTGTAGAATTTAACAGCTCTTTTCTGGATTTTGATAATTAGCGGGTATCGGCCTAATTCGGCTCTGCATGCATTATTTGGTGTTCTACATTGTACACTGAGTATATCTTTGCAGAATTCTGCATGCAGTCTCAATTTGGTGTTTGTCCCATTTTGTGAATTCTTGGTTGGTGAGCAGACCCCAGACCTCACAACCATAAAGGGCAATGGGTTCTATAACTGATAATAGTATTTTTAGGCAGATCCAAATTGGTATGTTGAATTTTATGTTCCTTTTGATAGCATAGAATGCCCTTCTTGCCTTGTCTCTCAGATCGTTCACAGCTTTGTGGAAGTTACCTGTGGCGCGGATGTTTAGACCAAGGTATGTATCGTTTTTGTGTGCTCTAGGGCAACGGTGTCTAGATAGAATATATATTTGTGGAACACCATTGGCTTGGGCTCGTGTAAGAGCGGGGGTTGGGCCTGTTTGCCCGCTCACAGCCTGGGCGCATGTGTGACTTCCATTTTGAGGCCCTCTTTGCGGGAGTGGGGTGCATGGGGTGGGCAGGAGGAGCATAGGTCTGATCTGAGGGGCCTAAATGGGGTGTGGGCATGGTTGACTTGGGGGGGGTCTGTTGCTGATCTGTTGCTCCTGTGTGAAGTGTTGGGGCTACGTTTGAGAGCGATGTCCTTTAGGGTCTGGGCGAAGGTGGTCACTGCTACCTTGTATAGGTGGACCTGGTCATACAGGCTGTTCAAGTCCAGGGTGGAGTGGTGGGCCAGGAAAACATTTGGTTTTGAGGCACAGTCACGGGAAATACTTGCGTTTACCTGCTCTAGCAGGGTGGAAGTCTTTTCGTGGAAAAGTAGAAGAAGCTTTTTCAATCACTCCCTTCAGTGCTGTGGCCACCCTTTCCTGCTGTGTTCACAGGTCATTTGTGCCTGTGTCTATTATTATGTGGCTGGGTGAACCTAGTTGGTCCTCAGACAGAAGGTCGAGGGCGCGCTGGGTGTTTGGACACCAGAGTTTAGACACACTGTGTTTGGGGAAAAGTTTTTTTTCTTGTATATATTTCCCATTTGAGTCCATAAGGAGTACAATCTGTGTCTTGTGTATGTCTTTAGTGGGTGTGGGGGGGTTGTCAGGAGGGCTATCAGGGTGGCTCAGAGGGGGTGAGAGCCCCTGGGCTTGGGGTTCTTTATTTGTCTGTCCTGCTGTGATGTCGACGCTATGGTCAGGGTCTGGTGTGGACTGTTCTGCTGTGGTGTCGAGACTTTTGTCGGGAGCTGAGGTGGACTGTTCTACTGGCTTCTCTGCGGGGCTGGCCACCTCTCTAGTGGGTTGTTCTCTGTCACACGCCATTCCCCTCAACCTCTCCTCCAGCAGTCTTATCCTCTCCTCTAGTGCTCTGTTCTTCTCCTGCTCTTGCTTTTTATATTGTCGAAGTTATCTCATCACAGTCCAGAGTGCAGATATGTCTCTTTCCACCTCTAGTTCTCCGGGTCTGGTTAAGGGGGTGTAGTTGTGCTGGACTGTTGTCTGGGTCTGTGCTGACTGGAGTGTAATCACCTGCTGTTCCAGCTCCACCTGCCTTACCTCCAGCTAGGTAAATGTATCCTTCATTTCAATGAGGGGGTAGTACTCTGTGCTGGGAGGTTGACTTTCCGCTTGGGGTTGCTTGTCTGTGGGGTTATATAATAAAGAGGTCAGGTCTGACCCGCTTGGGGTGGGGGTATCTTTCTCAAGGGAGAGCTTCTCCTGCTGCGCTAATTCTTTGATTAGGGGAAAGTCCAGCTGAAACTGTTTGGCATTGCCCTGTACCATTACTATTCCAGACTTATAGAGATTTATATTAGCTGACTCAGAGTCCTCTTTGTCTAGTATCCTGAGTTTCCACCCATCGTTAACACCCCCTCTCTTAACGAAGGGGTAGTGTGCTAATATAGCACTGTGCCATGCCAGGGGATGGTTTGTGTGAAAGATGAGGTTGCTGATGTTATAATTGTTATGTTATGTTATAATAGAATTTATAATAGTCAGCAAAAAAGTGTCTCGATTTTCCATAAGGAGCTTAATTTTGTGATCTTTTCTTACCTTATCATTCTTTACATACACAGGGTACTGTATTTTTAATTACCTCTGAACAGCGGGAGGCAGCTTCTAAGGCCTCTCCATTTGGTTGGAGTAGACTGTTCGACTCTCCTGCCATTGTTGGGCTAAAGGGCTTTGACACATTTCACTTGACACGTCAGTGCTAATTGATGTTGTATCAAGCTTGGCAGTCTTAATTTAGCGTTCAGTCCTTATAAAGTAATGTCATGTATTTTTCTTCTTGGCATTTTGGAAATAAAATATAGCTTCAGACTAAACATTTCTCACTCGGTTCCAGGTTGGATGGTGTTTTCAGGTTTCTGTTGTTTTCCCAGAGCATTTGCTGTATAGCGTTGGAATGATCATCGTTGGTAGTTGTAAACCTTCCAGGTGATTCCGTAATTCCGTCCAAATGTAGGTTTTGAGTTTTGATTTGGAGTGAAGGATATGTTGTAGAGGGTAGCATCCTGAATGTGTTCCTGACAAAAAAAATCTAAGTTTATCTAACTCTAAATCTATATTTCTCTTAAGAATATGCAGAAAAATGCAGGAGCTCATCTCTCTCTCTCCTGATTGGTAGGGTGCTGCAGAGATGGTTGTCCTTCAAGTCTCATAGCAAAGGCTCTGAATACCTATGTAAATTGTGTGTATTTGAGCTGTTACAGGAATGTAACCAGAGGCATGCTTGCTCACATACAACTTTTCCACCAGCTGTCAAAGAAAATATCAGAGTTCGACTCAGTAATGACCAGCGGAGTCTAAAAATGAACACTTGGCTCCTTGGCATAGTGTTCACCTCAACAGTTATTCCCTTTTACACACGCATGCAACATGCACACACAGAGTTATCTTTATAGACAGAATCCACCTTTCTCCTTGACTCTGTCAGAAAATGACACCACACCCCTATATAGTGCACTACTTAAAACACAAACACATCTGTCTTCAGATTCCTATTACACCTCTTTGACAAACCATCAGATCACAGCAGCACTACTTCAGCAGCTATCCACGTCCCTAGGTTTCCCTGAGTAGTCCCCTTTGAACTCCCTGAGCCCATCCTCCTACCAATCAGAATGGCAGGTTACATTTACAAACAGAGGAAGTGTGTGGTCTGATATTGGCAGCTCTATGGCTTTCAGCTATGCACTCCCTTTTTCCAGGAGTGTTCCATGTTCCTCGACCTTATTAGTGTAACAATAAGACCTCTAGCTGAACAATGCCCAACTCTAACACAAAAGCCTGGATGTCTGCAGGGTTTGTTGGTGACCTTCATAGCACCTGACCCACAGTGAAAACCCCACCAATAGCCTGACCTTTGACACTTGACCTTGCACTGGAGCAACACTGGGCCTCTAATAACACCAACATCACCTCTGTGATGTTGTCCTCCTTGCAACCATGCAAGTATCACTAAGGTGGTTCGGACAGTGATCAAAACTTGGGTGAAGAATAATCTTGCCTGAACCCTGAATACTTGTGTTAGCTCCCCAAGGTAACGCCTAGGATTGAACTTTACTGGGCTAATGTGCATATTATGTGCTCATGTCATGGGGAACAAATAATTATGCTATATCCGGGGCATGCTATATTTGGGAGCACAATCTGCTTTCAATGGAGTTCTGTTTAGGTTAGAGTTATAGATTTACAATTCAGGTGTACTGTAGCCCTTAGGCATATCAGAACGCACTGTACTGTGTACTGTAACAAAAAACTCAGGTATGCCCTTGACACTGCCTGTTTGTTCTTGTTTATATACAGTTCCAGTCAAAAGTTTGGGCACAGCCACTCATTCATGGGATTGTCTTTATATGGACTATTTTCAATGTTGTAGAATAATAGTGAAGACATCAAAACTATGAAATAACACACATGAAATCATGTAGTAACCAAAAAAGTGTTACAAATATTTTAGATTTTAGATTCTTCAAAGTAGTTGACAGCTTTGCACACTCTTGGTATTCTCTCAACCAGCTTCACCTGGAATGCTTTTCCATCTCAAACCATCTCAATTGGGTTGAGGTTGGGTGACTGTGGAGGCTAGGTCATCTGATGCAGCACTCCATCACATTCCTTGGTCAAATAGCCCTTACACAGCCTGGAGGTGTGTTGGGTCATTGTCCTGTTGAAAAAACAACTGATAGTTCCACTAAACGCAAACCAGATGGGATGGCGTATCACTGCAGAATGCTGTGGTAGCCATGCTGGTTGTGTGCCTTGAATTCTAAATAAATCACTGACAGTGTCACCAGCAAAGCACTCCCACACCATCACACCTCCTCCTCCATGCTTCACGGTGGGAACCAGACATTCGGAGATCATCCGTACACCTACTCTGCGTCTCACAAAGACACGGCGGTTGGAACCAAAAATCTAAAATTTGGACTCATTAGACCAAAGGACAGATTTTCACAGGTCTAATGCCCATTGCTCAGGTTTCATTGCCCAAGCAAGTCTCTTCATCTTATTGGTGTCCTTTAGTAGTTGTTTCTTTGCAGCAATTCGACCACGAAGGCCTGATTCACGCAGTCTCCTTTGAACAGTTGATGTTGAGATGTGTCTGTTACTTCAATAATTTATGTGGGCTATTTCTGAGGCTGGTAACTCTATTGAACTTATCCTCTGCAACAGAGGTAACTCTGGGTCTTACTTTCCTGTGGCGATCCTCATGAGAGCCAGTGTCATCATAGCGCTTGATGGTTTTTGCGACTGCACTTGAAGAATCTTTCGAAGTTCGGGAAATTTTCCGGATTGACTGACATTCATGTCTCAAAGTAATGATGGACTGTCATTTCTCTTTGCTTATTTGAGCTGTTCTTGCCATGGTCTTTTACCAAATAGTTGAGAACAAGTTCTCATATACAACTGCGACCTGCCCAAGATAAAGCAAAGCAGTGCGACACAAACAACAACACAGAGTTACACATGGAATAAACAAGCGTACAGACAATAACGCAATAGAAAAAAATAACGTCTATATACAGTGTGTGCAAATGGCGGGAGGAGGTAAGGCAATAAATTTGTCATAATAGCGAAGTAATTACAATTTAGCAAATTAACACTGGAGTGATAGATGAGCAGATGATGATGTGCAAGTAGGAATACCGGTGTGCAAAAGAGCAGAAAAGTAAATAAAAACAATATGGTGATGAGGTAGGTAGATTGGCTGGGCTGTTTACAGATGGGCTATGAACAGCTGCAGCGATCGGTTAGCTGCTCTGATAGTTGATGCTTAAATTTAGTGAGGGAAAAATAAGTCTCCAGCATCAGCATCACCATTCGTTCCAGTCATTGGCAGCAGAGAACTGGAAGGAAAGGCGGCCAAAGGGGGTGTTGGCTTTGGGGATGACCAGTGAGATATACCTGCTGGAGCGCGTGCTACGAGTGGGTGTTGTTATCATGACTAGTGAGCTGAGATAAGGCAGAGCTTAACCTAGCATAGACTTATAGACGACCTGGAGCCAGTGGGTCTGGCGACTAATATGTAGCGAGGGCCAGCGAGTGTGAGCAGCAAACGGTTGAAAATAATGCATTTGGTTTTACTAGCATTTAAGAGCAGTTGGAGGCTACGGAAGGAGTGTTGTATGGCATTGAATCTCTGTCACACCCTGACCATAGAGAGCACTTGTTTCTCTATGGTGTAGTAGGTCAGGGCACGACTAGGGGGTATTCTAGTTTATAATTTATATGTTGTGTTCTAGTTTATATTTTCTATGTTGGTGTTTTGTATGATTTCCAATTAGAGGCAGCTGGAAATTGTTGTCTCTAATTGGGGATCATATTTAATTATCTATTTTTCCCACCTGTGTTTGTGGGATATTGTTTTGTGTTTGTGCATGTGCACCACGTAGTCACATTTAGTTGTTCGTTTATTTGATATATTTAGTTTTGTTTAAGGTTCTCTTTTAATTAAATATGTGGAACTCAACATCCGCTGCACCTTGGTCCCGTTCTTACGACAGCCGTGACAATCTCGTTTGGAGATTAGTTAACACAGTGTCCAAAGGGCCAGATGTATACAGAATGGTGTCGTCTGCATAGAGGTGGATCAGGGAATCACCCGCAGCAAGAGCAACATCATTGATATACAGTGCCTTGCGAAAGTATTCGGCCCCCTTGAACTTTGCGACCTTTGCCACATTTCAGGCTTCAAACATAAATATATAAAACTGTATTTTTTTGTGAAGAATCAACAACAAGTGGGACACAATCATGAAGTGGATCGACATTTATTGGATACTTCAAACTTTTTAACAAATCAAAAACTGAAAAATTGGGCGTGCAAAACTATTCAGCCCCTTTACTTTCAGTGCAGCAAACTCTCTCCAGAAGTTCAGTGAGGATCTCTGAATGATCCAATGTTGACCTAAATGACTAATGATGATAAATACAATCCACCTGTGTGTAATCAAGTCTCCGTATAAATGCACCTGCACTGTGATAGTCTCAGAGGTCCGTTAAAAGCGCAGAGAGCATCATGAAGAACAAGGAACACACCAGGCAGGTCCGAGATACTGTTGTGAAGAAGTTTAAAGCCGGATTTGGATACAAAAAGATTTCCCAAGCTTTAAACATCCCAAGGAGCACTGTGCAAGCGATAATATTGAAATGGAAGGAGTATCAGACCACTGCAAATCAACCAAGACCTGGCCGTCCCTCTAAACTTTCAGCTCATACAAGGAGAAGACTGATCAGAGATGCAGCCAAGAGGCCCATGATCACTCTGGATGAACTACAGCTGAGGTGGGAGACTCTGTCCATAGGACAACAATCAGTCGTATATTGCACAAATCTGACCTTTATGGAAGAGTGGCAAGAAGAAAGCCATTTCTTAAAGATATCCATAAAAAGTGTCATTTAAAGTTTGCCACAAGCCACCTGGGAGACACACCAAACATGTGGAAGAAGGTGCTCTGGTCAGATGAAATCAAAATTGAACTTTTTGGCAACAATGCAAAATGTTATGTTTGGCGTAAAAGCAACACAGCTGAACACACCATCCCCACTGTCAAACATGGTGGTGGCAGCATCATGGTTTGGGCCTGCTTTTCTTCAGCAGGGACAGGGAAGATGGTTAAAATTGATGGGAAGATGGATGGAGCCAAATACAGGACCATTCTGGAAGAAAACCTGATGGAGTCTGCAAAAGACCTGAGACTGGGACAGAGATTTGTCTTCCAACAAGACAATGATCCAAAACATAAAGCAAAATCTACAATGGAATGGTTCAAAAAAAAACATATCCAGGTGTTAGAATGGCCAAGTCAAAGTCCAGACCTGAATCCAATCGAGAATCTGTGGAAAGAACTGAAAACTGCTGTTCACAAATGCTCTCCATCCAACCTCACTGAGCTCAAGCTGTTTTGCAAGGAGGAATGGGAATAAATTTCAGTCTCTCGATGTGCAAAACTGATAGAGACATACCCCAAGCGACTTACAGCTGTAATCGCAGCAAAAGGTGGCGCTACAAAGTATTAACTTAAGGGGGCTGAATAATTTTGCACGCCCAATTTTTCAGTTTTTGATTTGTTAAAAAAGTTAGAAATATCCAATAAATGTCGTTCCACTTCATGATTGTGTCCCACTTGTTGTTGATTCTTCACAAAAAAATACAGTTTTATATCTTTATGTTTGAAGCCTGAAATGTGGCAAAGGTCGCAAAGTTCAAGAGGGTCGAATACTTTCGCAAGGCACTGTATAAAGAGAAAAGAGTCAGCCCGAGAATTGAACCTTGTGGTACCCCCATAGAGACTGCCAGAGGTCCGGACAATAGGCCCTCCGATTTGACGCATTGACCTTTGTCTGAGAAGTAGTTGGTGAACCAGGCGAGGCAGTCATTTGAGAAACCAAGGCTGTTGAGTCTACCGATAAGAATGCGATGATTGACAGAGTCGAAAGCCTTGGCCAGGTCGATGAAGACAGCTGTCTTTTATCGATGGCGGTTATGATATTGTTTAGTACCTTGAGCGTGGCTGAGGTGCACCCGTGACCAGCTTGGAAACCAAATTGCACAGCGGAGAAGGTACGGTGGGTTTCAAAATGGTCAGTGATCTGTTTATTAACTTGGCTTTCAAAGACTGTAGAAAGGCAGGGCAGGATGGATATAGGTCTATAACAGTTTGGGTCTGGATTGTCCCCCTAATGGAAAAAGGGGGGTGACCGCTGCAGCTTTCCAATCTTTAGGGATCTCGGACAATACGAAAGAGAGGTTGAACAGACTGGTAATGTAAAATATATTTTTATTATAAAACACTTTTTTGGTTACTGTGTGAATTAATAGTTTTGATGTCTTCACTATTATTCTACAATATAGAAAATAGTCAAAATAAAGAAAAAACGTTGAATGAGTAGGTGTGTCCAAACTTTTGACTGGAACTGTACATTCACACTCCTGGGAGCTCTGATCTGGTTTGAATCTCAAGGGAGTCCGTTGACAAGGAGGGGGAACCAAACACCAGCATCAGAGGCCAGAGAAGTTAGCGATGCATACAAGATGAGGGAGTACTGAGTGAGTAAATTGAGTTTACCTCCACAAGTGGAGTGGAGTGTGTGTTTGTGGAACAAGGTAAGAAGAAATGGGAGGGGAACCCCTGAAAATATCCCTACCATCCCTACCAGACGAGAGCCTTTTAGTCAATCTAGTCTGAAGGAGAGAGAGAGGGGAGGGAGGGAGGCAGGCAGGCAGAGAAAGAGAGAGAGAGAGAGTAACAGAGTGGGCTATGTTTGGGAGGAAAGTGTGTTTGGAGAGCGAGAGACAGAGAGACCGAGAGAGAGAATACCTGACCACTGTGACTGACCAAAACTTAAGGAAAGCTTTGACTATGTACAGACTCAGTGAGCATAGCCTTGCTATTGAGAAAGGCCGCCGTAGGCAGACTTGGCTCTCAAGAGAAGACAGGCTATGTGCCCACTGCCCACAAAATGAGGTGGAAACTGAGCTGCACTTCCTAACCTCCTGCCAAATGTATCACCATATTAGAGACACACATTTCCCTCAGATTACACAGATCCACAAAGAATTTGAAACCCCCCAATTTTGACAAACTCCCATATCTACTGGGTGTCCAATCACAGCAGCAAGATTTGTGACCCTTTGCCACAAGAAAAGGTCAACCAGCAAAGAACAAACACCATTGTAAACACAACCCATATTTATGTTTATTTATTTTCCCTTTTGTACTTTTACTATTTTCACATTGTTACAACACTGTATATATACATAACATAACATTTGAAATGTCTTTATTCTTTTGGAACTTCTGTGAGTGTAATGTTTACTCTTAATTTAGTTTATTATCTATTTCACTTGCTTTGGAAATGTTAACATATGTCTCCCATGCCAGTCCTTAAATGTAATTGAAATGTAATTGAATTGCTTAAGTGCCAAAAATCAGCATTTTTACATGTCCCTCACGTTTTTCCGACTTCTAGGAAGATTTTAACCCACTTATGTCACACCCTTATCTGTTTCACCTGTCTTGTGCTTGTCTCCACCCCCTCCATGTGTCATCTATTTTCCCCTGTGCATTTATACCTGTTTCCAGTTCGTCTTGTCTCGTCAAGCCTACCAGCGGTTTTCCCGTACTCCTGTTTCTCGTTAGTTCCAGTTTTTGACCACTCTGCCTGTCCTGTCCCTGAGTCTGCCTGCCGTTCTGTACTTCTTGACACTGCCCTGGACGACTGACCCGTGCCTGCCCTGACCCTGAGCCTGCCAGCAGTTCTGTACCTTATGAACTCTGTCCTGGATTACCAACCTCTGCCTGCCCTTGACCTGTCATTTGCCTGCCCCGTTTTGTAAATAACTTTTGTTATTTCGAACAGTCTGCATCTGGGTCTTATCCTGAGGTCTGATAGTCCGAATTGGCCATGACTGACCCAGCAGACTTAGACCAGCTCTGAAACGCCGTCTCCTCCCAAGGAGCCACCATTGGGAGACATGAGGAGTTACTTCGTGGTCTTATGGAAGGCTTCCAGACCTTGGCAGAACACCATGACCGTGCCCTGAATGCATTTCTGGAGCAATTCCGCAGATTATCTGTGAGGCAGCCGGCCACGACAGTAACCTCCCAGCCCCTCAGTAACACCGATGTCAGCCGTGCGTCTCTCCAGGCCACCCCGGCTTCCCGAGAACCCAGCTTACCTCATCTAGAACGCGTCGCTGGAAGGTCAGTAACCTGTAGGGTGTTTCTTTTCCTGTTTTCCCTCATCTTCCAGGTGCAGCCCTCGTCCTTCCACTCGATCCGCTCGAAGATATTGAATCTCATAACACTAATGTCCGGGAGGACTCTCGCCTGGGCAACAGCGGTGTGGGAACAACAATCTGCAATGAGTTTCAGCCTGGAGGAGGTCGTGGTTGAGGTAAAAAAGTTTTGGATTCTCAGTTGTCCGGGAGAGAGGCTGCCCAGAAGTTACTCCAGTTTCGCCAAGACTCCTGCAGTGTGACGGACTATGCGGTTGAATTCCGCATGTTGGCTGCCAAGAGTGCCTTGAACCAGGAATCCCTGTTCGACACATTCCTTCATGGATTATAGGACGAGGTGAAGGACGAGCTCACAGCCCAGGAGCTGCATACGGATCTCGACTCGCTCATCGCCTTAACCATACGGATTGATGGGCAGCTACTGGAATGTACAGTACGAGGGAGAGGATGTCTGATTCTGGTCCCAATCCTCGCCCAAGGATCCCACCTTGCCTCCAAGGAACCCCGGAAGTCACCAGTGTCTATGTCGCCGAGAGAATCTGAGTCCCCCCTAGAGTCTCCGAGGTCTGCTGACTCGCCTTTTCCGGAGCCAATGCACCTCAGCAGAGCTAGGATGTCTCCAGCCGAATGCTTACGCAGACTTAACACCCATAGTTGTCTGTATTGCGGAACTGTTGGTCATTATGTGTCTACCTGTCCATTAACCTCTCTAGGGTCTGTGGGATAATAGCGTCCCACCTGGCCAACATCCAGTGGAATTGCAGAGCGCCAAATTCAAAAACAGAAATACTCATTATAAAAATCTATAAAACATACAAGTGTTATACATCGGCTTAAAGATGAACTTCTAGTTAATCTAACCGCTGTGTAAGATTTCAAAAAGGCTTTATGGCGAAAGCATACCATGCGATTATCTGAGAACAGCGCCCAGCAGACAAATCATTACAAACAGTCACCAGCCAAATAGAGGAGTTACAAAAGTCAGAAATAGCGATAAAATTAATCACTTACCTTTGATGATCTTCATATGGTTGCACTCACAAGACTCCCATTTATTCAATAAATGTTTGTTTTGTTTGATAAAGTCCCTCTTTATATCCAAAAACCTCAGTTTTGTTGGTGCTCTATTGGCAGGGTAATCCACAATACTACTCCTATCCACCTGCTTGTGTCTGGGAACCACAGTGAGTCTATACAGTTTATGCTCATCAAGTCTCAGGTTCCCGTGGTATTGAGGTTTTCCTGGCTCCAGCGCCACAATCCCCTTATCAACTGGACTGCTTGTATTATCATGGGCTGGAGCACGTTCTGCCACGTCCATTGCCCATAGTCGGCGCAGCCTGTCTGGGACATCTTCCTGTGGGCTCGGAAGAAGCCTCGGACCTCTCCGAGGTTCCAGCGGAGTACCAGGACTTCCGGGAGGTGTTCAGGAAGGCCCGGGCCACTTTGCTTCCTCCGCATCGACCCTATGACTGCGGGATCAACCTTCTTCCGGGCACTACACCACCCCAGGGACGGCTGTAATCACTGTCTGGTCCGGACACTAGGCTATAGAGACGTACATCGAGGACTCCATTGCTGCAGGGGGTATCCGTCCTTGTGCCTCCCCCGCCTGTGCAGGGTTCTTCTTTCTGGTGAAGATGGACAAAACCTGCGCCCGTGCATCAACTACCGGGGCATCAATGACTTCACGGTTAAGAATCACTACCTGCTACCACTCATCACCTCGGCTTTTTGCCACAACGAGGAATTATGATGTGGGGAATAAAGAACTACTCACTGTGAAGATGACATTGGAGGAGTGGAGCCACTAGTTAGTGGGAGCGGAACTTCCATTCATAGTGTGGACGGACCACAAGAACCTGGAATATCTCTTCACCGCCAAGCATCTCAACTCCAGGCAAGCTCCTAAAACCCTCACAAATTTTTACAGATACACAATTGAGAGCATCCTGTCGGGCTGTATCACCACCTGGTACAGCAACTGCACCGCCCATAACCACAAGGCTTTCCAGAGGGTGGTGCAGTTTGCGCAACGCATCACCGGAGGCAAACTACCGGCCCTCCAGGACACCTACAGCACCCAATGTCACAGGAAGACCAAAAAGATCAAGGACAACAACCACCGAGCCACTGCATGTCCACCTCGCTACCATCCAGAAGGTGAGGTCAGTACAAGTGCATCAAAGCTGGGACCGAGAGACATCACTAACACAGAAAGGGTGCTGCCTACATACAGACTTGAAATCATTGTTCACTTTAATAAATGGATCACTAGTCACTTTAATAATGCCACTTTAATAATGTTTACATGTCTTGCATTACTCATCTCATATGTATATACTGTATTTTATGCCATCTATTGCATCTTGCCTATGATGCTCTGTCATTCTCATCCACATATTTATATGTATGTATTCTTATTCCTTTACATAGATTTGTGTGTATTAGGTAGTTGTTGTGAAATTGTTAGATTACATGTTAGATATTGCTGCACTGTCAGAACTAGAAGCACAAGTATTTTTCTACACTCGCAATGACATCTGCGAACCATGTGTATGTGACCAATAACATTTGATTTGATGAGTCTTGTTGTTCAGCCGGTTCAACTTCTCCAACCTCCTGGGGTCTAAGAATGTTAAGCCGGACGTGCTTTCACACCGCTAAAGCTCCGCAGCTACACCCTCGATCCCCGAGACCATCCTTCCCCTTGTTTGGGGAATAGAGTACCAGGTCTGTGTGGCGCAGCGTTCACGGGTGGCCCGGCAAACTGGATGTTTGTCCCAGATGCTCCCGCTCCCCGGTCCTGGAATGGGCTCATTCCTCCAGGCTTGCCTGCCACCCTGGCTCCCGTTGGACCCTGGCCATTGTGCAACAATGCTTTTGGTGGCCCACCATGGTCCCTGACATCTCCGCGTTCATTGCCGCCTGCACTGTCTGTGCTCACAACAAGATACCTTAGCAAACTCCGGCTGGCCTCCTTCAACCTCTTCATGTCCCTGGTCTCATATATCCATGGACTTCGTCACTGGTCTCCCTTCGTCTGATGGCAACACCACTACCCTCACGGTGGTGGACAGGTTTTCTAAAGCCACCCATTTCATTCCCCTCCCCAAGCTACCTTCTGCCAAGGAGCCCAACTCATGGTGCAGCACATCTTCCGGATCCATCGACTTTCGGTGGACATGGTCTCCGACCATGGTCCTCAGTTCTTGTCCCAGTTCTGGAAGGCGTTCTGCACATTCATTGATTCGTCAGGCAAGCTAGTCCTCCGGGTTTCATCCTCGATCCAATGGCCAGTCGGAGCATGCCAATCAAGACCTGGAGACGACTCTTCGGTGCCTCGTCTCGCCCAACCCCACCACCTGGAGCCAGCAACTCGATTGGGTGGAGTACGCCCGGAACACCATTCCCTGCTCGGCCTCTGGGCTCTCACCCTTCGAGTGCTCCATGGGTTATCAGCCCCTGCTCTTCCCAAGGCAAGAGGAGGAGTTCAACATACCCTCAGACCAGATGTTCGTCCGCCGCTGTCAGCGTGCCTGGAAGAGAGCTCTTCTCAAGATCACCTCCAGATATCATTGACAGGCAGACCATCACCGGACCCCAGCTCCCTGCTATCGTCTTGGGCATAAGGTATGGCTGTCCACTCGGGATCTGCCCCTCCGGGTGGAGTCCCACAAACTCTCCCCCCATTTTATCGGCCCTTTCCCCATCTCCAAGATCCGTAGCCCCTCTGCTGTTCATCTTCTGTTGCTCCGCACCCTCCGTATACATCCCACATTTCATGTATCAAGTATTAAACCTCTGTCTCACAGACCTCTATCTCCTCTTTCCAGGCCCACCCCTTCCCCCCGTCTCATCGACGGCCATCTGGCATATACGTTGATGCGTCTCCTGAGTGTCGACCTCGGGGCAGGGGATTCCAGTACCTGGTTGACTGGGAGGGTTATGGTTTAGAGGAGTGGTGCTGGGTCCCCGCTGACACCCCAGTCAACCAGGTATGTGCCCGGGTAGGACGTCAGGTGGCGTTCCTGTAGGGGGTGTACTGTCACACCCTGATCTGTTTCACCTGTCTTGTGCTTGTCTCCACCCCCCTCTCCACTCCCCATAAACATTTGTTATTTCGAACTGTCTGCATCTGGGCCTTATTCTGAGGTCTGATAACTTAACCCAAAACAATTCCCAAAGTGTTCACCATCATTGTAAAGCCCTAGTTATTTTGTTGCTTTGACAAAGTCATTTCTGAAGATTATTTATTTCACGTGATTAGTGATTAATAAAAGTTTGTCCCTCAGTTTAAAGTCAACCCTGCTATGTGAACTGAACTCGCGGTTTAATATGTTGATACTGTTATTTAAAAATAAAAAAAATAAAAATGTAACATCTAGCTAAATCATTGTGTAAAAGCAGGTGACCTGGTTCTATTCTTTTTGGCCATTTTCTGGTGTTTTGTGGTGGAAAACTGAACGGGTTGAGCATAACACATCAACCCTGTTACCCATAGACAGGCTAGAAATGTTTTAGCAATGAAATCCTTTTTGTGAAGCTTGAATTCAATTTCTCCTCCCTGTTGCACACAAACTTCCATTCCCCTTGTCACAAGTGGAGTTATGGCTGATTTAAGATGAAAACTCGCCCCTGTTACGGTCCACCCTGTTACTTTAATTGCCACCTTTTTTATTGAACTTTTTTTAATTTAACCACTGGACAGAATGTTGAAATACAAAATACCAAATTATTACAGGAAATAATTAGTCCCAACACTCATAACTGGACAGCGTCTCACTGATTTTGGCAAGTGAAACCCTAGCTGCATTCCTCTCCTTGACGGAGACCGATAGGAACGTGGACTCCTGAAAACAGACCCATTTTATCCAGAGCGAATTACATGCATAATTAGGGTTAAGTACCTTGCTCAATGGTACATCGGCAGATTTTTCACCTAGTCAACTCATGGCTTCTCTACCTTTTTGTATCTGCACTGTAGCTACATAATTGTTCAAACCTATTAACATCCTTATTCTGTGGAAGTGGACCTGAATTATATACTGGCTTAACATTACAAAGTACATTTTTGTAATTACATTTACTTTTGATGCTTAAGTATATTTAAAACCAAATACTTTTAGACTTTTACTCAAGTAGTATTTTACTGGTTGACTTTCACTTTTACTTGTGTCATTTTCTATTAATGTATCTTTACTTTTACTCAAGTATGGTATTTGGGTACCTTTTCCACCACTGCGTGTGCGTGCCTGTGTGTGTGACTGTTCTGAAAGAATTTCCCTGAGGTAATAATGCCCACCCAGAGCAGAAGCTCATGTTAGGGGTACATTGTTTGTTGGGTTGGGTTACCCCTTAGCATAGGCCAACAACCATGCATCAACTATATGGTTAAGAGGTTGTGTGGGTACAAGGTAGTAGGATACAAATCTCTCAGTAGCATGACCGAGGAATGAGGTCTTTACAAATAAGATAAAACCTGCAAACACGTCATGCTAAACATATAGATATAGCAAGTTATGATGAGTGATAGCCTTTTTAGTCAACTGCTGAATGACATTAAGGAGGCTACAATAGAGGACATTCATGTAAACCCATATCAGTGAAGACTTACTGAAGCTAGGTACTGTTCCAAATTCTCACTTGAATATATTCTCACTTTCAAATGGAAACTATTTCTGGATGCCAACTCTTCAATCAATCTGTCAATCCAGAGAGTGACTATGGTAGGAAAAAAATAGCACCAGCTAGTGTGTGTTTTGCACGTCCGGACTGCTGTTGTGCATACCTTCCCATGCTGTCATCCCTCCCTCCATCCGTCCTTCCTTCACATAGACACTGATACTTTACTCAGCCAAAAAAGAAAACCACACCATTGTGTCTTCCACCTGATTTGAACTCAAACACATCACTTCGAGAGTGTATTCTTTATTTCCTTTTCCTCCATCCGTGAGGGGAAAGTACAGCCCTCCTCCTACCAGGCATGACATCTCCATTACTCTTCACATGACAAGGGCTTACCAAAAGAAATGAATGGAATGTAAACATTGTTAACGCTATTTTTGCTTCTACAGCTCTTTAGCTCTCAATGAGAAACGTGCTGCACTGGTGGCTTTCCAGACTTTTTCAGGGTTAAAAAAAAATAGGCCTGTAGGCTACTGTAACCTTCTCAACCAAAGACAGGTAGCATTACGTGTGTATTTACTTTTTCGCAACGAAAAGAAGCCATAGCAAGTGTACATATTATTCTATCCCACCATGAGGTAATATTTTCCAGGTAAGAACATGAACGCGTGTACATGTCAGTCATTACGTGCATAGTCGTGGGAAGTACGGCTGCTGAGAGGGCTGCAGCAACCCCTTCAAAAAATATGAATAAAAACATAAGCATACTTCACAAAAGTAGGGCACTGGGCCTTTACTAGTCGTGTATTATCGGACTGATATAGCCTAGGTGTGATGATACTGTAATGAATACTCAGGGAGAAAAAAAGGTGTAGAATCACACGCAAGAGCGCGGCAGGTGTTTATTTCGCCTTCGCAGAAGGCAGGAATCGTGGTCGCAGGCAGGCAGGTGAATCAAAACTAGGACTGAAGAATATAACTGGTTCTCACAAACGAGCTGGGAAAAGGCTTCGTAGAGTCAATACTAACAATACCTCACAAAGGCACAAACAGAATGAACTGAACTGAATAAGGAGCGATTGAGATCAGGTGAGCAACTAACACAGGTGAAATCAATGAACGAAAATGAAAGACATGGATGGCTATGTTCAAGAACACAAAGAAACAGGGCTACGTTAAAGAACACCACGAAACAGAACACAAGGTTGACTAAGAAAAGAAATACAGAACCCTACAGATACACAATATCAGGATGCAAGTCCTACAAAACAGACAATGCAGAGTCTGAGGTTGACCACTTCTCAAAGTGTGGAAGAGTTGTGTTTGGTCTGCAGCATGAGTCTACCTGCATCCATTTTGTAACCACTTACAACCCCAGGAAAATATGTCACCAATCTCAATATGCCCTACTTACATTCTTATCATCTGTGAATGGTAAAGAGAGAATATGTACTGCTAGTCCCCTACATTCCCAGATGGGAGAGAACTGAACACAGCTGCTGTCCTTTGACATCGGTTGCTCACTTGCACAGTTCACACAGGATAACAGGAATTAATTGACATCATCTAATGAGTTACATTGACTAAACTCTCTACGATGCTCACAATGCACTCAGATGAACTGAGATGAAAGACTAGGATATCATTTTTTTTAACTACTGTCCTATTTAGCTGAGTCTGTTTGTTTTCGAAAGCCCTAACATGAACCATTCACCAATACATCAACACAACACACAGGCAACCTGTCTTTGACCCTGTTTTGACATCAGAAGGAGATGTGTGAGAACAGAGGAGCGGTCGGCATGGTCATAAAGTCAGAGTCAAGAAAAAATTAAGATCTGAAGCCTTGTTGCCCTACGTTGCAATCTCGATCGGGGCTATTTTGGAAAATGGTTGGAGGGGCTGTTGAGTTTTTTATTTTACCTTTATTTAACTATGCAAGTCAGTTAAGAACAAATTCGTATTTTCAATGACGGCCTAGGAACAGTGGGTTAACTGCCTTGTTCAGGGGCAGAACGACAGATTTTATTTTATTTTTTTTACCTTGTCAGCTCGGGGATTCAATCTTACAACCTTTCGGTTACAAGTCCAACGCTCTAACCACTAGGAGTCTCCTTATGAATTTTCCACCTGTGTTACAAAGTGACCGCATCAAAGGCTCAGGCAGTGTGCTAGGCCTATCAGAACACCCCTTTCTTACTAACCTGCCCCCTCCTCTCATCATCCCTTCCTCCCTCCGTCACGTCCACTTGAGACCAAAGACTTGACAGGGAGAGAGAGAAAGAGAGAGGGCAGAGGGGGGGGGGGGGGGGGGATCAAGAGGAAGAAGGTGTGTTTACCACCATTACAACAAAAACCACTAGAAAAAAATCACAAAATAACAGCCTGGTCTCATAGATTAGACTTAACATAGTAAAGTTAAATCCAGGACACTTAAATGAGTTACATTTTACATTTGGTATGGTTACATAAGACAGAAGGTTTTTTGAGGAAAAAACGAAAGTGGGGTGGATGGGTAGGCGGGGAAGGCAACTGAAAGGTTGCGCATTCTAATCTAATCATGGATAACTTTAGCTAATTAACAATTTTGCAACTCCTTACGACTTTTAAGCTACTTTGCAACTACTTAGCATGTTAGCTAACCCTTCCTAACCTAAACCATTTAACCTAACTCCTAACCTTAACTCCTAATGTTAGCATTAGCCAATTAGCTAATATTAGCCACAACAAATTGCAATTCGTAACATATTATACGAATTTTAATTCGTAACATATTATACGAAATGGATGATGGACAGCCACAAATGAATACATACCATACGAAACTTAACATATCATATCAATTGGAGTGTCCCCAATTTACATAAACTATGTTACATCTACCCCTGAGTCCAGGTTGAACATACACCTGAAAAAAAACACATGGTTTTTGGACATGTGTGAACAAATCATGTGAAAAAGTCAGACGTGTCTTTCAGATGTGTGAGGTTTCACATGTACATTTTTCACGTTTTTCCCTTCTGTGAGAAAATATATTCCCTACATCTTTATTTATTTTCACCATTTCCGGCTACATCTGGTCTGCCATCCAGGGACAGACCCTGCTTAGCTTCAGAGGAAAACCAGCAGTGGGATGCAGGGTGCCCTGTTGCTGGAATGAATGTGTCAAAACTTGCAACTGGAAAAAAGACAGAGAGTGGTGCAGCGGACGAACGCTCTGCTTCAAAGTGCAAGAGGCGTCATTACAGTCATTGGTTCAAATCCAGGCTGAATCACATCTGGCCGTGATTGGGAGTCCCATAGGGCGGTGCGCAATTGGCCCAGTGTCGTCTGGGTTTGGCTGGGGAAGGCCGTCATTGTAAATAAGAATTTGTTCTTAACTGACTTGCCTAGTTAAAATAAAAGTAAAAAATAACAACCAAAGATAGGGAAAGAGGCATGAATTTTATTTAATCGTAATATCATAATAAATGTTCGTTATCATAAAAAATTTGAAAACTGTTTTTTTGCCACTATTTACAATTCAATTGTTTGTCACATTTCAAAATTATTACCATACAATATTTTGTTTTTCTATCAAATACTTTTTTGGTTTATGTTTTGTTTTCAATATTATTATTTTTGTTTGCAATACTAGGAATTTTGTTCTCGACTTCAGAAGTGTTGCTTGATACTACAGGAACAAAAGTATCTCACTCACTAGAGGATTGCACCATACAATAAAATAACACTGTTTCTTTAAAGGTGTTTAAAGCGACAATACTTGAGCCAGGGGAGGGAGGTACATCTAAGCTATGTGGAATTATTTCAAGAAGATCATACCAAGGAATCATTTCTAAAAATAAAAAATGTTTTTTTAAGTATGCTCAATTTTATACACCATCAGCAACGGGTGTGACTGAAATAGCGGAGTCCATTAATTTGAAGGTGTGTACACATACTTTTGAA
Source organism: Oncorhynchus mykiss (assembly GCF_057628025.1). NCBI lineage: Eukaryota > Metazoa > Chordata > Actinopteri > Salmoniformes > Salmonidae > Oncorhynchus > Oncorhynchus mykiss. The sequence goes on along the minus strand of NC_143022.1, from coordinate 51,038,973 downwards.
TATATAGTGTATGTCTAGCTTCAACTGACAGATTTTTATGGGGATTTTTTTATTATGCCAATTTGATTTCCATAGACTATGCTATGGATGCAAGGACTGAATATCCATGATAGCGAAATTATAGTTTTAACAAGGTACAACAATTGAACTAAGCTCATGAGGAAAAATGTGTTATATTCTTCAAGAATCAGTGGGTACATGTGATTAATGTATAAGTAATTTCAATGTCATCCATTAACCTGCCCGTAAAATGTTTATTCTAGCCAGTTTCCTACAAATGTCCCACATTTGTACTCTTTGTGTGTGGTCATCCTAATTCCACTAGTGGAAACATTGCTACTGCAGCATGATAACACCATATTTTCATATGTTTGGAGAGTAACATTATTTCACCCCAACTTGTGAACTTCTGTATGTGAAGGTTGGATTCTCACATGTGGAGTGTTCTTGCATGTGAAACTGCAAATATTATTTTCTCGTTCACATGTGGAGTTGCAAGTTCACAAGTGAAAAACAATCACATGTAAAACATATCATTTGCAGTTTTATACGTGAAAAACATCCACATGTGGAATTGCAAGTTCAAGTGTGAAAAACAATCACTTGTGGGAGTTTTTCACGTGTGATTTTTCAATTCCACGTGTGAAAGTGAGATTCACTTGTGAGCTGAAAATGTTATTCTCCTCACCTGTGAAAAGTTGGTGTTAACATGTGAACTGGTCATTTAATACATGTGAAAATATGGTTTTACATGTGAAAGCTTAACATGTAAAAACAGCTGTTTTTGAATTTTGAACATTTTTGTAAGGGTGGCCACAATTATTTATCTCTCTGTAGATGCTGTGTGTGTATCCGTGGGAGATGGCTTGGCAGGAGTGGCCCAGGTGTGTTTCAACGCTTTGAACAGTGGCGTTATAAGGGTAATATCCACGGCCTCAATGAAGAGATTCCACTCGACAGGTTTACATCTTTCTGTGACTAGGAGAAACAGACTACGTTCTCTCCTGCCAGAATTATCCCCGTGGAGGCAATATGCAAGTTAGCTTGTTGCCTCACTCAGCGTTGAGTGTAATTCAGTATGCATCTTTAAAAAAAATGTTTATGATGGAGTGGAATTGAAGCAGAATCTTTGTCAATCCAATAATTACACAGAGTATGTCTGTTCTACACTTCAATGTGGCAACACACTGACTCATAGGCCCTGTTATGCTTTAATTGAGCTCCTTCTCTCTATCGAAAGGTCTTATTTTAACGGGAGCCGGTCTGTGCCAGAAAGCCACACTCATTATTACTGGAAAAAATGTTTAATGCGTCAGTCCCAGGAAGTTAGAGAGGGAACATAAAATGGTCGTCTGGCGTGCCACGGTGCCAGACTAGGAGCTAGGAGCTAGGAGCTAGGAGCTATCCCACCTCGCCAGGCCAGCTCTGCTGCCCACCATGCAGAGAACTACTAGAATACTGCAGAGACTGTTAACATACTGTATGTAAACACACACACACACACACACACACACTCAAACAACCAACATGTCATGAAAATACACAAGCAAGGCCACCCTGGTAGCTGTACCCCACTATGTAAACGACCATCCGCAAACATGCATGCATACATGTACATGAACAAGACTACACACAGAATGAACACAAATAAACATACCCTTAAATACACACACACTCATAAATAGTACATGAACATAAGCAAACATACAATCAAGCACACACACACTCGAGCACACACACGCTCAAGCACACACAGAGAGAGAGAGACACACACATCTCAGACAGATAAAAACTGTAACTCAAAGTTCAAGTGCAGTGGTGCTAGTATGCAGTCTCTCCTCCATAGATGGAATGGAAACTAGTAGCGGTATGTGACAAAAGCCCTAGGCTTTTCCCATAATCACGCTAGGGATCCCTCTGCTCTATACTCAGGTGAAGGTCATCACAGAGTGGAACGATGTGGCTTGCATCACAAATGGCACCCTATTCCCTATTTTGTGCACTATTTTTGACCAGAGCCCATAAATTGTACACTATACTGGGAATAGGGTGCCATTTGAGACACACATTGGGAGATACGGTCCTCTCCTCTGGGCTCCGTCTCAATCCAACAGGATGTCCCCCATCCAGAGTTAGTGCTCTGATATCATTGTTCCCCCTTCCCCCTGTCCCCTAACAAGCAAACACACATTTGTTCCTCATTAAGCCAGAGGAAGCCCTCAACACAGTTCCAGACGTTCCACATAAGGACACTGGTCCTCTAGGGACCACTGGAAGTCCTGGAATGTGGTGGCTTGGTAAATTCATTGAGCATTCACGGAAAGGAGCACCAAAATATAATGCAAGCCACAGGAAGGTCAGCGATGATGCTTGTTGTGGAGCCTTACGGAGATCGTCATCCCAGGCATTCATCTGTTGGTCACTAATATGTCTATGGAATAATATTCATGGGAAAACAATAGTTGTGATGTTGTTAGCAGGTGTATGTCCACTTAGGTGTATGAAGCTTCAGGGACAGCTTCAGGGAAGCTTCAGGGACAGGGTTTGTTGTTAGACCCTGTTTGTTTATTTGGTTGGTCACAGGACATGTCAAAACTTACAATTATAAGTTTGGGCACAAAACCGCTTTTTCACTTCAAGAGATATTGATTACCTTGTCGAAACACTTTTATCATGATGAGACTAGTGCATGGAGACTGCAGGGTGCATATTTGAAAATGCAAATATGTGAACATACAGTCTTACAGGTTTCAATTGTTCTCTGAAAGATACGGTGTCTTACTGTATGTCACCAAAGGGAACCAACACATGTATTTCTCCCAGGAGTAGGTGTCACACTGTACAGTAAGGGCCCATGGCCTTGAGAGGTATGCTACAGTAGCGCTGTCAGGTATTGATGAGGTGTTTATACCGGGGGTTATGACTAGATGGGGACCAATGTGGCTAATTGGCTAAACTGCAAAGTTTTGCGGTAAGAGAAACAGTGCTGTATTATACAATACAACACTATACTGTAATTGAGTCATTTGCTGGCAAGTTGGCTGCCAGTATAATTATGTACATTTTAAGTACAGCATGTTACCGTAATATTGTTTTTGGCACTCTTACTGTAACATTTTTACAAAATTGTAATGACTGAATTAATAAATGAATCAATTAATGAATTACAGTTTGTTTTAATCGCTTTGGTGCAATTTTTACAAGTGTGTTGTACATTTTCACAACTTAGTACAAAACTCTAAACAGATCAAAAATACATCTTGAAATACATGTTTCACATTGCAATACATTTTCATATAAAGCACTTTCCTTACACAATGCAATGCTCACATTACTTTTGATATGATTCCCTTCTCTTTTGTTCAAACATATTTTACTATTACTTAATCCGATTGCTCTTAATTAATTATCACTTAAACGTGTGGTTTGTCTACTACAGATTTAGAGAACTACATAATGACACTGTGTTCACACCGCTTTACTGAAAATGTATTGGCCGTTACAGGGGATTGGCCAAAACTGCTGCCGCTTTACTGGCTCCTGACCAATTGTGCTATTGGGGGTGTTTTTGCGCCGTTTTTTAACTTTTTTTTGTACGTGATGTTTCAATAATTTTTTTCTTTAATGGGTCAGATGCGACGGATATACTGCTCTTCCCGGACCAGGCTCAAATCAAATGCCTGGCTTGGGCGGAACTCTGAATGTGCTAACCACATTAGTGCTGTAGGAGCAACAGTAAGCGAGGACTAAAAACGTTTTAGAACGTTTGCAGCGTGCTGGTTCTCACACCATTTCTCTGTTGTTTTCAAGATTAACTAAAGCTGCACTAAGAGGGGAGAAGTAGTCTACAATACTGGCCATATGAATATTTAAAATGGTGACGTTTTTGGAGTGATATTTTGCTGTGCAGGCTAGCATGAGGGACAAGAAGTAGCTAGCCACAATGAGGTTAATTTTCAGAAAATTCAGCTAACCTTGTAAACTACCAACTGTAGATATAACTAGCTACCGTTAGCTACTAGCTAATTTAATGTCTAGTACGATTATAAAACCACCGAAATGTAAATAAAAATATCATATTATTGACTTATAAGGTTAGCCGTGAGCCCAGTATCTAGTTTATCCAGGGTCAGTGATAGGCCTACATTGAGCAATCATGTACTGTCAATGAAGCAAGTAGTTAAACTTGTCTGTGAGCTATTTTATCCTCATTTGTATGCTATTTTATAGTTAATTTTCTTGAATGTATCGGCCGACGGCCTTTACACGCACACGTCCTTCTTTTGACTATTTTAGCTCTTCACAGAACACACCGCCTTACTTGACTTTTAAACTTCATGCTAGCGCTGCTAGCTGTAGCTAGCCTGCTTTGATTTTTGGCATCATGGCTATTAACGGCTATCCAATGGATATCAATGGCCAATCATTGACTGTCCAATACTACCACTGTGAAATGTTCACCAAGCAGAGGGACAGAGTGCTAGACTGAGTGCATATGGAACAGGGATGGATGCTGAGTGTTAATATTGAAAAGGTACTAAAAAAGTGATGGGATATCAGTCCTTGCCTGGAACAAGTAACCCTCATTGAGTCTTGTATTAATCCAGGTCCTCGTTCGAGGCATAGACCAACTGGCACTGTTCTAAACAATCTTGTATCTATACCATTTCAAGCCAACCCCATGGCTATTTCATATACAAGGTTACCTACTGATCATAGCATGTGTGTGTTAGAGACATCGTCTGACCTGAAATCAGGTGTGGCCTTGGACTGATTAATGTAAATGTCCGAAGTTTGATTTTGAAAATGGATCTCATTGTAATTCTGGCTTCTCAAACTAATGCAGACATTTTGATAATTACTGAGACTTGATTACTGAGACTTGTTCATAACAATTTTGCCTCAGCTGGCCATCTGTTTTAAAGAATGGTTTCTGAAAATACTTGAAGTTCCACTAGAGGGAGTCCTTTATTCACCTCTAAACAGACAGCAGGGAATGATGCACTTACTCAAATCAAATCAAGCTTTATTTATACAGCACATTGCAGATGAAAGAAAAACAAAATAATTACACAAACTGAACAACTAAAAAGCACCTAAGGAAAAGCATTCATTTTATGTCAGTGATGTGTTAAGTGCCTTGCAAAAAGGAGCTGATTCGCTTGATCCCTTTGTGCAGCTTTATGCCACCTCATTGTAGAACATTTGACACACATTTTTTTTATTTAGCAATTGTTTCTGGTGCCGTCCTTAAGATTTGGAAGGCGTTGCATGTGCTCCTCCTTTAAAAAGGAGGAGATCCTTCTGATATAGATAACTACAATTCTAAACTATTTTGCCTTGCAAAAATATTAGAATCACTTGCAAACGTTCAGCTCAAAACTTTTCTAACTTCAAATTATATTCTTAATGTGTACCAATCTGTTTTTAAACCTGGACATAGCACTGTTTCCAGCAGCTACTCTTGTCTTAAATGATATATTAAATTGCTTATATCATAGGAATCACTGTGCCGCCATATTTATAGATCCAAGGCCTTTGACACTGTCGACCATCCCCTACTCACTCAAAGGTTGTCTGAAATGGGCCTCGACCAGGCGTCTTGCAAGTGGTTTGGTAACTATCTATCAGACAGGACACAATGTGTGCTTTCTGATGGTGTCAAGTTTAAGTTACCTTGACATTACTAAAGGTGTCCCGCAGGGATGGGACGTGTCCTATTTACCATTTACAGTATATAAATAATATTGGTCTACAAGCAAAAACCTGAAACATTCTGTTATGTACGCTATTGCCCCATACGGCTGCCCACGCTATGTTGGACCTGCAATCTGATATGGTCACCTTGCAGAAAGTCCTTGTTGATTTGGAAATGGTACATAATGCGGGAAAAACTAAATGTATACTGTTTTCTAATTCTCGTAGAAATATTCCAGATGGCTTACACATGTATGCATTGGATGGTTCATTCATCGAGCAGTTTCCCGCCTATAAATATCTTGGCTTTTGGATTGACAATAATATGATGTTTAAAAAACTTACGGGTGACTAGTTAAGAAGCTGAGATATAAAGTAGGCTTATTTTATAGAAATAGATCATGCCTTTCCCTAAACAGCAAGAAGCAGATTGTACAGCCAACTTTTCTGCCAGTTCTTGGCTGTGGGGATACCATTTATCAGAACGCAGCAGCCGCTACTTTTAAACCTTTGGATGCAGTCTACCATAGTGCCCTTCCATCACTTTATCACAGGTGACAGTTTTAGTACTCATTGATGCATCCTGTATCAAAAAGTTGGCTGGTCCTCATTAAAGTCCTGTAGATCACTTCATTTTTGTTTACAAAACTCTACTACTCAAACTTCCAACCTACCTGACTTCACTGTTAAAATAAAAAAAGATGAGACACCAAACCCGTTCACAATGATGGATAACTCGAGGTTCCACTAGTAGAGGATATCCCAAACTCAGTCCTCAGGACCCCAAGGGGTGCACGTTTAGTTTTTTGCCCTAGCACTACACAGCTGATTCAAATAATCAACTAATTATCAAGCTTTTATCATTTGAATCAGCTGTGTAGTGCTGGAGACAAAACCAAAATGTTGCACTAGTATGTACATGCTGATCTAGGTCTTCAGTTCTAGTGCCCAACATTATTGGAATAGACTAGAAAACTCTCTACATCCTGACTCTCTGGTGCCTCTAGGGCAGTTTAAGACTTTAATGTTAAATCAATTTAATGAGAATTGCAACTGTTTGGATTGAATGTAAAAAAATGGTATTTGTGGTGTTTGAAGCTGTAGTATTGGTTCTCTCATTTACCAATTTATTTTATTTATCATTTTGCATTTGTTGAATTGTTGTCCTCGGGGCACCATTGTCAATGAAACCCTGGTCTCAAAGGGTTCCCTGAATCAATAAAAGTAAATAAATAAAATAAATCTCCATCAATCTCAACTCTGGACCTCGAAGCCAGTTCCACTGTTCCCCTCTAACCAGGTACTGATTTAGACCTTGGAAATCAGGTGGATGCAATTAATTATCAGGGGAAAACAGAAAACCAGCAGGCTCCGGACCTCGTAGGGTAAGAGTTGAATACCCCTCTATCTACTATGGGAACAACTGCAACCTTTTTGCAAGCAACATTGCTAAAATGAATCAAATAAAATGAACCTCATAATATGTTACTCTGTAACGCTCATCTCCTGTGGTCTAATTGTCCTCATTTTCATACTATACCTAAATTACAAGGGTTGGATTTGCAGCACTTGTCAGCACTTAAAAAGGCATGTCGCTTCATATACATTGATACATTTTTAATAGTATCAATTTAAATTGAGAACATATAAATCAACATGTAAATAATGTGTGAGCTTAGCTATTCTCTGCTTGAGATGACAGATCCCCCCATAAGGCCAGTAATACAATCATAGTGTAGGCCTATGGCTGTATTGGTGATGCATACCATATGATAAGTTGCTAAATGGATTCAGATAGCTGATATACTGAGACAGAGTGACAATCAAATAAAACAGATTGGAGATCGTATAACTAGACAAAAAGGAAATGTTCGTTTGAGAATACAACACAGACACACAGAAATATTAGAGGCAGAACAAAACTCGTATGTGAAAGAGCAATAGACATCTTAGTCTAAACAACATTAGGTAATTGAGTAGTAACAAGTAGGCTATTAGTAGGCATCATTTCAGGTGAACAAAAAAAACTCCATATCAGCAGTGGCCAACCTTGCTCCACTGATCCCCTGATCTACTGGCTGAGCTGTTCCAGTTACTATTGTATACAAAAATACCGCTGGTATACACAGTTGCTTTGTGAGAAGGTGTTAAAGTTCACACTTAGCCAGTGTTATGTAAATTCAAGTTGTACCAGTGGCCTGGCTTTGATCCCAAATGAGAGCCCGTCCACCGGAGCCATGGCCCAGTGAGACACAGGTGCCGGCCCGCGTAGATGGAAAGAGAAGAGTCTGAGCCTTTTGGGTTAAACACTGGGGTATATCCTATATAAAAATGCACTATTAGTTTCTTGTGACCTGTCTCTTCAGATGCAAACAGTCTTTCACAGCTTATCATATCTGAGGACAGAAAACATCAAAAGAAACAGGCTTCATTATACAAAAATTAGGCAGCACTGAATATTATGTTGCTGTTATCTCTCTGTTCTCAAAGTTTTCCCCTCTAGGGACTGGAACTGGAGAATCTTTTCATAATGTCCTCCCACAAAATTGCCTGTCCTATCCAGTAGCTAGCCAAGGCAGCCGATTGTGCAGATCTAGCACCCATGCAACAATGTCTGTCTAGGCTATCCAGTAGCCTACACTCTCCCTTTACTGGCAGATGGAGCTGCAATTTCACCAGCTTCCATGGCTGTTATGTACAAATGCATTTGCAGACGGTGTTTTTAATTTACAATTATTATTTCAAGATAGATAGCTAATAGAAAGTTAGCTAGCTGTTGACATGTAATTCACTTAGCTAAACAGTGTGTACAGCTAGCTAGCAGCTCAGTTGAGTTAGCCTACAAAATGGCCTACCAGTACTGTAATACATAATTTTTAAACACTTCCTAAATGTATTTACTTAGTTGAATAGGTTTTCCCACTGACTCCTTTTTTGGGGTCCTTACAAAAATACTATGCCATCTTCAAGACTTTTCCAGTGATAGCAAAGCGCAGCCAACAGCCTTGTGACGAATGGAGACAATGCCCAGAGTGTGTCTGTCACCAGAGCAGTTTAGAGCGTGTTGTGACGTTTGACTTTACAAGCGTAATCCACTTTCAGGAGGTAGGGCAATGCGAGACTAATACGAGTATACACAATGTTATGCAACCAGCCCTCACCACATTATCAATGGCTGGCCACCCCCCATCCTACCCCAGCCAACCCTACATTACCATTTCCTAGTCAACCAGCCAGCCCGGCCTCCCTTGTTGAATGCTTGGCTGTCAGAAAAGCCCTGTGTGTTTAAGCCTGGGGATTGTGGGTTTGTATGGTTCCACCACTTCGGGGGCAGGACCCCTCTCTGTTCTCCCTGCTGACTGGATTCCTGCCTTGCTGTCACAAACACACAAAACAAACACACACACTGCCCTATAAAGCAGGGTTGTGCTCAATTCAGAAATGAATTGAGAATGCATTGTAAATTCAATTCAATACTTTAAATGAAATAGTAAACAGGATACATAATTGAATTTAGATTTTTTTTTTTATTAAAGGAAATATACTTTAATTTGAAATTAAAATTCCTCTTCTTTTCTATATTAGGTATGTTCTATATAAATATGCATCTTTTAGACTACATAAAATGTCAAACGTTTCCAGAATGCATTAGTTTAACCCTCTAGTTGACCCTAAAAGCCTTCAAAAAGAAGCCAAAAACAATGAAATGGTTGGTGGGAATATAATTGGCTATTCTAAGCATTAAGGTTAAAAGAGTATATGAACATTGTTTACAGAGAAAAGTGATATATTCTTTGTATGGCCAATATACCACAGCTAAGGGCTGTATCCTGGTGTCATTGCGTCGTGCCTAAGCACAGCCCTAAGCCGTGGTATATTGGCCATATACCACACGTGCCTTATTGCTTGAGTGTCTGGAAGTGTGACATGTCAGATTCAATATAACTCTCATGTTCTATGACTAATTTCTTTGAAGTCCACTGAATTAAGGTCTCACAATTGACAGTGTATGTCAGAGCAAAAATCAAGCCATTACACCGAAGGGATTGTCCGTAGTGCTCCGAGACAGGATTGTGTCGAGGCACAGATCTGGGGAAGGGTACCAAAAAATGTCTGCAGAATTAAAGGTCCCCAAGAACACAGCGGCCTCCATCGTTCTTAAATGGAAGAAGTTGGGTACCACCAAGGCACTTCCTAGAGCTGGCCGTCCAGCCAAACTGAGCAATCGGGGGAGAAAAGCCTTGGTGGGGGAGGTGACCAAGAACCCGATGGTCAGTCTGACAGAGCTCTAGAGTTCCTTTGCGGAGATGGGAGAACCTTCTAGAAGCACTGCACCAATCAGGCATTTATGGTAGAGTGGCCAGACAGAAGCCACTCCTCAGTAAAAGACAAAGAACAGACAGTTAGAGTTTGCCAAAAGGCACATAAACACTCTCAGACCATGAGAAACAAGATTCTCTGGTCTGATGAAACCAATATTTAACTATTTGGCCTGAATGCCAAGCATCACTTCTAGAAGAAACCTGGCACCATCCCTACGGTGAAGCATGGCGGTGGCAGCAGCATGCTGTGGGGATGTTTTTAAGAAGCAGGGACTGGGAGAATAGTCAGGATCGATGGAAAGATGAACGGAGCAAAGTGCACAGAGATCCTTAATGAAAATCTGTTCCAGAGTGCTCAGAACCTCAGACTGAGGCGAAGGTTCACCTTCCAACAGGACAATGACTCTAAGCACACAGCCAAGGCAATACAGGTGTGGCTTTGGGACAAGTCTCTGAATATCCTTGAGTGGCCCAGCCAGAGCCCGGACTTGAACCCGATCCAACATCTCTGGAGAGACCTGAAAATAGCTGTGCAGTGACTCTCCCCATCCAACCTGACAGAACTTTAGAGGATCTGCAGATGGGAGGAACTCCCCAAATACAGGTGTGCCAAGCTTGTAGTGTCATAACCAAGAAGACTTGAGGCTGTAATCACAGACAAAGGTGCTTCAACAAAGTACTGAGTAAAGGGTCTGAATGCTTCTGTAAATGTGATATTTCTGCTTTTGCTTTGTCATTATGGGGTATTGATGAGGGGAAAAAAACAATTGAATCAATTTTAACCTAACAAATGTGGAAAATGTCAAGAGATCGGAATACTTTCTGAAGGGGGGTTAGTGTGAGAATAATCCCAACAATTGAAAAATATATCTATATTCTGTGCATGTACAGTTGAAGTCGGAAGTTTACATACACTTAGGTTGGAGTCATTAAAACTCATTTTTAGACCTTTCCACACACGATTGTTAACAAACTATACTTTTAGCAAGTTGGTTAGGACATCTACAGTGCCTTGCGAAAGTATTCGGCCCCCTTGAACTTTGCGACATTTTGCCACATTTCAGGATTCAAACATAAAGATATAAAACTGTATTATTTTGAGAAGAATCAACAACAAGTGGGACATAATCATGAAGTGGAACGACATTTATTGGATATTTCAAACTTTTTTAACAAATCAAAAACTGAAAAATTGGGCGTGCAAAATTATTCAGCCCCCTTAAGTTAATACTTTGTAGCGCCACCTTTTAATGCGATTACAGCTGTAAGTCGCTTGGGGAATGTCTCTATCAGTTTTGCACATCGAGAGACTGAAATTTTTTCCCGTTCCTCCTTGCAAAACAGCTCGAGCTCAGTGAGGTTGGATGGAGAGCATTTGTGAACAGCAGTTTTCAGTTCTTTCCACAGATTCTCGATTGGATTCAGGTCTGGACTTTGACTTGGCCATTCTAACACCTGGATATGTTTATTTTTGAACCATTCCATTGTAGATTTTGCTTTATGTTTTGGATCATTGTCTTGTTGGAAGACAAATCTCCGTCCCAGTCTCAGGTCTTTTGCAGACTCCATCAGGTTTTCTTCCAGAATGGTCCTGTATTTGGCTCCATCCATCTTCCCATCAATTTTAACCATCTTCCCTGTCCCTGCTGAAGAAAAGCAGGCCCAAACCATGATGCTGCCACCACCATGTTTGACAGTGGGGATGGTGTGTTCAGCTGTGTTGCTTTTACGCCAAACATAATGTTTTGCATTGTTGCCAAAAAGTTCAATTTTGGTTTCATCTGACCAGAGCACCTTCTTCCACATGTTTGGTGTGTCTCCCAGGTGGCTTGTGGCAAACTTTAAACAACACTTTTTATGGATATCTTTAACAAATGGCTTTCTTCTTGCCACTCTTCCATCAAGGCCAGATTTGTGCAATATATGACTGATTGTTGTCCTATGGACAGAGTCTCCCACCTCAGCTGTAGATCTCTGCAGTTCATCCAGAGTGATCATGGGCCTCTTGGCTGCATCTCTGATCAGTCTTCTCCTTGTATGAGCTGAAAGTTTAGAGGGACGGCCAGGCCTTGGTAGATTTGCAGTGGTCTGATACTCCTTCCATTTCAATATTATCGCTTGCACAGTGCTCCTTGGGATGTTTAAAGCTTGGGAAATCTTTTTGTATCCAAATCCGGCTTTAAACTTCTTCACAACAGTATCTCGGACCTGCCTGGTGTGTTCCTTGTTCTTCATGATGCTCTCTGCGCTTTTAACGGACCTCTGAGACTATCACAGTGCAGGTGCATTTATACGGAGACTTGATTACACACAGGTGGATTGTATTTATCCTCATTAGTCATTTAGGTCAACATTGGATCATTCAGAGATCCTCACTGAACTTCTGGAGAGAGTTTGCTGCACTGAAAGTAAAGGGGCTGAATAATTTTGCACGCCCAATTTTTCAGTTTTTGATTTGTTAAAAAAGTTTGAAATATCCAATAAATGTCGTTCCACTTCATGATTGTGTCCCACTTGTTGTTGATTCTTCACAAAAAAATACAGTTTTATATCTTTATGTTTGAAGCCTGAAATGTGGCAAAAGGTCGCAAAGTTCAAGGGGGCCGAATACCTTCGCAAGGCACTGTACTTTGTGCATGACACAAGTAAGTTTCCAACAGTTGTTTACATACATTATTTCACTGTATCACAATTCCAGTGAGTCAGAAGTTTACATACACCAAGTGGACTGTGCCTTTAAACAGCTTGGAAAATTCCAGAAAATTATGTCATTTCTTTAGAAGCTTGTTATAGGCTAATTGACATAATTTTAGTCAATTAGAGGTGTACCTGTGGATGTATTTCAAGGACTACCTTCAAACTCAGTGCCTCTTTGCTTGACATCATGGGAAAATCAAAATACATCAGTAAAGGCCTCAGAAAAAAAAAATTGCAGACCTCCACAAGTCTGGTTCATCCTTTGGAGCAATTTCCAAAAGCCTGAAGGTACCATGTTCATCTGTACAAACAATAGTACGCAAGTATAAACACCATGGGACCACGCATCCATCATACCACTCAGGAAGGAGATGCATTCTGTCTCCTAGAGATGAACGTACTTTGGTGCGAAAAGTGCAAATCAAACCCTGAACAAAAGCAAAGGACCTTGTGAAGCTGCTGGAGGAAAAAGGTACAAAAGTATCTATATCCACAGTAAAATGAGTCCTCATAACCTGAAAGGCCGCTCAGCAAGGAAGTAGCCACTGCTCCAAAACCACCATAAAAAAGCCAGACTACGGTTTGCAGCTGCACATGGGGACAAAGACTTTTTGGAGAAAGTTCCTCTGGTCTGATGAAACAAAAATAGAACTGTTTGGCCATAATGACCATTGTTATGTTTGGAGGAAAAAAGGGGAGGCTTGCAAGCCGAAGAACACCATCCCAACCGTGAAGCACGGGGGTGGCAGCATCATGTTGTGGGGGTGGTTTGCTGCAGGAGGGGCTGGTGCACTTCACAAAATAGATGGCGACATGAGGAAGGAAAATTATCTGGATATATTGAAGCAACATCTCAAGACATTAGTCAGGAAGTTAAAGCTTGGTCGAAAATGGGTCTTCCAAATGGACAATGACCCCAAGCATACTTCCAAAGTTGTGGCAAAATGGCTTAAGGACAACAAAGTCAAGGTATTGGAGTGGCCATCACAAAGCCCTGACCTCAAACCTATAGAACATTTATGGGCAGAACTGAAAAAGTGTGTGCGAGCAAGGAGGCCTACAAATATGACTCTGACACCAGGTCTGTCAGGAGGAATGGGTCAAAATTCACCAAACTTATTATGGGAAGCTTGTGGAAGGCTAGCCAAGACATTTGACCCAAGTTAAACAATTTAAAGGCATTGCTACCAAAATACAAATTGAGTATATGTAAACTTCTGACCCACTGGGAATGCGATGAAAGAAATAAAAGCTGAAATAAATAATTCTCTCTACTATTATTCTGACATTTCACATTCTTAAAATAAAGTGGTGATCCTAACTGACCTAAAACAGGGAATTATTACTAGGATTAAATGTCAGCAATTGTGAAAAACTGAGTTTAAATGTATTTGGCTGAGGTGTATGTAATCTTCAAACTTCAACTGTATATCCTGGCTTCAAAGAAGTTTGGTGGCACCTTAATTGCGGGAACGGCTCGTGGTAATAACTGGAATGGATTTGTAATAAACACATAGTTGAGGTTTTCAATGCCATTCCATTTGGTGCGTTCCTGACATCATTATGAGCCGTTCTCCCCTCAGAAGCCTCCTGTGCCTGGCTTTAAAAATATGAAGACTGAGAGCGATTCTAAAATTGCTCCCAAGTATGTTCACTATCGGTAGAAGGATAGGTCACTGAATTCAGTAAATATGTGCAATAAATCTGCAAGAACCTCTTGAAGACATGCACAAAATGCACTCAATGTTCCTTTACACACATACATGCAAACACACACACGTTTCCCAAACTCACATATACATCCCTCTAATTTCATCCTCCTAGCTCTCCTCCACATCCCTTTTAATTGGAGATTGTGATAGTGGAGGAGGAGGAAAAAGAGAGGAAGTGAAGGAAGGGGACTAATGTTATCAAACAGGCTACTGTCATGATTGTGATGATTAAGGCCTTTTGTGACTTGGCACTCAGACACCTCACGATTATCTGAATGGTGAGTGGTGCATGAAGAGGTCTTGTGGTGGCAGGTAGCCTAGTGGTTAAAAGTGTTGGGCCAGTAACTGAAAAGTCCCTGATTCAAATCCCCAAGCTAAAAAATCTGTCATGTCCTTGAGCAAGGAAATTAACCCAAATTACACCTGTAAATGCTCTCTGGATAAGAGCATCTGTTAAATGACTAAAATGTATAATAATATGACTAGTGTGTATAGCCTATACAAATGTTAAGATATAAATACATAATGTCCAATGGTTAACTAACGTCAACTACTATTTTGCCATATATAGCCGCGTTCAGATTATTTGATCAATCTGACGAATTCTTCAACAAATATATTTGTTCAAACAGTGCAAGTAGCTATGGGGACGTGACTTTGCTTGTTGTGTCTACACTACGTTGCGCCGCTTTCCGCACCGGGCGTGGGTCGGTTTCATGCGTGTAGGCACAGACACAAATGCAGAGAGCGCCACCAACGAGAGCTCTCCGCTGCCCACTGTGAAGTTAAAATGGGTATCGAAAAGGAGAATTACGAGACGAGTATTATCATGGACGAGGACGAGTTCAACAGATCAATAGAACCGATTTTGTCGAAGAAAGACAAAGTTTACGCGGCGATCCCAGACCGAGATCCCAATGACATAAATGCGCACTTAAAGGTAAACTACTGTATCAGTGTATCAGCGCACCGTGCGCTCCGGTTTTCACAAAGTTAACTCCAGTGGACGGAACTGTAGATCAATACTTTCGTTATTGTCGTTTTACCATATGTAATAAAAAAATATGAATGCACAACAAATGCAAATGTCATGCGCCATTGCCTATGTGTTTAGTTTCCATATTGGCTGTAAACTCCTGCTAATATGTTTGTTTGGACAGAATAGGACAAATGGGTATGTGAGTGAGTCCATGACTGATTCCTGACAAGCGCTTGTTTCCTTCCCCAGGTTGATTTTGACGATGTGATCGCAGAGCCCAGTTCCAGCCACAGCTTCGACAGAGTATGGATAGGAAGTCACGCCGTCTTCGAACTGTTCAAATATGTATTCTACCGAATACTGACCACCATCCTCGCCGTTCCCATGGCATTTATCATCGGGATAGTCTTCGGGGTCCTCAGCTGTATTCATATTTGGTAGGAACACAACACATACGATCTTGTTGTTTCAGAGCTTGGCCAAGGGCCACATTTTCCATTGACTGCTCTGCTGCCTATTTGTTTTGACCCATAGTAGACAGTTTGCACAGAAAGACCAGTAGGCATACTGACGTATATATTCATACAATTAATGTCATATGTAGGGTACAACTATGAATGTGTTGTCATTGTTTTTACTTTATTTGGGCAATTAAGTCATAGCTTTTCCATACATAGGCCTATGTTCCATTATGTGATGTATGCATGCCAGTGGACACAGTGGTTAGGTTGTAGGAAAACCATTTAACTCCCAACATTCACAAATTCCGCCTAAGAGTCAATTAGATAAGGGGCTGCTTGCTAAAACAACACCAGATCTGTGCCCAAGTGAGGCACTTTATGGAAAGTTGGGAGGAATGCAGTGTTCAGCTGGTAATGGAAAAAAGCCCCCATAACCCCTGCCAGATAGTTGGCATTCTATTCTGCCTTGCAGCACTGTAGGCCTGTTTTTAGAGAAGAGTGGGACATTCCACTAGAATAGATAGGCTACAGATTGCTTGTGGGCATGTTTTGTGGGCATGTCACAAAGTAACTCTAATATGACCTTTAGTACAGATTATGGTCTAGTTTCCCCATGTCTCAATGTCTCAGTCTCCTCGAAGAATAGATTTTGCCAAAAGTCAATGGTTGGATCTCAAATGGCACCCTGTTCCCTACAGAGTGCACTACTTTTGACCACTGCCCATAGGGCTTTAATAATGTTGACATACTGTTTTACCCATTTCATATGTATATACTGTATATATTTCATATGTATATACTGCATATACTGTATTCTGGTCAAGGCCATACAATTCTTCAGATATACTACCTATTCTATCCATAAACTGTCAATATTTTCTATACATCCCATCACACACACACACACACACACACACACACATATATTTGACAGGTTACAGCCTTATTCTAAAATGTCCTCATCAATCTTCACACAATACCCCATAATGACAAAGCAAAAACTGTTTTTTAGAAATGTTAACAAATTTATCAAAAATACATTTTTTACATTTGTATTCAGACCCTTTATTCAGTACTTTGTTGAAGCATCTTTGGCAGCGATTACAGCCTTGTGTTGTCTTGGGTATGAGGGCACAAGCTTGGCACACCTGTATTTGGGGAGTTTCTCCCATTCTTCTCTGCAGATCCTCTCAAGCTCTGTCAGGTCTGCACAGCTATTGTCAGGTCTTTCCAGAGATGTTCGATCAGGTTCAAGTCCGGGCTCTGGCTGGGCCAGAACAAGGACATTCGGAGGCTTGTCCAGAAGCCACTCCTGCATTGTCTTGGCTGTATGCTTAGGGTCGTTGTCCTACTGGAAGGTGAACCTCTGCCCCAGTCTGAGGTCCTGAGCGCTCTGGAGCAGGTTTTCTTCAAGGCTTTCTCTGTACGTTGCTCCGTTAATCTTTCCCTCTATCCTGACTATTCTCCCACTCCCAGTCCCCCACAGCATGATGCTGCCACCGCCATGCTTCGCCGTAGGGATGGTGCCAGGTTTCCTCCAGATGTGATGCTTAGCATTCAATCTTGGTATCATCAAACCAGAGAATGTTGTTTCTCATGGTCTGAGAGTCCTTTAGGTGCATTTTAGCTAACTCCAAGCGGGCAGTCATGTGTCTTTTACTGAAGAGTGGCTTCTGTCTGGCCACTCTACCATAAAGGCCTGATAGGTGGAGTTCTGCAGAGATGGGAGAACCTCCCAGAAGGACAACCATCTCCACAGAGGAAGTCTGGAGCTCTGTCAGAGTGACCATCGGGTTGTTGGTCACCTCTCTGGCCAAGGCCCTTTTCCCCCATTGCTCAGTTTGGCTGGCTGGGCCACTTCTAGGAAGCGTCTTGGTGGTTCCGAACTTCTTCCATTTAAGAATGATGGAGGCCACTGTGTTCTTGGGGACCTTCAATGCTGCAGAAATGTTTTTGGTACCCTTCCCAAGATCTGTGACTCAACACAATCCTGTTTCAGAGTTCTACTTATGTAAATAAGGTATGTTTTTTATTTTAAGAGTCCGTCTGCACTGTCTGTCACAGCTTTTATGGAGGATAAGCAATTGAAATATGGCTTTGGTGACATAGCACAGATCAGTAGAGGATGGAATGGGAACTATGAGAAACAGTTGACCCTGTGGCTGGGATGTGTCTGATACATAGTGTCACAAGATGTAGTGGCACTAAAGAAGG
Source organism: Oncorhynchus mykiss (assembly GCF_057628025.1). NCBI lineage: Eukaryota > Metazoa > Chordata > Actinopteri > Salmoniformes > Salmonidae > Oncorhynchus > Oncorhynchus mykiss. Next base: position 51,020,891 of record NC_143022.1, on the reverse strand, counting down.
CACTATAATAAAAACACATTCCGTAGCCTTATACAGTCAAATAGAAATACAACAATCACTAGATAGGTGCAGTGAAATGTGTTGTTTTACATTGGTCAGCAATAGTAGTATGGCACCCCTGGAGCAAATTAGGGTTAAGTGCCTTGCACAAGCACACACGGACACATTTTTCACCTTGCCGTCGAAGGGTATTCAAACCCGTGACCTTACGGTTGCTGGTCCAACAGCTCTAACCACTAGGCTTCCTTCTGCCCGTAATACATACTGCAGGCTCCAAGCATTCATAAAGTCTGCATTAACTGTTTATGCATATCCAAAATGGACAAAGTAAGAGGATCAAGAAGGCTGTGTTAGAATTCATGTTGCAAGGTACTCTGGACTCTGCAGCAAACGGAACTTGATAGGAACACCTCATGCAACTGATATTACACCCCAACACAAGGCTAAATGTTCCCCGTAATGTAATATGTATGCAGGTAATACTTATGCCTACACATTCTGTGCATTTGAAGAATGTCCTCCTCCTTCCAGGGTGTTGATGCCGGTGGTGCGGAGCTGTCTGATGGCCCTGCCCTCTGTCCAGGTGGTCTGGAGCAGCCTTACAGACATTTTTGTCACCCCCCTCTTCCACAGTATGGGCAGGTGTCTGTCCTCTGTCCACGTCAAGGCCATGGACATCTGATAGAGTATTTTCTTCCCTGTTATGGGGGTTAAGAAGTTAATTAAAGGACATCTTCACTTTTTTTTTTTTTTTTTTTTACCTATGTCTAAGTGGAAAAACAAGTAAATAATTTGAGGTAACTCTTAAAAAAGTGAAGATGTCATTGACCTATGTTTGCGTTGAAATATATAAGTTCTTTATAAAGCCAACATCGACACACCGTGTGGTGGAATTATGGTAGAGCATATAAGTGCAACTGATAAGTTACGAGCGCTCATAAAGGGTGATTAGGGTCAACTTCCCTTTGACAACGCCACAGCACCACCTGAGTAATAAGATGATCCAACATGATAATTTATGTCATTTGGGAATTTCAAGATTCTCATGATAAGTCATAATGTCCACTGTTCATAGAAGTGGTTGTGTGGCATTTCTAAGCAGTTTTGATGTATTCTGCCAAAATGACAATTGCTCAGTTGTGACCAAAAATAAATGATTGTCATTCCATTATTTTGATGCTAAAAATAACTGTTTTAATCATAAAGGATCAGATCAGGGCCAAACAGTATATTAGCCAGTTAGGCATCACACCATTCCTGGCATCAGACATGTAACGTCTGTGTAGTTTCTGCTTTTTATGTGTTGTGGATATACAGCAGAGGATTCAGATGGGATTTTAATGAATTCATTTGTTTTCTGTAAGAGAGTGTACACTGATCCTAGATGCTGAGATGCAGCTTATACCTCTGCAGCCTTATTTTGCTGCTGCTGTGTTAATCTCGCAGTGCTTTGGATACATTTTGGCCATTTGCTTTTACACAAAGACAACCTACCTAGTAAAGACCTAAGACAGTTGTATATATTTTGAACAGAAGCTGGACTTTTACGTGTCTAATATAATAAACAAAAGGGTGGGTTGTCGGAGTATTGGCTTTCTAACTAATTATTCATGCACAATTGCCATGTGTTCTTGACGGTCCATGTTTCTGTGAGTCGTGATAAAACTGGACAGAACTTTTATGTTAAGTATCTAAGATGAGTTTTACTACTCTGGTTTATTCTATACAGTCAGGTACATGGTCGTAGGCCTAGGTGCTGCTGAGCTTTCTATAAGCCGTAGAGCAACTAGCTTGCTTTATTCTTTGATGTCAGAACCCAAATGTGGAGATATTCTAGCAGATAGTGCCACCAGTTCTTCACAACTTACCGTATAATACGTCACACAAAACCTTGGCTTCATCCAAAATGGCACCCTATTCCCTAAAAAGTAGTGGGCTGTATAGGGTATGGGGTGTCATTTCAGAGGCACCCTTGTGCTTTGTTTTAATGGACAACCAAACGCAGCGATTCTGACAGTAACTTATAATCGTTTTGCTAAGCTAGGCAGTTGACAGCCTGCCAGCCAATAGACCATGTCTGTACTTGGCTGAGTTATCTCTTCAGTGCTGAGAGGAAATTGGAGGTGTGATTGTGCAATAGAGCACACAGGTGTGGAATTATTATTTTTTATGGAGCAAAAATGGAAAATGGCATGATGTGATTCTAAATGAGCTCAACAAACGAGACTTATTCTTTGATTTTTTAAAAAGTACCAAAAGTGTTCTTATTCTGCATCAAATAAAGATAATTATTTGTAAAAAATGTTCTGAGTATTGCTGCGTGTCTCTCTGTCATAGAAAATTATGAGAACTGTGAAAGGAGGGCGGGGATATGTTTCTTAGTCTCAGAGAGAAAAATGAGAGAGAAAAGTTGTAAATCACTGAGCTGGTCTGATTGCATAAGACACTTTCCTATACAGAAAGAAGAATAACTGCCTCTGCCTGACCCGGTGTGTCTATTGCAACACGACCTGGGGCTCTGCTGATAATCTACAGGTTTACACAGCACAATACTGATTTGGTAGAATATGGAATAATATTCCATACCAGAATATTCCATACTGATAATAACCTACAGGGTTACATAAATACAGCATTTTACTGACTTGGTGGAATGTAAGGAATATTCCATACTGATATTTACAGTTTGAAATTTACCAGGGTGGGGGGGTTGGTCCAAAATAGGGGAGTCATACTTTTTTTTTTTTTAAATATTTGGGAGGGTTGTGTGTTTTTTTTATTGGGTACGGTGGAGGTAGTGCACATTTCCCCAGGTTTACATTCTCCCTTTTGCAGGTTTTAGGATATAATTTCTTCCATCCTAGCCAAATTTACTCTTCTGCTTGCCCATGCCTCCCCTATCAAGGTGATTTGGTACTTCCCTTATGCATTACGCTTTTCTGCTCGCTTACTATACCACAGGTCAATGTAGTCTACCAGTCTAACAATCCATCTGCCCTCTATCTACAATTCATTGTGAAAATAGTGGTGGGTGGATCGTTTGTGCAGATCTGCAATAGGCTGACTAGCAATCATACCACACATAAAATCATTAAAGGTTGCAACTATTTTCAACATAGATCCACAAGTACATAGAGAAATAGCTGATAGGCAGCATAGAGGTTACATGTGTCATTGTGCATGAAAGAACATTGAAGACATGAGACACACAGCTCAAATAGCTCCCCCATTGATCTTGGTGAGGGACAATAAAAATGTCCTATCAATAAACTAGCCTACAACACCACAATACAATGAATAATAGCATTATTGTTTTCAAGTGAGTTCAAAATTCTACTCTAGGCTGTAAACTGCAGTGAAAATGTCATTTGAGTAACGGTGCAAAATCCCTGTGATGTGAATGTCTGATTCCATTTGGATCAGTTGTGGGTCTACTCTAGACAGTTCATAAGGTCCAGAAAAGCACAGTAGCAGGCCAGCCTGGCTGTAATTTTACTTCTGATACTGATGTCTTTTGGGGATCATTGTTCTCCCAAGTCGTCCTATAATAATGTGGCCACATACAGAGCTTTCAGAAAGTATTTACACCCCTTGACTCTTTCCACATTTGGTTGTGTAACAGTTTAAAATTGATACAATTTACATTTTTGGTCACTGGCCTGGTCTACACACATAATGTCCAAGTGGATTTTTTTATTTTTTTTAATCTACATTTTTTTTTTAAATATAAAAAAGAAACGAGGAAATGTCTATAGTCAGTAAGTATTTAAACTCTTTGTTATGGCAATCCTAAATGAGTTCAGGAGTTAAAAATGGCTTTACAAGTCACAGAATAAGTTGCATGGACTATGCAATAATAGTGTTTATTAACATTATTTTTTGAATGACTACCTCATCTCTGTACCCCACACATCTAATTATATGAAAGGTCCCTCAGTCGAGCAAAGAATTTCAAACACAGATTCAACCACAAATACCAGGGATGCCTCACAAAGAAGGGCACCTATTGGTAGATGGGTAAAAATAAGAAAAGCAGACAATGAAGATCCCTTTGAGCATGGTGAAAGTATTCACCACACTTTGGATGGTATCAATACACCCAGTCACTACAAAGACACAGGCGTCCTTCCTAACTCAGTTGCCAGAGAGAATGTAAACAGCTCAGGGATTTCACCATGAGGCCAATGGTGACTTTAACACAGTTAAAGAGTTTAATGGTGGTGATAAGAGAAAACTGAGGATGGATCAACAATTTTGTAGTTACTCCACAATACTAACCTAATTGACAGAGTGAAAAGAAGGAAGGCTCTACAGAATACAAATATTCCAAAACATGCATCTTGTTTGCAACAAGGCACTAAAGTAATACTGCAAAAAATGTGAGAAAGCAATTAACTCCTTGTCCTGAAAACAGTGTTATATTTGGAGCAAATCCAATACGTCACATTACTGAGTACCACTCTCCATATTTTCAAGGATAGTGGTGGCTGCATCATGTTATGGGTATGGTTGTAATTGTTAAGGACTGGGGAGTTTTATGGGGGGGGGGGGGGGGGGTATGGAATGGAGCTAAGCACAGGCAAAATCCTAGCGGAAACTCAATTCAATCTGCTTTACACCAGACACTGGAAGATGAATCCACCTTTCATTAGGACAATAACCAAACACACAAGGCCAAATCTATACTGGAGTTGCCTACCAAGAGAACAGTGAATGTTCCTGAGTGGCTGAGCTACAGTTTTAACTTGAATCTGCTTGAAAATCTAGCAACGATCAACAACCAATTTGACAGAGCTCGAAGAATTCTGAAAATAATAATGGGCAAATGTTGTACAATCCAGAACAACTCACAACTGTAATCACTGCCAAAGGTGATAATAACATGCATTGATTCAGGGGTTTGAATACCTATGTAAATGTTTCTGTATTTCATTGTCATTAAATTAGCAAACATTTGTAAAAACCTGTTTTCACTATGTCATTATGGGGAATTGAGTGTAGATGGGTGAGATTTTTTCTCTATTTAATCCCATTTCACTTTCTGAAAGCACTGTATGCTCCCAGCAGGCCCCGTTATTCAGGAAAACTTAGGCACACTGCCTCCTTTCCGATCTATTCCTTGTGCACCTAGAACCTAATGCTTCAATATAGCCTAAATATGTATTATTTAACTTTTAAAATGCACTGCCTTTTATGTGTGGCATAAACACAACCAGTTACAATCTTTTAATCTGATTAGGCTACTTCGAAAGTTTCCTGTAGGCTACCTGTGCACATTTGTCCAACCTCAGGAGGCTTTACTCATTTCACATGTACAGTGCATTTAGAAAGTATTCAGACCCCTTGACTTTTTCCACATTTTGTTATGTTACAGCCTTATTCTAAAATTGATAAAATAATGTTTTCCCTCATCAATCTACACAGAATACCCCATAATGACAAAGCAAATACGTATTTAACATTTTTAAACTGAAATAAGACATTTACATAAGTATTCAGACCTTTTACTCAGTACTTTATTGAAGCACCTTTGGCAGCGATTACAGCCTTGAGTCTTCTTGGGTGTGATGCTACAAGCTTGGCACACTTGTATTTGCAGAGTTTCTCCCAGTCTTCTCTGCAGATCCTCTCAAGCTCTGTCAGGTTGGATGGGGAGAGTCACTGCACAGCAATTTTCAGGTCTCTCCAGAGATGTTAGATCGGGTTCAAGTCTGGGCTCTGGCTGGGCCACTCAAGGACATTCAGAGACGTGTCCAGAAGCCACTCCCACGTTGTCTTGGCTGTGTGCTTACAGTCGTTGTCCTGTTAGAAGGTGAACCTTCGCCCCACTCTGAGGTTCTGAGTGCTCTGGAGCAGGTTTTCATCAAGGATCTCTAAGTACTTTGCTCCGTTCATCTTTCCCTCGTTCTTGACTAATCTCCAATTCTCTGCTGCTGAAAAACATCCCCACCGCATGATGCTGCCACCATCACGCTTCACCGTAGGGATGTTGCCAGGTTTCCTCCAGAAACTTGGTTTCAGGCCAAAGAGTTCAATCTTGGTTTCCTCAGACCAGAGAATGTTGTTTCTCATGGTCTGAGAGTCCTTTAGGTGCCTTTTCGCAAACTCCAAACGGGCTGTCATGCGCCTTTTACTGAGGAGTGGCTTCCGTCTGGTCACTCTGCAGAGATGGTCGTACTTCTGGAAGGTTCTCCCATCTCCACAGTGGAACTCTGGAGCTCTGTCAGAGTGACTATCAGGTACTTCGTCACCTCGCTGACCAAGGCCCTTCTCCCCTGATTGCTCAGTTTGGCATGGGGCCAGCTCTAGGTAGAGTCTTGGTGGATCCGAACTTCTTCTATTTAAGATTGATGGAGGCCACTGAGTTCTTGGGGACCTTCAATATTGCAGAGATTTTTTGGTACCCTTCCCCAGATCTGTGCCTCGACACAATCCTATCTCTGAGCTCTACGTTTTTGCTCTGATATGCACTGTCAACTGTGTCCCTTTATATATACAGGTGTGTGCCTTTCTAAATCATGTCCAATGAATTGAATTTAACACAGATGAATTCCAATCAAGTTGTATAAACATCTCAAAGACAATCACTAGAAACAGGATGTACCTGAGCTCAATTTTGAGTCTCGTATCAAAGGGTCTGAATACTTATGTAAATAAGGTATTTCTGAATTATTATTTTTTTCAACATTTGCAAAAATGTCTGAAAACCTGTTTTCACTTTGTCATTATAGGGTATTGTGTGTATATTGATGAGTATTTTTAAAATGTAATCAATTTTAGAGTAAGGCTGTAACGTATCAACATTTTGAAAAAGTCAAGGGGTCTAAAAACTATCTGAATGCACTGTATATACTGTATTTTACTGTATTTCAGTAAATGCCACTCCGTCATTGCTCATACTAATATTTATGTATTTCTTAATTCCATTATTTTACTTTTAAACTTGTGTGTATTGTTGTGAATTGTTAGATACTACTGCACTGTTTGAGCTAGGAACACAAGCATTTCGCTACACCTGCAATAACATCTAAACATGTGTATGTGACCAATAAAATGTGATTTGATTTGATTTGACATGTCTGGTGAATGTGCAGGCCATGGAAGAACTGGGAGATGTTCAGCTTCAAACAATTGTGTACAGATCCTTGCGACATGGGGCTGTGCATTATCATGTTGAAAAATGAGGTGATGGCGGTGGATGAATGGACCTTGCAGTTGTGTTCACTGTCCATAGCTTATGCCTGTCCATACCATGACCCCACTGCCACCATGGGGCACTGTTCACAACATTGACATCATCAAACCGCTCGCCCACCTGACGCCATCTGCCCGGTACAGTTGAAACCGGGATTCATCCATGAAGAGCACACTTCTCTAGCATGCCAGTGGCCATTGAATGTGAGCATTTGCCCACTGAAGTTGGTTACGCTGCCGAACTGCACTCAGGTCAAGACCCTGTTGAGGACCACGAGCATGTTGGTGAGCTTTCCTGAGACGGTTTTTGACTGTTTGTGCAGAAATTCTTTGGCTGTGCAAACTCACAGTTTCATCCGCTGTCCGGGTGGCTGGTCTCAAATGATCCCGCAGGTGAAGAAGCTGTGTGGAAGTTTATATTTTTGTTCAGTATACTGTAGTTCCAAAGTCTTTTTTTATTGAAGATGCCCAAATAATAATTTCTAGTTGAATGAAAATATGATACAAGTTGAGCCAACTTTTAATTTTTAAAATGTTATTTCACCTTTATTTAACCAGGTAGGCCAGTTGAAAACAAGTTCCCATTTGCAACTGCGACCTGGCCAAGATAAAGCATAGCAATTCGACACATACAACAACACAGAGTTACACATGGAATAAACAAAACATAGTCAATAATACAGTAGAACAAAAGAAAACAAAAAGTCTATGTACACTGAGTGCAAATGAGGTAAGATAAGGGAGTTAAGGCCATAAATAGGCCATGGTGGCGAAGTAATTACAATATACAGTGGGGCAAAAAGGTATTTAGTCAGCCACCAATTGTGCAAGTTATCCGACTTAAAAAGATGAGAGAGGCCTGAAAATTTCATCACACTTCAACTATGACAGACAAAATGAGAAAAAAAATCCAGAAAATCACATTGTAGGATTTTTAATGAATTTATTTGCAAATTATGGTGGAAAATAAGTATTTGGTCACCTACAAACAAGCAAGATTTCTTGCTCTCACAGATCTGTAACTTCTTCTTTAAGAATGGTGTCATCAGCGTAGAGGTATACCAGAGAATCACCAGCAGCAAGAGCAACATATTGATGTATATAGAGAAGAGAGTCGGCCTGAGGATTGAACCCTGTGGCACCCCCATAGAGACATGGGGGTGCCATGGGGAGACACACACACAAACTTAACATTTTATGTTCCGGTAACACATTGATCAAAAAGTTGAGTAAGTAAAAAACGTCTGTGGAATAAGTTACTTAATAATAATTAGTTGAAACAATTAACAAATTCTTACAATGCTTCTTTTGTCTGATTTGCGATTATCAACCAATTACCCCTCTGGTCACAGGTCTTCAGTTTAACGTGAAGTCTACTTATCTACTTCAAATCAAATCAAACTTTATTTGTCTCATGCGCCAAATACAAAAAGAAATGCTTACTTACAAGCCCTTAACCAACAATGCCCTTACAAGCCCTTATTTCACTCTGTTCCTCTATACCAAGCACAAGAGGAATGGTTGGTTCTTCTACATCTGGGTAGTCAGTGTGTGATCTGGAGCCAGAATGCACATTTTTCAGAACCTTCTATCTCACACAAACAGCACTGATATAAACACTGACAAGAAAAAGCAACCTGTCTCCCTCTTTTGTATGCATCAGTACTGTTTCCTCAGGGGCATTAAAATATATCCTATCCTAAAGACAGTGTTGTGATTGTGACTCATTTGCATGTATTTTGCATTGTCTCACACACCTCACCTGACTCTGCAGTAGATTCCAACTGATCCAGTTCTCTTCCCTAGAGAATGGCGACAGTCAACTTCTAGGCAACTGGATGGTGCAATGTGTAGCCTAGGTTACCAATTACCCCCCACCCACCCCTCCACACACACACACAAAATCTCATTCATACATTCTTTCTCTCTTACCACACACACACACACACACACACACACACACACACACACACACACACACACACACACACACACACACACACACACACACACACACACACACACACACACACACACACACACACACACTAACTAAAATCAAGACGTGGAAATGCAATTCATTTTGTTTCATTAATTTGTTGTGACCCACCCATCAAACAAAGAATGCAATGCATGAACACCCATACGACAGGTTGAAAACAACCCGGACATGACTGTTGTGTCTCTGGGGCTGGTGTCATTTCTTAACCAAGGTGAGTTGTTGCCCTGGGCAGAGAATCAGACAAAGGAATGTAGACAGACTAGAATGACCAGAGCCCTATACTGCGAATGTAGTTTGAGAAGTAAGCAAGGCAACTTTGGTCAACTCTTGAGTTCAACTTGAGATTACCAGTCATACGAAAGTGGCTGACCTTTTAGCCAGGTGCATTTCTATTGCAACGAATCCGTCAGAACTAACCTGCTCCTGGGCAGGCTAACTCTTGGGTAGCTACACTTCTAACTGTGACTAATAACGGTAATATGATCCAGGTTATCACTCAACCAACTAGAGGTCATACCAATAGTGTTGGATCTGTAACGTCCACTTGTATTGATCGTATTTTCACTAATGCTGCAGAGCTTTGCGCTAAAGGCTAGTTATGACGTGGCAGGTGGCAGCTTGGTAGGCACAGTTTGTCCCATGAATTAATCCTAAAAACTGAGGATCAGCTGATAACTGCGAAACAAACGTTCTGGATGGTTTAAAGAGCCTTGAACTATTTATTGATCAGAATTTTTCTAAAAAGAAGCAGGTACATCGAAGCGAACAAGAGAAGACCTTTCCTCGAGCTCCGCGAGCGAAACTGAAGGGAAGACGCCGTCTAACATTGGAGGGGGACTTTTTATATAACTATGTCTCCAGAAGATAGAGAATTGCTTACAAGCATGAGCAAGCAGTTAAAAAAAGCTGGATCTATTGCCTGGGCTCCAGGGGGAGGTTAAGGCCATAAAAACAGGAAATGATTACAGTAATAAAATGATGGAAGAAATACGAGCGGAAAATAATATATTGAATACTACCGTGGACTCCCTAGAAGACACTACACAGAGGCTATGATAATAAAACAATGAAAGCCAAATTACTTGATCTAAAGTGCAGATGTATGAAAAATAATATTGTTATAATGGGAATAAAGGGGAATGAAAACAAAAACCATCAGTCAACGGAGGAAAAAGTCAAGGTGTTCATGAAACAGGACAAACAGGTGGAAACAACTGATTTTCAATGGCTTCACCGTTTCGGTGGCAGAGGGGAGGGAAGGCCCGTTACACATTACAATTATGTTTTACAAAACATTGTTAGTATGATGGACTTTTTTTTATTCATGCAGTATGGAACCGTTGACTATGTGGACATAAAATAAGGTTGGACTTATGATAATGTAGAATGTTTGTGATGAACGTATCCTTTTTTTAATTTAGGCAATATGGAACTTTGGACTATATCGGGAAGGCGAAGATGGAGAAGTCTGACCTTTTTTATTTTTGATTGTACATTAGAAATACCAAGGTTGTTGTTTTTTTTGTTTGCTATGGCATGGACTAATTGTAGAGGTCAGGTATATTATGACTTAAAACCTGCATAGCTACTCGATTGGAGTGGGCCTATACGATCCTAAATAAATTGGTGCCATTATCCTTTTGCATTTAAAAAAAATACATCTCAATATTACAAATGTAAGGGACATATTATAGTTCCGGTACACACCGGCAAATGGATTAGGTATTGTCACGAGGTTGTTGTCTCTATTAGTATGCCAGGCTGGTTAACACTGGGATAAACTGATTAAAGGTACTGGTAGAACCAACACAATAACTCAAAATCACTGGAGAGACTCTATCCGAAGCGGTGCAGCCAACGGGTTTCTCCACACATCGCGCTGACAGAAACAAACATCTTTCTGGTAAGAAGAGGGGCGGGGGCGTATGCCTCATGGCCAACGTGACATGGTGTGATGAAAGAAACATACAGGAACTCAAATCCTTCTGTTCACCTGATTTAGAATTCCTCACAATCAAATGTAGACCACATTATTTACCAAGAGAATTCTCTTCGTGTCATGTACTGTCATGTTGTGTCTTGTCTCTGTCCTTTCCCTTCACCCTGTCTCCCTCTGCTGGTCGTTGTTAGGTTACCTTTCCACCCCCTCTTTCCCCCAGCTGTGCCTTGTCTCCTCCTAACCACCTCGTCACCCCTTTTCCCACCTGTTCCCTTTTTCCCTCTGATTAGTCCCCTATATCTCTCTCTGTTTTTGTTCCTGTCCTTGTCGGATTCTTGTTTGTTGTGTTTCATGCCTGAACCAGACTGTCGTCATGTTTGCTGTAACCTTATCTTGTCCTGTCGGAATCTGCCGGTCCGTCTGAGCCTACCTATGTTTGGTAATTAAAGAAGCTCTGTTTAAGTTAATTCGCTTTTGGGTCCTCATTCACTCACCATAACAGAAGAATCCGACCAAGAATGGACCCAGCGACTTCGGATCCTCTCCACTCAGCCGTCGGGATCCAGGGAGCGATGCTAGGCAGACACGAGCAGGAAGTGTCTGCTGCTCGACATGCCGTTGAGACCCTGGCCACCCAAGTCTCCAACCTCACAGAACAGGTTCACCATCTCCGCCTCGATCCACCGGCCACTTCCAGGGCTTTCGAATCTCCGGAGCCCAGAATCAATAACCCGCCGTGTTACTCTGGGGAGCCCACTGAATGCCGCTCGTTCCTCACCCAGTGTGATATTGTGTTTTCTCTCCAGCCCAACACTTACTCCAGGAGCACTGCTCGTGTCGCCTACGTCATATCTCTCCTTATTGGACGGGCTCGTGAGTGGGGCACGGCAATCTGGGAGGCAAGGGCTGAGTGTACTAACCAGTATCAGGACTTTAAGGAGGAGATGATACGGGTTTTTGATCGATCTGTTTTTGGGGAGGAGGCTTCCAGGGCCCTGTCTTCCCTATGTCAAGGCAATCGATCCATAACAGACTACTCTATTGAGTTTCGCACTCTTGCTGTCTCCAGTGGCTGGAACGAGCCGGCCTTGCTCGCTCGTCTTCTGGAGGGTCTCCGCGCAGAGGTAAAGGATGAGATTCTCTCCCGGGAGGTTCCTTCCAGCGTGGACTCCTTGATTGAACTCGCTATTCGCATTGAGCGACGGGTTGATCTTCGTCACCGAGCTCGTGGAAAGGAGCTCGCGCTCTCCGTCGCCCCCCTCTCCGCATCACTACCATCTTCCTCTGCCGGCTCGGGTGCTGAGCCCATGCAGCTGGGAGGTATCCGCATCTCGACTAAGGAGAGGGAACGGAGAATCACCAACCGCCTCTGTCTCTATTGCGGTTCTGCTGGTCATTTTGTCACTTCATGTCCAGTAAAAGGCCAGAGCTCGTCAGTAAGCGGAGGGCTACTGGTGAGCGCTACTACTCCTGTCTCTCCTTCAAGATCCTGCACTACCTTGTCGGTCCATCTACGCTGGACCGGTTCGTCAGCTTCCTGCAGTGCCTTAATAGACTCTGGGGCGGAGGGCTGTTTTATGGACGAGACCTGGGCTCGGGAACATGACATTCCTCTCAGACAGTTAAAGGAGCCCACGGCCTTGTTCGCCCTGGATGGTAGTCCTCTCCCCAGGATTCAGCGTGAGACGCTACCTTTAACCCTCACTGTTTCTGGTAATCATAGTGAAACCATTTCTTTTTTAATTTTTCGTTCACCTTTTACACCTGTTGTTTTGGGCCATCCCTGGCTAGTTTGTCATAATCCTTCCATTAATTGGTCTAGTAATTCTATCCTCTCCTGGAACGTCTCTTGTCATGTGAAATGTTTAATGTCTGCTATCCCTCCTGTTTCCTCTGTCTCTTCTTCACAGGAGGAGCCTGGTGATTTGACAGGGGTGCCGGAGGAATATCACGATCTGCGCACGGTGTTCAGTCGGTCCAGGGCCACCTCTCTTCCTCCACACCGGTCGTATGATTGTAGTATTGATCTCCTTCCGGGAACCACCCCCCCCCCGGGGTAGACTATACTCTCTGTCGGCTCCCGAACGTAAGGCTCTCGAAGATTATTTGTCTGTAGCTCTTGACGCCGGTACCATAGTCCCCTCCTCCTCTCCCGCCGGAGCGGGGTTTTTTTTTGTCAAGAAGAAGGACGGGTCTCTGCGCCCCTGCATAGATTATCGAGGGCTGAATGACATAACAGTGAAGAATCGTTATCCGCTTCCTCTTATGTCTTCAGCCTTCGAGATCCTGCAGGGAGCCAGGTTTTTCACTAAGTTGGACCTTCGTAACGCTTACCATCTCGTGCGCATCAGGGAGGGGGACGAGTGGAAGACGGCGTTTAACACTCCGTTAGGGCACTTTGAATACCGGGTTCTTCCTTTCGGCCTCGCTAACGCTCCAGCTGTCTTTCAGGCATTAGTCAATGATGTCCTGAGAGACATGCTGAACATCTTTGTTTTCGTTTACCTTGACGATATCCTGATTTTTTCACCGTCACTCCAGATTCATGTTCAGCACGTTCGACGTGTCCTCCAGCGCCTTTTAGAGAATTGTCTTTTTGTGAAGGCTGAGAAGTGCACTTTTCATGCCTCCTCCGTCACATTTCTCGGTTCTGTTATTTCCGCTGAAGGCATTAAGATGGATCCCGCTAAGGTCCAAGCTGTCATTGATTGGCCCGTCCCTAAGTCACGCGTCGAGCTGCAGCGCTTTCTCGGCTTCGCGAACTTCTATCGTCGTTTCATCCGTAATTTCGGTCAGGTGGCAGCTCCTCTCACAGCCCTTACTTCTGTCAAGACGTGCTTTAAGTGGTCCGTTTCCGCCCAGGGAGCTTTTGATCTCCTCAAGAATCGTTTTACATCCGCTCCTATCCTTGTTACACCTGACGTCTCTAGACAGTTCGTTGTCGAGGTTGACGCGTCAGAGGTGGGCGTGGGAGCCATTCTTTCTCAGCGCTCCCTCTCTGACGACAAGGTCCACCCATGCGCGTATTTTTCTCATCGCCTGTCGCCGTCGGAACGTAACTATGATGTGGGTAACCGCGAACTGCTCGCCATCCGGTTAGCCCTAGGCGAATGGCGACAGTGGTTGGAGGGGGCGACCGTTCCTTTTGTCGTTTGGACTGACCATAGGAACCTTGAGTACATCCGTTCTGCCAAACGACTTAATGCGCGTCAGGCGCGTTGGGCGCTGTTTTTCGCTCGTTTCGAGTTCGTGATTTCTTATCGTCCGGGCTCTAAGAACACCAAGCCTGATGCTTTGTCTCGTCTCTTCAGTTCTTCAGTAGCCTCCACTGACCCCGAGGGGATTCTCCCTGAGGGGCGTGTTGTCGGGTTGACTGTCTGGGGAATTGAGAGGCAGGTAAAACAAGCGCTCACTCACACTCCGTCGCCGCGCGCTTGTCCTAGGAACCTTATTTTCGTTCCCGTTCCTACTCGTCTGGCCGTTCTTCAGTGGGCTCACTCTGCCAAGTTAGCCGGCCACCCTGGCGTTCGGGGTACGCTTGCTTCCATTCGCCAGCGTTTTTGGTGGCCCACCCGGGAGCATGACACGCGTCGTTTCGTGGCTGCTTGTTCGGTCTGCGCGCAGACTAAGTCCGGTAACTCTCCTCCTGCCGGCCGTCTCAGGCCGCTTCCTATTCCTTCTCGACCGTGGTCTCACATCGCCTTAGATTTTGTCACCGGACTGCCTTCGTCAGCGGGGAAGACTGTTATTCTTACGGTTGTCGATAGGTTCTCTAAGGCGGCTCATTTCATTCCCCTTGCTAAGCTTCCTTCTGCTAAAGAGACGGCACAAATCATCATCGAGAATGTTTTCAGAATTCATGGCCTTCCGTCAGACGTCGTTTCGGACAGAGGTCCGCAATTCACGTCTCAATTTTGGAGGGAGTTTTGCCGTTTGATTGGGGCTTCCGTCAGTCTCTCTTCCGGCTTTCACCCCCAGTCTAACGGTCAAGCAGAACGGGCCAATCAGACTATTGGTCGCATCTTACGCAGTCTTTCTTTTCGTAACCCTGCGTCTTGGTCAGAACAGCTCCCCTGGGCAGAATACGCCCACAACTCGCTTCCTTCGTCTGCGACCGGGCTATCTCCTTTTCAGAGTAGCCTCGGGTACCAGCCTCCGCTGTTCTCATCTCAGTTCGCCGAGTCCAGCGTCCCCTCCGCTCAGGCTTTTGTCCAACGTTGCGAGCGCACCTGGAAGAGGGTCAGGTCTGCACTTTGCCGTTATAGGACGCAGACTGTGAGGGCTGCTAATAAGCGTAGAACTAAGAGTCCTAGATATTGTCGCGGTCAGAGAGTTTGGCTCTCCACTCAGAACCTTCCCCTTAAGACGGCTTCTCGCAAGTTGACCCCGCGGTTCATTGGTCCGTTCCGTATTTCTCGGGTCATTAATCCTGTCGCAGTTCGACTTCTTCTTCCGCGATACCTTCGTCGCGTCCACCCGGTCTTCCATGTCTCCTGCATCAAGCCCGTCCTTCGCGCCCCCGCTCGTCTTCCCCCCCCCCCCCCCATCCTTGTCGAGGGCGCACCCATCTACAGGGTCCGTAGAATTTTGGACATGCGTCCTCGGGGCCGTGGTCACCAGTACCTCGTAGATTGGGAGGGGTACGGTCCTGAGGAGAGGAGTTGGGTTCCCTCTCGGGACGTGCTGGACCGTGCGCTGATCGAGGATTTCCTCCGTTGCCGCCAGGTTTCCTCCTCGAGTGCGCCAGGAGGCGCTCGGTGAGTGGGGGGGGTACTGTCATGTACTGTCATGTTGTGTCTTGTCTCTGTCCTTTCCCTTCACCCTGTCTCCCTCTGCTGGTCGTTGTTAGGTTACCTTTCCACCCCCTCTTTCCCCCAGCTGTGCCTTGTCTCCTCCTAACCACCTCGTCACCCCTTTTCCCACCTGTTCCCTTTTTCCCTCTGATTAGTCCCCTATATCTCTCTCTGTTTTTGTTCCTGTCCTTGTCGGATTCTTGTTTGTTGTGTTTCATGCCTGAACCAGACTGTCGTCATGTTTGCTGTAACCTTATCTTGTCCTGTCGGAATCTGCCGGTCCGTCTGAGCCTACCTATGTTTGGTAATTAAAGAAGCTCTGTTTAAGTTAATTCGCTTTTGGGTCCTCATTCACTCACCGTAACACTTCGATTATAATCACAGCCGTATATATCCCCCCCCAAGCAGACACATCGATGGCTCTGAACAAACTTTATTTAACTCTGCAAACTGGAAACGATTTATCCGGAGGCTGCATTCATTGTAGCTGGGGATTTTAACAAGGCTAATCTGAAAACAAGACTCCCCAAATTTTATCAGCATATCGATTGCGCAACCAGGGGAGGAAAGACCTTGGATCATTGTTACTCTAACTTCCGCGACGCATATAAGGCCCTGCCCCGCCCCCCTTTCGGAAAAGCTGACCACGACTCCATTTTGTTGATCCCTGCCTACAGACAGAAACTAAAACAAGAGGCTCCCACGCTGAGGTCTGTCCAACGCTGGTCCGACCAAGCTGACTCCACACTCCAAGACTGCTTCCATCACGTGGACTGGGAGATGTTTCGTATTGCGTCAGATAACAACATTGACGAATACGCTGATTCGGTGTGCGAGTTCATTAGAACGTGCGTTGAAGATGTCGTTCCCATAGCAACGATTAAAACATTCCCTAACCAGAAACCGTGGATTGATGGCAGCATTCGTGTGAAACTGAAAGCGCGAACCACTGCTTTTAATCAGGGCAAGGTGTCTGGTAACATGACCGAATACAAACAGTGCAGCTATTCCCTCCGCAAGGCTATCAAACAAGCTAAGCGCCAGTACAGAGACAAAGTAGAATCTCAATTCAACGGCTCAGACACAAGAGGCATGTGGCAGGGTCTACAGTCAATCACGGACTACAGGAAAAAATCCAGCCCAGTCACGGACCAGGATGTCTTGCTCCCAGGCAGACTAAATAACTTTTTTGCCCGCTTTGAGGACGATACAGTGCCACTGACACGGCCTGCAACGAAAACATGCAGTCTTTCCTTCACTGCAGCCGAGGTGAGTAAGACATTTAAACGTGTTAACCCTCGCAAGGCTGCAGGCCCAGACGGCATCCCCAGCCGCGCCCTCAGAGCATGCGCAGACCAGCTGGCCGGTGTGTTTACGGACATATTCAATCAATCCCTATACCAGTCTGCTGTTCCCACATGCTTCAAGAGGGCCACCATTGTTCCTGTTCCCAAGAAAGCTAAGGTAACTGAGCTAAACGACTGCTTTGAGAGACTAGTCAAGGACCACATCACCTCCACCCTACCTGACACCCTAGACCCACTCCAATTTGCTTACCGCCCAAATAGGTCCACAGACGATGCAATCTCAACCACACTGCACACTGCCCTAACCCATCTGGACAAGAGGAATACCTATGTGAGAATGCTGTTCATCGACTACAGCTCGGCATTCAACACCATAGTACCCTCCAAGCTCGTCATCAAGCTCGAGACCCTGGGTCTCGACCCCGCCCTGTGCAACTGGGTACTGAACTTCCTGACGGGCCGCCCCCAGGTGGTGAGGGTAGGCAACAACATCTCCTCCCCGCTGATCCTCAACACTGGGACCCCACAAGGGTGCGTTCTGAGCCCTCTCCTGTACTCCCTGTTCACCCACGACTGCGTGGCCACGCACGCCTCCAACTCAATCATCAAGTTTGCGGACGACACAACAGTGGTAGGCTTGATTACCAACAACGACGAGACGGCCTACAGGGAGGAGGTGAGGGCCCTCGGAGTGTGGTGTCAGGAAAATAACCTCACACTCAACGTCAACAAAACTAAGGAGATGATTGTGGACTTCAGGAAACAGCAGAGGGAACACCCCCCTATCCACATCGATGGAACAGTAGTGGAGAGGGTAGCAAGTTTTAAGTTCCTCGGCATACACATCACAGACAAACTGAATTGGTCCACTCACACAGACAGCATCGTGAAGAAGGCGCAGCAGCGCCTCTTCAACCTCAGGAGGCTGAAGAAATTCGGCTTGTCACCAAAAGCACTCACAAACTTCTACAGATGCACAATCGAGAGCATCCTGGCGGGCTGTATCACCGCCTGGTATGGCAACTGCACCGCCCTCAACCGTAAGGCTCTCCAGAGGGTAGTGAGGTCCGCACAACGCATCACCGGGGGCAAACTACCTGCCCTCCAGGACACCTACACCACCCGATGTCACAGGAAGGCCATAAAGATCATCAAGGACATCAACCACCCGAGCCACTGCCTGTTCACCCCGCTATCATCCAGAAGGCGAGGTCAGTACAGGTGCATCAAAGCTGGGACCGAGAGACTGAAAAACAGCTTCTATCTCAAGGCCATCAGACTGTTAAACAGCCACCACTAACACTGAGTGGCTGCTGCCAACACACTGACACTGACTCAACTCCAGCCACTTTAATAATGGGAATTGATGGGAAATGATGTAAATATATCACTAGCCACTTTAAACAATGCTACCTTATATACATGTTACTTACCCTACATTATTCATCTCATATGCATACGTATATACTGTACTCTATATCATCGACGGTATCCTTATGTAATACATGTACCACTAGCCACTTTATACTATGCCACTTTGTTTACATACTCATCTCATTTGTACATACTGTACTCGATACCATCTACTGTATCTTGCCTATGCTGCTCTGTACCATCACTCATTCATATATCCTTATGTACATATTCTTTATCCCCTTACACTGTGTACAAGACAGTAGTTTTGGAATTGTTAGTTAGATTACTTGTTATTACTGCATTGTTGGAACTAGAAGCACAAGCATTTCGCTACACTCGCATTAACATCTGCTAACCATGTGTATGTGACAAATAAAATTTGATTTGATTTTGATTTGATTTGATTTGATAACTGGCAAATTGAAGCACTTCTCTAAATGAGAGAGAGAGGTATATTATATATTTCTATATAAGCTGTTTACGCTACCTTTTATATTCTTGATCCTAATGATATAGGCCTAGGTGTAAAACAGCCGAGGTGATAGAGCAGCGACCCTGGAATAAAAACAAAAAGTGTGTAGGTGGAGAAAGGGTTGGTTTTACAGGTTTACTCACTCTGGATTGTCTGTACTGCATGTATTATTGGCTAAACGTGCCATTGTAAGTTAAACGTAGGTGTTCCTTTATGGGTATTGTGATGCCTAAGACACATTTTTACTGCCAGTCATTAGCGGCCTCTAGAATGTATGTTCCTTTTTCCTTCTTCCTTTCTTATTGGAATAAAACAGGATATACTGACGACTACATGAAATATGGACGTAATGAACTGGTTTTGTGATATATACAGTGCCTTGCGAACGTATTCGGCCCCCTTGAACTTTGCGACCTTTTGCCACATTTCAGGCTTCAAACATAAAGATATAAAACTGTATTTTTTTGTGAAGAATCAACAACAAGTGGGACACAATCATGAAGTGGAACGACATTTATTGGATATTTCAAACTCTTTTAACAAATCAAAAACTGAAAAATGGGGCGTGCAAAATTATTCAGCCCCTTTACTTTCAGTGCAGCAAACTCTCTCCAGAAGTTCAGTGAGGATCTCTGAATGATCCAATGTTGACCTAAATGACTAATGATGATAAATACAATCCACCTGTGTGTAATCAAGTCTCCGTATAAATGCACCTGCACTGTGATAGTCTCAGAGGTCCGTTAAAAGCGCAGAGAGCATCATGAAGAACAAGGAACACACCAGGCAGGTCCGAGATACTGTTGTGAAGAGGTTTAAAGCCGGATTTGGATACAAAAAGATTTCCCAAGCTTTAAACATCCCAAGGAGCACTGTGCAAGCAATAATATTGAAATGGAAGGAGTATCAGACCACTGCAAATCTACCAAGACCTGGCCATCCCTCTAAACTTTCAGCTCATACAAGGAGAAGACTGATCAGAGATGCAGCCAAGAGGCCCATGATCACTCTGGATGAACTGCAGAGATCTACAGCTGAGGTGGGAGACTCTGTCCATAGGACAACAATCAGTCGTTTATTGCACAAATCTGGCCTTTATGGAAGAGTGGCAAGAAGAAAGCCAATTCTTAAAGATATCCATAAAAAGTGGCCACAAGCCACCTGGGAGACACACCAAACATGTGGAAGAAGGTGCTCTGGTCAGATGAAACCAAAATTGAACTTTTTGGCAACAATGCAAAACGTTATGTTTGGCGTAAAAGCAACACCCTGAACACACCATCCCCACTGTCAAACATGGTGGTGGCAGCATCATGGTTTGGGCCTGCTTTTCTTCAGCAGGGACCGGGAAGATGGTTAAAATTGATGGGAAGATGGATGGAGCCAAATACAGGACCATTCTGGAAGAAAACCTGATGGAGTCTGCAAAAGACCTGAGACTGGGACGGAGATTTGTCTTCCAACAAGACAATGATCCAAAACATAAAGCAAAATCTACAATGGAATGGTTCAAAAATAAACATATCCAGGTGTTAGAATGGCCAAGTCAAAGTCCAGACCTGAATCCAATCGAGAATCTGTGGAAAGAACTGAAAACTGCTGTTCACAAATGCTCTCCATCCAACCTCACTGAGCTCGAGCTGTTTTGCAAGGAGGAATGGGAAAAAATGTCAGTCTCTCGATGTGCAAAACTGATAGAGACATACCCCAAGCGACTTACAGCTGTAATCGCAGCAAAAGGTGGCGCTACAAAGTATTAACTTAAGGGGGCTGAATAATTTTGCACGCCCAATTTTTCAGTTTTTGATTTGTTAAAAAAGTTTGAAATATCCAATAAATGTCGTTCCACTTCATGATTGTGTTCCACTTGTTGTTGATTCTTCACAAAAAAATACAGTTTTATATCTTTATGTTTGAAGCCTGAAATGTGGCAAAAGGTCGCAAAGTTCAAGGGGGCCGAATACGTTCGCAAGGCACTGTATATATACTGCTCAAAAAAATAAAGGGAACACTAAAATAACACATCCTAGATCTGAATGAATGAAATATTCTTATTAAATACTTTTTTCTTTACATAGTTGAATGTGCTGACAACAAAATCACACACAAATTATCAATGGAAATCAAATGTATCAACCCACGGAGGTCTGGATTTGGAGTCACACTCAAAATTAAAGTGGAAAACCACACTACAGGCTGATCCAACTTTGATGTAATGTCCTTAAAACAAGTCAAAAAGAGGCTCAGTAGTGTGTGTGGCCTCCACGTGCCTGTATGACCTCCCTACAACGCCTGGGCATGCTCCTGATGAGGTGGCGGATGGTCTCCTGAGGGATCTCCTCCCAGACCTGGACTAAAGCATCCGCCAACTCCTGGACAGTCTGTGGTTGGTGGATGGAGCGCGACATGATGTCCCAGATGTGCTCAATTGGATTCAGGTCTGGGGAACGGGCGGGCCAGTCCATATCATCAATGCCTTCCTCTTGCAGGAACTGCTGACACACTCCAGCCACATGAGGTCTAGCATTGTCTTGCATTAGGAGGAACCCAGGGCCAACCGCACCAGCATATGGTCTCACAAGGGGTCTGAGGATCTCATCTCGGTACCTAATGGCAGTCAGGCTACCTCTGGCGAGCACATGGAGGGCCCCCCAAAGAAATGTCACCCCACACCATGACTGACCCACTGCCAAACCGGTAATGTTGGAGGATGTTGCATGCAGCAGAACGTTCTCCACGGCGTCTCCAGACTGTCACGTCTGTCACATGTGCTCAGTGTGAACCTGCTTTCATCTGTGAAGAGCACAGGGCGCCAGTGGCAAATTTGCCAATCTTGGTGTTCTCTGGCAAATGCCAAACGTCCTGCACGGTGGTGGGCTGTAAGCACAACCCCCACCTGTGGACGTCAGGCCCTCATACCACCCTCCTGGAGTCTGTTTCTGACCGTTTGAGCAGACACATGCACATTTGTGGCCTGCTGGAGGTCATTTTGCAGGTCTCTGGCAGTGCTCCTTCTGCTCCTCCTTGCACAAAGGCAGAGGTAGCGGTCCTGCTGCTGGGTTGTTGCCCTCCTACGGCCTCCTCCACGTCTCCTGATATACTGGCCTGTCTCCTGGTAGCGCCTCCATGCTCTGGACACTACACTAACAGACACAGCAAACCTTCTTGCCACAGCTCGTATTGATGTGCCATCCTGGATGAGCTGCACTACCTGAGCCACTTGTGTGGGTTGTGGACTCCGTCTCATGCTACCACTAGAGTGAAAGCACCGCCAGCATTCAAAAGTGACCAAAACATCAGCCAGGAAGCATAGGAACTGAGAAGTGGTCTGTAGTCACTACCTGCAGAACCACTCCTTTATTGGGGGTGTCTTGCTAACTGCCTATAATTTCCACCTTTTGTCTATTCCATTTGCACAACAGCATGTGAAATTTATTGTCAATCAGTGTTGCTTCCTAAGTGGACAGTTTGATTTCACAGAAGTGTGATTGACTTGGAGTTACATTGTGTTGTTTAAGTGTTCCCTTTATTTTTTTGAGCAGTGTATATACAGTTGAAGTCGGAAGTTTACATACACTTACAGTAGGTTGGAGTCATTAAAACTCGTTTTTCAAACACTCCACACATTTCTTGTTAACAAACTATAGTTTTGGAAAGTCGGTTAGTACATCTACTTTGTGCATGACACAAGTGATTTTTCCAACAATTGTTTATAGGCAGATTATTTCACTTAAAATTCACTGTATCACAATTCCAGTGGGTCAGTCATTTACGAACACTAAGTTGACTGTGCCTTTAAACAGCTTGGAAAATTCCAGAAAATGATGTCATGGCTTTAGAAGCTTCTGATAGGCTAATTGACATCATTTGAATCAATTGCAGGTGTACCTGTGGATGTGTTTCAAGGCCAACCTTCAAACTCAGTGCCTCTTTGCTTGACATCTTGGGAAAATCAAAATAAATTGTAGACCTCCACAAGTCTGTTTCATCCTTGAGAGCAATTTCCGAACGCCTGAAGGTACCACGTTCATCTGTACAAACAATAGTACGTGAGTATAAACACCATGGGACCACGCAGCCATCATACCGCTGAGGAAGGAGACGCATTCCGTCTCCTAGAGATTTGCAACTGCACATTTCTTTTTGGAGAAATGTACTCTGGTCTGATGAAACAAAAATAGAACTGTTTGACAATAATGACCATCGTTATGTTTGGAGGAAAAAGGGGAGGCTTAATATTTGGTACAGAAACTTTTGTTTGTAATTACAGAGATCATATGTTTCCTGTAGTTCTTGACCAGGTTTGCACACACTGCAGCAGGGATTTTAGCCCACTCCTCCATACAGACATTCTCCAGATCCTTCAGGTTTCGGGGCTGTCGCTGGGCAATATGGACTTTCAGCTCCCTCCGAAGATTTTCTATTGGGTTCAGGTCTGGAGACTGGCTAGGCCACTCCAGGATCTTGAGATGCTTCTTGCGGAGCCACTCCTTAGTTGTCCTGGCTGTGTGTTTTGGGTCATTGTCATGCTGGAAGACCCAGCCACATCCCATCTTCAATGCTCTTACTGAGGGAAGGAGGTTGTTGGCCAAGATCTCACGATACGTGGCCCCATCCATTCTCCCCTCAATACGGTGCAGTCGTCCTGTCCCCTTTGCAGAAAAGCATCCCCAAAGAATGATGATTCCACCTCCATGCTTCACGGTTGGGATGGTGTTCTTGGGGTTGTACTCATCCTTCTTCTTCCTCCAAACACGGCGAGTGGAGTTTAGAACAAAAAGCTCTATTTATGTCTCATCAGACCACATGACCTTCTTCCATTCCACCTCTGGATCATCCAGATGGTCATTGGCAAACTTCAGACGGGCCTGGACATGCGCTGGCTTGAGCAGGGAGACCTTGCGTGCGCTGCTGTTACTAAATGTTTTCTTCGAGACTGTGTTCCCATCTCTCCTCAGGTCATTGACCAGGTCCTGCCGTGTAGTTCTGGGCTGATCCCTCACCTTCCTCATGATCATTGATGCCACACGGGGTGAGATCTTGCATGGAGCCACAGACCGAGGGTGATTGACCGGCATCTTGAACTACTTCCATTTTCTAATAATTGCGCCAACAGTTGTTGCCTTCTCACAAAGCTGCTTGCCTATTGTCCTGTAGCCTATCCCAGCCTTGTGCAGGTCTACAATTTTATACCTGATGTCCTTACACAGCTCTCTTGGCCATTGTGGAGAGGTTGGAGTCTGTTTGATTGAGTGTGTGGACAGGTGTCTTTTATACAGGTAACGAGTTCAAACAGGTGCAGTTAATACAGGTAATGAGTGGAGAACAGGAGGGCTTCTTAAAGAAAAACTAACAGGTCTGTGAGAGCCGGAATTCTTACTGGTTGGTAGGTGATCAAATACTTATGTCATGCAATAAAATGCTAATTAATTACTTAAAAATCATACAATGTGATTTTCTGGATTTTTGTTTTAGATTCCGTCTCTCACAGTTGAAGTGTACCTATGATAAACAAATTACAGACCTCTACATGCTTTGTAAGTAAGAAAACCTGCAAAATCGGCAGTGTAATACTTGTTCTCCCCACTGTATATGATTTACAAATATTACACTGTAATGAAAAACAATGATTGATTTGTAAATGTGTACATGTATCAACAGTGAAATACTGTGAAGCATTATACTGCAGCATCCTGTAAATTGTGGTGCATCGTTGGAAAATGTTGTGGGCAGGGAAATAATTGCTGTATTTCGAATGGTACTGTAATTCCACCCCACAGAATACACTACCGTACTGTATTTCTGGAGCGCCAAAAACCTTTTGACCACTCGTGGTTGCATGGTACGTCCTTAGGTCTGTTCTACCCTATAGTCACTGCCAGTTTGGAAGCCTTTGTTAATGGTTCCAAACAGTCAAAGTCACATTTTTCATCAACTTCGATGGTATTTACATGAAACCAATTCCAAGTAAGGTGACCCCAAGTATGAACAATTACTGTAGCTGGTACTTTGACGAAGTCTTTATGCAACATCATATAAAGCCGGAAATGTAGTACACCAACGGTAGCGTTTTATCATCTTTACTAATATAAATATGTGCCGCCTTTTCATTTCGGGTGGACAGGCTGCACCGAAAATTACAATCAGGTCACGCATGTGCAGTGCACATTTGAGGAAAGTTGTTTTATCAATTGGGGAGAACGTTCGATGGGTCTTGCCAGGAAGCTAATCTTGAAGACATATGCTGTACCGTCTTGAACAGTGGATCTTGCAAGCGCTGACGATAATGTAAGTATCAGAGTTTGATTTTTATTTCACCTTTATTTAACCAGGTAGGCAAGTTGAGAACAAGTTCTCAGTTACAACTGCGACCTGGCCAAGATAAAGCAAAGCAGTTCGACACATACAACAACACAGAGTTACACATGGAGTAAAACAAACATACAGTCAATAATACAGTAGAAAAATAAGTCTATATACAATGTGAGCAAATGAGGTGAGATAAGGGAGGTAAAGGCAATAAATAGGCCATGGTGGCGAAGTAAATACAATATAGCAATTAAAACACTGGAATTGCTATATTGTATTTACTTCACCAACATGGCCTATTTCGAATTGATGAGTCCGACACGGTAGCCAACATTTTAAGGAGGGCGAGGGGGATCGGGGGGCTAACGTTCGATAACGGAACTGTGGTTTGGCTGCGTTATCTTGTGAACTGTATATTTTCTGTAACACACCTAATAGTCACTATATGGTTTTTGTTCATCCATCCCTAAGCCCCCTACATTGAGTCTGAGAACTCCCAGTGCACAGCTGGCAAGGAAAAACTCTTAGCCAAGAGATACATGCATAGTGTTAATATTAGCCCTCTGATGCAACTCTGTTCTGGGCCTGCTGCAGCTTGAACTAGGTCTTTCTTTGCAGCACATGACCATATGACTGGACAATAGTCAAGATAAGATACAACTAGAGTCTGCAGGACTTGCTTTGTGGAGTGTGGTGTCAAAAAAGCGAAAAGCATCTCTTAATTACGGACAGACCTCTCCCCATCTTTACAATTATTTAATTTAAATGTTTTGACCATGACCGTTTACAATCTAAGGTAACACCAAGTAATTTAGTCTCCACAACTTTCAGCCACACCATTCATTACCAGATTCAGCTGAGGTCTAGAATTTAGGGAATGATTTGAACCAAATACAATGCTCTTTGTTTTAGAGTGTTCAAGAGTTGTTTAGTTGTTTATTACTGGCCACCCATTCCAAAAAAGACTGCAACTATTTATTAAGGGTTTTAGTGACTTAAATAGCTATGGTTGCTGATGCGTATATGGTGGAATTATCAGCATAGATGTACACACACGCTTTGTGCAGTACACCACACTTTACATTTCTGACATTAGAGAAGCCTCTGAGTTCTATAGGATAGATATCTCTGAATCCACAATAAGGTTGCACAGCCATTACATAAGTGTTCTAAACCACCGGATATGGTCAATTCCTCATCAATCCATGGAGCCTTAACAGTTACAACAGTCAGTTTCATAACAGGTGCATGTTTATCAATAATTGGAAGAAGCAATTTCATAAATGCATCAAGTGCAGTGTCTGAAAGATGATCCTTATTAATCACATCAGACCAACACATAGTTTTAACATCATCCACATGAGAAATATTTTGTATGATCTCTTATACACTATTTTAGGTCCAGCTTTTGGAACTTTGGCTTTCCTGGATATAGCCACTATATTGTGATCACTGCATCCAATGGGTACGGATACAGATTTAAAACAACATTATACAGTATTAGTAAAAATGTGGATGATCTTGTTCCTGTAGTGTTTGTAAACACCCTGGTAGGTTGATTAATAACCTGAACCAGATTACAGGCACTGGTTACAGTGAGAAACTTCCTCTTGAGCAGACAGCTTGATGAAAACCAGTCAATATTCAGGTCCCCAAGAAAGTAGACCTCTCTGTTTACATCACTTACACTATCAAGCATTTCACGCATATTATTTAGATACTGACTGTTAGCACTTGGTGGCCTATAGAAACATAGAAAACGTTTTTAGGTATTCATTTCAAATCTGCACCAATTGAGCATTTCAGGCACACCAACATTTCCAAATACAAACATTCAAATGTTTCACAAAAGAGTGCACAACCAAATACTGCATATTTCACATTGAGTACTTCAAAAACACTGGAAAACAAATTGTTGTATGAGTAGATCACTAGGTAAATGAATTGATAGCATAATAACTCAGAACAGTAAATAAAAGGAAACTAAATGAACTGCCCATTTAAGAAACATTGACCTTTTCAAAAACACTACAGGCTACGTAGACACGGTCCTGGATCTCCTCTTCAACGAGGTCACTGTAGGAGTCTGCCCAGTGTGACAGGCCTGATGAGGAGGAGGCCATAGCTGGATTTGTTTCCGGCTTCAATCTTGGGGGTTCTTGAAGACAAGTGGGTGACTGAGGTCTGCTTGATTGAAACGGGACACGTGGGTCCCCCTCCTCTCCTGCTCCACTCCCCATCAATATCTGCAGTTGGTTGCATTTCCTGAAGCTTAAGTCATTCACTTTTACGTGATACGATCTCACAATTTGTTTCATTGTATTGTTGTTTTTTTCAAGCATTCGGACAGGAGATTAATGTTACAAATTGTACAAATCAATGGGTCCTACACAAAGTAGGGCGGCCGGGTGCCTATATTAGGCTTATGGCTCTATTTTATTTTATGTTTATGTCAAACTATGTCTCCATTATTTCTCACCTTTTATTTCTTATGAGTGTTCATGTTGATACACATTTTGGCTATGCTGGCATATTGTAAATGATCAAATAAATGTCTGATCAATAAATACACGTCTGAACATACTGTCATTTATAATGCTAATGCAGAGACACCAATAACTTGTCCAGTATACTTATTGCATGCTGTTTCAATATACATTCCCTTGTGTCTAAGCTTCTAAATTGACTCAAACTTGACTAGTTCTTGTGAAGTATATTATTGAAGTAACTGTATTCTGTAATGCTGTTTGTCTGACATCCAACAGTCCATTTTCAGCTGTTGATCATTAAAGCCTTTTGCAGAGAAAATGGGTTGAGGCATACTATTTAAGCTCAGAATGAGTAGTCTATTGTTTACCATGTCATCAATGACATGTGGCCCACTGTTTAGCTTGTTACCTGGCAACAACTACAAGGGTGTTTTAAAGAGCTGTCAGTCAACCGCCCACTCAGCCGGTTCTTTCAAGCTTCCTGATAGTTAGAGATGAGAGAGAATGTCAAATGTATTCAATTCTGAGCATTGTAATAGCATAAAGATATAATGGGTGATGTTTTGGTCATTCAAATGCTTTTTTTACTTGGGAAATAGGATGAATGTGTGGGACCTTTAAGGCAATTGTAAAATACTTAAGTGTGGTATTTTATATCACTTGCACTTCTAGAGGCCTTAACAAAGGCTTCCAAACTGGTATTCATTGATTTGCTGTAATATGTAAACACAATACCTAGCGGCCAACCTGCTTGCACCAATCCCATGCAATTATGCTAAAATTCTGTAAAATGCAAACCCCATCTCCTCAATATATGTAATTAATTCGTTAATTATTTACAATTACCATAACATTAGTACAGTAATGCTACTAATGTTTTTACAACAATACTGTTGTTTTGTGTAAGGTACAGGCAGACAGTTGCCTGTAAGTTACCATAAAAAAACAACAGCAAAAAAGATCACAGTAACATTGGATACTGTAAAATATGGTACAGTACCTTTTTTATGGTAAGTTAAAAACAGGACATGTTTTACAGTGTACACAGGTGACTACTCTGCGAATATGAAATGCATTAATTCAGTCCATGCAGATGCGCGCCGAGATTTACTCTTAGGTCTCTCCAGCTAGTTAACTAATTGTGTTTCCAATGTGCGCAACGTAAAGATAAGGCGACAGGATTTGGTAATACCCCCGGAGGAGCCCTCCAAGTCGTCACCATATTCCACACGCCTCCTGTTATTGCTTTACTTCCTCTGTTAAACTGATATTGTCTCGCTTCACTGACACACTGGTCTGTTCGCACTTCAGGCGCGGGACAGCATGACTGGTGGACTCAAGGACGGTGAAACTGACGAGGTATGGTTCTCGGTTCTCTTCTGGACACTGCTGTCCATATTTGTAAACATTTGTACGTTTTTAGAAGATATTTCATCATCTGAGAGCAAAACAGTTTATCTGGCTCATTCTCATTCTGACATTTATCGAAAATGCCATTGGAAAATTGGGAAACTTAAACTCCAAAGCCTATTTGCCAATAGTTATCTTTTTTGGCACCTAGTTGTGAACGTTACTCCCACTCCTACTGGGCGAATGTGCAAGCCAGCCCCCTCTATCCATTAGCACTGACATGAGACATTTACAGTTATTTATTCACTTGTATTTTCTATTGTGTTACTGAGTATTTGTTCGGTGGCTGTGTAATTGACCTTAGCTACCCTGCGACTTTGGGTGCAAATTAGCTTTTGGGTGACCCCCGGTACATTTACATGGATGTTGCATTATTGTAATATTGATGCTGATTAATGTGCATTGTCCCCTATAAATAAACAAACTACACTTCTTACATTCGGAGCATTGTTTATGTTTCAATCCACATAGATAATTATGCGCACAAAGTCAGTCAAAGTTGTGTTTTTTTTAGAATGTTAATTATATTAGACTAGCTAAGCAAATCGAAAAATGCACATTCCAGTAAAACTTGACGACAGTTATATGATTAGAAAATATGCTTGCGATGCCTTATGTGAAACAGGTTCTCAGTGTACAGAGCATACGGCCATCCTAATAACCATCGCATTGTGTGAGTTCTTGGTGACGACCCCTTGCGGTGAGAGACGGATATCTACTAAAGAGGGGTGTGGTGCTCTCCCTTAAAACCATCTCAGGCTGGGGTAGGCTGCTAACTCTGGTGCGCTCAGTCCGTCTATCCTCTGCTCTCTACCCGTCTCTCCACTAATTTATCCTCCGCTTCTCTTCTTTCCCTCCGGACTACAAGTCATTTCTGCACTCGCAGTTCATCAGGAAACAAGGGAACATATACAAACCAAATAACAAAGAGATGGATAACGACAGTATGAGCGGGATGAAGACGATGCAGGACGTCCACACGAAAGAGATCGACCTGGTGAACCGGGACCCCAAATACTTAAACGACGACGTTGTCAAGGTGAGTTCAAATCCGAACCAGTCCGTATACTGGATGTGGTATTATTATGCATGTTACCATTGTAATATACCCATGAGGACTGGAAATTGTCACTTGCACGATGATTGAGTAGGAGCAGTCAAATGTGCACAGCAAACTGTCAAGGGTGACCCAAAGTAGCCTACTGCGTGTGTTCAAGTTCAAGTTAGTCAGATACACGTGATATACGTGGAGGACACAATACAACAAAATGCTTACTTGCAGGTTCACCTCTCGACAAAATGCAACAACAATAGAAACGTAGCCTTATTAAGTGAATAAAATAATAATTAAAACAACTCAATGATTGAAAAATAGGATAAACATTTATCAAAAAATATGCGAAGTGGGTGGTGAGTCGCATAGCATTCTCACGTGTAACCTATACTATATGTCAGTTTGAGCTTTTTCGGGTTCATGACCCCAGTTGACTATGTTTTACAATAGGTTTGTGAAGGGGCTCAATATGTGCGTAAAAGTTGTAAGTAGCAGCAGAGCATATTCTAAATAAAATGTATTTGTCACATGTTTCATAAACAACCGTGCAATGCTTACTTAAGGGTCCTTTACCAACAATGCAGAGTGAAAGATACAGTTTTAAAAAACATTTAAAATATATAAATAGCAACATGAGGAATAAATACACAGTGAATATGGAATAACAATAAAGAGTAAAAGTAACATGGCTATATACAGGGAGCACCAGTGTGTAGTAGATGTGCATGGGAATGAGGGAGTTGAGGTAGCTATGCTTACTGAACAAAAATATAAAACTTTGAGTTACAGTTCATTATAAGGAAATTTGTCAATTGAAGTAAATAAATTAGGCCTTTCACATGACTGGGCAGGGGCACCGCCGTTGGTGGGCCTGGGCGGGGGCTAAGGCCCACCCACATGGGAGCCAGGCCG
This sequence comes from Oncorhynchus mykiss, assembly GCF_057628025.1. Taxonomy (NCBI): domain Eukaryota; kingdom Metazoa; phylum Chordata; class Actinopteri; order Salmoniformes; family Salmonidae; genus Oncorhynchus; species Oncorhynchus mykiss. Next base: position 50,989,594 of record NC_143022.1, on the reverse strand, counting down.
ACCCACTGGGGAGCCAGGCCTAGTCAATCAGAATGATTTTTTTCCCCACAAAAGGGCTTTATTACAGACAGAAATACAATGCAAGAAAGCGTGAGTGTGGAGGTGTGTATGTGTGTGTTGGGGTGTGGGTAGAGTCCAGTGTGTGCTCATCGAGTTCATGCAAGAGGGTTAGTGCAAAAAAGGGTCAATGCAGGTCTAAATTTGATTAGCTATTTAGCAGTCTTATGGCTTGGGCGTTGATTATGTTCAGGGTGCTGTTGTTTCCAGACATGGTGCACTAGCACTGCTTACCTTGCTGTTACGAGAGAAAATTCTATGGATTGGGTGGCAGGAGTCTTTGATAGTTTTTTTGGACCTTCCTTTGACACTGCTTGGTATAGAGGTCCTGGGTGGCAGGGAGCTCGGCCCCAGTGATGTACTGGGCTGTACTCCCCATCCTCTATAGTGGCTTGCTCGCAATGGTGCAGCTGTATAACTTTTTGAGGATCTGAGGGCCCGTGTTGCTGCGGCTGCTGTCATTAGAACAGAGTGGAACATCCTTGCTCCGGTGTTGGAACAGAGGAAATATTACTCATATCCTGTTGTTGGAGCAAAACATTTCTCACAGTCCTTGTTTTTATAGTTACACAGCATCTGTTATTCAATTAGTGAGTTATTAAAAGAGAATCATTCTTTTCAAAGTAGACACAAACCACACTGTGCCCATTTTGTGTGCTTACAGTGCGTTCAGAAAGTATTCACACCCGTGGACTTTTTCCACATTTTGTGGTGTTACGGTATGATTTTTAATATATTACATTGCGATTTTGTGTCACTGGCCTACATACACTACCCCACAATATCAAAGTGTAATTATGTTTTTCAAAACGTTTACAAATGAATACAAAATGAAATGCTGAAATGTAATTGAGTCAATAAGTATCCAACCCATTTGTTATAGCAAGCCTAAATAAGTTCAGGAGTACAAATTTGCTTGACAAGCTACATAATACGTTGCATGGACTCAATATGTTTGCAATTAGTGTTTAACAGTATTTTTTTAATGACTATCTCATCTCTGTATCCACACACACAATTATCTGTAAGGTCCTTCAGTAGGCAAGTGAATTTCAAACACAGATTCAACCACAAAGACCAGGGAGGTTTTCAAATTATTCGCAAAGGGAACCTATTGGTAGATGGGTAAAACAAAGTACATAAACACACATTGAATGTACCTTTGAGCATGTGTAAGTTGTTAATTGCACTTTGGATGGTTTATCAAAGCACCCAGTCACTACAAAGACACAGGCGTCCTTCCTAACTCAGTTGCCGGAGAGGAAGGAAACCCCTCAGCGATTTCACCATAAGGCCAATGGTGACTTTAAAACAGTTACAGAGTTTATGGGCTGTGATAGGAGAACTGAGGATGGATAAACAACATTGTAGTTACTCCACAATTACTAACCTAATTGACAGAGTTAAAAGAAGGATGCCTGTACAGAATAAAATATTCTAAAATATGCATCCTGTTTGCAACAAGGCACTAAAGTACTACAGCAAAAGAATTGGCAAAGCACTTGAATTTTTGTCCTGAATACAACATGTTACGTTTGGGGCAAATCCAATACGTCACATTACTGAGTACCACTCTCCATATTTTCAAGCATAGTGGTGGCTGCATCATGTTATGGGTATGATTGTAATCGTTAAGGGCCGGGGAGTTTTTCTGGATAAAAAAAACAAAACAGAATAGAGCTAAGCACAGGCAAAATCCTAGACGAAAACCTGGTTAAGTCTGCTTTCCAACAGACACTCAGATTAATTCACCTTTCAGCAGGACAATAGCCTATAACACAAGGCCAAATCTACACTGCAGTTGCTTACCAAGAAGACCGTGAATGTTCCTGAGTGGCCGAGTTACAGTTTTGATTTAAATTTACTTGAAAATATATGGTAAGACCTGAAAATGGTTGTCTAGCAATGATCCATAACCAATTTGACAGCGCTTGAATTTTTTTTTTAAAGAATAATGGGCAAATGTTCGATGATCCATGTGTGGAAAGCTCTTAGAGACTTATCCAGATGTCATCGCTGCCAAATGTGCTTCTACCAAGTATTGACTCAGGGGTGTGAATACTTATGTAAATTACATATTTCTGTATTTAATTTTCAATAAATATCCGAACATTTCTAAAAACACATTTTTTTCATTTTGTCATTTTGGGGTATTATATGTAGATGGATGAGAGAAATCGATTTAATCCATTATGAATTCAGGCAGTAAGTCAAGGGCTATGACTACTTTACGAAGGCACTGTATGTAAAATATTAGTTTGTTGAGAGAAAGCTTGGCTGAAAGAGCGCTGATGTAGGCTCTAGTGAAAACCACCTGTCGTGTGTGGTGGGAAGAGAACAGCAGCTGCCACAAAGTCAGAGGCTGCTTCCCAAATGGCACCCTATTCCCAATGGCCCTGGTCAAAAGTAGTGCACTAAATAGGGAATAAGGCGCCATTTTGGATGCAGTCACAGCCCATGTCCATCGCCATGTCCAGCTGGGTTATTTATTCATATGTAAGGGGTCACTGGGAGAGTGTCAGGCATTTGATGTAGTGAACTTTGATTCATAAAACATGAAAACACCCACATAGGTGAGGTATCTTATAGATCTGAGGGCTCTTCAGCATGCTTATAGAGAAGGGAACTCAACATGTACTGTACTGCACTGACAGAAATGACTACTGATTGGTTGAAAGAAATTGATAATAAGAAGGTGGGAACTGTACTGTTAGATTTCAGTGCAGCCTTTGATATTATTGACCCTGTCCTGTTGTTGAGATCTTATGCGTTATGGCTTTTCAACCTCAGCTCTGAATCCATGATATGGCAATCTATCTAATAGAACTCAGAGGGTTTTCTTTTAAAGGAAGCTTCTCTAATGTCAAACATGTAAAGTGTGGTGTACCGTAGGGCAGATCTCTAGGCCCTCTACTCTTTTCTATTTTTACCAATGACCTGCCGCTGGCATTAAACAAAGCATGATTCAACTATATATGCATCAGCAACCACAGCTAATAGTGGTGTAATGGACCGTAGTTGATCCGTGATCCGTACGGATCACCCCCCATGGTTCGGCATGCATGTGAACATGCAAATCATTTGTAAAGTTTAACCATCAGCGTGAAATACCGTTTTACTGCCACTGTTACTTTTAAAGTAATAATTCCCTAAATCTCTACGCAGAGTTGCAGTGAAAAGTAAAAGACAAGACAGATGCTTGCTGTGTTTTACTCTGAAGCCTGAAGGCTAATTTTATTATTTTTTTAAAGCAGTTGTGTGTACTGTTCACGTGAACGTGGCATGTTGAACCTGGTGGACAACACCATTACCGTGTGTAGACATTGTGCCACAAGAAATCCGTATCATCATGGAAATACATTGAGCATGGCCACACATTTCAAGCGTTATCACCCTGGTGTGTCAGTGACGGGAGCCAACTCAGCCAAGAGACAACAACTTCTCACGGCGGCATTTAAGCAGCCTTTTGCTGCAGAATCAGACCGGGCTAAAGCCATCACCAAATCTGTTGGGATGTTTATCGCTGCAGACATGAGGCCATACTCTGTTGTAGAGTATGGCCTCACGCTACGAAATTCCCTTATTCCCTTATTCCCACTTCAGTATTAAGGTCGTGCCAGATCTTTATGAAGAGGAATTTTATTACAATGGGTTCAGTCATAGGAAAATATTCTACCAGGGAACCCAACTCATGTGAGGAGAATAACATTATTCCAACCGTGGAGGTTTCTTACATGTGAATCTGTAAATGAGATTTTTCACATGATTGATTTTCAAAGTTTTTCACATGTGAAAATGCATATCCAATTTTCACATGTGGAAGCGCAAATTTGTGAAACTGAAACTGAAAACATGTTATTCTGCTCACGTGAAAAGGTGATGTTAACATGTTAATTCTAAATGAAATACATGTGAAAATATGGTTTTGTGTGTGAAAGTTAAGCTCAACATGTGAAAACCGCTATTTCACATGTTTTTTTTGCAAGGGACACACACACACACACAAGTCCCGCATACATACAGACATACAGTCACAAACACACACAACACACACAAACAATGTACACTACTCTCTCTCCTTTTGCAGAACCAGTAGACTGTTGACTTTTTTTAGCAGTGATCTTATAGTTAGAATTTCAACAGCTGCACTCAATTGGTCACATCAAAGAATCAACATCCATGCAGAGTTTGCCTTGGGAATATATTTTCCTCTCATAAAGCTGAGTTCTTTATATAGCGCAGTCAGTGGAGTGGAGTGGCTCTAGCAGTGGCCCCAAAGCCACGCAGTCTTCTGTTAAACCATAATGGGGCTAATCTGGGCAGAGTAGACACACCCACAGCCACGCCGCACGGGAACCACAGCAGTGATCGGTTCGCTAACTAGCCGCTAGCTAACATCTCCCTGCCAAATGCTCCAGTATCCTGGGAGGCACATTATAGTGGGAAATGATTATGTTCAGGCTCAATGGAGTAGCTGAGGCAGGGATTCCCTTAGATTGTCCAGGTGGGGTGCAAACAAAGGCCCCAAATCAACATGATTTATTAAGCAACAAATTCAATTAAATAAATGAAAGTCACATCAAACCCCTTTAGGTGGGAGGAAACAGAGCGAGGCAGGGGTTGTCCGCCACACCTATACAATAGTAACGGAAACACTGGACTGAGGCATTCTGCAATCTAGGGACAAAATGAAAAAAATACATTACAGTTGTCACTCCAGATTGACGCCAACAAGACTGGTCACATGTTGAACCTGAGAATGGTTCGAGTTTGTTTTATTGTATGTCCAATCCCTAAAGGGGCGACAGGTACTGAGACGAACAGTTGAAGTCGGAAGTTTACATACACCTTAGCCACATATTTAAACTCAGTTTTTCACAATTCCTGACATTTAATCCTGGTAAACATTCCCTGTCTTAGGTCAGGTAGGATCACCACTTTATTTTAAGAATGTGAAATGTCAGAATAATAGTAGAGAGAATTACTTATTTTAGCTTTTATTTCTTTCGTCACATTCCCAGTGGGTCAGAAGTTTACATACACTCAATTAGGATTTGGTAACATTGCCTTTAAATTGTTTAACTTGGGTCAAACGGTTCAGGTAGCCTTCCACAAGCTTCCCACAATAAGTTGGGTGAATTTTGGCCCATTCCTCCTGACAGAGCTGGTGTAACTTAGTGAGGTTTGTAGGCCTCCTTGCTCGCACACGCTTTTTCAGTTCTGCCCACAAATGTTCTATAGGGTTGAGGTCAGGACTTTGTGATGGCCACTCCAATACCTTGACTTTGTTGTCCTTAAGCAATTTTGCAAGTATGCTTGGGGTCATTGTCAATTTGGAAGACCCATTTGCAACCAAGCTTTAACTTCTTGACTGATGTCTTGAGATGTTGCTTCAATATATCCACATAATTGTCCTACCTCATGGTGCCATCTATTTTGTGAAGTGCACCAGTCCCTCCAGCAGCAAAGCACCCCCACAACATGATGCTGCCACCCCCGTGCTTCACGGTTGGGATGGTGTTCTTCGGCTTGCAAGCCTCCCCCTTTTTCCTCCAAACATAACGATGGTCATTATGGTCAAACAGTTCTATTTTTGTTTCATCAGACCAGAGGACATTTCTCCAAAAAGTATGATCTTTGTCCCCATGTGCAGTTGCAAACCGTAGTCTGGCTTTTTTATGGCGGTTTTGGAGCAGTGGCTCCTTCCTTGCTGAGCGGCCTTTCAGGTTACGTTGATATAGGACTCGTTTTACTGTGGAAATAGATACTTTTGTACCTGTTTCCTCCAGCATCTTCACAAGGTCCTTTGCTGTTGTTCTGGGTTTGATTTGCGCGTTTCACACCAATGTACGTTCATCTCTAGGAGACAGAATGCGTCTCCTTCCTGAGCGGTATGACAGCTGCGTGGTCCCATGGTGTTATACTTGCATACTATTGTTTGTACAGATGAACATGGTCCCTTCAGGCATTTGGAAATTGCTCCCAAGGATGAACCAGATTTATGGAGATCTACAGTTTTTTTTCTGGGGTCTTGGCTGATTTCTTTTGATTTTCCCATGATGGCAAGCAAAGAGGCACTGAGTTTGAAGGTTGGCCTTGAAATACATCCACAAGTGCACCTCCAATTGACTCAAATGATGTAAATTAGCCTATCAAAAGCTTCTAATGCCATGACATCATTTTCTGGAATTTTCCAAGCTGTTTAACGGCACAGTCAACTTAGTATATGTAAACTTCTGACCCACAATGAGCTATAAGTGAAATAATTTGTCTCTAAACAGTTGTTGGAAAAATGACTTGTGTCATGCACAAAGTAGATGTCATAATCGACTTGCCAAAACTATAGTTTGTTAACAAGAAATTTGTGGAGTGGTTGAAAAACAAGTTTTAATGACTCCAACCTAAGTGTATGTAAACTTCCGACTTCAACTGTATGTATCTAGCATACCATGACTTGCAGGATATTATAAGTCATTCCCATAGTCATGCACAAGAGCAACCTTTGAGTCTGCCCCAGTAAGACAGTATTAGTAGCAGCAGTCATGCTGTCTGGCTTTCAGAATGAGTGAGGATCCCTTCCAAATAACATAGGTGTAACGGTTCTCTTCTTCCTCTTCCTCTGAAGTAGAGGTGTAGCAGGGATCGGACCAAGACGCAGCGTAGTTATAATTCATGGTTCTTTTAATAACGAAACTATACATGAAATAGACTACAAAACAAGAAACATGAAAACCCGAAACAGTCCCGTGTGGTACAAACACTGACACAGGAGACAACCACCCACAAAACCCAACACAAAACAGGCTACCTAAATATGGTTCCCAATCAGAGACAATGACTAACACCTGCCTCTGATTGAGAACCATATCAGGCCAAACATAGAAATAGACAAACCAGACACACAACATAGAATGCCCACCCAGCTCACGTCCTAACCAACACTAAAACAAGGAAAACACACAAGAACGATGGTCAGAACGTGACAATAGGGGTATTTCTAGTGAAGAATCTTGTTCTCTGTTCAGTTATCAATAGCAAAGTAATAACCCCCTATGAACACAAAATATTTTCAGCTCATGTTTATGTATTTCTAAATTGGGCTACAGAAAAACATAGGCACAAGAGGCACCCTTGCTTAAAATTAAAACATGAATTTTTATAACCCCAAAAATACATCTGCAAAAATATACATCTGGTTTCCGGACACATGTACAGTTCTTTCGAACACTACAAGCTTGGCACACCTGTATTTGAGAGTTTCTCCCATTCTTCTCTCCAGATCGTCTCAAACTCTGTCAGGTTGGATGGGGAGCATTGCTGCACAGCTATTTTCAGGTCTCTTCCAGAGATGTTCGATTTGATTCAAGTTTGGGCTCTGGCTGGGCCACTCAAGGACATTCAGAGACTTGTCCTGAAGCCACTCCTGCGTCGTCTTGGCTGTATGCTTAGGGTCGTTGTCCTGTTGGAAGGTGAACCTTCACCCCAGTCTGAGGTCCTGAGCGCTCAGGAACAGGTTTTCATCAAGGATCTCTCTGTACTTTGCTCTGTTCATCTTTGCCTTGATCTTGACTAGTCTCCCAGTCCCTGCCGCTGAAAAACATCCCCGCAGCATGATGCTGCCACCACCACGCTTCACCGTAGGGATGGTGCCAGTTTTCCTCCAGACGTGACGCTTAAGGCCAAAGAGTTCAATCTTGCTTTCATCAGACCAGAGAATCGTGTCTTTTGGTGCCTTTTGGAAAACTCCAAGCGGGCGGCTATGTGCCTTTTACTGAGGAGTGGCTTCATATCTACATGTAAATACACTCAATATGAGCCGTCGTTTGTAAAAAATAAAACTTTTTAAAACCCAAAACCTTTATAACGGAAATAAAAACAATCTTCCAAAACGGCATCTTGTTCTCATTGACTTGTATACTTAGCTTGGATACAGTCATGTAAATGGGAAAATCTCCCTTGTTTTTCACTCAGTGTTAACAATTCAATTATACATCAAAATAACCCAAAAACAAAACAGTTTAGTGTAAACTGTTATCTCTAGATTTTGAAAACGTAACCACGAGTACAACCTGGAAAAAAAATATACAAAATGAAGGAGACAGAGAGCTAGCGTCTCTGTTCTTTTCAATGGGCTTCTTCCAACAGTCACGGAGCGGCATACAAAGAAGAGAGGCACGCGTCTGCAGCAGTAACACTCTGAATGCCTCCACCTAGTAGTAGCGCTTAAGTATGCATATATATCAATGCAACACCATAATAATGGAGTGGATGGCTCGTAAATAATAAATCATTATTTTTAAACACACTTGAATTATCATACTCGGGTAGTCTAAGTAACCTTTTTGAAAACAACCATTTCACATGTGAAACTGCAAATTTCAAAAAACAATTGTAAGGGTACATACAGTACAGTACTCAAGATGTAAGGCCTCTGGGGAAATTAAATGGACGTTGCTGGGTCTTGTGGCTTAAAATAATAATATGATTTATTATTACAGGGCTGTAATCACCAACTTTTATTTTATGCTATAAGTTTAGCACGTTCAGTTTAGGAACCCCTTTGTGTACACAGAAAGAGCTGGTAGGAATGTGTTCTGAATAAAATGTTCAATCTCATATCAAAAATGAACTTTTACTCTGCACTAGATACAGGTGTTAAACCCTCTGACAGCAACACGTCTCTCGCAGACAAAACACACGCGCAATTACTTCGGAGGCACGTAGCAAACCCGTCGACCACCTGAGAAGTGTTTTTACACTGAAAATAAATACATTTCATGGTTTACCTGGGACCCAGACTCTTGACTAGTCTTCATGTAAAGATGTAGGATCTTCATTTGATCACCCTTTTGTTACAGGAAATTTCTTGATTTGATTTGACCTAACAAAAAAATGATCAACCCCTATAAAAAAATGTCCATGATGTATAATCCACACAATAATTCACATTTCCTGTTATTATTTTCCTGCTTTGAGAAACTGGTTAGTGTTGCACCATCTTGGGAGTATAGTGCTGCTTATTTGCCCTCTGACTCAGACAATTCTGGCACTGTGGCTCTGTCTTTTGTATCAGCTCTGTCTGTCAGGAATTGTGAAAAGATGGTTTAGGATGGTAGAGAGAGTACAGAGGGTAAGGAGGGAATCACAAAAATGTTTGTTGTGGGGGTGGGTTGACCTGGTTGACCTTCTGTACCAGTCACTATGAGGAGGCATAAATCTCTTGTAATACTTTTTTGCACATTTTTAGAAATAGGTTATTCTTTATCTATGTTAGTTGCTTTGACAGTGGCTGTCTAATGAACCGTTATTGATTCAGTGATTCTCTTCTCCCGTCAGGTGGAGTTCGAGGATGTGATCGCGGAGCCTCCAGGGACATACAGCTTCGATGGCGTGTGGAAGGCCAGCTTCACCACCTTCACGGTGACCAAGTACTGGTGCTATCGTCTCCTTACCGCCCTGGTGGGAATCCCGCTGGCGCTGGTCTGGGGCATCTTCTTCGCCATCCTGTCCTTCATCCACATCTGGGCGGTGGTGCCGTGCATCAAGAGCTATCTGATCGAGATCCACTGTGTCAGCCGTGTTTACTCCATCTGCATCCACACCTTCTGCGATCCTCTGTTTGAAGCCATGGGCAAGTGCTTCAGCAGCGTCCGCATCAGCACCACCAAGGGGGTGTAGAAGAAGAGGAGGAAGAAGAGGAAAATGAATGGAGGATGTGGGGAGGATGGTGGGAATGAGGTGAGGGCTAGAAACCATCAGATTTTAAAGGGAGAGAAGACACCTGAAGAAACTGAAAGAAAAGAGAGGGAGCAACCTTTTTTGATAAAAGAAGAGGGTGAGACATTTCTAGAGCTGTGGGCGGGATGTTGGCGGTGAGGGGGCGGAGACACAGAGAGTACCTTGCCCCGCCTCTCTTTCTCCGTCTCCCTCAACGACTATTGTTTCTCTCTCCAGTGCTGGTTTAACTAACAGGGGCACATGATTATGTCAAGTCATTTCTTGGGGTCTTTGTTTATATTTTTAATTTAGTTTTTTGTTAGTGTTGTTTATCATTGCAGGAGCACCACCACGCTAGCCACCCCACCCCCCCTCCATTATTCCTAACATTATTCCGAAATGTTGTGTGATCCTCTCTCTGATTACAGCTTGTTGAATGAAGGGTATGATTGGTTGAATTATTGATTGATTGATTAGTTAGTTAATTGATTGATAGGCTCATATGATGGATTTTGGTGTCCTCTTTGCTGGGTTTGTGTTCCTATTTTTGGGAGGGTAATGCTTTGGGTGCGGGGGAAGGGATATCCCTGTGCCTGTCCCATTGCGTTGTTTGGAGAGAGTTGACAAATCCCACCTGACACAGCACAAAATCATAGAGCCAAAACCCTCTCAACACCCCTCTCTCAGTCCCACTACCCCCCCCCCCCCCCCCCACCTGACCCCCTCACACACCCTCCACCCCGCTATGCCTGCCATGACTCCGAGTCTGAAACACTGAACCTGCCCTTGTTTCTGCATGCACCACCACCTCTGCAAAGCCACCGAGCCAACCAACACGCCACTGTCAGTCTGCATGTCCTGACAGACAGACATACAGGCAGGCAGACACACGGGTATAAGACAACCACCTGATGACATCATAATCACTCTCTCCATCAACACTGTTTTGTTCCAGCTCCAATCCAAGAAAGAGAGATGAAATTCTATGACAACAACCAAGTCTACGAACGGAACAGCCTTCATGGTATATACCATTTTTCTATGTGACCGAGGATGTTTTTTCATGTTTGCCTTTGAATCTCAAAAAAATATCACTTGAAGTTTGTTTCATTACATTCACACCTGTGGGATCTTCTTTTAAACCACGTGAGGTCTCTTCTCTGTATAGGGAGGGTTGAACTTTCAATGTTGATGCGCATTTGCTGTAGCCGTAGCTAAATAACCATGCTTTATCTACACTCTATGAAGAACTTTTTGTTTTGAGCTTTGTTTGCCCAATGTATGCAACTTTTGAGTTGCGTTGTCTTTAAAAAAAAAAATGGTTTACTCCACTGTGAGTTTTGAGTTTATTCCCTGATTGAATAGTATGGTCTGGTGTAGACTTCTGCTTATTGACTGTCGTCCGCAGGAGGCTGCTGAGGCGAGGACAGCTCATAATGGCTGGATGTGTTCGATACCATTTAATCCGTTCCAGCCATTACTATGAGCCCGTCCTCCCTAATTAGTGCCACCAGCCACCTGTGCTCTCGACAGCTCCAACCAAGGACTACAGTGCCCTCAGAAAGTATTCAGACCTCTTCACTTTTTCCACATTTTGTTACATTACAGCATTATTCTAAAATTGATTAAATTATTTAAAAAACCTCATCAATCATCAGACTGTCCTCATCAATCTACACACAATGCCCCATAAGGACAAAGCGAAAACAGGTTGTTTGACATTTTTGCAAATGTATTAAAAATAAAAAACTGAAATACCTTATTTATATAAGTATTCAGACCCTTTGCTATGAGACTCAAAATTGAGATCAGGTGCATCCTGTTTCCATTGATCATCCTTGAGATGTTTCTACAAATTGGAGTCCATCTGTGGTAAATTCAATTGATTGGACATGATTTGGAAAGGCACACACCTGTCTATATAAAGGTCCCACAGTTGACAGTGCATGTCAGAGCAAAACCAAGCCATGAGGTTGAAGGAATTGTCCTTAGAGCTCCGACACCGGATTGTGTCGAGGCACAGATCTGGGGAAGGGTACCAAAACATTTCTACAGTATTGAAGGTCACCAAGAACACAGTGACCTCCATCATTCTTAAATGGAAGAAGTTTGGAACCACCAAGACTCTTCCTAGAGCTGGCCGCCCAGCCAAACTGAGCAATCGGGGAGAAGGGTCTTGGTAAGCGAGGTGAGCAAGAACCCAATCGTCACTCTGACAGAGCTCCAGAGTTCCACTGTGGAGATGGGAGAACCTTCCAGAAGGACAACTCTGCAGCACTCCACCTATCAGGCCTTTATGGTAGAGTGGCCAGACAGAAGTCACTCTTCAGTAAAAGGCCCATGACCGCCTCTAGGAGTTTGCCAAAAGGCACCTAAATACTCTCAGACCATGAGAAACAAGATTCTCTGGTCTGATGAAAGCAAGATTGAAATCTTTAGCCTGAATGCCAAGCGTAATTTCTGGAGGAAACCTGGCGCCATCCCTACTGTGAAGCATGGTGGTGGTAGCATCATGCTATGGGGATGTTTTTCAGCAACGGGGACAGGGAGACTAGTCAGGATTGATGGAAAGATGAACGGAGCAAAGTACAGAGAGATCCTTGATGAAATCCTGATCCAGAGCGCTCAGGACCTCAGACTGGGGCGAAGGTTCACCTTCCAACTGGACAACGACCCTAAGCACACATTCAAGACAATGCAGAAGTGTCTTTGGGACAAGTCTCTGAATGTCCTTGAGTGGCCCAGCCAGAGCCGCTTCTAGTACCCAAACGAACATCTCTGGAGAGACTTGAAAATAGCTGTGCAGCGACGCTCCCCATCCAACCTGACAGATCTTGAGGATCTGCAGAGAAGAATGGGAGGATCTCCCCAAATACAGGTGTGCCGAGCTTGTAGCGACATACCCAAGGAAACTCGACATTGTAATCACTGCCAAAGGTGCTTCAACAAAGATCTGAGTAAAGTGTCTGAATACTTGTGTGAACGTGATAATTCATTTTTTTTTTATAAATTAGCAAACAGTTCTAAAAAAAACAGTTTTTGAGGGGGAAAAACTATTTCATAAATCTTATAATAACGCTGTAACAATAACAAAATGTGGAAAAAGTCAAGTGGTCTGAATACTGTCCGAATGCACTGTAGGTCTTCCACCCCTGAAATCACTGCTGTTTGATAGCAAATGGGGGCATGTTTTTTAATATACTGACATGAAGCACACTTTGTTTGCGTCCCAAATGCCCCCTATATAGTGCATTATATAAGGAATACCTGCTCTCTGTGAGGATGGTAAATATTAGCACGTTGCTTAATTGAATGAAAAAGGTCATATGTATTTTTATATTAAAATGACATTTTCCTTCCCTTGCTTTTACTGTACAATCTCACGTCACTGTGCACATTAAAATGTAATATAATCCCATCTGCTAGTGATGCTTGCTTGTTAGGTTTGTTTTGTTTTCTTTTGTTTTGGTTTGTAAATCTCTCATTGAGGAGAGGTGAATTGTTGTCATATGATTCTGACCTTCTTTTGTCCATAGATAGAATGTGATATTTAGACTATATTGTGCAAATACACCTACACTACCGTTCAAAAGTTGTCACGTAGAAATGTTCTTGTTTTTGAAAGAAAAGCACATTTTTTGTCCATTAAAATAACATCACATTTCTCAGAAATACAGTGTAGACATTGTTAATGTTGGAAATGACTATTGTAGCTGGAAAGGGATAATTTTTTATGGAATCTCTACATAGGCATACAGAGGCCCATTATCAGCAACCATCACTCCTGTGTTCCAATGCCACGTTGTGTTAGCTAATCCAAGTTTATCATTTTAAAAGGCTAATTGATCATTAGAAAACCCTTTTGCAATTATGTTAGCAAAGCTGAAAACTGTTGTTCTGATTAAAGAAGCAATAAAACTGGCCTTCTTTAGACTAGTTGAGAATCTGGAGCATCATCATTTGTGGGTTCGATAACTGGCCAGAAACAAACCTTTCTTCTGAAACTCGTCAGAGAAATGAAGGCTATTCCATGCGAGAAATTGCCAAGAAACTGAAGATCTCATACAACGCTGTGTACTACTTCCTTCACAGAACAGCGCAAACTGTCTCGAACCAGAATAGAAAGAGGAGTGGGAGGCCCCGGTGCACAACTGAGCAAGATAACAAGTACATTAGTGTCTAGTTTAAGAAACCGACGCCTCACAAGTCCTCAACTGGCAGCTTCATTAAATAGTACCCGCAAAACACCAGTCTCAATGTCAACAGTGAAGAGGCGACTCTGGGATGCTGGAGGCAGTGTTCCTCTGTCCAATGTCTGTGTTCTTTTGCCCATCTTAATATTATATTTTTATTGGCCAGTCTGAGATATGGCTTTTTCTTTGCAGCATCCCGTAGTCGCCTCTTCACTGTTGACGTTAAGACTGGTGTTTTGCGGGTACTTTTGCTGGCCTCCTTGCTGTTCAAACTTGCAAACTGTTCCAAAGAGGAGCTTTGTCTGGGTCAGAAGACTATCCCTAAGGTAAAAACAATGTAATGTTGAGGCTACCAGTGGCAGACTTACCATCTCAGGTCTCACATCATCAGGGGCCTCATGAACTGGGCATGATTTTTTACATAATACAAGGGATGTAGGGATGGAGTACTTCCAGCTAGATGGGGAGGCGTTCTCCTGCATTGCCATGGTGACCCAAAACCATAACCCAGTGAAATTGGGAATCAGCTCAGACCTGGGCTGCACACTAAGTACACAGACTGGCCTCTGCCTGGGGCCTCCAAATCACTATGTGCTGTTGTAGCCTGGTGGCTACAACATCATTCTTCACCTGTGCTGTAAGATTGAGCAGTGTTTATGAATTAGATATACACACAGACTTAGACTCTTATCACCCCACTTGTGTTGACAATACCTTTGAAAAAGTTGCTCTATTTGGCCATTTACTGACCTTTGCATTGACAGATATGTTCTGCAAAGCGGATGCTAGTCAGTCATACATCAATTCGGTTTAAAACAAGTTTGCAAACAAGGAGACACCTCTCACACAGAAACATGTCTAACAGGCCTCTTGGAGACGGGCCCTTTATATTCTGATCCGTCACTACCTAATGTTCTGTAAAGACTAGTCTGAGAGGCTGGGAGGAAGACACAACATCTGGTTACAGAATAACACAGTGTCACAGAGACATTATCAGCATGCCCTCGGCTCAGTGTGGCTTTTTATTTGATTTTATATGGTCTTAACTGGGAGTACACACGTGCCTCAACTATGCTGTCATACAGCTTTACAAGTACCTGATACTCTGCAGACCCCGTATCGACAGACTACACTGCTGTACAGCTTTACAAGCACCTGATACGCTGCAGACCCCGTATCGACAGACTACACTGCTGTACAGCTTTACAAGCACCTGATACGCTGCAGACCCCGTATCGACAGACTACACTGCTGTACAGCTTTACAGGTACCTGATACGCTGCAGATCCCGTATCGACAGACTACACTGCTGTACAGCTTTACAAGTACCTGATACGCTGCAGACCCCGTATCGACAGACTACACTGCTGTACAGCTTTACAAGCACCTGATACGCTGCAGACCCCGTATCGACAGACTACACTGCTGTACAGCTTTACAAGTACCTGATACGCTGCAGACCCCGTATCGACAGACTACACTGCTGTACAGCTTTACAAGTACCTGATACTCTGCAGACCCCGTATCGACAGACTACACTGCTGTACAGCTTTACAAGTACCTGATACGCTGCAGACCCCGTATCGACAGACTACACTGCTGTACAGCTTTACAAGTACCTGATACTCTGCAGACCCCGTATCGACAGACTACACTGCTGTACAGCTTTACAAGTACCTGATACTCTGCAGACCCCGTATCGACAGACTACACTGCTGTACAGCTTTACAAGTACCTGATACTCTGCAGACCCCGTATCGACAGACTACACTGCTGTACAGCTTTACAAGTACCTGATACTCTGCAGACCCCGTATCGACAGACTACACTGCTGTACAGCTTTACAAGTGCCTGACACTGCAGATCCCTTACAGACAGGCTCGCCCGAATGCACAGTTAGCGCCTCTCAGAATATGGACCACACACACAGCTGACATGACTCTCCCTGAGAGACATGCTTTTCCCACCCCGCAGGTACCGTGTTCACAGGCGAGGCTGTTGGGCGGCCTCAGGAGTGGCATATACTAGTATCCCATTTTAAAATGTTGACCACAATGCAACCAAGATGGATCTATTGACAATACAGTGAGGCTCCTTTCACCAAAATACGTGGAAATCTTTAGATACCACGGGAAGGCAACCTCTCAGTGAGAGAAACCACAGAAGGCTCCACAACAGAGGAGTACACACGTTTGTTTGCCTCACCTGCAGAGAGAGGATTCTGAAGCTTCGCTCAACGAACATGGCTGAATACCTTAACATCCCATCCTCGTTGCCAAACTGTGAAGGGGATTTTCAGGTGAACAAAAGAGCAGAGCAGTAAATACCAGCCCGAGAGGCCCATTATCAGCATGCCCTCGGCTCAGTGTGGCGTCAAACTTTAACCATAACATTCAACACGGGCAGAAATTACAGGGGAGGAATTCATCAAATTATTCCCCATTACAAGATTTTACTCACAAAGAATCCTAATATTTAGTTTTCATCATCATTGTAATACGTTTTTTTTACCAGACATGAACCGTCTTCCTTCAATTAGTTTGCATTCAAAGACATACCATGCTTTTCAGAACTATGATTTCAGATATCTATTCATAATAATAACGGCAAAGCAATTCATATTGGGGCTGGCCTCAGTGCTCACATCCTATGTAACCCCTGACAGTTCCAGGAACTACACTGACATTACTAGGAATCAGAAATGGTGCATACTATGTATACAGAGGTATGTATACTATGTATACAGAGGTTCAATTCAAATGACTGGATGCCAGAGACTATTTGAACAAGATACATATACATGCTGAACTGTTCCTGGCCCTCTCTCTGATATAACTCAGCCATATTGGACAGGAAAGTATGGGGCCTAGAGATGTTTAAGTATAGTAGCTATGTGCTGGGGTCATTATGCACTCAAATAATTCTGCCTCTCTCTCTCTCTCTTTCTCTCTCTCTCTCTCTCTCTCTCTCTCTCTCTCTCTCTCTCTATGATCTCTCTCTTTCTCTCTCTCTCTCTATGATCTCTCTCTCTCTCTTTCTCTCTCTCTCTCTCTCTCTCTGATCTCTCTCTCTCTCTGATCTCTCTCTTTCTTTCTCCCTCTCTCTCTCTCTGATCTCTCTCTCTCTATGATCTCTCTCTCTCTCTCTATGATCTCTCTCTCTCTCTGATCTCTCTCTCTCTATGATCTCTCTCTCTCTCTCTCTCTCTCTATGATCTCTCTCTTTCTCTCTCTCTCTCTCTCTATGATCTCTCTCTTTCTCTCTGATCTATTTCCACCTTTCAATCCTTTACAATAAAGCAGTAGCCCTTTCCTGCAGTGAAATGACCAAAAACCTGCAGAAAATCTGGTGCTTCTGTCAAATGGTTTTGCTATATTTCAGTCTTCTGTCATGTACACTACCGTTCAAAAGTTTGGGGTAACTTAGAAAAGTCCTTGTTTTTGAAAGAAAAGCACATTTTATGTCCATTAAAATAGCATCAAATTGATCAAAAATACAGTGTAGACATTTGTTTATGTTGTAAATGACTTGTAGTTGGAAACGGCAGATTTTTTATGTAATATCTACATAGGCGTACGGAGGCCTATTATCAGCAACCATGATAATGGTTGTGTTCCAATGGCAAGTTGTGTTAGCTAATCCAAGTTTATCATTTTAAAAGGCTAACTGATCATAAGAAAACCCTTTTGCAATTATGTTAGCACAGCTGAAAACTGTTGTGCTGACTAAGGAAGCAATAAAACTTGCCTTCTTTAGACTAGTTGAGTATCTGGAGCATCAGAAATAGTGTGTTCAATAACAGGCTCAAACTGGCAAGAAACAAACCTTTCTTCTGAAACTCGTCAGTCTATTCTTGTTCTGAGAAATGAAGGCTATTCCATGTGATACATTTCCAAGAAACTGAAGATCTCGTACAACTCTGTGTGGTGCACAACTGAGCCAGAGGACAAGTACATTAGAGTGTCTAGTTTGAGAAAGGACTCCTCACAAGTCCTCAACTGGCAGCTTCATTAAAACACCAGCAACACACCAGTCTCAACGTCAACAGTTGTTAAGGGATTTTTTTTTATCAATAATGACTAATTATGTATACATTTCAATCAGGACTGACTAATCAGAAAACTATTATGTTACTGTATAGATGTATGAATTTTCTTTTTAACCTTAGTACTAAATATAATGTGTGTAAATATAATCAAGAATTAGAACAATGACTGTCTGTTCCTTGGTAGAAATGAATGAACTTATAGCCAGACTGGCTAGAATGCTTATCTACACAGGCAGACCTTGGCTTGGGTCGTAAATTATCTTACTAGGGAGAGACGATGTGGGAAGGCTTGAGAACTATACAGCCATTGTACTGCTGGTTGATGAGACGGGGTAGTACGAAAACTAATGACGTCATTTTCAGTTTATAATCTGTGGTAAACTGTATAATGTTCAGTACTCTCGAGAATAAACGCAGCCGGTTGATTTTTGAGACGGGTCTCTGTCCATTTTATACAAATAAGTCTTACAAATTCTTAGGAATTGACAAGAGTGTTTAATTTTAATTGGGTATTAAAACATAGAGGAATATGATGAGAGATGCTGGCCTCCTATGCAAATTGGAGTGGGTCTAGCTTTTCTGGGATAATGGTGTTGATGTGAGCCATGACCAGCCTTTCAAATCACTTCATGGCTATAGACGTGAGTGCTATGGGTCGGTAGTCATTTAGGCAGGTTACCTTAGTGTTCTTGGGCACAGGGACTATGGTGGTCTGCTTGAAACATGTTGGTAATACAGTCTCAGTCAGGAACAGGTTGAAAATGTCAGTGAAGACACTTGCCAGTTGGTTAGCGCATGCTCGGAGTACATGTCCTGGTAATCCGTCTGGCCCACGGCCTTGTGAATGTTGACCTGTTTAAAGGTCTTACTCACATCGGCTACGGAGAGCGTGATCAGACAGTCATCCGGAACAGCTGATGCTCTCATGCATGATTCAGTGTTACTTGCCTGGAAGCATGCACAGAAGTAGTTTAGCTCGTCTGGTAGGCTTGTGTCACTGGGCAGCTCGTGGCTGTGCTTTTTGTAGTTTGTAATAGTTTGCAAGCCCTGCCACATCTGACAAGCGTCGGAGCCCGTATAGTACGATTCAATAGTCACTGCGGGGACAACGTCATCGATGCATTTATTGATGAAGCCAGTTACTGATGTGGTATACTCCTCAATGCCATTGGAAGAATCCCGGAACATATTCCAGTCTGTGCTAGCAAAATAGTCCTGCAGCTTAGCATCCGCTTCATCTGACCACTTTTTTTTGACTGAGTCACTGGCGCTTCCTGCATTAGTTTTTGCTTGTAAGCAGGAATCAGGAGGAAATAGTTATGGTCAGATTTGCCAAATGGAGGGCGAGGTAGAGCTTTGTACGTGTCTCTGTTTGTGGAGTAAAGGTGGTTGACAATCATACTTAGGTAGCCTGGGTTTCACTTTTGAGTTGTGGGTGTTTGTTTTCCGTGTGTGTGTTTGTTGCCACACGGTACTGTTTCGGTTTCGTTCGTTTCACGTTTATTGTTTTGTAGTGTTCAGTTTATGTCTTTAAATAAACGTTATGGACACTTATCACGCTGCGCATTGATCCTCCGATCCTTCTCGCTACTCCTCCTCAGAAGAGGAGGAGGAATGCCGTTACAGTGGTCTAGAGTTTTATTCCCTCTGGTTCCACATTTAACACGCTGGTAGAAATGAGGTTAAAAGGATTTTAGTTTCCCTGCATTAACGTTTCCGGCCACTAGGAGCGGCGCCTCTGGATGAGCGTCTTCCTGTTTGCTTATGGCTGTATACAGCTCATTGAGTGCGGTCTTAGTGCCAGCATCGGTTTGTGGTGGTAAATAGACAGCTATGAAGAATATATATGTAAACTCTCTTGGTAAATAGTGTGGTCTGCAGCTTATCATGAGATACTCTACATCGGGCGAGCAAAACCTTGAGACTTCCTTAAATTTCGTGCACCAGTTTTTGTTTACAAATGTACACAGACCGCCACCCCTTGTCTTTCCAGCGGCGGCTGTTCTATCCTGCCGAAAAAGTGTAAATCCCGCCAGCTGTGTGTTATTCATGTCGTCGTTCAGCCACGACTCGGTGAAACATAAGATATTACCGTTTTGAATGTTCGTTGGTAGGATATACGTGCTCATAGTTTGTCTATTTTATTATCCAACGATTGCACGTTGGCTAATAGGACCGGCGGTAAAGGCAGATTACCCACTCGCCGTAGGATCCTTACATGGCACCCAGACCTCCATCCCCGATATCTCCGTCTATTTCTCCTACGAATGACGGGGATGAGGGCCTTGTCGGGTGTCTGGGGTAAATCCTTCGCGTCCAACTTGTTAAAGAAAAAATCTTCTTCCAGTACAGGATGAGTCATCGCTGTCCTAATATCTATAATGCACAAAAAAACACACAAAAGCACAATTGGTTAGGAGACCGAAGCCATCTCCTCCGGCGCCATTATTAGAATCCTTCCTATTCAAGGTGTCCAAGCTGAAACTGTGAGGTGTATACTTTTGTTTCAAAGTAGATTTGTTTAAGACTACCAAGAAACACTCTGTGTGACCCTGATTTAGCCCACTGCAGTAAAAGGTTAAATAACATGAAAAGCTAAGGAAATTTCATTCTACAATTTAACGAGAGTAGAGAGGAGAGTTAACATTTTAGTCCCTGTGCCATCTGTCTCCACCCTGACTTGAATGTGGTAAGCAGAGTCATACTATATAACAGGGGTTATTTATCAATGAGGCCTTATGCCCATCTCTTCAGTGTTGCTTATTTTTCCCCTGTAGGTTGCACAACATCACCATGGTAACCAGAAACATTGAAACAAACAGTTGAGTAATACACTACAATGTTTGAGAAAACAGGACCTATCTCAGTCTTGATTTATACAAAAAAACACGTAACTTACAGTAAGTACAGGGTGAGACAAGCAACTCCATATGCACTATATTTACAAAAGTATGTGGACACTCCTTTGTGGAGGAGGAATAATGGTCTGGGATTGTTTTTCATGGTTCGGGCCCCTTAGTTCCAGTGAAGGGAAATCTTAATGCTACAGCTAACAATGACCTTCTAGACGATTCTGTGCTTCCAACTTCGTGGCAACAGTTTAGGGAAGGCCCTTTCCTGTTTCAACATGACAATGCCCCTGTGCACAAAGCGAGGTCCATACAGAAATGGTTTGTCGAGATCGGTGTGGAAGAACTTGACTGGTCTGCACAGAGCTCTGACCTCAACCCCATCGAACACTTTTGGGATGAATTGGAACGCCGACTGCGAACCAAGCCTAATTCTCCAACATCAGTGCCTGACCTCACTAATGCTCTTGTGGCTGAATGGAAGTAAGTCCCCGCAGCAATCTTTGACGAGCAGGTGTCCACATACTTTTGCTCATGTTGTGTATCTGCTTAAACAGTATCTTGATTCACTGCCTCAATATCAGTAGCCTAATTACAGTTTAAAGGGATTTAAAGTTGCACTAAGGCTACCTTCCTCTTTCACATTGTCCATCATGCTTATTGTCTGTTAGTTGCAAAATCCGCTAAGCAACCATTAGAATGACTAGAACACACAGACATTCACATTCAATGCAACGTTCTGTGATAGTGTGGTCTGTTCCTTCTAGCGATTCTAATTCTATGGCCGGGACAGGCCAACGGACCTCTCTGGACCTACCAGAGAGGGTGTGGAACCACTGAAGCACACAGAGCATAAACACAGCAGGCCAGGCCTTACTGGACCATGGTCCATTAAGCACAACACTGTCATTTTCACTAGGTACCAAACGGAAGACAACTGAATGAAACAGGGAGGAACTCCTTGAACATGTCCAATAAGACATTTTCCATTTCCATTGCAAAACGTTTTATTATGTCTTGCTACGGTGTGACCTAATGAATACACAACCCAGAAAACTACTGCTAGAGAGGTGGAGAGGTGGAGAAGGCTTCCGTCAGTCCCAGACTCCCAGCTACAGGTAGGTTTACAGTAGTGAGGGAGAAATCCTCTCAGACTCCTCTAGGAGGGAAATTTCCATCCAGAGCTTCACACAGCGTGCCCAAAGCAGACATAACAGGAGGATGACAGAACACAAAGACATCAGTGTTACCTTGCCACAATGACCAACAGTCCTCACGTCATAGCCCTCTGGCATACATAGAGAATCAGACATCTAGCACTAGAGTTTGGATAACGTTAAGAAAATGTGACATTAAACACATTTTTCTGTTGGAGTGACTGTTAGGTGATTGGTCATGTAGCCTACCAATGAAACAGCACAGTGGCGCCATCAGGTGATAACAGATTAAACCTGCATAGAGTACACACATCTCTCCTTGGTTACAAATGGTTTCTGAGTAAATCCACTCGACTCAATGACATATTCCATTTCTGGGAGAAAGAAAATGACTTGTTACGTCCTCATTTCATTGAACAAGACAATAAGTTGGTGCCTTGGAGGTGTCCTTCCTTCTCTCTGGGATGATTCATCCAATGATGGATTCGTCATCATACACAATGGAAAGAAAAGGTAAGGTGACATAGACCTGTTTCCATTTTATTCTGTTTTTCTCTCTCTCTCTCTCTCTCTTTTCTCTTCCTCTCTTCTCCACCTCTACAACGGGTCAGGGAGAACAGGTCTTGGACCCATGCTTTTTGGGGGCACAGTCCAGTCTAGATATCTTGGCCCACCATGAGTAGTGATGATGGGGATGACACTTACATCACACAGGAAGACTGGCGGTGGGCCATCTCCTCCAGCCCCAGTGTCTAAGATCTACTCCCCTTACAGATGTTTCCTGTAGCACACCAGGTTTCTCTTCTCCACACCACCAGTCATCCTCTCTCAGCTATTTGTCTTTAAGCGTTCCAGTTTTGACTGCTTTGCTGTTGTCTTTTTGACAACACAATTTTACTACATGGTGAAAAATTAGTCAGGAAATATATATTTTCAGAGAAGTACTGATGTCCACAGGTTCAATTGCACACACTGTATGTCTGGATTTGTCATCCATTAAACAGAACAGTCCTCCTCTCTATAACATACATGTTGTTAATCCACAGCTTGGGGAGAGAAGCCAGACAGGAAGGAGGAAGACGTCCCATACCTTACAAATATGAAATTCTCATGGCAGGCAGGCCCTGAATTGTTACAGTCGTGCCCAGTCCCCTCTAGCTGCCCTGTAATCCGAACCCATGACCTGGCTTCTCCCAGATGAACGAGTGAGCCGGTAGAACATTACTAGAGCTTCTCTGAGTCTGAAGAACCTGGCTCCACTTGATGGTGATTTGTTTTGTGTCCGTTTCCTCGGGTAAACAAGCCGAGTGGATTTTTAATAGCTCTTTCAAGAAACCGCGTAAACATTTTAACTAGACCCGGGAGCATTCCACTAGAGACTGAGAGAGATACAAAAAATAATAATAATTCAACATATTGTAGTAAATGTTTTATTTTGGAACGGTTGTTTTGAGAATGGGAATCCGGATCTATTGCTCCCCCTGAAACAAATTCAAGAAAAGTTTAAGAGAAGGTTTTATTGTAACGCTAAGTGAGGATTTATCTACCACAGCTAAATGTTATAATATGCCTTTCTGAATTTGGATTCAGTTCATGTTTCCAATATTCCACAGATGACATCATTTTGTCTCATATCACTTTTATTACAGACGCTGTGCCGCAAATATGAACAATGACAATGAGATTTCGTCCGATAATGGCCACACAAGGAGAGATTAGAGGATGCCAGAGTCTTATTGATTGACACTTTTTCACTCTCAGATGTAGTTATCTTATTGTACAACTCCAAGATTGGGATCTTTTGATTTCCTATTTTATTACCACCACGCTTGTGACGCTACAAACAGACTGTCTCTGAGACTAGTACGTCCACCAGACCCTCACTCATCTTGACACAATGTCCTCTTCCTCTGACCTCCATCTTGTGATATTGACACATGTATGTCTCTCTTGTTGTTTACCAACCAAACATTGTGTTTTTATCGCCAAGATGCTTTATTATTGGACATTATTCTCGGTCACTGGCCTCCATCTCCAGGATATGTGGTTAGTGACTGATTGATTGAGAGGAGAGGGGATCACTAAATCCCTGTCTATCCGTCTGTCTGTTACAGTGATCAACTTCTGGAGCGACCCCCCTCCCCCAGCCCAGCCCAGGCCTCAGCAGGGTCAGGGCCACTAATGGGTCAAGCATCAATCAGAGTTTACAGTGACAGAATGGAGGGTAGATCTCTATGGTCAGCGGTTACTTCAGGTTTCTATTGACCTGCCAGGTGATAGATACAGTATCTCTACTAGACTTAACCACTGCTGGATGACTTGGGGGCTGATGAGGATTATTACTGTTCCACTCTCTTCCTCTTGACAGTGGGGTTCTCTGTGAGGTAAAAACATTTTTTTTTTTTTTAAAGAGTCATGGTGGCTCATAGGATTAAGGCAAGTAAGTCCCTCTCTCTGTTTATTTCTCCCCATTTTTTAGTATTGCCTTTCTCTTTTCTGCCTGTCATTCGTTAGCCTCTGCCACAATCTCTGTTCAAATTCCAAGAGGAAACAGTGCCTAGTTGTTTAAACTCTTCTCCACTAGATGGCAACAACAGTTATACAACGTTCATTGAACAGTCAAGCCTACGCTGGTCCGGGTTACTTTTGGGACACGCTATGTTCAATGAACGTAAAAATGTTTATGCCGTACCCATGAAATCTGTGGAAATCGGATCCTTGCTATACATACAGGACGGCACGACAAATATCTCTGTTTATCAGAACTGTGGTGTGGTGGTGGATCGTGCGGTGAGTTTTTTCACAGACCAACAACAGCAGTGACTACAGCGTGAAGACGTAAGGTTAACCACCCCGACCATCCACCCAACTGAACTTTTCCTCCATGGCTGCTGTTGAGGAAAAATGCCCCAGTTGGAATGGAGTCCACTGTCGCCACAGGAGCCACGAGCCACCACAGGACCCCTTCAGGCGCACACACACACACACACACACACACACACACACACAAACACACACACACACACACACACACACACACACACACACACACACACACACACACACACACACACCCCGTTCTGTCAGAGCAGACACACACCTTGGTTACTGCATCAGACATACTGTACATGCCCTGAGGTACTGCAAAAACACAGCAAACAGACATGAGACACACACTATAAAACCAACAAAGGAGGAGTAGCAGGCGAGGATACTCCACACTACGTAACTGTTGTTGACAGAATAAGGGTAGAGCGTTGACTCACAGAAACATTAGCAGGATGTATGTGCACTTGAACAGAACCCTCTCAAATAGGCTACAACCAGATAATGTCTCGTGTGACAGATTATTACAACCACTGTTGCCAAGTGGGTGACTATGGTAAGGGTGCACATCGCCCAAACACATGGCGCCTGATTCACATGTTACATTCACCAGTTCACCAGTCACTAGAATGAAGTCATACGAAGGGCAATTATGTTACTTGTTCTCACTTACTGTTGTCACTTGTTCCAACACACTCAACAGTCTCAAAGAAGTCGACCTCCCTCAGAAGTCAAAGGTTACCGTCACTTCTGCAGTCACTGTAGAACGTGAATAGTCTCCTACTGACCAGCGTGCCTGCTCATTTTATGTTCTCCAACGTTACACTGTTATCTTGATTTCCCAACTCCCTTTCACTTCAATAGCCTGGTTTCAGGAAAGTGGGACAAAGTGATCATTGTGCTGTCCACTGTGATTCATAGGTGACACACTCAGCTGGGTTAGGACCCGTTTGAAATGTACTGTGGTGGGGAGGGAGTCCAAAATAGGGGAGAGTTGTGTGGTGTTTTATTGGGCACAGGGGGAGGGTAGTGTGTTTTATCCCTGGTTTACATTTGCTCTTTTGCAGGTTTTACTATATAATTGCTTTCATCCTAGCCACATTTCCTCATCTGCTTGAATGTGCCTCCCCAATATAAATGTATTTTGTTACTTCCCTTACGCACTACACTTTTCCATGTGCTAACTATACCACAGGTATTTAGTACAGTCTACCAGTCTAACGGACTAACCTGTCCTCTATCCACCATTCATAGTGACAATAGCGGTAGGTGGATCGTTTGTACAGATCTGCAATAGGCTAACTAAGAATCGTACCACACATAAAAACCATTCAAATGAGCATTAACTTTGAATATGAGTCCACAAGAACCAATGGGACGGGCTGATAGGCAGCAGAGAAGCCAGGTGCATCATTGCTCATGAAAGAACAGTGAAAACATGAGACACTCAGCTTAAAAAGCTCCCCTATTGATCTTGTTTACCAGAGTGCACTAATTCGCTATGCCTAGAAAATGTTTCTTGTGACAAAACTATCAGTAGGCCTAGAGTTGAAAATGAATGGAAACCCATTTAACTATGTATTTACGTATTTTACCCACATGATTGTATCTGCAACAAGTCCATTTGATGGAAACACAACTCTGACGGGAAAATGAGCATTTAGTTTTTATGCAGTTTTTGATGTTTGCATGAAAATCTGGCAATTGGATGGAAACCTAGCTATAGACACCCTAAGGACTCTGGCAAGTGTGCTAGTCCAGTGTCACTTTGATTATGCCTGCACATCATGGTTCACCAGCAGCCCAAAGCATCGAATGAATAAGCTACAGACCAGTTTATGAGAATTGTACTTAAATTTCCCCCCGCATACTTGTCTAGAGGTCGAGCATTTTAAGCAGCTAGCCTGGCTATCCGTGGAAAATATAGTCAGTCATATTAATTCAACTTAGTCTGGTCCATAGAATTATCACGGACTCAGCCCCCAGGTACCGATCCAACCATTTTTCATTTGTTTAAGATGTCCACCAGCGTAATACCACAGCAAGAGACTCTAACATTCACT
Organism: Oncorhynchus mykiss; assembly: GCF_057628025.1. Taxonomy (NCBI): domain Eukaryota; kingdom Metazoa; phylum Chordata; class Actinopteri; order Salmoniformes; family Salmonidae; genus Oncorhynchus; species Oncorhynchus mykiss. Next base: position 50,962,684 of record NC_143022.1, on the reverse strand, counting down.
GTTTTAAATATGAGTCTATCTGGTAAGAACAGATTTTTACAGTACCTGTCAAAAGCTTGGACACACCTAGTCATTGCAGGGTTTTTCTTTATTTTTAATATTTTCTACATTGTAGAATAATAGTGAATACATCAACACTATGAAACAACACATATGGAATCATGTAGTAAGTAAAAAAGTGTTAAACAAACTCAAATATATTTTAAATTTGAGATTCCTCAAAGTAGCCACCCTTTGCCTTGACGACAGCGTTGCACACTCTTGGCGTTCTCTCAACCAGCTTCATGAGGTAGTCACCTGGAATGCATTTCAATTAACAGTTGTGCCTTGTTAAAAGTTCATTTGTGGAATTTCTTTCCTTCTTAATGCGTTTGAGGCAGTCAGTTGTGTTGTGACAAGGTAGGGGTGGTATACAGAAGATAGTCCTATTTGGTAAAAGTCCATATTATGGCAAGAACAGCTCAAACAAGCAAAGAGAAACAACTGTCCATCATTACTTTAAGACATGAAGGGCAGTCAATACGGAACATATCAATTACTTTTTTCTTCAAGTGCAGTTGCAAAAACCATCAAGCGCTATGATGAAACTGACTCTAATGAGGACCGCCACAGGAAAGAAAGACCCAGAGTTACCTCTGCTGCAGAGGATAAGTTCATTAGACTTAACTGCACGTCAGATATTTCACAGAGTTCAAGAAACAGACACATCTCAACATCAACGTTCAGAGGAGACTGTGTGAATCAGCCCTTCATGGTTGAATTGCTGCAAAGAAACCACTACTAAAGGACACAAATAAGAAGGGGAGACTTGCTTGGGACAAGAAACACGAGCAATGGACAAATTTGAGATTTTAAGTTCCAACCACCTTGTCTTAGTGAGAGGCAGAGTAGTTGAACGGATGATCTCTGCACGTGTGGTTCCCAACGTGAAGCATGGAGAAGAAGGTGTGATGGTGTGGGGGTGCTTAGAATTCAAGGCACACTTAACCAGCATGGCTACCACAGCATTTTAAAGTGATATGCCATCCCATCTGGTTTGCGCTTAGTGGGACTATCATTTGTTTTTCAACAGGACAATGACCCAAAACCCACCTCCAGGCTGTTGAAGGGCTATTTGACCAAGGAGAGTGATGGAGTGCTGCATCAGATGACCTGGCCTCCACAATCACCCAACCTCAACCCAGTTGAGATGGTTTGGGATGAGTTGGACCACAGAGTGAAGAAAAACAGCCAACAAGTGCTCAGCATACGTGGGAACTCCATCAAGACTGTTGGAAAAGCATTCCTCATGAAGCTGGTTGCGAGAATGCTAAGAGTGTGCAAAACTGTCGTCAAGGCAAAGGGTGGCTATTTGAAGAATCTCAAATATAAAATATATTTGTTTAAAACTTTTTTGGTTACTACATGATTCCATTTCTGTTATTTCATAGTTTTGATGTCTTCACTATTATTCTACCATGCAGAAAATAGTAAAAATAAAGAAAAAACGTTGAATGAGTAGGTGTGTCCAAACTTTTGACTGGTACTGTGTATCCCGGAGCTGTTGAGTGGAACAAACAACCACAGCAATTCAAAGCCATACCAGCCGTAACCACTTTAGAAAAGAATGGCAAAAGCTGGCTAATGTGTGAATAGTATAACCTTTTTTTGTCTGTGTCTCTGTAATGTGTCTGTATGTATGTAATGTGTCTGTATGTCTGTATGTATGTAATGTGTCTGTATCTATGTAATGTGTCTGTATCTATGCAATGTGTCTGTATCTATGTAATGTGTCTGTAAAAAAAAAGAAATGGAGACCACAATGGAAATCAGTCCCCAATTTTATTGTGCCATCCCAGTCACTTCCAAACATCTTTGTACTGTGTGTATATATACTGAACAAAAATATAAACACAACATGTAAAGTGTTGGTCCCATGTTTAATGAGCCGAGATTTAAGATCCCAAGAAATGTTCCATACACACAGAAGCTTATTTCTCTCAAATGTTGTGCACACATTTCTTTACATCCCTGTTAGTGAGCATTTCTCCTTTGCCAAAATAATTAATCCACCTGACAGGTGTAGCATATCAAGGAGCCGATTAAACAGCATGATCATTACACAGGTGCACCTTGTGCTGAGGACAATAAAAGGCCACTCTAAAATGTGCAGTTTTGTCACACAACACAATGCTACAGATGTCTCAAGTTTTGAACGAGTGTGCAATTGGCATGCTGACTGCAGGAATGTCCACCAGAGCTGTTGCCAGAACTTGCCTCTTTATTGATAGCTAAGGGAGCATTTTTAACTTGACAACCAATAATTAAGAATAGAGTGAGTCAGTGGTCTTTCTTGGGTAAAGTCAGGTGGAATGTTGGATAGTTTTTCTAGTGAGAAGGAAAGGTGCTTCTATAACGAGTTATAGGATATTTTATTTACTTGTTATGGCACATATAATTATTAATTAACATACAATGTGGGAACTAAGCTAAAGACTGAACAATACTGAGAAAAGTTAGCGTTGCTATCGATGAAACCTGTAAACTCACCTGAGTGTAATCGCGCGCCTTCCAACCACCCGCAGTACAGTAGTCGAGAGGAGGAGCGCTGCGCGCTAAAGCGGACAAAAATACGCAGGGGGTTAGAATGCCTGTGTGTGTGACCTACACATCTACATTATATCCTGAGTCACACAGGTCCGCAGCTTGTGAATCGGAGTCAGAAAGAGTCGAACTTTGTCTGAGAAACGGGAAAACGGTTGTGATCGTTGTGAAAAGAAAGGGAAAACGTCTGATAGAGTATTCAAAGTCAAACATCTTCTGCGCATCAATTTGTTCTTTAGCCGTCAAAACGTTGATGCATGCGTGAGGAATCCTGAGTTTTGTGGGCTACTATGATTTGAAAGAAGAAACCAAAACATAACTGAGATAGTTGCCTAACTGACAGGTAAGTTCTATTTTTGCCTTTCTATTGTTCATGTTTGCTTTACTTTGAATGACTTTGTAGCCTGTGACTCATCCACGAAACACTCGTCATTGCTTTATAGGTCGTTTTCAATACAACGTCCCAATGAGGTGTAGAGCGTTCGATTTACCTTCTTTGGGGCAAGACCCACAGCTCCGCTAATACCATTGCCGTTTACAAAGGATTGATAAATAAATGTTATACTATTTGGTTTAAATATCATCACCTCTTGAAGAGCACAGGCAGACCTACAAATGTCAGATTATTCCATGCAAAAACAAAACAATTGCGCACAATGGCCATTACTGAATTCTTTCAATGATTAAAAAAATAAGATTGTCCAAATAGCCTAAGTTTTGCAATACATGCATTATAATATGCTCAGAATTTATAACCTACACTAACCAAAATCTCCAGAAATAGTCTTACAGAAATGTCCGCGTGTTCCCTCACAGAGCAATTTCTCCCATGAGTCATTTCCCTCTCTTTAAATCACAATATATCCTCAAATATTCTGTTTCTCAAAGCTGTATTTACTTAGGATAAGTCATTGTTCCTTGCAATAACACCTCTTATAGGGAATGAATTGTTTCGGGAGTGGAGCAGGTGCGTGGTAGAATGTGGAGTCGAGAAAATGTGTTTTTGTTCCTCACTCTTACTCATAATTTTAAGTAAAAAAAAACGAACTAGTCACTTGACCAGTATGCACACCTGCCACTTTGGCTCCCATCCATCCTTGAAAATAGTATAGTAGTCAGAACTCTGGACTGGTGATGGTCCATGTTAATTGCTTAATTTACCACTTTCCACTGATTTATTTCGATGTTAACTTGCACGACTTTTGGCAGACCCTATAAAACAACATATTTCACTGCACCTATCTCTGGTGTATGTGACAATAAAACATTCTTATTGTTTCGTTTTTTACAATCTTGTAATGATTCTATGTTTTAGGGCAGTTAATATCCTAAAGAAATCCCAGAGGGTTAATCAATAACTTGTTTGCAGTAATTAAGTACATACTGTATCATTCATTATATAATAGAAATCGTCATTTCCATAGCACATTACATGATGGCTGGGGAATCAACCATTTTATATGATAATGAGTTGGATCAATTGTCTGAAAATATCAATAACAGAACTTCCTATACCAGTTCCATTTATTGATTTTTCTGAGAATCGACAATATAAGCTAAAAAAAAAGAACTGGGGGGTTCTGTTGGGCTTTCTCTCCTGCAGTTTTTGTTGTCTTGTTAAAAATGTGCTGAACCACCAACTCAGATCGCCCTGATATGGATCGTACTTGCAAATGATCTGATGACTATCATGCATGGGGTCGAAAATCTCTCTATTTCTCTCTCTCTATTTATCTCTCTCTCTCGCTCTCTCTCTCTCTCTCTCTCCCACACTCCCCCTTTCTCTGACACTCTGACAGACCCTAAAAGCATTCCCCAGTGGATTGCCATTTAAGTGGCCTCCACCAACTATTTATCATTTTGTACAGAGCACCACTCAAAGTCCCCCTGCATTGTTTTAATTGAGTTCTATCTCCCGCTACCTTGGAGACATTTTCTAAACTTAGCGCCGTGGTTGGTTGCATCGCCCTGCAGAGAGGGAGGGCTGCTGTGTCCATGACTCCACCATGATTCACCATGTTGGGTCGCACTGTGGATGGAATTTGGAACCACAGAAGTGGTGCTCAATGGTGTTTGGTGGTGCTCGGTCAACACAGCGGCACGCTACTTCCAATAGCCTACGACTTTATTGTCCCTCAGTCAGCACATCAGCAACAGTTCTCCAGTCCCTCATGAGTGTCAGCGATTGGCTTGTTCACAATATTAACGAGTCATAGTAGAAGTGCTGATGTGTTTGATATTGAAGTAGGGCTCTATTAATGCTCCCATATCGGCTTTCAGCAACAGTGATATTACTGAGGTGATGCTGTGGTGGAGTGAGTAAACCATGGCTTTTAACCCCAAAACACAGATTCATATGTGTGCCGAGCTGACAAGCAAATTGTCCCTCTCTCTTGTGTTTCTAATGGTCTCTATTTTTAGCAAGAGAATGCTCCTTTTTCTCCATATACAGTTGAAGTCAGAAGTTGACATACACCTTTGCCAAACACATTTAAACTCAGTTTTTCACAATTCCTGACATTTAATCCTAGTAAAAAATCCCTGTCTTGGGTCAGTTAGGATGACCACTTTATTTTAATAATATGAAATGTCAGAATAATAGTACTGAGAATTATTTATTTCAGCTTGTCTCGACTTCCGCCGAAGTCGGCCCCTCTCCTTGTCCGGGCGGTGTTCGGCGGTTGACGTTGCCGGCTTTCTAGTCACCACCAATCCATGTTTCATTTTTGTTTTGTTTTGTCTGTATTACACACACCTGGTTTCAATTCCCATATTATGTTCCTTATTTAACCCTCTGGCATACCTTTCTGTTCTCTCCGTGATTGTTGGTGTCTTAGTGGTTGTTGAAGGTGTTAGTTTGACTGTGCCTTGTTGGAATATTGACTGTTTGTTTTATTGAGTAAACTCAGTTGTTTTGCTCTAAGCTGTGTCCTGCGCCTGACTCCGCTACATCTCTGCACCCAATCGCTGACACAGCTTTTATTTCTTTCATCACATTCCCAGTGGGTCAGAAGTTTACATACACTCAATTATTATTTGGTAGCATTGTCTCTAAATTGTTTAACTTGGGTCAAACTTTTCGGGTAGCCTTCCACAAACTTCCCACAATAAGTTGGGTGAATTTTGACCCATCCCTCCAGACAGAGCTGGTGTAACTGAGTCAGGTTTGTAGGCCTCCTTGCTCGCACACGCTTTTTCAGTTCTGTTCTTCCTATCTTCTATAGGATTGAGGCCAGGGCTTTGTGATGGCCACTCCAATACCTTGACTTTGTTGTCCTTAAACCAGTTTGCCATAACTTTGGAAGTATGCTTGGGGTCATTGTCCATTTGGAAGACCCATTTGCGACCAAGCTTTAACTTCCTGACTGATGTCTTGAGATGTTGCTTCAATATATCCACATAATTTTCCATCCTCGTGATGCCATCTATTTGGTGAAGTGCACCAGTCCCTCCTGCAGCAAAGCACCCCCACAACATGATGCTGCCACCCCCGTGCTTCAAGGTTGGGATGGTGTTCTTCGACTTGCAAGCCGGGCAGTTCTATTTTTGTTTCATCAGACCAGAGAACATTTCTCCAAAAAGTACGATCTTTGTCCCCATGTGCAGTTGCAAACCGTAGTCTGGCTTTTCTATGGCGGTTTTGGAGCAGTGACTTCTTCCTTGTTGAGCGTCCTTTCAGGTTATGTTGATATAGGACTCGTTTTATTGTGTATATAGATACTTTTGTACTTGTTTCCTCCAGCATCTTCACAAGGTCCTTTGCTGTTGTTCTGGGATTGATTTGCACTTTTCACACCACACTTTTCACATCATCTCTAGGAGACAGAACATGTCTCCTTCCTGAGCGGTATGACGGCTGCATGGCCCCATGGTGTTTATACTTGCGTACTATTGTTTGTACAGCTGAACGTGGTACCTTCAGGTGTTTGGAAATTGCTCCCAAGGATGAACCAGACCTGTGGAGGTCTACAATATTTTTTCTGAGGTCTTGGCTGATTTCTTTTGATTTTCCCATGATGTCAAGCAAAGAGGTACTGCCTTTGAAGGTAGGCCTTGAAATACATCCGCAGGTACACCTCCAATTGACTCAAATTATGTAAATTAGCCTATCAGATGCTTGTAAAGCCATGACATAATTTTCTGGAATTTTCCAAGTTGTTTAAAGGCACAGTCAACTTAGTGTATGTAAACTTCTGACCCACTGGGATTGTGATACAGTGAATTATAAGTGAAGTAATCTGTCTGTGAACCATTGTTGGAGAAATTACTTACCATGCACAAAGTAGATGTCCTAACCAACTTGCCAAAACTATAGTTGTGGTTGAAAAATTAGTTTTAATGACTCAAACCTAAGTGTATGTAAACTTCCAACTTCAACTGTAGCTCTGTCTGATCAAGTGAGGGCAATCGAGGAAGACATTTAAAAAATGGATGGTGTTTTCTTTGTGTTAGTGACTGTTCTCAAAATCAAATCAAATCAAATTTTATTTGTCACATACACATGGTTAGCAGATGTTAATGCGAGTGTAACGAAATGCTTGTGCTTCTAGTTCCGACAATGCAGTAATAACCAACGAGTAATCTAACCTAACAATTCCACAACTACTACCTATACACACAAGTGTTCTGAATAAGTAATTCCTCATTTTTAACTCATTTTAAAACTTTTTTTTGGAACAGGATGAAGAATATCTGCTTGTTGGACATCGCTCACATTGTGATCATCCGCTGGGCTCTTTGTTTCTCTGGGTCCGTGGTGATGGGTCAGTGTAATGAGGCAGCTGAGAACTCCAAGCTCAATCTGTCTGTGACCTACGACCTGCCCACCTTTGAGGCCATCTCCGCCATTCAGAACCTGGTAACCTTCGAGGGGACCGTCTACATTGGTGCCGTGAACCGAATCTACGCACTGTCAGAGAACCTGACCAAGCTGTCGGAGTACCAGACCGGGCCCGTGTCTGAAGGCGCTGTCAGAAGGCGGTGTGGTCCTAGTTGTCAGGATGGAGCCTGCGGTAAGACCAACGCTGTGGTGGACAACTATAACATGGCCCTGCTGGTGGAGCGTTATTATGACGATGAGCTGTTCAGCTGCGGCTCAGCGGACGCCGGTGTCTGCCGTCGCCACCTGCTGGAGAGAAAGAAGGTGGACAGGGAGGTACAGTGCATGTATTCACCCAAGACAGATCAAGGAGGACGGCACGGCTGCCCCGACTGCGTGACTAGCCCCCTGGGGTCCCGTGTGCTCAACGTGGAGAGCGGAGGCGTGGTGCGATTCTTCGTAGGAAACTCGGAGATCCCCGGAAGCCCATCCCGGATGATCTCCAGCCCCCAGGCCCAGCAGCCACAACACCACACCATCTCAGTGCGTCAGATGAAAGAAACCCAAGATGGTTTCCGCTTCTTCTCCGACCAGTCCTACATGAATTTGGCCCCGGGCCTCCGCGGCGACCACCACCTCCAGTATGTCTATTCCTTCCAGAGCGGCTACCACGCCTACTTCCTCACCGTGCAGCGCGAGGGCCACAGCTCGCAGGTTTACCACACCCGCATCGTCCGCATGTGCGGCACGGACCCGGAGCTGCGGCGCTACGTAGAGATGCCATTCGAGTGCATCCTGACGGAGAGGAGGAGGCGGCGGCGCTCAGCCAGCATCGAGGTGTTTAATGTCCTCCAGGCAGCCCACGTGGCCAAGGCGGGCCGCGAGCTGAGGCAGGAGATGGGGCTGAAGGAAGGGGAGGACGTGCTGTTCGCCGCCTTTGCCCGGTCCAAGCCAGACTCCCCGGAACCCAGTGCAAACTCGGCCGTTTGCGTCATCTCACTGGCAGACGTCAACAACTTCTTCAAGGACTTCATCCAGAAGTGCCACACCAAGCAGCCGTACCATTTCACCGGCTCCGAGGAGAAGCGCTGCTACAACGGGGTAAGAACTGAACAGCAATGCACTATAACAGTTATGTGTTATAGAATAGACTGCACTGTAGATGTAGTGAGAGTACTCTTCAAGGGTATTACGGTTATTAGGTTATTTTCGGGATTTTAGAGATAGAGAATTAGCTACTGCAGTAAATATGGTATGTAGTTGACGTGAATTAAACATGGGTCTTCTCCATCCATACTTCATCATTGATGGGATCAATCAGCTAAATCATCTGATCAATAGTGACACGAGTTTAACTGCTGACGACCTCTCCGGAGGTCCTGTCAATAGTCCTGTCAATATCTGTAGCAGCACTAAAAATCCTCCCTTGACTTCATCAATACCTGGGTTCAAATACAATTTAAAACAATTGCTTAAGCAAACGCTCAATGTGCAGTATATTTTAAAGATTTCAAGTAGTATTTGATTCCAGGTAGGCCTGACTGAATCATTACCTAACCTGCAGCCATATAACCTATAGGCCTGGTCACCATGTAATGTTAAGCCAGTGTATAACTCGGGTGCACTCCCACAGAATAAGGATGTTAATAGGTTTTAACGATTATGTAGCTACAGTAGAGATACAGAGGGAGGAGAGCAGGGCAGGGGGCTGCAGAGAAGAATGCAGAGGGGACAAATGGAATCACGGAATGCATTTCTGACTCTTAGGGAGCCACGATGAATCTGTGGTAGAATAACAGGGAATCGGCAGCTGCTGGGAGGAAGATGATCCCATCCCTATGCCCGTCAGAGCAGAGGCATCTAATGAGAATCTCTCTCGCTCTCTTTCTCTCTCTCACTCCCTCTTGAAAATTGTTTTGCACGAGGGTAAATTTCCTCTCCATCACAAGGATTGTATCTATTTTTCTGTGATACCCCCAAGTGTCTTGAAATAGGGAATCAGAACTCTGGACTACTGATGGTCAATGTTATCTCTCTGCTTTCCCTCTACATGCCCACCTACATCTGATTCCATCTGTGGGAAAGAGAAAACGGTGTTAGTCTGGATATAGCATTAAGCCAATCAATAACAGTGCACATCAAGCTACTTCTAAAGTTATAGATCTATTCTATTCTACACTGAAACACAACCCCGCCAAGCCGCACTGCTTCTTGACACAATGCACGCTTAACCCGGAAGCCAGCCGCACCAATGTGTCTGTGGAAGCACAGTACACGTGGTGATGGTGTCAGCGTGAATGCGTCCGGCCCGCCACGGGAGTCGCTAGAGCGCGATGAGACAAGGACTTCCTGCCCCCCGGCCTATTGTGGGTCTCCCGGTCTCAGCCGGCTGCGACACAGCCCGGTATCGAACCAGGATCTGTAGTAACGCAGCTAGCGCACTGCGGTGCACAATCTTATCGAAGATAATTTTTCCTTGACTAATTACACTACTTGACAGACAAGAGAGCCACGTCAGATGCCTTGAGGTGCAGGGTTCTCTACACTTATAAAGTGTAATCATGTGTAACACCTTTTAATAATTCCACAGTCAGAACTAAGTAGGCTCCGTTTTTATAGCCTACATCATCTTTCTTGGCAGCTGTTGCGTGTCAGAAACCCCATTATTATTGTTTTGGGTTTAGTGGTGTACAGTCTCTCCTGCTCTTGTTCTCAGTCTCTCTTCCACCGACTCTGAACACTCTCAAACATTCATCACTCAAATCTGCTATTTCAAATATTTTGGTTTTGCGGGATTCTCTGCTTCAGACAATGTCATACAGTTAAATCCATCTAGTCGATTATCAAATGTTGTGTTGATTTGCTGCAGCCAAAAGAGCTTTTAACGATACGCGACAGGTAAACGCTAACAGGGTTTCTCTTTTAACGTATGACTTTAACAGTCATTCAAACATATTCCGTTGTGCCGTTTCGAGTCTAAAACAAAGAGTAATTTAAACTTTAAAGCACCAAATTTTTTTGTTTAATCCCGGGGAAAGGCAGTAAAGAACTAATGAATATGAACGTACAATAACTGACCAACCGTCACCAATGTTTTACCCTGTTTTTGTTTTGAAGCCTGAAGAAGGATCTCCTCCCAGTTGTTGTCTAATGAATGTATGGGTCGTATTCAGTGGCATATGGCAAGTAGGCCCTTTCTCTTATCGCATAGTAAGAGAACAAGATAATCTAGGCCATAAAACAGTAAAAAGTTGTAAACGCGTGAGGCATGCTGTAGCGCACTTTACATCATTTGTTTTATCTTCTGGTCAACTAAACTGACCTGGAATAGGAATTTAAAGGAGGGTTGGAGAAGTGAGCCGATGCAAGAGCATGTTTGATGATGTAAATGGTGGTTGTCAATTCCACCCAGCCTCTTAACTCCTGGCTATGGGCCCATAGGGCTCTGGTCAAAGGTAGTGGACTATGTAGGGCATAGGGTGCCATTTAGGATGTGCCCAAGTAGTGTAGGGAGCCAGATATGATAAATGATACAATGGTGTCTCTGTCTTTTTCATGTGCTATAGGCTAGAGCCAGTCTCTTTTCAGTAGCTGCTCATTGCCTCTCTCACTGCAGGCTTATTGTGGGTCTCATGGGGGCCGTTTGTTTGTTACCAGAAACACAAATCATCTAGAATACTTATGAAAGACTAATAACTTGTCCCGTCAATAGACTTACTGTATACACGCAAAGTTCAAAGAGACTCTTGAAACTATTGATTGGATTAGACAGAAGATTTTGGCTTGACAATGTTATTGGCAACAAAAAGAAACACTACACATTTTGCTGTGTAATGGTAATGGAAGAGAGTGAGAGATGGTTCAGACTTGGAATGTCACCAACAGGCTTTGTGGCCATTATCATAAGTTGAGTCGAGAGAGAGAGAGAGAGAGAGAGAGAGAGAGAGAGAGAGAGAGAGAGAGAGAGAGAGAGAGAGAGAGAGAGAGAGAGAGAGAGAGAGAGAGAGAGAGAGAGAGAGAGAGAGAGAGAGAGAGAGAGAGAGAGAGAGAGAGAGAGAGAGAGAGAGAGAGAGAGAGAGAGAGAGAGAGAGAGAGAGAGAGAGAGAGAGAGAGAGAGAGAGAGAGAGAGAGAGAGAGAGAGAGAGAGAGAGAGAGAGAGAGAGAGAGAGAGAGAGAGAGAGAGAGAGGAGAGAGAGAGAGAGAGAGAGAGAGAGAGAGAGAGAGAGAGAGAGAGAGAGAGAGAGAGAGAGAGAGAGAGAGAGAGAGAGAGAGAGAGAGAGAGAGAGAGAGAGAGAGAGAGAGAGAGAGAGAGAGAGAGAGAGAGAGAGAGAGAGAGAGAGAGAGAGAGAGAGAGAGAGAGAGAGAGAGAGAGAGAGAGAGAGAGAGAGAGAGAGAGAGAGAGAGAGAGAGAGAGAGAGAGAGAGAGAGAGAGAGAGAGAGAGAGAGAGAGAGAGAGAGGAGAGAGAGAGAGAGAGAGAAGAGAGAGAGAGAGAGAGAGAGAGAGAGAGAGAGAGAGAGAGAGAGAGAGAGAGAGAGAGACTAAAAATAACACAACAGCCACATTAAAGTCAAATTATTATTAGAATTTACCATTGATCTGTGAAAACACCACCCGACGCTGATTGCTTTTAAATTGAATCTGAAGCCTGATTGATTTACTATGTAATATAATTCCAATGGAAGAGGCTTTGATTGACAGTCATTGTAATTAGGCAGTACTGTTCAAATGACAGGTTAAAGGTGGCCTTAAGAACAAAACATACATAATAGTATCTGGTTATGAAATGCAACAAGGATATATGTCCTTATATATCCAGCATTGAACACATCACTATATACTTTTAAAAAGTGTCCATTCAACAGTTGAGTAAGATCTACAGTAAGGGGCTTGCTGTTGTTTGAGATACACGCACTGTGTTTCTACACATAGAATTTGGAATTAGAATGCTAGAATGGACACTAACCTTCTTATGATTGCGTAAAGGTCAGCCATTTTGGTCAGGGAGTTGGTCAACCAGTGTTTGCCAGTGCTGTGATAAGATATTGTGTAAAATAATGAATTTGTATGTCTCTTTAGCTAATCCACTCCATGTACTCCATGTCATGTGCCAAAGAGACTGGCCTTTCCTCTTCAAATATGAACATTCTATCATTAACGTGCTTAAGGATAATGGTGGATTTGATCCTTATTCGATCACCCTCACCATTTTTTGTTTTTCCGGACGAAACCAGTCTGTCAAAAGTTGCTACCTCACCTCTACATTTTTAAACGTAATACATACTCCAATTCCAACCCCAAAATATCCTAGACTTTGTAATAGATTCTAATTCTATTTTCGAGTAGCCACATGTCAAATGTTTTCCACACACATACAGTTGAAGTCGGAAGTTTACATACACCTTAGCCAACTACATTTAAATTCAGTTTTTCACAATTCCTGACATTTAATCCTAGTAAAAAGCCTTCCACAAGCTTCCCACAATAAGTTGGGTGAATTTTGGCCCATTCCTCCTGACAGAGCTAGTGTAACTGAGTCAGATTGGTAGGCCTCCTTGCTCGCACACGCCTTTTCAGTTCTGCCCACAAATTTTCTATAGGATTGAAGTCAAGGCTTTGTGATGGCCACTCCAATACCTTTACATTGTTGTCCTTAAGCCATTTTGCCACAACTTTGGAAGTATGATTGGGGTCATTGTCCATTTGGAAGACCCATTTGCAACTAAGCTTTAACTTCCTAACTGATGTCTTGAGATGTTGCTTCAATATATCCACATAATTTTCCTACCTCATGATGCCATCTATTTTGTGAAGTGCACCAGTCCCTCCTGCAGCAAAGCACCCCCACAACATGATGCTGCCACCCCCGTGCTTCAAGGTTGGGATGGTGTTCTTGCAAGCCTCCCCCTTTTTCTTTCAAACATAACGATGGTCATTATGGCCAAACAGTTTTATTTTTGTTTCATCAGACCAGAGGACATTTCTCCAAAAAGTAAGATCTTTGTCCCCATGTGCAGTTGCAAACCGTAGTCTGGCTTATTTATGGTTGTTTTAGAGTAGTGGCTTCTTCCTTGTTGATTGGCCTTTCAGGTTACGTCGATATAGGACTCGTTTTACTGTGGATATAGATACTTTTGTACCTGTTTCCTCCAATATCTTCACAATGTCCTTTGCTGTTGTTCTGGGATTGATTTTCACTTTTTGTACCAAAGTACAATCATCTCTAGGAGACAGAACACGTCTCCTTCCTGACCGAAACTATGGCTGTGTTTTACCATTGTGTTGATACTTGCATACTATTGTTTGTACAGATGGAAATTGCTCCCAAGGATGAACCAGACATCCACAGGTACACCTCTAGTTCACACAAATTATGTCAATTAGCCTATCAGAAGCTTCTGAAACCATGACATAATTTTCTGGAATTTTTCAAGCTGTTTAAAGGCACAGTCAACTTAGTGTATGTAAACTTCTGACTCACTGGAATTGTGATACAGTGAATGTTAAGTGAAATAATCTGTCTGTAAACAATTGTTGGAAAAATTACTTGTGGCATGCACAACGTAGATGTCCTAACTGACGTGCCAAAACTATAGTTTGTTAACAAGACATTTGTGGAGTGGTTGAAAAACGAGTTCTAATGACTCCAACATAAGTGTATGTAAGCTTCCGACTTCAACTGTAGCTAGCTACGTGTACCCTACTTGGACACCGGCTCCCCACAATTTCTCACTCTCCCACGCCAAATTGCCATCAAGCTAGGGCTCTTCGTAGGTCACAATTTTTTTTACCTGGTTATAATAGCACTCACAGCTTTCCAAGAAAACCAACATTTGGACATTTATGGTCTGTTTACTTATATTTTATAGGCTATTTATACAGTTAATGTATATAACACCTGTATAAACTGTATTTAATTTAATAGGATCTCAATGGTCCCACATGCCTGAGCATGCTGGTGACCTGACTGCCTGCTGTCACTAGGATGTTGTGGTAGGGTTTGTATTCACCAGACACCAAACACAAGAAAACGCACCAAAACAATGAGGGACTAACCGAATTTGTCCAATAAGAATCTCACATTTTTGTTGCAAAATGTTTTCCATTTTAACTACTGAATATGTGGTTTAGGTCACAGCTCGCCTGGTGGGAAGGAGACATCACTTCACTGGTGAAATGAACAAAATAATGAAAATACAGGATTGTTCCTGCCCTGTCCTGTTCAAATCCATAATAATCTCACAATGTTGGGTTTTGATAAGGTAGGATAGGTGTGCACGCCTGGTGTATGTGTGAGTGTGCACGTAAAAGTGATAGTAAGAGGAACTGAGAAAGGTGAGTCAGATAAGTCAAGAACTGTGTGAGGTTTAGCTTGAGATTTTGTGGTTGTTTTCCTCAACCTGCATCTGTTTCACAAAACCACACACACTCACCAGCCTATCCCTTAATGAATATGTGGTAAGAGTTGGGTGAGAGACCCTGCAGCTGTGTACTCTCTCAGGCACCTCCACCTCCACCCCCTCAGCTCAGTGAGTCCATCCCAGTATGAGCTCAGACCAGTACAGTGTGTCATGAATTGCCCGTGCCCAGACAGGCTCCATGCTTGAGGAAAGGCTAAGCAACAGCAGCTAGATACCACCAGGCACCAGAGACTGACTGACTGGCACGCTGGCCACCTGGCATCCAGCTGCTGACTGATTGCCTTCAGCACCTGTCTGTGGGGTAGAATAAATATTATAGAAATAGAGAAGGAAATAATAGAAACAAAATATAAACACTATGTCATATAAACACTATGTCATAATGGCACAGTTGCCTATTTCACATGATGTATTAAGTCCTTGCCCATAGAAAGTAATGGAAAACCATACTTACTTTGCCAGGCTGGAGGTTTATAAACTTGCATTGACCAACACTAACTGTGCAATATACAGAGAAGAGCAGTGGGTCAATATTCTGCGACTGAGTCGTGATTACATAAGATTGTCCTTTTGGTCAATCGATGGTGACATTATCAAACTGGACTTTGATTCTCAATTAATGAAAACAGATATGTTTAAAAAGCTGTTTATTTAAGACATTCTTCAAGGCGGGTATGTTTTCTGCGAGTTAGAAATTCACCAAGGCTGGTTTGTTTGCTGTTTGCAGCAGTGGCTGTTGATTGGTGAATACCTGGGGCGTGAAGATGGTTGGAGTTGTCAACAAAGCAGCATGACACAAGCTACCGGTAGTTTCTTTGAGAATATATATATATAAAGCAATCTGTGCATTTGAACGACAGCATAAATACACCTTTTTCACTTTTGCATGTCAAAAACCGAATGACCACTGCTGCGCATGCTGCCGCTGTTATGAACAGATCAGATTATACTATTTAGAATAAGCAGCCAGCTCATGAACGAACAAGTGGACCAGGAAGAATGCAACAAATGTACAAATGTAATAAGTGAAAATACGTTATCTAACTGAGGATAGCTGGCTAACATAATGTGACAAGGTATGATGCGCTAGCTAGTAAACGTTCATTCTGAAAACTTCATATTTCCGAGTAAGTCAGATGTGAACTTAGAAAGACTTGAACTTGGCGTGGGAGATAACTAGCTAGCAAGCTACCAGCTAGCTATATCAAAAGGTTGGTTGAAACTGGTTAGTTTTAGCTAAAAATGTACCAATCTATTTCTCGATGTTTCTCAAAATTACTGTATAATTTGATCATGCTTTGGGATACACCCGGTTTTATGCTGTTTTAGTCCACACAACATGTCGCCCTGTCACCTA
Source organism: Oncorhynchus mykiss (assembly GCF_057628025.1). Classification (NCBI taxonomy): domain Eukaryota; kingdom Metazoa; phylum Chordata; class Actinopteri; order Salmoniformes; family Salmonidae; genus Oncorhynchus; species Oncorhynchus mykiss. Next base: position 50,946,506 of record NC_143022.1, on the reverse strand, counting down.
CAATAGAACCTGATAAACAACATTAGGGGCAAACAATCAAATTGCCCACGCTTTTTTGTCCTACCAGATCCGCGATGAGAAGGTTCTAGCTAGTGTATCCCCCTGTCCTTCAACTCTTCTTGGATGTAGTTGACCGGTTTATCAGGTCCCAGGCTCCTGTGACTGTTATGATTATTTATTTGCAAGTTAATTACAGTTAGCTTTTTGCTTTAGAGCCATCTGTACCTGATAGAGAAGTTCTACTGTAGTCTCACTTGTGGAAGTAAGCTATCTGGCGCAAGATAACTTTTGGGAGGAAGGAGACTAGAGCAGACCCAGAAGATCTGACTGAACGGACGCACATTTGAGCTATGAAATCCTCCTATTTCATTGGGGCTGTTCCCTCTAATAGAAAATAGCTGGCAACACAATCCAAGCAATGTTCGCACAATGTTGGCAGTCACTGTGGGGCAAGTAACTGAACATCTTGTTTTTAACAAATATTTTTGAAACAGGCAAATTACACATTTACCGCACTTTTATGAGCATTTAAAACATAATCCCTACAAGGTATTTTTTAGACCAATCACAAGTATGGCGCTGCCCTTAACTCCCTAATGGGCGAGCCGCCTCTGGCTGTTTGTTCAAAATTCTCCAGGGCTGGTGTGTTTTCTCAGTTCACATATGCAGGTATTTCCTGGTAATAATCGGGTTGTTTTCTGTGGTAAATGTTAGTTTATATTTTGCATTAAGTTAATCATTAGTGAGGGGTCTCCAGTCCCAGTTCTCTTTTGACTTGTTTGGGAAAAACAACATTGCGTAGTAAAGGTGTATGCTTCTTGTCTGTTTGTGAGGTTGGAATTGTGTGCACACCTTACCTTATCTAAGAGCAGTAACTAGTGGTAATGTCTCCCTCTGCTTGCAACCTGTCTGTCTGATTGAATTGTGTGCACACCTTACCTTATCTAAGAGCAGTAACTAGTGGTAATGTCTCCCTCTGCTTGCAACCTGTCTGTCTGATTGAATTGTGTGCACACCTTACCTTATCTAAGAGCAGTAACTAGTGGTAATGTCTCCCTCCGCTTGCAACCTGTCTGTCTGATTGAATTGTGTGCACACCTTACCTTATCTAAGAGCAGTAACTAGTGGTAATGTCTCCCTCCGCTTGCAACCTGTCTGTCTGATTGAATTGTGTGCACACCTTACCTTATCTAAGAGCAGTAACTAGTGGTAATGTCTCCCTCCGCTTGCAACCTGTCTGTCTCATTGAATTGTGTGCACACCTTACCTTATCTAAGAGCAGTAACTAGTGGTAATGTCTCCCTCCGCTTGCAACCTGTCTGTCTGATTGAAAGCACATACTGGAATTGCCATAGCCCTGACACTGATCTCTGCTGTCCACCGCTCCTGTCCTCGTCAATTTCTCTTTTTCGACATGCCGTTACAAATTATATACATTCTCTTCAAATCACATATCTTCCATTTTGTCCTCCACACATCTAAGCAGGGATTTTGCAAAAATGTGGCTACTTTATTGCTTCTCAGAGGTCTTTGCCAATAGTCCCTAAGGCTCCACATCATACACTTGTTTAGTGTGTGATGTGGAGTAAAGGAGCTTTGCTCAGTTGAGCTTAGATATGAGTCAAGGGCCCAGAGCTGTTTTCTAATCAGTCACTTGCCTTTCCCCCTACTCATTTACTTCTCTGCCTCTACCTCCACACAGTGATATCCTGCTTCCTGGTGGAATAGGTGCTATGTGGACACACTCGTATTTCAGCATGCACGCACATACACGAGGCACTCTCCTGACCAGTGCCCTTACCTCAACCCCCCCCCTGCCCGGCCCCCCCATCCCTTCTTAAAGTGTTGTCTCACTACCAGTCTGAGCTGGCTTCATGGATGTTTTAATCACCAAGGTCAGTGTAGGGGGTGGAGTAGTGGAGCAGAAACAGCCCTCTGTGTTAGGCCAGCCGGTCTACTCCACCCTGTGGGCCCGGAAGCCCAGGCCAGCGTCCCAGCATGGACCTCAGACAGACTAACATGGTGGACTCTACAGCCCTATGGAACTCTGGACTTTGCCATGCAGCTGCATATGTCTCTAGCACTTTATTTTAGAAGTCCGTGATAAACCATTTATAAAGGCATTTTTAAATTGTTTGTTCACCGTTTATTAATAATTACTCCCACGTTTAAAAAAACATTCACTAAGTCTTTTTGCAGTCCCTAGTCTAAAGTGAGCACTGTTTATACTTTATAAATGTTTTGAGTGAACAGATAAAAGACAGTATGTGGAAATATATTAGGTTCTGGGAATTGCCAGGGACATCCTGATACGATATTATCACAATACTTAGGAGCCAATACAGTATGTATTGCGATTCCCATGATTCTACATGTATTGTGAATCGATACTCAGTTTTTATTGCAATTTCATGTTCCAAAAATAATTCTTACTATATGTCTGCTCCAGAGAGACATGTTGGCTCACTATTTAAAAAGAAGATGGAGAACAAGCTATAGGATGAACAATACCAGAGTTTTGGCGCAGTTACAGCCAACTAGTGCTAGCTAACGCTGCCTAGCAACAAAAAAAATCTCTCTCTATATATTTTTTTTAACCTTTTACTGCAGTGGGCTAAATCAGGGTCACACAGAATGTTTCTTGGTGGTCTTAAATACATTTACTTAGAAACAAAAGTATACACCTCACACACATAGTTATGCAACCTGGTCTCAGAACATTTCGTATTATTCTGTACATAAATCCAAGACGATCCATCCACCATCCACCCCGACCAACCACCCTACTTTTGCTTTTTTTTTGCCCTTAAGTAACCATCTGTCTTATGGAACCATACAAAACGTAACATTTGACTGCAGGAAAGCGCTACCAAATCTATAGTTAGAGTCAAGGTATCAGTATACAGTGACTTAAGAGAGTACTCATACTTTTGACTTACTGTGTTACAGCCTGAATTCAAAATGGAATTAAATAGATGTGTCACCCATCTACACACAATATTCCATATTGACAGTGAATACATGTTTTTTTCTTGTTGTTTTTTTTGTTTTTTTGAAAATGAAATATCTTATTTACATAAGTATTCACAACCCTGAGTCAATACATTAGAATCACTTTTGGCAGCGATTACAGCTGTGAGTCTTTCTGGGTGTCTCTAAGAGCTTTTACACAGTGTTTGCTCTTTTCGAATTGATTTGTTCTCCATGCTCTGTCAAGTTGGTTGTTGATCATTGCTAGACAGACATTTTCAAGTCTTGCCGTTTATTTTCACTAGGATTTAAGTCAAACTGTAAGTAGGCCACTTACCACAAAGAACATTCAATGTCGTTGTGGTTAGCAACTCCAGTGTAGATCTGGCCTTTATCAGGAATCAAGGTAAGACTGAAGTGCAGACTGTGTGAAGTAACAATGTTGTAATGTAACAACAGGGGCAGGCAAACGGCAGGTCAAGGCAGGCAGAGGTTGATAATCCAGAGTAGGAGCAAAGGTACAGGATGGCAGGCAGGCTCAGGGTCAGGGACAGGCAGTGGTCAGATGGGCCGGTACAGGCTCAGGACAGGCAAGGGTCAAAAACCAGGAGGACGAGAAAAAGAGAGGCTGGGAAAAGACAGGAGCTGACAGGACAAACGCTGGTAAGCTTGACAAACAAGACGAACTGGCACAGACAGACAGAAAACCCAAGTATAAATACCCAGAGGATAAGTGGGGAAGATGGGTGACACCTGGAGGGGGTGGAGACAAGCACAAGGACAGGTGAAAAAGACCAGGGCTGACACTTGTGTTTTAGGTTATTGTCCTGCTGAAAGTTGAATTTGTCTCCCAGTGTCTGTTGGAAAGCAGACTGAACCAGGTTTTCCTCTAGGATTTTTCCTGTACTTAGCTCTATTCAGTTTATTTTTATCCTAAAAAAACTCCCTAGTCCTTGCCGATGGCAAACATGATGCAGCCTTTAAAATAAAAGAGAGCCGCACACTCTAGGAGCTCAGATGCAAAAATGTAATACAGCCAAGCTGTCTTCATCAGGGTATAATCCATGATGCAGCCACCACCATGCTTGAAAATATGAGGAGTGGTACTCAGTGATGGGTTGTGTTGGATTTTCCCCAATCATAACTCTTTGTATTCAGGACATAAAGTTAATTTATTTGCCACATTCTTTGCAGTTTTACTTTAGTGCCTTATTGCAAACAAGATGCATGTTTTGGATTTTTTAAATTCTGTACAGGCTTCCTTATTTTCACTCTGTCATTCAGGTTAGTATTGTGGAGTAACTACAATGTTGTTGATCCATCCTCAGTTTTCTCCTATCATAGACATTAAAGAAGATCTGTAACTATTTTAAAGTCAGCAGTGGCCTCATGATGAAATCCATGAATGGTTTCCTTCCTCTCCAGCAACTGAGTTAGAAAGGACGCCTCTATCTTTGTAGCGACTGGGTGTATTGATACACCATCCAAAGGGTAATTAATAACTTAACTAGACTCAAAGGGATATTCAATGTCCGCTTTATACATTTTTACCCATCTACCTATAGGTGCCCTTCTTTGCTAGGCATTGGAAAACCTCCCTGGTCTTTGTGGTTGAATCCATGCACATCCAGACCGGTCAACAGTGAACTGATGATACATTGACAGAATGTGAGAGACTTTATGTTTCAGGGTTAGGTTTAGATGAATCTTGAATACATCTAAACCTTGGTTAAGATAACTTGATGAAATGGAAGGTGATTTAAAGTCCTTCCGGGCCAAGGCATGGTCTGACTCTGGCATCAGCTGATGCTAAACCCCCAGCCATTCCATTCAGCTACACTAAGCCACACACAATGGAGCCAAGAGATTGTGTCTAAATGTGTACTCAAGTATGGAGGGGATCGAATAGAAAGACACCCCCCCACCCTCCTACTCCAACCTCTCAATCCCTATCCTCTCAACGCTTGTGTGGTTTTTATCACCCTGTCGCGCTCCCATACAATGCACCAACAAACAGAGACCTAGGCTATCTAGCCAAATCCCCAGGACACCATTCAGATTGGGGCAGAAGGCTTTGATGTTATCCACCCCACTGGGGATTGGTGATCTCTGGCTGAATCATATTGCTGTTGAAGGAGGAAAAGGAAGGGAGGGCAAGCTCACACCTGAGTGAGCATGAGCTGTTTTTCTTGGAATTGAATGGTGTATTTTACGGTTAGAAAGCCCAGTATTTGGCCATGCATCTAATGGACTATCCCAATTTACTGCCAAGAAAACATAGTCTTTGTGCGTCAGGGATTGTGTCAAAAGAGAAAGATTTTGTTTTTAAAGTTGGGCTCCCGGGTTAGGGTTTGGCCGGGGTAGGCCGTCGTTATAAATAAGAATTTGTTCTTAACAGACTTGCCTAGTTAAATAAAAAATAAAAACAACCAGCATTTACTGGTCTGATGTATCCTACAATAGTCTCTGACAATGAACCCTTGAGCTTTTTTTTGGCAGTCGTCTTACCGGGACTGTGACAATGTTCAGTCATGTTTCAGAAGAAGAGTAAGATGGTAGGTGATGCATTACACACAACTTCCTGTTTATACGCTGCTATAATACATTTACAGTCTAATACAAAAACCTATCCTGTTTGAAGATTTCTCCTCTGGCATTAACAGTACTGGGCCGGTATTCACAAAGTGTCCCAGAGGAGTGCTGATTTAGGATCACGTCCCCCCTTATTCATTATGATTCAAGGCAAAACTGATCCTAGATCAGCATTAACAGTGTTCCTGGATCTGTGCCCTGGAGAAACCAACCAGATGTACAGTATTTAGATCATCATGAATTATTCTCACGTGTGTGTGTGTGTGTGTGGAGATGCCAACTTCCAGGAGTTTATTAGTGTGAAAAGGCAGTACAATGATGCATTGTTGCACTGCCGCCCATTTCTCTGGACTGGGGCTATGCCCATTGTTAGTTTGCCTTTTGTTGTGTGTTTTTTGTTTTACAGACATTATAGTATTCAGCTGGTGCAGAAATAGTTACAAAAAAAAATACTAAAAGCCACCACCACCTGCAAGTTGTCATGAAATAAATCTGAATATCATACGTATGATAAGGTTGTGTTTGTTCCCTCCAAGTTTGTGTTGATTTTTAAACCTGCGTTCTCGTTAAACACAAGTACACTATATGTACAAAAGTATGTGGACACCCCTTCAAATGAGTGGATTCAGGCTATTTCAGCTGACAGGTGTATAAAATTGAGCACACAATAATGCAATCTCCATAGACAAACATTGCCAGTCTTACTGAAGAGCTCAGTGACTTTCAAAGTGGCACTGTCATTGGATGTCACCTTTCCAAAAAGTCAGTTTGTCAAATTTCTGCCCTGCTAGAGCTGCCCCTGTCAACTGTTAGTGCTTTTATTGTGAAGTGGAAACATCTAGGAGCAACAATGGCTCAGCCGCAAAGTGGTAGGCCACACAAGCTCACAGAAGGGGACCGCCGAGTGCTGAAGCACGTAGCGCGTAAAAATCGTCTGTCCTCGGTTGCAACACTCACTGCCGAGTTCCAAACGGCCTCAGGAAGCAACGTCAGCACAAGAACTGTTCATCTGGAGTTTCATGAAATGGGTTTCCATGGTCAAGCAGCCACACACAAGGCTAAGATCATCATGCACAATGCCAAGCGTATGCTGGAGGGATGCAAATCTCGCCACAACTGGACGCTGGAGCAGTGGAAACGCGTTCTATGGAGTGATGAATCACGCTTCACCATCTGGCAGTACGACAGACAAAAGAAGGGAAGAACTAGCTATGTTCATATCCTGTGTCAATTAAGAAAACGAAGGTGATATGCACATCCCATACTTAATGCAGATGTTCAATGCAGATGTTTTTTTTTTTTTATCTCAATATCAAATCATTTCTGGGTAACAATTAAGTACCTTACTGTGATTGTTTTCATTTCAAATGGTAAAATTAGAAACAAAAATAGCCTCTTAGCTCAGAGCAATTTCTCAAGCAAGAATTTTGTTAGGACTGTCTGGGAGTGGTCTGAGTGGGGAGCAGAAAAAAAAACATTTATTAGCTGTTATTAGCAGAGAGGTTTCAAACTCATTCTTATTGGTCTATTAGCTAATGTATTGCATGGTGATGTCACCATGGAAGGCCAAGACTCCATCCCACCAAAACAGCCTGAAATTTCAGGCGTTCTTTTCAAACAGCTCCTACACTAAAAGGGCATTATCATACTTTTTTATAATTTCAACGTATTATTCCAACCTCATAGTGTGGGAAAACATGTTTTTGAGTCCACTGGGCCTTTAAGATACATAAATGAGGCATGCACACAGTGCTCCCCAGGCCCTGCGTCAATGTACACTGATAAGCAACGCTGTCAGACCTAGAGCCAAGATACAGTGTATAGTTTCCTGACCCTGTTTACAACCCTTGGTTATCTGGTTAATCTTAAAGTCCCTACTGTTGGAATTGCTACTGGTGCTGGGGTCCTTCTGTGTTTCCCACACCGTGTCTCATATACAGTTAGCTAAGGTCTTAATGGTTCAGTGTTTGGAAAAATCCTTCTCCCTTTGCTCCGCGTTGGCCTCTCCAAAAAATAAAAAGAGAGAGCGAGAGAGACCAGACAGACACACACACACACACACACACACACACACACACAGAGAGAGCCCTAAACACACCATGCAAGTGGTAGCGGGATGGCCTGAAGGAAGGAGCAGGTTTTCAGACGTTTAACTTCACTCACCGTGAAGTCATCACTACAAAAGGCTCTTGCCAAACGTTTTGCTGCTCGCTGGCCCGGGTGGAATTGATTAGTCCAGACTACTACTGACTGAGAACCAGGAATTCCGTTTCAATTCGTTTGGCAGGAAAGGGCTTTAAAGCATGTCAGGTTGGATCTTGGATCTTTGAAAAGCAGTTACGCTCCTTTGGAATCGTGCATGTTCCCCATTCCAAGTTGGATATGTTTCCTTATTACTCATCAGGGAGCATTGGCCATTGACAACTCCTCTGCGGTGCACTCTGCTCTGGGCAGTTCCTTTTCATTACACCAGAGTCCATTACTGAAATGTAGTAGGAGACAGTGGGGTGGGTTCATGGTGGAAAGGATTCCCACTCGAAGCCCCTTCTGTCTGTCGGTGGTTGGTCATGAATACGAGTGGATAAGCGCTAATGCTAATAATGCAGGGCGGGGTAAATGATGGGCGCTAACTCCGCGCTGCCCCAACACTAAATTATCCTCAATTTGCGTTGGTCTGTTTGGTCTAATTGAATTAACATGCTAGGCTGGCGGCTGCCTGCCGTGCAACAGTAAATATGTTGTATGGACTGGCTGGACTATCAGTCACAGAAAAGAGAAAGTCTTGGGCTAGTGAAGAATGTTCTATAGGTCCTATTATGTTCCCTGTTTCCCTCCCATCGTCAGATATCAGTCATTGTTTCGATGACGGAGTGTAGCTACGTGCTGGAAGAAGAGCTCTGAGGATAGAAGTTCATCACAGTACGACCACAAATAATATCTTTGGCCCAAACTCTCTACAGCTCCACACTGCACTCCTCTTGCTATACGAGACCAAGCTTAAGGAGCAAATTATTAGTAACTGCCTTCTTCAGCTTAGGGAGAGAGAGAGAGAGGGAGGTGCCGGGTCATCATTCACTCATCATTCATTCAGCCAGTGTGTGTGTGTGACTATATAGAGTGTGGTACCCAAGGGTAGCTGCATTGTTCCCCGGCAGGATTCACAAAGGCCCCCACAGCCCCCCGGTCTGCGTTGACAGATAATTTGACTATTCAAATGAGCCACGGACACCAAGTTGTGCCTCAGTGACAGAGAGAGAAAGAGAGAAGGGTGAGTGAGTGAGTGAGTGAGTGGAATGATAGGAGAGAGAGAAGGGAAGGGTGACAGGTGGAGAAGAGTGTGAACAGGGAGCGAGAGGGGAGGAAAAAACAATGGGAATGCGGGGTAAAGGGAGAGAGGGTTAGAGAGAAGTTTAGAGTGGGCCCTTTCACCAACAGAGGCTTTTAGACCATGTACTTTTCTCCCTCAATGAACTGAAACGCTCGTTCCCAACGAGGGTTGGGTTTAACACTCCAAAACAGAAATGAATATTATTCAGCCTGACTGAGTTCCTCTGGCGTCTGTTTATATGATGTGCGAAGCTGTTCTCTGTCCGGGCTCAATGCACCCATGCCACCCTGGGTCACCATACCTAACCCATACACACACACTCACACACTAACCCCTAACTCTGCCTGGCATCCGGAGGGCACGCATCGCCCCCAGACCAGCTGCCCTCGGCGCGCCAGGGTCTAATCCAACCTTATTGTCAGCTTCTCTAATTCCCCGGACACACACACGCACACACACACACACACACACACACGTTCCCATACACACAAGCTATGTATATTGTGTGGGGGCCTCTACACACACACAAACACACATATACGTACATGTCTAATTACTCACAACCCATCAACACCCCTTCCAGACTCTACAAAATATACATATACACACACCCCATTACACCCCAACCACACTTGCTCCCTAATAAGTACACACAAACAACAGTCAGTGCAAGCTGTCAGGGGGCAGAGTTGTGTTATTCTAGTAAAAGGCCAGCTGACTTTGTGGAGAGCTTTGCTGCCCACTCAAGAAATCAGCAATAACAAAGTGTGTGTGTGTGTGTGTGTGTGTGTGTGTGTGTGTGTGTGTGTGTGTGTGTCTCTACCTACTCTAAGCAGTAGCCCCCAGTGTATTTTTATGACTGAGTGAAGTGAGTGTGTAGGTGTATGTCTACTATTAATAGTAACACAGCCCTGGCCTCCCGAGTGGCGCAGCGGTCTGAGGCTCTGCATCGCTGTACTTGCTGCATTACTACAGATCCTGGTTCGATACCGGGCTATGTCGCAGCCGGCCACGTTAGGGAGACCCATGAGGCGACGCACAATTGACCCAGCGTCTTCCGGGTTAGGGGAGGGTTTGGCCGGCCGGGATTTCGCATGCACGCTGACACGGTCGACAGGTGTACAGTGTTTCCTCCGACACATTGGTGCAGCTGGCTTCCGGGTTAAGTGTGCAATTGTGTCAAGAAGCAGTGCGGCTTGGCGGGGTTGTGTTTCAGAAGACGATCGGCTCTCGACCTTTGCCTCTCCCGAGTACCTACGGGAGTTGCAGCGATGGGACAAGACTGTAACTACCAATTGGATATGACGAAAAAGGGGATAAAAAAATAATAATTATAAATAAAATAATAAATAGTAACACAGCCCCATCCCAGTGGTTTTGTGTGTCGCTAGAGCCACTGGTGTGTCTACTCTAAGGGAGCCTGGCCCGAGGGTCAGAGTAGGAGTATGAAAAGGACAATAGACCTCTCTCTGCACCTTGTCTGTACTCAGCATGCGGATTACACACCTCTCTTGACTCTGGCCTCACACACACATACACACTCATGTAGACACACACACATGGGTTGCTAGCGGGCCCTGCGGAGCAGTTAAACACTGAGACCCTGCTGCCATAGTAACTCTATCGCCTGGCCGTTGTGTTGCAGACAATGGCCGGTGGTTAAGTGTGGGGGAAAAAGGTGTACAGTGTCTCACGTATCCCCACGGCTTCTGTTTTACTGGACAAAAACATCTTCCTAAAACTTGGGGAAAGTTTGGAGACCCGAAACCAGTTGGGAGTTCACCTTCCTTTGCCTTAAAACGTCTCTTTCAATTTCAAATCGGAGCCCCAAAAAAATTGAGAGCTAGAGAGAGAGAGTAGAGAACGTAGTTAACCTCGCTAAGGAAATCGTTTGCCATGACAACAGCGTGACCATTCTTCAAGACTGTCTTACTGTGTGCCAAAGAAAATCCCTAGGTCTCTAGGATAATAGCAATGGGGCTTCAAACACGACTTGTCAAAACACCCGTCCACTGTCCAGTTACGTCCCCTTGATCCTCAGCGTTACCTTCCCAGAGTTCCATGGAATGCTCCAGAACCCTTTCTCTTTCTTCGTCTCTCCCTCCTACCGCTCAGCGTTGCTTTTACAAACACTCCATAGGACCTTGTTTGTTTGCTATCAAAATAATCTCCCCTGGACCTGTTTTTGGAGCGGTTCTGTGGTAATCTCCATAGTATCCTGGCTTGATGACATCTCAATCTCGGGGAGTAGTAAGAGAGAGAGGTCCCGGACTTTGGACCACTTCCCATGGACTGTATCTCATGTGGTTTACTTACGTGAGAGGTGCGGACAGCGGGAGTTATGATGGATCAAAGTTGTTGGCCTGGAGATTCCGGGCAAAAGTAAACACACACTGTAGACACATGAAAGACGGTCCATCCGTCATCTGTCCCCCCCCACACACACACACACACACACACTATATCTTACCCACCTGATCTATTTTCACTCTAGGTAGTCAGTCCTCTCTCCTTCTCAGACGTCAGATATTATTCTCCTCTTCTGAAAGAAAGATGAGGTTCTTGTAGAGTGAATCAACTCCGGCCTGACAGCTCAGCACCGCTGGCCCTCTGCAGTACAGCTGTGGCTTTTGGCATTGCGTTCAGCCAGAGATGTTGGCCAGCCTGAGCCTTGAGGATTTCCCTCTGTAGTTGTCTCTCTATCTATCCTACCCTTGCTATAGCCTTGGAGCTAGTTGTAGCCAGTCCAACCTGGTTTGGCTTATGATAGATACAGGTATATCGTAGCGTTGAGGCTGTTTTATTGTTTGTTTGTCTACCAGCCAGGACTGTCTTTTCACCTTGGAGCTAAACTCGCCTGTAATGGTCTACTCTGTAATGGCTGCTAGAGAAAATCTGCTTGCGTGATTTACTACTCTCCCATTGTTCTCCTCAGCTTCAACGCACGCCTTTGAGGTTTACCCCGAGACATTTCAGTGTTACGCATCGCAAGCAAGTCACCCTGACATAGTCCTCACACGTAGTACTTCGTTTACAGAGAGTCTCTCTTTGGGTGCTTCATAAGTTGGCTATCCCTCCCTGATTCACAGGCACCATCAGTCAGTGTGGTATGTGAGTTGATACTAATTCCAACTGAGTTTAAGATCATTTGAAAATAAATGACCCACTTGACCTACATCATTGTATACACTCTCTCTCTCTCTCTCTCTCTCTCTCTCTCTCTCTCTCTCTCTCTCTCTCTCTCTCTCTCTCTCTCTCTCTCTCTCTCGTTCTCTCTCTCTCTCGCTCTCTCTCTCTCTCTCTCTCTCTCTCCATATGGGTTTTGGGCCAGTGTTGTGTTCCTTACTGAGTGTTGTGTCTGGGCCCTTTGGAGCGTACAGTGAAACAGTAGATGCTGCCAGGCCGGGCCAAGTGGAGTTAGTGGTAGGGGCCCCAGCCTGGATTTCTTAATCAGTAACCCTCTGCCTCTGTAGTCTGTAGCTAGCACCCTAAACTCTGTAGCTGGCCCCGCCTGTTTAGTCACGGCCCCCGCCTGCCAGCCTCGGATTTCATTAACTATTGATGACCGACTGGGGGGGGGGGGGTCCTTGACCTGAGAGCTTGTCTAGCTTGACCACACCAGCCCCCCTCACCCTACCCCAAGCTTTCTCCACTTTAAAGACTGGTGACCTCTTCTAATGGTTTAATGGCGACGACTTAGGTTACTTTCAAAGCAGAGAGTAGGGTGGCCAAGTGAAAAACTGCACAGGGTTGCCATTGCCAGACAGTGGTTCTGGAGGGTGGCCAAGTGAAAAACTGCACAGGGTTGCCATTGCCAGACAGTGGTTCTGGAGAGTGGCCGAGTGAAAACAGGCCAGGCGCAAACACACTTACAGGGTGGACTTTTACTCTATTACTAATGGAGAAGACTCTTGCATGCCTATTGGGCGAGCTAGAGAGAGGGAGACAAATAGGGAGGGAGAAAAGCAAAAGGAGAGAGAGAGAGAGAGCAGTGAGCGTGTGTAATGTCATGGCAGCCGCACCGGCACGCATTCCCAATGTGTTTCCCATGAATTCCTGCCACACACACACACACACACACACACACACACACACACACACACACACACCGTGCCAGCCACAACTCAGCTCTCCATTACGAGCAGGGTCCGACGAAAGAGCAGATGAGGAGGCTTAGGGAGCCCTGCTCTCCATCCCTCCCTTTTACCCTCATCTGACAGGGGCGTGGGGGGAGGTTGGGGGTCTTGGGAAGTACTGTGGCTCATCAGTTGAGACACTCGGAATGTAATTAGTTAAAAACCACTGGCTGTACGTGACGTATTTCATGCAACAGTCTGTGATCCACATATCTTATGTAGCATGTGTTTTCCTCCCCATGTAGAGTTCCTCAGACGACTCGTTTGGCTGTGGGAAGCATGAGGAGGGCTACCGTCTGGAGGTGACCAGTACCATGGCCAGACTAGACTACTTCAGCGGGCAGTTCAGCAACGTCCTGCTCACCTCCATTGCCGTGGCGACTGCACAGGAGCAGACCGTGGCCAGCCTGGGCACCGCAGACGGACGCCTCATACAGGTAGGGGGACAGGGGGCAAGAGGGAGCACTGGCAACGAGAGGGGAAGTGTAACACTTTACTTAAACAGCCTTACGAGAGTGGGAGCAGTGAGAGTGTGAAAATCACACACTCACTCAATGCAAAGGAAGCAGCATAAATGAGTCCGTATAGTCCAAAAAGGTCCTTGAATTATTATCGATTTATTCATAAACAAAAAGTCTATTGAGCTCCTGAGTGTATACAGAAGGCTCAAACCTGCAAAACTGTCTGTTGGTGCCATGGCCAGGCAGCACAGTCTCCCTTTCTTATTGTGCATGTAAATGGGGCAGGACGTTGGTACGTGACCAGTGAAACCTGACATTTTGGCAACACAAGGAGCCGAGACACAGGTGGCAGCCAGTACAGGGCCAGGTTAGGAAACACCACAGCTGGGAGGTGGGTGGCTTCCTTCCTATTTGCTCAACACATGACCCCTGACCTTGCCTCGGCATGCTTCCACAAACCCTCCTGCTGCGTTCCGCCGTGTGTACCATCTGAGCGAACAAACCACGTCTGGTTTTGCCTATTAATGACAAGTAGAGCTAATGGTGGATTTCACTTTCCCGCTTCCCATTTGTGTGTCTAGGCCCTCGGCAGCGGTCTCACTGTCTCCTAGAGAGGCAGGATTTACTCAGCAGATGGCTCAGTCTAGCCTGGTCCCAGATCAGCCAACATCCTGCCCATTTGCATGCATAATGCATAACCGATCTTGGACCAGGCTAGGTTGAGTGAGGTCAGGTGGAAGTGGGAACGCTGACGGATAAGAGCTTTGGAGTGGTTGCTCTGTCTTGCATGTCCCTGTAAAAGGAAGCTCTGTTTGGCCTCAAACTCTGATGTTTTATGAGTACTTTCAGGAAATACTGTGTTGAAAAAAAAGTCACGGAGGAACGATGGGAACGGGCGAAAAAGTCGACGACAGCTGCGCGGAAGCAGGGTCATGAGCCGAACTGCCCGTTAATGGCAAGCGCCCTGAGCTTCGATGACACGTTCCCTCGCACAGCATTTCTCTCTCTCTCTCTCTACACCGAGTCCCCGCAGCTGTTGGCATGTTATTTTTTTCTCACTCTTTTTTTTTGTTGTTGGTGAAATTTCTAACCTCATTGTCTCGGGATGGGGGTCTGGGAAGGAGAGAGCAGGAGACCAGCTGTCCTGAGAGAGGGATACAGTGGACCTCATGGGGTGGGGGGGTGGGACTTTAAGAGACGAGGTGAAGGTATGGAGAGATTGGTAGAATAGAAGAGTTGGAGCATGAGAGAGAAATATGGGGCCGAGTGTAGAAAAAAGAGGGAGGGAGAGAGCTTGTAAGGTTGAACGATTGCTTCTAGCTTATTAGAATCCTAGGAAAGGCCTCTGTCAACTGCCTTTCATTCTGTTTAGCCTTTGTTCCCAGGGGAAAATGCTCTTAGCACCAATGGAGAGAACAAAAGAGAGAGGGTAGGAGAAAGAAAGAGAACGATGTGCTGTGTTGTGCTGTGTCCCCGTGGTCTCTCCATTCTGGCTCAGGAAATCTCTCCCTATGGTTCAATATCACTGTGAAAATAGAACAGTGGCTGTGTTTATAGGCTAACCCTGTCTAATACAATAAGCTGTAATTCCGACCACTATTACCTCTGGAGAAAGAGACTAGGCCATTCAGTCTTTGGTTGTAGCTGAAGAGCGGAGCAGGAAATAAGAGTGTTCCCTATGAGAAAGGAGACATGCCATTCATTGACTGGCTGAAGTCTCTCACAAAGAAGACATTGGTTTTCAGCTTCAGTGTATCAATGCTCCAAGGTGCCTTGTCAACAAAGGACCTTGAAAACAGGCGTTAGTGTCCACGTCTGACTACCTGACATGACTTAAGACTAAGAGGGTAGCAGCCCCCTTCATACTCTTCACTGAAATGCAATGGTAATTTAAAGTGAGCACAGCTGACACGCACGTACACACCTTGCAGAGACGCACACCCGGCGTAGGGCCATAGTCAATGAATAGATAAGGGGGATAGAAGGAGGGGTGGGTGGGTGATACAGTGGATGATTTAAAGTCAACCAGGACATAACCACACTCTATTACAGCCCACTGTTATGTTTCACCCCAACCCAACCGGTTCGGAGCTCCAAGCCTGTAATTGCAGCGTAACCACCGATGATGCGTGTTACTCCTGGTGTGCGCTGCACTGCATCTGTGTGTAGGAGTGTGTATGTCCGTGCAATGCTTTTATGTGTGTGTGTGTGTGTGTGTGTGTGCGTACAGGCGTGTGTGTATGTGTATGAATGCGTGCCTACGTTGACGTGTGTGTGTGTGTGCGTGTGCGTGTGTGAATAAGACCTCTGAAACACCTCGCGACATGTCCAGGTACAAGATGCTCTCTTGCTGCTCTTTCTGCCTTCGGGCAATGTCTTTTGTCCCTCCGTCTCCCTGTAGCTCCCTCCACCTCCATGGTGGTTAAGCTCTAATCTGCCAATCTGTCATCTCACTCTCAATATAGCAGCATTATTACCCTCCACACAGTAGTGGGAGTGGCTCGCCGGGCCCCTACAATGCCAATGGGGAAAAAAACACACACTTTGCATGTGACGTGAAACATCGTTCAGTGTTACTGTGTTAATAGTCCCTCACAACTAGATGACCTGGTCTGCACCACCAGATTCCATGGCGTTATCTCTTTGTTACCGTATTCCATTCTATTGCAACCTTCAGTCTTGTACGGCACCCGATTAGTAGAAACAGCAGAAGATTGACTCAGCACTAAAAGGTCCTACGAAATCACCATGCCCAAGTTCGTGTCAAAAAAAAATTTCTGGATCAAAAAGGCTTGGAAGGGGCCGTGGTAGGGTCTGTGGTAGGGGCGCGGTCGGCCTGGCGGCAGAATTTCAGATAACATTTTAGAGGCCGTTATCTTGGTGGTGTAAGGACATTTTTGAATTTTTAAGCCAATTTCCTGCATTTTTACTCATTTCTCCATGGAGCCGAGAGAAATGTTTGCAGTTTGAAAGCTAATTTCCTGTAAATCTACACATTCTGCCGTGCTGCCGAGAGAAAATGTTGCCCTTTTAAAACCCATTTCCTGTGATTCTATTTATTCTCCCATGGAGCTGAGAAACATTTTTTCCACTTTTAAAGCTAATTTCCAGTAACTCTATGTATTTTGCAATGGCTAATGCTGTGTTATTTTGCTCAAACATAATAACAAAGTCTATACTGCTAAATTCATTGTTTTGGTAATTGTCAATGTTCCCTGACTGTCTAGCTTTTATTTTGGTGCCTGTTAGTTATCAAAGATTATATTATTTAAAAGCCCAGTGCAGTCAAAAACTAGACTTTGCAGTGTTTAAAAAATATATATTTCCACACTATGAGGTTGGAATAATACTGTGAAAGACCACCTGAAATGTCTGCCTGTTTTGACGGGATGGAGTTTTAGCCTGGGGACATCACCAGGTGGTAAATTAGTTAATTGACCAATAAGAAAGAGAGTTCCAAACCTCTCCCAATAACAGATAGTTTTCAGTTTCCCCCTCCCCACTCAGTTTGTTTTTTTTTTACCATTTTAACTGACAACAATCACAGTACTTGAGTGTTACCCAGAAAGGATTTGATATTGAGATAAAAACTGCTGCGTTGGACCTTCAAAAATATATAGGTCCATTATCTTTTCTACATACTTTGTATTTGGCTTTAGCCGTTTAAGTTTACACTGAAAGAGTTTCTCCCGCAAAGGTATTTCTACACTGTATGGACTTACGCAACCTGAAGAAACGCTTAGGCAGCCTGCCCAAGTGCAACACCCCACAGTGCCTTTCTACATTATTACATTGCTTTATTAATAACTGAGGTATGTGTGGCATCTCCGGTAGACAGGGGTGTTTTTTAAATTATTATTATTAAATGGTTGAACTCTGTGTTTTACTGAGCTGGCCTGGCCTCTGTCTTCCCCAGGTGGTGGTCTCCCGTTCCAAACGCAGCACGCCCCACGTGGACTTCCGCCTGGATGACTCGCGCCCCGTGTCCCCCGAGGTGGCTCTCCTGTCCCCCCAGCGCCACGACGGCTCCCCCCAGCGCAGCCAGGACGGCTCACTCTTGTTGGTGACAGGAAATAAGGTGGGTAGTCAGTAGACACAGGAGAGGGAGTATCAAAAGACAACACACGCACACACACACACACACTCAAAGACACACGCACACTGTATCGACACACACACACTTTATATTCATAACAGACATTCTTTACATTGCTGGTTTGATGGAAACAACAGCCCCCTGGCACTAAGCCACAGTGTCAACATTGACCAGAGCCAACAGATTGTTTGAATCAATGTCCTACAACAGTTCTGTCACGTTCGTTCGTAGAAACTGACCAAGGCGTTGAGTTCCACATATTTATTAAAGAAGTGAAACTTAGCAAAGACAAACACAAATAAACAATAAACTAACAACGAACCCGCGACTACAGAGAATACTAACGTGCAATAACTCAAAAACAATATCCCGTAAACACAGGTGAGAAAAACAGCTACTTCAATATGATCCCCAATTAGAGACAACGATTACCAGCTGCCTCTAATTGGGAATCATACACAAACACCAACATAGAAAAACAAACCTAGAACCCCACATAGAAATAATAACCCCCCCACCCCAGTCATGCCCTGACCCACTCTACCATAGAAAATAAGTACTCTTTATGGTGAGGACGTGACAAGTTCAGCCAACAGTTGAAAATAAATGTTTTCCCCGTATGCCCACATTGATCAGAGAAATAAAAAAATGGATTTAATTTAGATTTTTTTCGTCACTGGGCCTGAGTACAATACCTTATAATATGAAAGTGGAATTCTCTTTTTTTGTTTTTGTTTTTACAAATTAATTTAAAAAATGAAAAGCTGAAATGTCTTGAATTAGTACGTATCAACCGCTTTGTTATGGCAAGCCTAAATATGTTCAGGAGTAAAACATTGCTTAATTAACAAGTCACATAATAAGTAGCATGGACATCCTCCTATGTCGGGCCTTCCACATCTGCGGTTTTTGTTAGACCTTGAAATCCCGAAAATAGTTATTCTTATGAAAATGTCTGTAGCTTCCGTATGGTTTAGCCTAGAAACGAGTATGACCCTACTGTGGAAAGGGTAGACTCTCACAAACACGATGTTCTCTGTTTTGGATGTAGTTTTGTGCCACCAAAAATAAGAGGTTAAATATTTGTCAAATAAATGTATATTTCCTGAGCTTTCTTCTATCTCGTAGATATAAGACAGACACTTCATAACCTTATTCTCTATTGTTTAGTTTTTTTTAACTATTATATGGTATTTTAGCTTAGCAGATGCTTTTATCCAAAGTGTCATATAGTTATGTGATCCATGCAGGAATTAAACCCACAGCATTCTTATGTACAAAACAAACTTGTTTTTGTTTAGTCTGTATTCTGATTGGCTGTCGTGTGTACGCCCAGATCACCAAGGTCCCTCTGATTGGTCCTGGCTGTGAGCAACAGTGGATGTGTAGTTCCTGCCTGCTGGCACCAGGTTTTATGGGATGTGGCTGGTGTGACGGCCGCTGCACCAGGGCAGCCCAGTGTCACCCAGCGTCCCTCTGGACCCAGGACTCCTGCCCTCCCGTCATCACCACGGTAACTAGCCAGTTCAAGTTTAAAAAAAGCTTTGTTGTCCACAAGCACAACATTTCACAACACCCCCTATGTCACTCCCTCTGACCAAAACACTGGGACTATTGTTGTTGTTTTGATCTTTATTGCAATACTCCATACTGAGAGTGTCTACATAAACAAAGACAAGCTGCTAGTGACTAGTGTCATCTGAGGCCATACAGGTAACTGCCAAAATAAAGGAAACACCAACACAAAGTCTCTTAATAGGGCGTTGGGCCACCACGAGCCAGAACAGCTTCAATACACATTGGCACAGACTCTACAAGTGTCTGGAACTCTATTGGAGGGATGCACCACCATTCTTCCACAATAAATTCCATCATTTGGTGTTTTGTTGATGGTAGTAGAAAACGCTGTCTGAGGCGCCGCTTCAGAATCTCTAAGTGTTCAATCTGGTTGAGATCTGGTGACTGAGACAGCCTTGGCATATGGTTTACATCGTTTTCATGCTAATCAAACCATTCAGTGACCCTGTGGATGGGCGCATTGTCATCCTATGGGGCATAGCCATGGTAGCCAAAAGAATGTCCAAAATAATGGCCTACGCAGCGTTTTTAGAGATGACCCTAAGCATTATGGGATGTTACTTGCTTAACTAACTCAGGAACCACACCTGTGTGGAAGCACCTACTTTCAACATACTTTGTATCCCTCATTTACTCAATTTTTTAAAATTATTTTGGCAGTTACCTGTAGCTAATTTTGCAGTATACTATATGCCATATACCCCTTTGGCAAGTATGGAAACAAAGCTCCCACCAGTAACCTGGACACACTACACAGTGACACAGTGGGATTTAGCTGTGAACAAGCTAGTCGTGTTTTTACTGGAGAGCTTGTAAGCGACTCCTCCATTGTTGTCTAAAGGTTGTCTAAGGATAGTTTAAAGATATTCTGCCTGGTCGCTTGTCATTTCCAGTGTGTGGTTTCTACACTTGTTTTTGGATACTAGTTGTCTCTGCTAAAAACCAGCACCTGGAACTAGAAGTACAGGGTTTTCGCTTCCTTTGTTATCTGATTGTTTGGAGGTTGTTTGAAGGATGTTTGAAGGTTGTCTTTGGGTTGTTATTGTGTGTTTGTGTAGATCTCCCCAGCCAACGGCCCCCTGGGAGGGAGCACCAAGGTGACGGTGTGTGGGAGGAACTTTGGCTTCAACAAGACGGAGAGGTTTGACCACACACTCATCAGCCTGGACGTGGCCGGAGCACCCTGCAAACTACTGAAACGAGAGAGCAACAGCAACAGGTGAGGGAGGACGGACTGGGATTGGGGTGTGTGTGTAGGCAGGGGGGGGGGGGTAGTGCATGCATCCTTGTGGATGAGTCAGTGGGTGGGGGGGGGGGGGGGGGGGTTGTGTTTGTGTGTGTACTGTTTAATCATGCGTTGGGATAAGGGTGAGGGTAAACAGTTGAATGAAGAAGGTTAAGGAAACGGCGCCATAGAATGAGGACTCCAAGTGCCGGGCCGCATTCCCACGTTGCATTGCATTCTGCTCATGACTTCCCTAAGTGTTAAATTGGTGGGAGAATGGCTGCGTACAGAATTTCACTCTTTCCAATCCAAGAGGCCATGCCAGACAGCAGCGTTTAACTCAAAAGCCCAAGTTACCAAACATCCCCCCCCCCCCCTCTTATAGTCAACTCATTGTGTAGAAGATTGAACCCCCCAAAAGATGGCCTCTTTGTGCTTTTCTGCAGCGTAGTAAAGTCATCATCAAATTAGGTTAACTGCTTGCTTACCCCAACAAGAGTGAGCACACAATGTTTGTTGTTGGTGTTCTTGTGCCTCTCTTGCGGGATAAATCAAGTTTTATTGAATTGTGTGTGTGTGTGTGTGTGTGTGTGTACACGTCTCTGTGTGTGTAGGTTGGTGTGTGTTCCGGCGTCTCCTGTGAACTCGTCTCTGGCTAGTAGTGTGGTGAAGGTCCACAGTGGCAAGGAGATGTCCCAAACACAGGGATTCACCTTTGTGGTAAGAACTGAATGTTGTCTCCACTCACAATCACAATATGAACACAGTAGACAGTAGTCATTAACCCTGGTCCTGGAGAGCTAAAAATGCAGGCGTTGGTTCTCTCTCTAGCTCTCCACGACTACAGTTGGTGCCCACTGTCATAGACACTGTAGGTACAGTATGTCAGATGGCTGGACAGATTGATTACTTACAGTAACTGACTGATTTGCATATGAACTGTAATTGTGGTTGTTGTTGGGTTTGAAGTGGCTTCGACTCCCCTCCTGTCTCGCTCATACAGAACCCAGTAATCAGGGAGATCTTCCCTGCATTCGGTCCTAAGTCAGGAGGCACCGTGCTCACCATCAGAGGCTCTTTCTTAGACAGTGGCAACTCCAGACAGGTCACTGTTGGGAATGCCACCTGTGAGATCCTGAGGTGAGAGTGCATAATGTTTCTGCTTCGAGTAAAAATGCTTGCGTGTGTACATGCGGACGATATACACTGTATTTAACAGGTTTTGGTTATTCTCCAAATGTGAGGAACTGTGTTGTGTGTGTGTGTGTACTCTCACTAATATGCCGACGTGTATTTTGTCTCTTTCTCCAGTGTGTCAGTTACCATGCTGATGTGCAGGACCCCTCCCCAGTCGGCCCCGTCCCTCCAGGCGGTGTATGTGAGGGTGGACTCTGTGGTCCGAGAGGCCCCTGTACTCTTCGCCTACAACGAAGACCCTCTCATCTCCAGCATCCAGCCCACACGGTCCTTCATCAGGTACTTGATATTAGTTTGCTAGTTTGTCCGTTGGTAAGGAGGGAGGCAGGCCGTAGAGCAACAGCAGGAGTAATTTGGCGGTGTCGACAGAGGTAGCTAGGGAAAGAGATATAGCTATTATTATCCGTAGGAAGAGGTTCCATAGGATACAGGTGTCAGAGAAGGAATGAGAGATCGTAGGGGGGAGTTTATGAAAACAGAGAAGTCACAGAGAGAGGGAACGAGTAGCAGTGTGTGGTATACAGAGGAGAAGAGAAAGTGAGAGAGACGGTCATAAAGGATAAGTGGGTGAAGAGGGACACATTAAATAAAAATCTATTTGGCTGCTGGTGGGCAAGGAGACCCCCAGCTCCGCTAAAACCATTGACGACTATGTGCCGTTTTCCAGGGATGGTTAAATAAAGGTTCTAACTATTTGGTTGGAATATCATCACCTCCTCTTGAAGAGCAGAGTCAGAACTACACATTTCCGATTATTCCACATCAATCATCAGAGTTGTACTGCAAGTAACTGCATGCTTTTTATGATCAGAGAACATTGACTGAGCATGTATTTTCAGATAGGTGAGGGTAGCCTATCGATTTGGCGTGTAGCTAGCTAAGAAAACAACACGTGTCATTTAGCTTGCTTCCTCAGAGATTCGACTTTTGGAAAGAGCTTGACGTCGGCATTTCTTTGACTTAGTTACATTGCCAGTCGGATTACTGTCTTCACCTCTATAGATGGCAAGCAAATCAAACTATATTTGGATGTAGCCTTCTAGCTTTGTTAGCTGTTATTAGCAAGCTAGCCAATTTGACGTGGTCCGTCAATAAATGGAGCCTGTCATGTCTGTCGGCAGCAAGCGTGATGAAACACCCTTGAAAACAACGTTGAAAAGGGAATCATGTTAGCTAACTTCGCTAGGAAGGCCTACGTTGTTTGGGGGAGAAAAGTACATTAGGTCTATTTACGTCTATGTTTAGCCAACCTTTACAGTTTATATCGTCAAATACGCCCTTCTGCTGCTCGACAGGCAGATCTCACAAAGGATGGGAAATGAACGTAAACCACTCATTGCCTACTTGTCACTTATACAGTAGTTCACTTTCATTTGACTGTGTATCACTCAGATATCCAATTCATGGTGGCCAATATTACAGGATGAATTGATTTTTAATGATCATTGAAAGCATGCAGTTACTTGCTGTATGACTCTGATGATAGAGCTAAATGTGCGCAATTGTTCTGCATGGAATAACAATGCATTTGTAATTATGACTATGTTCTTCAAGAGGTGATGATTTTTGCAGGACAGTTATAACATTTATTGAACGATTCCTTGAAAACGGCACGCAGTTGTAAATGGTTTTAGATGTTTTCAGCAGGCAAATCTAACACTCTGCGCCTTATTGTGACGTTTTATTGATAACGGCCTATGGGCCCGCTAGTGACTAATCACTAACAGTCATTTTCTCCATGGAGATCACACTGTGTCTTTATTCCTGGCTACTCTCTCTGCGTCCCCAATAGCGGAGGCAGCACTGTGGTGGCCCAGGGCTTCTACCTTCACTCGGCTTCCCCGCCTCAGATGGTGCTCATCCCCACAGCCCAGGACGGCAAGGTGTTCACTGTGGTGAGTGTCTTAACCTCTACTGAACTAGGAGTGAGGTTTAGCACGGCCTCGTTCCCGTTGAGTGTCTGTCCGTCTGTTGAGGCGACCGACCGGACGTCTTCCAGCCTGTGCAAAAAACGAAATACCTCCAGGCCCCCCCCCCCCCCCCCCCCTTCAAACAAACCGCGTGGCTGTTATTGTCATTAAGCCCCCCTGAAAAGAGGAGAAAAGAGGTGAAATATTAGGGGAACAGTGCTAGATAGATTTGTACGAATGGATGGGGGGGAAATGGAAAGTCTACGCTCCATATGAGATAGTGTCATCACCTCTGAGTCACACAGTAATGTTACAGTAGCTGACTTGGTTTATTATCTGGCTTCAATCTGCTCAATCTGGGTTGATTATCTTTCCCCCCGCCGCATCCCAAATAGCACCATCATCCCTATATAGTGCACTACTTTTGACCAAAACCGTACGGGACACAACCATGGTTTATTATGCACTACAAAGGGAATAGGGTGCCCTTTGGGACACAGCTGTGGGCCTCGAGCTCTTCAATCTGTGTTGATTCTCCTTATTCTAAGAACGCTGCGGTGCGGATACACATGTATTCAGCCACTATCAAGGTTACCTCAGTTACCACAGCACGAGAGAAGCCCTGACCTGACTCTCTGTGTGTTCCACTTTTATAAGGAACCCTGATAACTAGATAGAAATGTAGGTTTCATTGCAGTTGTTTTTTAACGTTACCCTCTGTCTTGAAACAAACTGGTACACCTTAGTGTTGGGGGTTGGTGGTTGGCTGACTTGGAGTTGGCCCACATTGTGACATGTTGTTCCCAAATCAAATCAAACGTTATTGGTCACATACACATGGTTAGCAGATGTTATTGGTCCAATACACATGGTTAGCAGATGTTGTTGGTCACATACACATGGTTAGCAGATGTTATTGGTCACATACACATGGTTAGCAGATGTTATTGGTCACATACACATGGTTAGCAGATGTTATTGGTCCAATACACATGGTTAGCAGATGTCATTGGTCACATACACATGGTTAGCAGATGTCATTGGTCACATACACATGGTTAGCAGATGTCATTGGTCACATACACATGGTTAGCAGATGTCATTGGTCACATACACATGGTTAGCAGATGTCATTGGTCACATACACATGTTTAGCAGATGTCATTGGTCACATACACATGGTTAGCAGATGTCATTGGTCACATACACATGGTTAGCAGATGTCATTGGTCACATACACATGGTTAGCAGATGTCATTGGTCACATACACATGGTTAGCAGATGTCATTGGTCACATACACATGGTTAGCAGATGTCATTGGTCACATACACATGGTTAGCAGATGTCATTGGTCACATACACATGGTTAGCAGATGTCATTAGTCACATACACATGGTTAGCAGATGTCATTGGTCACATACACATGGTTAGCAGATGTCATTGGTCACATACACATGGTTAGCAGATGTCATTGGTCACATACACATGGTTAGCAGATGTCATTGGTCACATACACATGGTTAGCAGATGTCATTGGTCACATACACATGTTTAGCAGATGTCATTGGTCACATACACATGGTTAGCAGATGTCATTGGTCACATACACATGGTTAGCAGATGTCATTGGTCACATACACATGGTTAGCAGATGTCATTGGTCACATACACATGGTTAGCAGATGTCATTGGTCACATACACATGGTTAGCAGATGTCATTGGTCACATACACATGGTTAGCAGATGTCATTGGTCACATACACATGTTTAGCAGATGTCATTGGTCACATACACATGGTTAGCAGATGTCATTGGTCACATACACATGGTTAGCAGATGTCATTGGTCACATACACATGGTTAGCAGATGTCATTGGTCACATACACATGGTTAGCAGATGTCATTGGTCACATACACATGGTTAGCAGATGTCATTGGTCACATACACATGGTTAGCAGATGTCATTGGTCACATACACATGGTTAGCAGATGTCATTGGTCACATACACATGGTTAGCAGATGTCATTGGTCACATACACATGTTTAGCAGATGTCATTGGTCACATACACATGGTTAGCAGATGTCATTGGTCACATACACATGGTTAGCAGATGTCATTGGTCACATACACATGGTTAGCAGATGTCATTGGTCACATACACATGGTTAGCAGATGTCATTGGTCACATACACATGGTTAGCAGATGTCATTGGTCACATACACATGGTTAGCAGATGTCATTGGTCACATACACATGGTTAGCAGATGTCATTGGTCACATACACATGGTTAGCAGATGTCATTGGTCACATACACATGGTTAGCAGATGTCATTGGTCACATACACATGGTTAGCAGATGTCATTGGTCACATACACATGGTTAGCAGATGTCATTGGTCACATACACATGGTTAGCAGATGTCATTGGTCACATACACATGTTTAGCAGATGTCATTGGTCACATACACATGGTTAGCAGATGTCATTGGTCACATACACATGGTTAGCAGATGTCATTGGTCACATACACATGGTTAGCAGATGTCATTGGTCACATACACATGGTTAGCAGATGTCATTGGTCACATACACATGGTTAGCAGATGTCATTGGTCACATACACATGGTTAGCAGATGTCATTGGTCACATACACATGGTTAGCAGATGTCATTGGTCACATACACATGGTTAGCAGATGTCATTGGTCACATACACATGGTTAGCAGATGTCATTGGTCACATACACATGTTTAGCAGATGTCATTGGTCACATACACATGGTTAGCAGATGTCATTGGTCACATACACATGGTTAGCAGATGTCATTGGTCACATACACATGGTTAGCAGATGTCATTGGTCACATACACATGGTTAGCAGATGTCATTGGTCACATACACATGGTTAGCAGATGTCATTGGTCACATACACATGGTTAGCAGATGTCATTGGTCACATACACATGGTTAGCAGATGTCATTGGTCACATACACATGGTTAGCAGATGTCATTGGTCACATACACATGGTTAGCAGATGTCATTGGTCACATACACATGGTTAGCAGATGTTATTGCAGATGTTATTGCAAGTGTAGAGATATTCTTATGCTTCTAGGCTGGTTTTCTTTTTGTAATCTGTGATTGTCTGTAGACCCTGCCACATACGTCTCGTGTTTGAGCTGTTGATTTGCGATTCCACTTTGTCTCTACACTGATACTTTGCTTGTTTGATGCCTTATGGAGGGAATAACTACAATGTTTGTATTTGGTCATGTTTCCAGTTGCCTTGCCATGATTAAATGCGGTGGTACGTTCTTTCAGTTTTGCGTGAATGCTGCCATCAATCCACGGTTTCTGTTTAGGGAAGGTTTTAATAGTCACAGTAGGTACAACATCTCCTATACAATTCCTTATAAACTTGCTCACCGCGTATATGTCAATGTTATTGTCTGAGGCTACCCGGAACATATCCCAGTCCACTTGATCGAAGCAATCTTAAAGCGTGGAATCCGATTGGTCAGACCAGCGTTCGATAGACCTAAGCACCGGCGCTTCCTGTTTTAGTTTCTGCCTATAGGAGGGGAGCAACAAGATGGAGTCATGGTCAGATTTGCCAAAAGGAGGGTGGGGGGAGGGCCTTGTATGCATCGTGGAAGTTAGAGTAGCAGTGGTCAAGTGTGTTACTCGCTCGTGTACTGCAATCGATATGCTGATAGAATTGAGGTAGCCTTGTTCTCAGATTAGCTTAGTTAAAATCCCTAGCTACAATAAATGCAGCCTCGGGATATATGGTTTCCAGTGTGCATAAAGATACCAAGACAGCCTTGATGGCCGTCTTGGTATCCGCTTGCGGGGGGATACACACGGCTGTGACAATAACCGAGGAGAGTTCACCTTGGGAGATAATACAGTCAGCATTTGATTGTGAGGAATTCTAGGTCAGGTGAACAAAAGGACTTGAGTTCTTGTATGTTGTTACAATTACACCATGAATCGTTAATCATGAAACATACACACCCTCCCATCTTCTTAACAGAGAGATGTTTGTTCCTGTCTGCGCGATGCACTGAAAATCTCGTTGGTTGTATGGATTCCGACAGCATGTTCCCAGCTAGCCATGTCTCTGTGAAACAGAGTATGTTACAGGATATCTCTTTGGAAAGCAACTCTGGCCCTAATTTTGTTGACTTTGTTAGCTAGGGACTGGACATTAGCAAGTAATATACTCAGAAGCGGTGGGTGGTGTGTGAGCATCCGAAGCCTAGAAGACCGCTCCTGCACCCTCTCCTCCGACGGCGTTGTTTTGAGTCGGCGTCTGGAATCAGTTCAAATGCCCTGGGAGGTGCAGACAAAGGATCCGCTTTGGGAAAGTCGTATTCCTGGTCGTAGGGCTGGTTGTGCTGGTAAGTTGACGTCTCTCTGATATCCAATAGTTCTTCCCGGCTGTATGTAAGAACACTTAAGGTTTTCTGGGCTAACAATGTAAGAAATAATACATTAAAAAAACAAAATACTGCACAGTTTCCTAAGGACTTGAAGTGAAGCTTCCATCTTTATCGGCGCCATCTTGCCATCTCTATGAACCACAACAAATACGTTTTACACACAAGTGGCCTCTGATGTTATGTGGACAGGTAGTGCTTTGTTATGGTGTTATCTTTCAACCTTGATAGCAAGGCACACAGGTTTAGTCATGACTCCCTTAGGAGAAACGCACACTCAAGCAAGACACACACATACACTGCTCTAACACTTTATCTCAAATCTCAACCAAACAAAATCCCTCTCTATCCCTCTCAACCCCCTCTACACCAGACCACTGTATCTGTATCAGCTAAGCTACAACCAACCCCCATCCCCTGACATCAAGCGCACGCACGCACGCACACACACACACACCAGCTCGCCTTTCAGTTTCCCTTTCACTGACCCCCTCCTGGTGTGACCTGTGATGAGGTTGGTGCTCTACAGAGCCTCAGGGAGGGCTAGGGTCAGAAGAGACAACAGGAGAGGAGGGAGGGATGAGGAAGGAAAAAGGACACAGGTAGAAGGTATTAAGGTATTGGAATTT
This sequence comes from Oncorhynchus mykiss, assembly GCF_057628025.1. NCBI lineage: Eukaryota > Metazoa > Chordata > Actinopteri > Salmoniformes > Salmonidae > Oncorhynchus > Oncorhynchus mykiss. The sequence goes on along the minus strand of NC_143022.1, from coordinate 50,917,927 downwards.
ATTGTGCTTAGAATTTCAGCACATTTTCTCAATAGACTTGAATAGAAATGGTATCAATCTTGGTACAACTATGGATCAAATAAGCGTGACTCAACGAATGCACTGAGTTTGTCCCTTTTCAAACAATCTTATTTCCTTTCCATTCCAACCACTAATCTAATACCTAAACCCCCAGAGAAGACTGACTGGATGACAGTGCACCAGGCAAGACAAGACAGGGACGTGTACTGTGTTTAACAACATGGGGTATAATTTCTAATGATTTAGTATAGGGGATAATGCTCTAGTCCCCTAATGCTCCAGCTGTTGCCTCTTAAATTCTTTACAATAACCAGGATGAGATGAGGCATTCTCTAGGAAGAGACGGTATGAGACACAGTATTATTTTGACCCACAACACGGGGTCGCCGGAGAAGAGAGGGAGATCGAGAGAGAGAGAGGGATCACTGTTTCCAAAGAGAACACCCCTGGATATATGAATGCCTGAGCAGTAATTTGAGCGGGCCTGTCATCATCCACCACCACAGCAGCTCTGTGTTTGTTCAGTAGAGAAAAGGCAAAGAGGGAAATGAAACTTTGATCCGTGTACAATTTCATCTCCTGACTTTGGGTAGCCTGTCTGCACAGACCCCTAGCTGACTGTCAGCCCGTAAAAATATAGTAGGACTGTGGTTGAAATAGGAGTCCATAATATACTCTGCATATGCAGCATACTCTACACATACAGTACCCATGCTGACATGCACACATGCACAGCCACACACTTGCAGGCACGTAGAGTACAAACACACGCACTCGTGATCCTCTTTCCAAAAGATTTCATACCAACAAGGTCTAGAAGGGAAGAAAAACAACTCTTCCATAGACCAACAATGAGATTTGGGGCCTCGACAACAGCATGAGAGAAAGGAGACAGAGAAGAAAAAAAAAAAAAATGTCCAGCATCGACTTGATATCTGTTTCTCAGATCTGGAGTAAAGCCGAGGCTCAAGTAATCTCAGCTTTCCCACAAACATGAAAGGAATGTTTTTTTCTTCTTTCTTTTACGATCTGCAGGGAAAAGCTGGCATGGTCAGAAAGCCAAAGGAGCCGAGAAAAAAAGAGGGATGGAGCAATAGATCTGAGTTAGTGTGAATTTTCACATTACTACGTCCAGGGCCCATTCACATCCAGTAAAGGGGGCCAGGGAGCAGAGTGAGATTGCCAAGGGTTGGTGTGGAGAGGTTGATGGGGAAGTGGCGTTTGCGGTTGGACAGGGTTCGCTTTACTAGAGGATCCACTAGACTAGCCAGACACCGGTTGGTAAGGAATCCTAAAGTTCCATGTCAACACATCCCAGGTCTGCCTTTCCCATCCCCTGTGTTATAATGCACTATACGTGTATCATATCATTGTAAATACACTACGGCGTTGTGTGTATGCGCCTCAGAGAAAGTGTTACTGTTCCATTAACCGGCCAGACACATGTTGGAGGAATTCATACATGGGGGTGCTCCATGTCAACTGAAGACCCGGTGTGGTCTGCCTTTCCCATCTCTTACCCTTTCAGCAGCATGGCCAAAGCTCAGCTTGAGGGGATGCCTGAGAGGGGCAAGTATGAGGCCTTCCCTTTCCACCTGGCTAGTTAAAGATATTTTTGTGACCCAATACGGCTACACTTGTCGGTGTTATCTTTCGATCTTAACTAACTATGTATGTACAGCTTGAGTCCTTAGCTTCTGGGTAACACTTAGTATCTTATAAGATCGCTTTGTTTGGCATTGTTATCCCTTGGTCAGGATACTGAACACTTTCCAGAGAGTTTACAATTGTACAATTGCACTATGGTTGCTGTCTCCATTTTGGGAGTACAGGGTTGCCAGTTCAGTGATAATCAGAGCTAACTACCCACCTCTGCTGCTACAATATCAACTAACAAGTAATTGTATTCACAGTTGCTCCCCCCCAACCCACAGTCATTCAGATCAGTCTACCAACACAAGCGAGAGGAGACATTTATGAAACAATGAATCTTTGCCATGTAATGAGTAGTGGTTGACTGAGGTTTCCCCTAATTCACAGGATATTTGTCTAAACTCTCCAGGGGACCATTTTACCTTCTAGACCCCTTTAGTTGCTCCCTGTCGAGGAGCACACACACACACACACACACACACACACACAGTGCAGGTTGTGTGTGAGTGAACAGGGCCCATGTGTGTGTGTGCATGCTAGTGTGTGTGTGTAAACAAGGCCTGCAGTGTGTGTGTGTGTGTGTGTGTGTGTGTGTGTGTGTGTGAACGAGGGCCTGCAGGGCCAGAGGGTGTGTGTGTTTGCACTCCATCTGCGTTATTGCTCAACACCGACTAGAGTTTGGAAGTCTGTCCAGGGGAACTGAACTGCTAACAGGAAGCTTTTGTAACACTTAAAACCAGCCCTGCTATTCCACCCATGGCTACTGTGATTAGCAACAATGATGCTCATGGGAATTGGAGTTCAATCACTTTGTTAGAGCCAAAGTACTAACGAGTCATTGAAAGGTTTATTAAAACACTTCCATGTTCCGGAAAAGTTGAGCGTGGAGCAAAATAGTGTGGCCACTGTGCGTCTGCCTCTGCTCCTGCTTGCCCTTCGGGGTCAAGACCAGGTTACTGTAAATGCACGTTGTGACAACTGTACGATGTATTCCATGTGTACCCCGGTACATACAACTAATACCACTTGAAACTGCCGATGTAAAATGGGCTTTATGAGTACATTTGATTGATTGATATGTATTCCACTCCTGCCGTGATATGTAAAAACATGCCACCTAATGAAATGTTTTAGCAGAAAGGACATGTGACTGTGGTGCAGAAAGGCCACTAGAAACATGTGTTTGGGGTCATTTTTGGGGCCATGGGTACTTTGGGCTTGATGTCTGTCTGTGTAGGATGTCTTTACTCAAGGACGTGTTTGCTTTAGTGGCCAACTAGATACATATACAATATCAATGGCCCCTAACCACGCGACAAACATTTACACTTGGCTGTCAACTCTGGGCAGAGTTAAACTGTTTTTTTTTCGTCCATGCCACAGCTGTGTGTGCACCAGGAGGCTTCGAAGTGTCTGCTGCCGGGGCACTTTCAGGAGGCCTTTGTTGAAAACACACAACAAGTTCCATAAGGAACACCAGATTGCTATATATATATAGGAAGCATGGGGACTGACTGACAAAAACTCCCTGCGACTCCATTATCACATCAAGAAACACTTCTAGAACTCGTCCGCACCACTTCCCAAATCTCCAGTTAGACGTGAAGAGCCGGAAATTACAACCATACCAGACATCTGGGCCAGTTTCTCTCCGCGCTAGTTGTGCTAGAGGACCGAAGTGCCATGTCGATGCCGAGAGGGGAAAGAGGAGAGGACAGAAGAGATGCCGGAGGATACAGGGACGGCAGGTAGGCTAGTGGTTAGAGTGTTGGGCCAGTAATCAAAAGGTTGCTGGATTGAATCCCTGAGCTGACAAGGTAAAAATCTGTCGTTCTGCCCCTGAACAAGGCAGTTAACCCACTGTTCCCCGGTAGGCCGTCATTGTAAATAAGAATTTGTTCTTAATTGACTTGTCTTGTTAAATGTAAAAACAATTAAAATACCTGAACTAACTTCCACCACTTTAGCTCTTAGACTGTGTCCCAAATGGCACCCTATTCCCTATGTAACCGGTGTGAAATGGTAAGCCGGGTGCACACTAATAGCGCTTTGATTGGTGACTTCACTTGCTCTGAGACCTTGAAGTAGTTGTTTCCGTGGCTTTTGTGGAGCGATAGGTGACAGTGCTTTGAGGGTGACTGTTGTCAATGTGTGCAGAGGGTCCCTGGTTCGAGCCCAGGTAGGGTTGAGGAGAGGGACGGAAAGCAGAACTGTTACACCTATATAGTGCACTATGGGCCCTGGTCAAATGTAGTGCACTACAGTAGATAGGGAATAGGGTGTCATTTGGGACTTTGCCTTTATTCTTCTGTTCTGGATGAGGGCCCTTGTTTCACTCCTACTAGAATGCAGGCCCTTCTTTTCTCTCTGTTTACCATTATGTCAGACTAGAAAAGATGGAGGATGCATTAGCAGAGAAGTGATTGAGTGTGTGAATGTATCTACGTTTGTTTTTAGGGTAGTGGTACCCTTACAAAATAACGTGATAAGAAACACATCTGGTTTTCGGACCTGTTTATTTTGAACATGTTTATTTTTCATCTTCGTCTGGTCTCCCATCCCATCCCTGCGAAGCTTCAGAGGCTTCAGAGGCAAACTAGCAGTGGGATGCAGGGTGCTACAGTATGTTGCTTGAATAAATGTTCCAAAAAAGGCAGCGAAAGCAAAGGCCAGGCGAACATAACCGAAGATAGGGAAAATTGCAGGAAAGAGGGAGGCGTTTTATTTATCAGAAATGTTTCACTTAAAAATAAAAATAAATACATTTTGAAATTATTTCCTTGCAATATTTGGTTTTGCTATCAATACTTTTGGGTTTATGTTTTGCTTTCAATATCATTATTAGTCTTTTTGTTTGCCATGCTAACAATTTTGTTCTCCACGTCAGACGTTTTTCTTGATAATTATGGCACAAAAGTAGAGGATTAGAGGACACATAATCACTAGAGGATTACAACACATAATAAAACACTATTACTCTCTTACACCATTATTCCCTGCCACAGTTTCAGTAAAGAGCTGAGGGATGGGGATGGGGCTGGAGAAATGCAACCCCTCTCAAATCTATAGACAACGCTGGATGCAAGGACTGACCATCCATGATATCAAAATGATAGTTTTAACCATGTGTTTAGTGGTTGTTCCTATTTACTTTCTTTACAAACATTGGGGTAAAACAAGATTATATTTGGGGGTCTGATGGGGTACGACAGTGGAATGAAGCTCATGAGACATTTATACGTTACATTCTTCAATAACAAACACATATCATTCATGTACAAGTCCAAAAATGGATGTAGCAACTAAAGATTGCACCTTTTTAACAGGCAGTGGCCTTTCATACAGCAGAACTACAGTATGTCGTCCTTTGAACGTAATCCATTAACATTATTTCAACCCCACATTTGAATCTGCAATTCCACATGTGAAAGTGAATTTTTTTGACAGTTAAACTGCTAATTTCATTTTCACGTGATTGTTTTTCACATGTTAAACTTGCAATTCAACATGTTTAAATGAGATGTGGAGTTTTCTGAAATGTGAAACGGCAAATGTGATTTTCACATGTCAAAGTTTTTAACACGTGAAACTGCAAATTGCACACGTGACATTGCAATTCACATGTGAGGTGAAAACATGTTATTCTCCTCACATGTGAAAAGGTGGTGTGAACGCAAAATGTATACATGTGAAAATTATAGTTCCACGTGTGAAATGTAAGCTCAACGTGTGAAAGGAACGTGACATGAAATCCAATATTGTATAACAAACAAATGGAGAAATTACAGGGGGAAAAGTTACAGGTGTTGCATCTGACCCTGCCTTCACAGACTGGTTGAACTATCATGAGTAGGCTGAACAAAAATGTAATCTCTCAGTATGGAATAGTGTAAAACTGTCACTCTACCACCCTTTGTACCCCACTTCATCCCCCTTGGTATTTTTCCTATTTTGTTGCATTACAACCTGTCATTTAAATGGATTTTTATTTGGATTTCACATAATGGACATACACAAAATAGTCCAAACAAATAAAAAATAAAAAGTGGCGCGTGCATATGTATTTTCACCCCCTTTTCTATGAAGCCCCTAAATAAGATCTGGTGCAACTAATTACCTTCAAAAGTCACATAATTAGTTAAATGAAGTCCACCTGTGTGCCATCTAAGTGTCACATAAACTGTCACACGATCTCGGTATATATACACGTGTTCTGAAAGGCCCCAGAGTCTGCAACACCACTAGGCGAAGGGGCACCACCAAGCAAGCAGCGCCATGAAGACCAAGGAGCTCTCCAAACAGGTCAGGGACAGAGTTGTGGAGAAGTACAGATCAGGGATGGGTTATAAAAAAATATTCAAAACTTTGAACATCCCAAGGAGCACCGTTATATCCATTATTAAAAAATGGAAAGAATATGGCACCGCAACAAACCTGTCGAGAGGGCCACCCACCAAAACTCAAGGACCAGGCAAGGAGGGCATTAATAAGAGAGTCAACAAAGAGACCAAAGATAACCCTGAAGGAGCTGCAAAGCTCCACAGCGGAGATTGGAGTATCTGTCCATAGGACCACTTTAAGCCGTACACTCCACAGAGCTGGGCTTTATGAAAGAGTGGCCAGAAAAAAGCCATTGCTTAAAGAAAAAAATAAGCAAACACGTTTGGTATTCACCTAAACGCATGTGCGAGACCCCCCAAACATATGGAAGTAGGTACTCTGGTCAGATGAGACTATAATTTAGATTTTTGGCCATCAAGGAAAACATTATGTCTGGCGCAAACCCAACAACTCACATCACCCCGAGAACACCATCCCCACAGTGAAGCATGGTGGTGGCAGCATCATGCTGTGGGGACGTTTTTAATTGGCAGGGACTGGGAAACTGATCAGAATTGAAGGAATGATGGATGGCGCTTAATACACTGAAATTCTTGAGGGAAACCTTTTTCAGTCTTCAAGAGATTTGAGACTGGGACGGAGGTTCACCTTCCAGCAGGACAATGGCACTAAGCATACTGCTAAAGCAACACTCGAGTGGTTTGGCCTAGTCAAAGCCCAGACCTCAATCCACTTGAGAATCTCTGGTGTGACTTAAAGATTGCTGTACACCAGCAGAACCCATCCAACTGAAGGAGCTGGAGCAGTTTTGCCCAAAAATCCAGTAGCTATATGTGCCAAGCTTATAGAGACATACCCCAAGAGACTTGCAGCTGTAATTGCTGCAAAAGGTGGCTGTACAAAGTATTGACTTTGGGGAGATGAATAGATATGCACGCTTAAGTTTACATTTTTTTGGTCTTATTTCTTGTTTCACAATAAAAAAATATTGTGCTAGGCATGTTGTGTAAATCAAATGATACAAACCCCCCCCAAAATAAATTTTATTTCCAGGTTGTAACATTTTAAACACTTGTCAGGGATAACACAATAAAGTCAAGCACTTATCAAAATCAAATCAAATCAAATTGTATTTGTCACATGATTCATAGACAACAGTTGTAGACTAACAGTGAAATGCTTACAATTTCCAACAATGAAGAGTTAATATAAATATATATATAATAATTATGTTTATCTAAATAGTGACAAAAGGAATAAATACACAGTGAATAACAAATAAAAATGGCTATGTACTATAGGCTATGTACAGTATATAGGGAGTAGAAAATGACATGGCTATATACAGTATTTAGGTAGTAGAAAAGAACATGGCCATATACAGTATATAGGGAGTAGAAAATAACATGGCTATATACAGGGAGTACCAGTACCGAGTCGATATGCTGGGGTACGAGGTCATTGAGGTAGCTATGTACTATACATATAGGTATAGGTAAAGTGACTAGGCAACAGGATAGATAATAGACAGTAGTGTGTGTGTGTGTGTGTGTGTGTGTGTGTGTGTGCGTGTGTGTGTGTGTGTGTGTGTGTGTGTGTGTGTATGTGGCTGTGTGTGTGTGTGTGTGGCTGTGTGGCTGTGTGTTTAGAGTCCTGTGTGTTTGCATAGAGTCAATGCAAGAGAGTTAGTGTAAAAAAGGGTAAATGCAGGTAGTCCAGGTAGCCATTTGATTATCTATTTAGCAGTCTTGTTTAGAAGTCTTGTGACTTGGGGGTAGAAGCTGTTCAGGGTCCTGTTGGTTCCAGATTTAGTGCATTGATACCACTTGCCATGCAGTAGCAAAGAGAATCGTCTTTGGCTTGGGGGGTTGGAGTATTTGACCATTTTTTTGCCTTCCTCTGACACCACCTGTAATAGGTCCTGGATGGCAGGGAGCTTGGCTCCAGTGATGTGCTGTGCCGTACGCACTACCCTCTGTAGCGCCTTGTGGTCGGATGCCAAGCAGTACCAAGTGGTACCAAGCCAGTCAAGATGCTCCTGATGGTGCAGCCGTAAAACTTTTTGAGGATCTGAGGGCTCGTACCAAATCTTTTCAGCCACCTGAGGGGGAAGAGTCGTTGTCAAGCCCCCTTCACAAACTGTGTTGGTGTGTTTGGACCATGATTGTTCCTTGGTAATGTGGACACCGAGGAACTTGAAGCTCTCAACCCACTCTACTACAGCCCTGTTGATGTGAATGGGGGCATGCTCGGCCCTCCGTTTCCCGTAGTCAACGATCAGCTCCTTTGTCTTACTGACAATGAGGGAGAGGTTGTTGTCCTGCCACCACACTGCCAGGTCACTGACCTCCTCCCTATAGGCTGTCTCATCGTCGTAGGTGATCATCTGCAAACTCAATGATGGTGTTGGAGACATGCGCAGCCATGCAGTCGTGGGTGAACAGGGAGTACAGGACGGGACTAAGCACACACCCCTGAGGGGCCCCTGGGTTGAAGGTCAGTGTGGAGGTCAGCGTGGAGGATATGTTGTTGCCTACCCACACCACCTGGTGGCATCCCGTCAAGAAGTCCAGGATCCAGTTTCAGAGGCAAGTGTTCAGTCCCAGGGACCTATATACTGAACAAAACAATGTAAAGTGTTGGTCCCATGTTTCATGAGCAGAAACGTTCCAAATGCACAAAAAGCTTATTTCTCTCAAATGTTTGTTTCCATCCCTATTAGTGAGTATTTCTCCTTTGCCAAGATAATCCATCCACCTGACGGGTGTGGCATATCAAGAAGCTGATTAAACAGCATGATCATTACACAGGTGCACCTTGTGCTGGGGACAATAAAAGGCCACTCTAACATGTGCAGTTTTGTCACACAACACAATGCTCAAGATTTGATGGAGTGTGCTATTGGCATGCTGACTGCAGGAATGTCCACCAGAGCTGTTGGCAGAAAATGTCATGTTAATTTCTCTACCATATGCCACCTCCAAATTTGTTTTAGAGAATTTGTCAGTATGTCCAACTGGCCTCACAACCGCAGACCACTTGTAACCACGCCAGCCCAGGTCCTCCACATCCGGCTTCTTCATTTGTGGGATAATCTAAGACCAGCCACCCGGACAGCTGATGAAACTGAGGAGTATTTCTGTGTACCTTAAAGCTGTTTTGTGGGGGGAAAACTCATTCTGAATGGCTGGGCCTAGCTCCCCAGTGGGTGGACCTATGCCCTCTCAGGCCCACCCATGAGTGCACCCCTAACCAGTCATGTGAATTCCTTAGATTAGGGCCTAATTTATTTATTTAAATTGACTGATTTCCTTACATGAATTGTAACTCAGTAAAATCATTGAAATTGTCTCATGTTGCGTTTTATATTTTTGTTCAGTGGAGATTCAGACTTGGAAAATGGTTATATGGTTCAGTCATCAGCCAGCTTTTGACATTCTTTTAAAAATCAAAGTACAGTTTGTTCCACTCAGCACGCCGGTATATCTTACTGGATAGACTCTTACATTTGAAACAGTCTAAATAATAGTATGGGGCACTGGTATAGCAGCAGATGCTGGTTTGGATTCTATACAGTATTTGATGTTCTGTCATTACTTTGGCTTTATTATGACCTGCTGGAATCTGGAACTAATCATCTGCATGGAAGGGAATGTTTCAGGAAACGATTACATGTGCACATTCATTGTCTCTGAGCGGGTGCTGGATGTATATATATATATATTTTTTTTCAATAATACATTTCAAGTTGAAAAGGTGAAAAGAGACTCATATAATGCTTTCTCTTATGTGTTTCTCAAGTCGGTGTGTAGCTCAATAGCACTTATGGTAAAGCGCTAGTGATGGGAGGCTTTTAAGTTTGAATCCAGGGTGGTATACACACACTGCTGTTGTGCCCGGAGCAAGGCACTTAAACCCTACTGAAGCTGTATGGAGAAATACATAGATAGTGTGTACAAGCATGTAATTAGCCCTGGGATGAAAGCATCTGTCATCTGACGGATTAGTATGTGTCCTTGTTATGTGACAGGGGAACAAGGGAAATGCTGGAGGAATTTGTAAGGAGTGTTTCTCCTTAAAGCACAATTGCGGTGTGTGCGTGCATGTGTACATACTGTACGTGCATGTGTGTGCACGTTGTAACTGCCATCGTTAATGCAGTAAAGGACAACGTATTGTGTGTGTGTGTGTGTGTGTTACTTACGCCACGTGTGCGCTCTCTCTCCAGAGCTGTACGCAGGGTGAGGACAGGCTGACCATCCTGTGTACCACTCCCTCCCTGAAGGACCTGGGCCTGCAGCCTCCTGTGGTCACCAAGGTGGCGTTCGTCCTGGATGGTTTCACCGCGCCCCAGTTTGACCTGCTGTATGTAGAAGATCCTCGCTTTGAGGACTTCCAGAGACCCACCGTCACATCCAAAGGCAACAAGAGCATCCTGGAGATTAAGGTGAGACGTGTCAGACCGGCACCTTTTTGTTCCCTAACTGGGTTTCTATTGATCTCCTGAATCGTCTTGAGTTTAAGGGGAATTGACAATATTAAGGTGAGGTCCTTTCTCCCACATCCCCATTCCCCCTCGTCCCTTTCCCCACCACCACCTCTCCATGCAGGGCTCTATGCTTACCTTTTTGACAAGGAACACGTGTTTGCCTAAGTTGACAAATGTACAGTAGTTGCACACAAAGAAATGTGAGAGCACAAAATGAAGAATATTTTAGATAATAAAGCACAGAAGAATATGAAGGAGGATATGCAAGCGAAAGGGTCCCACTGTAAAGCCCTGCCATGATGATAATGATGAAAGCAGGGGTCAGTGCAACTACCAATGCATCCATTCAGAAAATGAATTAAAATTGGAGAATTCCTATTTTAAAACAAATGGCGAGTTTCAGTTGATCTCCTGAATTGAAATGGGAATTGAGCCCTGATTGTAGCTTGTTGTACTTTGCCCTCCTCGACACCCTTCCACTGACTCACCCTCGCCCGTCTGAGGTGGGAAGGAAACAATACTGGGGGCGAGGGGTTTGTATACTGAAAGAAAACAGGAAAAAGAGTCCCGTTTCCCATCGCTCACCCCCTACATTTCCCTCACTCACTCCTCCGATCCCTCTCCTCTGTGTATTCTCTCCATCTCACTGCATTGTCTCAGGTTCCTGAGGTCAAAGCCCTTGACATATTAATGGCGTGTTTCAAATGGGCAACCTAATTTTTCTGGGTAGAAAACGTTGTTGTTGTTTTTTTTACAATGAAAACAATTATAGCTTTCTTTCTTTTTTTTACTGAGGCGGCCCGATGGTTAGTGACAGCTGTGTGGAACAGGTCTCACAGGATCCTGGGTCGGCTTTTTTCCCAGGCATGACCTTGGCCCCATGGCTTAATCCAGCCCCTGCCCCTCCTTTCCCTCTCAGTAACCTCCCAACCCCCATCTAGGTCCCAGATGAGCTCCCATGAGCCCCCATTACCCCAGGGACACCCAAGGCCCTGGGTTGCACTGTTATAGAGTACATTTGGGGCCATCTGATATCTTTGCCCCAAAATGTCCGCCAATCAGTAAAGGCTACTGATAATGTTATTAGTCTTGGCTGGTGTAGAGCTCTTATCTCTACAGATCATTCCATGGGAGGGTAACAAGCATCTTAGCACAGATTAGCGCCACACACTCTGTTTGTTTGGATAGACTGTTTAATGCCTGGCAGAAATTGTATAGTTATTCTCTCTATGGGATATGTTGCTTTCAATGACTCGTAAACACACATTAAATGTTACACACAACCTCAGAGTACAGACATGAGATGACACGTGTTGAGATGAGAGATTGTACATATTATGCAATATGCTTTGTATATGTTAAAATACTGTTGATATTAGAGTTTGTTATTGTCTCAGTGTCCATGTGTGCGTATGCGGGGGGATTGTGAAGCAAGGACCTTCTCCCTCGTGGGGACATTTCCCACATCCCCATGAGGACAAAGGCTATTTTAAGTTTAGGATTAGGGTAAGGATTAGTGGTTGGGGTTAGGGTTAGGAGTTAGGTTTAGGGTTTTGGTTACAGGTTACGGGTTAAGGTATTAGTAAGGGTTAAGTTTAGGGTTAAGAGTTAGAGAAAATAGGATTTTGAATGGAAATAAATGTAATGTGCCCACGAGGATAAAAGAACGTGTGTGTGTGTGTGTGTGTGTGTGTGTGTGTGTGTGTGTGTGTGTGTGTTCACATGTACTGCACTAGTTGACGCATACAGTTACACCGTGAGGTTTGGGAACAGGTGCGGCCCTCCACTCTGTGTCAAATCTGAAAATCCCAGGCTGTCACGCGAGGAATGTGATCATTCTTTTTATTGCCTTCTGCTATACACATACAGCACAACCATGCAGAGTGAGAGGCGACTGAGCTGTGTGTGTGTGTGTGTGTGTGTGTGTGTGTGTGTGTGTGTGTGTGTGTGTGTGTGTGTGTGTGTGTGTGTGTGTGTGTGTGTGTGTGTGTGTGTGTGTGTGTGTGTGTGTGTGTGTGTGTGTGAACCAAGCAGTTTGAGAATAAACCGTCAGACGACAGGGTTGAGGTTGAGACAGTAACATTAGAGACTGAAGGAACCAAACCATTTTACAGTCCAAGAGGCAAGTGAAATGTGTGTGAAGGAGCATGTAGCCAAGGCAGTGAGGGTGAGATTCCTTCCTTCAAAAATCCTCTCTTCCCGTCTGAAGAGCCCTCATCGACAAAAGGGTTAGGTAGTTTGTATGCAGACGCAGAGAGGCTGTTGTCTCTGTCCTGGAGAGAGGGTTCACAATAACAGTAGTGGCACCACAACCAGTGCCTCAGTCACTTCCACTGGAACCAGTTTTCGAGCAAGCCTGCATGCATGTCTCTGTGTGGATATGGTAGGACTCACTGAGGATGATGTAGTACGTAGGATTTTTATACTGACTCCATTTATCCCTTTCCCCTTCTTTCTAAATCTCCATATCCCCATCTCCAGGTGCCAGGTCGTGTGGATGTGGAGGCGATGAAGGGGGAGGTGCTGAAGGTGTCTAACAGGACCTGTGAGAGTGTGACTGTGGTGGGTAACACCTTGGAGTGTACTGTCCCCATGGAGTTACGGGATGCCACCAATGAACTGGAGGTGGAGGTGAGGACAGACACACACGCACACACATAGACAGAGAGAGACAGAGAGAGAGCGAGAGAAAGACCTTGTACAGACACATGGACAAAAACACACTCCCTTCCAGCTAAACTCTCAGTGAACATTTCCAAACTACCTCCATTTGGTTTCTACTGAGTCCCCTCATCACCCCTAGTTAAACATTAGTGAGACCACCCTACCTTCCCTAGGATCTCTGAGCCCTCCACTTCAGCCCTTCACTTGAAACAGCCCCTTTTCTACAGAGACCTCTTCAGACCACTACCCCCCCCCCCCCTCCCCCCACACAGTCTAGCAGCACCCACTCCACAGCTCCATAAAGGCCTTGGGCAGCCACTGCATCCATACAGAGGGCTCTGTGTGTGGTGTGTCCGTGCGTGCATTTGTGTATGTGTCCATGACGACGGCGTTGTGTGTGTGTGTGCGCGCACGTGCTTGCGCGCAAGCGTGTGTGCTTGAAGCATGTGTGTGTGTCGTGTGTGCGTCCTGAGTGTTTGTATTGACAGCCCCTGCTTTGATAGATGCCTGCTTTGATAGATCATACAGTCATTTTTATCGTTCTGCTGCCTGGCATTTTATTACCACTAGGCGGGTAAATCCATGGATATCTCTGCATTCCTCCTGGCATTCCATCAACACCTCTCAACTTTTACTGGACTGTTCAACTCAGACTTCCAATATCTCCCAAAAAGTCGTCTCCCTCAAATAGAAATTTATCTGACACAAAATGCTTATGAATGTAATAACAATAGATTGTTCAACCATGAACTTTTGACTTTCCACATGATTTAAACCCTTAAAACGTTACAGGAACACTGAGCTGGGGCCTCATTTGTAAACATCGTGTACACACTAACAGTTTCTCGTGGTTGAAGTAGCTTTGTGCAAATGGGTAATATATGACTCGTGTATCATTCATAATGAAAACAGGTAGCCTAGTTAAATATAATAACAAGATGCAAACGTTTGCCGTTAGTGGTAAGAGCAAATGTTGGGGGGGGTTTCTTGTCTTTGCATTCGAAAAGAATTCGAAATAGACATATATTTCCTATTATTTACAGTATTCCATTTCCATGATCATTGCAGAATAGATTCCTCACCTATGACCTGTGATGGTTTCATAGGCTACTCGTGAAGTAGCCTATAGGCCTACAACAAGTTTGGACTGTCGACCATTCGTCCCATCTCTCATTGAATTGGACCCAGTTCACATTAGTAAATAGATGAGCTATTTCAAGTAGCCTATTTTGCTCTATGCTCACCTTTTCCCATTGACGTTTTTAGGCCACGTCTGAGTACTGTAATGTCACATTTCTCACGTAGACAATATTTCATTTAGAAACATAATACGTATGTATCATAACCATTGCAGAATACAATTCCTCAACCTTTTCTGGCCATGATGAGTTTATATTCCCGGAGTAGCCATGCACCAAATTACCGTGCGCATCGCTCATTTAATTGGGACTGTTAATCATTTCTCGTTTTTTGCTTGATGCATCGGACAGGGTGTGCGGTTTATAACACATTGAAGTGTGTAGGATTGTCGTTGCCTTTCAGAAACGGTCAGATACCGCTAATGTCACTGCAAAATAAAACCTTCTGCCAACTCCTCCAAAAGACGTTTGATCAAGTCGGCCATTCCTGTTTCCTTTAGATACTGTCTTAAGGGTGTTATTATCACCATAAAAGGTGAATGGGTGTTCTTCAGGACGAGTTATAATGGTTGTTCACGTGTGCACAGTTTTACGACAGGTCTGATTTCATAATGGGAAACTTGTATGACATTCACCAAGTTTATACATCTAAATATTTTTGTGCAGATCTTTCATGTTAAAATTACGCAACACGTATAAATGAGGCCCCTGGAGAGGAGACGGTGGCCGTGTCCGAATACCCATACTAGGGTATTACATACTTGGCAACTGCTTGTCATCCGACCGCAAGGTGCTACAGAGGGTAGTGTATACGGCCCAGTTCATCACTGGGGCCGAACTCCCTGCCTTCCAGGACCTCTATACCAGGCGGCGTTAAATACTCCAGCCACCCAAGTCATAGACGGTTCTCTCTGCTACCGCAGGGCAAGCGGTACTGATGCACCAAGTCTGGAACCACCAGGACCCTGAACAGCTTCTACCCCAAAGCCATAACACTGCTAAATAGTCAGTTAAATAGTTAACCAAACAGCTACCCGGACTCCTTGGATTGACCCTTTTTGCACTAAATTTTTTGACTCATCACATACGCTGCTGCTACTGTTTATTATCTGTCACTTTATTCATAGTTATATTTACATATCTACCTAATTACCTCGTACCCCTGCACATCGACCCAGTACTGGTATCCTTTGTATATAGCCAAGTTATCGTTACTCATTGTTTATCTATTATTACCATGCCATGAACCAAAAGGTTGTATGTTAAAATCCCAGGTGAGGAGATGAATATTAATTACTATATGAATTAACATGCACAATGTAATCATATAGGTCATATAGGTCAACATCATATAGGTTGAATACATCATTTGGAAACATTGTATGTAACCAGCTGCAGAGCCCTATTTAGGTAAGATGCTGAAATAATAATTTCTAGTTGAATGAACTTACTGTCTAAAACAAGTTGTCACGCTGGTATAAATGATTCGGGAGACAGGCGCAGCAATGCGTAATTGGGTTTTATTCAGCCCAAATTACGGTGTGCCGTGTAAAGGCACAGGAACGAAGACCAAACAAACACGTATACAAAACACAGGGTAGAAACCCAAACAAAAGAGCGAGGAGTACCTCGAATAAATACAGTTGAAGTCGGAAGTTTAAATACATCTTAGCCAAATACATTTAAACTCTGTTTTTCACAATTCCTGACATTTAATCCAAGTAACAATTCCCTGTCTTAGGTCAGTTAGGATCACCACTTTATTTTAAGAATGTGAAATGTCAGAATAATAGTAGAGAGAATTATTTATTTCAGCTTTTATTTCTTTCATCACATTCCCAGTGGGTCAGAAGTTTACATACACTCAATTAATATTTGGTAACATTGCCTTTAAATTGTTTAACTTGACTTTTAACTTAACACAATAAGTTGGGTGAATTTTGGCCTGTTCCTCCTTACAGAGCTGGTGTAACTGAGTCAGGTTTCTAGGCCTTCTTGCTTGCACATGCTTTTCAGTTCTGCCCACAAATGTTCTATAGGATTGAGGTCAGGGCTTTGGGATGGCCACTCCAATACCTTGACTTTGTTGTCCTTAAGCCATTTTGCCACAACTTTGGAAGTATGCTTGGGGTCATTGTCCATTTGGAAGACCCATTCACAACCAAGCTGTTGCAAACCATAGTTTGGAGTTTTTATGGCGGTTTTGAAGAAGTGGCTTCTTCCTTGCTTAGTGGCCTTTCAGGTTATGTCGATATAGGACTCGTTTTACTGTGGATATAGATACTTTTGTACCTGTTTCCTCCAGCATCTTCACAAGGTCCTTTGCTGTTGTTCTGGGGTTGATTTGCACTTTTCGCACCAATGTACGTTCATCTCTAGGAGACCGAACGCATCTCCTTCCTGAGCGGTATCACGGCTGCATGGTCCCATGGTGTTTATACTTGCATACTATTGTTTGTACAGATGAGCGTGGTACCTTCAGGCGTTTGGAAATTGCTCCCAAGGATTTTTTCTGAGGTCGGCTGATTTCTTGATTTTCCCATGATGTCAAGCAAAGAGGCACTGAGGGTAGGTAGGCCTTGAAATACATCCACAGGTACACCTTACTTGTGTCATGCACAAAGAAGATGTCCTAACCGACTTGCCAAAACTATAGTTTGTTAACAAGAAATTTGTGGAGTGGTTGAAAAATGAGTTTTAATGACTGCACACACGCCACAATGATTAACACACGGGACGAGACCCGTAATCATCTGCGCAATCCACAAAGGCACGAAAGCCCAAAACACACAGCACAGGTACTCACACGCACCAATGGACATTGTAACAATAATCAACAAGACCATGGACACCAAAGGGCACATACATACAAATACTAATCAGTGGGAATAGGAGACAGGTGTGCGTGATGAAAGTTCCGGAGGGATCCGTGACACAAGTTGAGCAAACACATCATTTAAAGTTTCAAGTCGGAGCTAAGTTTGGACCAACTAAAAACGTTTAAGTTCAGGTAACACTTTGATCAAAAAGTTGAGTCAACTTAAAAAGGCTGTGGAACCAGTTACTTAATAGTAATCAGTTGAAACAACTAGAATTGATTTACAGTGTGCATGTGCGCGCATCGGTATTTCCCCTAGGGAAAAAAAAAAAAAAAAAAAAGATTATCTAGAAAGTAGTTGTACATCTCACTCACTGTTCTCCTCTCCTTTCTGTGTGTGTGTGTTGTGTGTGCGTAGTGGCGTCAGGCATCGTCTTCAGTGAGTCTGGGAAGAGTGATGTTGGCTCATGAACAGGACTACAGAGGGCTGATAGCTGGCTGTGTGTGTGTCAGCCTGTTTCTTCTTCTGCTGCTCGCTCTATTCATCTGGAAAAGGAGGAACAAGCACATTGACGGTACTACGTGTGTTATTATAGAAATGTGATATACAGGATTTACTATGTTTTTGTTTGTGTGGGTTTTGTGTGCGTGTGTACGTTTGCACGTGTGTCCACCTCCTACTAGCCGTGTTGGGCTGTGGGGTTGGGATGGCTGTGGGGTTGCTGGAGATGTTGTGCTGACTGGCTGGTCACGATGGGAGAAATGGTGGAGCGCTCTGTCCTTCTCCTTCAATGACTGTGTTCTCTCTCTCTCTCTCTCTCTCTCTCTCTCTCTCCCTTTCTCTGGTCCTACCTTCTCCCTCCACCTTTACCCCATCTTTCCCTATCGCTCACCTCTCTCTGCCACCCCTCTCTTCCCTACATCTCATCACATTCCCTACATCCAATCCTCTACCTACCTACCTCCCTCCCTCTCTCTCTCTCTCTTGCCCAAACACCCACCCACCACCCCTCCCCTCCCCCCTCTTCTCCGCCTCTCCATCTCTCTGGTCTCTAGATCTGGCTGAGGGTAAGGTTTGGTATGATGGCCGAGCTCACATTCAGCACTTGGACATGTTGGCAAACGCACGAAGCGTCAGCCCTACTAACGAAATGGTGTCCCACGAGTCGGTGGACTATAGAACCACCCTGCTGGAGGGTACGTTTCCTGACATGGCCCTAATCCTAACACTAACCCTGTCCTAACACTAACACTGACCTTATAACCCTGTACTAACAATGCTCGCTTTCCTTTCCTAAACTTAAAGTGGCTATTTGTATTTGAAACATTTACAAACTGTACTCGACTGCCATTGTTTCGGTAAAAAGCTGAGGAATGGGGCTGGAGGAATGTAACGACTCTCAAATTCATAGTCAGAGCAATGGATGCATTGACAGACCATCCATGATATCAACACTACAGATGCAACCATGTTTTGAGGCTGTACAGTGTTTGTTTACATTTACTTTGCTTTTAAACTTTGGAGTAAAACAAGTTTATATTTTGGGTTATGACAGTTGAGCTAAGCTTATAAAGTATTTACACATTATTTTCTTCAAGAATCAATGGGTACATATGATTAATTTATAACAACAAAAAAAAAATTGATGTAGCAATGATTGACCCCTTTAAACTTCTAACTCGTAAGTTCATAACCCAGAGATGTGCTGCAACTTCTAAGGACTAGAGTGGTCCATCCCTGCATGAACCTCTTTCAATATAACCCCAACTGTTTCCACTCATTCGAGCAACACTGACATAAAGGGAAGAAAGCAACGTAACTACCTTTCTCACTTTCCTCTACATGTACTGGACAGGGCTCAAGTTCTCCCTCTTCCGTTCTGTAACCATGACTCTCTCTGGCATCGCTCTGTGATCATCTGACCTAACGCTGACCTCTAACCCTGACACCCTGTAGTAATTGACCTTTGGCTATATTGTTTCAGACCAGGGCGTGGAGAGGCCAGAGTCGTGCAGGGGGGCTCCCCCCATCTACGGGGGCCATGGGGAACTCCTGTCCCCCAGGCTGGGGCTGGGTGGCATGGGGATGGGGATAGGTCTGGGGGTGGAGGGGGAGCTGGTGTCCCCTCTCCTGTCGGCCTCGGTCCACATCGACACGTCCCAGCTGCACCCTGACCTGCTGAAGGAGGTTCAACATGTGGTCATCGCTAGGGAACACCTGCTGTTACACCTAAGCCAGGTCATAGGCAGAGGTGAGTGGGATGATCATACATGTGTGTGGGATAGACATATATAGGATAGACATGTACAGGGATGGATGGATGGATGGATGGATAGTCCAGGAGGCAGGAGGGGGACAGGGAGAGCAGGTAGCTGACGAGTGGTGGCTATTCAGCAGCCTGATGGTCTGGGGGTAGAAGCTATTGGCCATTCTGACAATTTTTGTCATGATTCTCCTATACTGCCCACGTCTGAGTGATGGAAATGGGGAGAACAGGCCATGGCTCAGGTGGCTGGGGTCCTACCTTCCCTGTAGGCGTGTCATCATTTTTGGTAATCAGGCCTACTACTGTCATGTCGTCAGCGAACTTGATGATGGGGTCGGAACTGTGTCTACTATACATACTTCTGATACATGAAAAGACACCCACATCCATGAACACACACACCTACGCACACATTACCTTAACGTACACCAAATGGCCAAAAGTATGTGGTCACCCCTTCAAATGTTTTCAGCTGAAAGACCCCCCGAGCTTACCCATGATGTTGTCCAACGATTTAACTCAATAAGTCATAGTTTTAGTCAAAGTACACTAGATATACAAAAGTATGTGGACAACCCTTCAAATGAGTGGATTTGGCTACTTTAGCCACACCTGTTGCTGACACATGTATAAAATAGAGCACACAGCCATGCAACCTCCATAGACAAACATTGGCAGCAGAGTGGCCTTACTGGAGAGCTCAGTGACTTTCAATGTGGCACCGTCATAGGATGCCACCTTTCCAACTAGTCAGTTTGTCAAATTTATGTTCTGCTGGAGCTGCCCAGGTCAACTGTAAGTGCTGTTATTGTGAAGTGGAAATGTCTAGGAACAACAACGGCTCAGCCGCGAAGTGGTAGGCCACACAAGCTCACAGAACGGGACTACCGAGCGCTGAAGATCATAGCGGGTAAAAATCTCTGTCCTAGGTTGCAACACTCACTACCGAGTTCCAAACTGCCTCAGGAAGCAACTTCAGCACAATAACTGTTAGTTGGAAGCTTCATGAAATGTGTTTCCATGGCCGAGCAGCCGCACACAAGTCTAAGATCACCATGCACAAATCCAAGCGTCGGCTGGAGTGGTGTAAAGCTCGTCGCCATTGGACTCTGGAGCAGTGGAAATGCGTTCTCTGGAGGGATGAATCACGCTTCACCATCTGGCAATCCGACTGACAAATCTGGGTTTGGCGGATGCCAGAATCTACCTGCCCGAATGCATAGTGCCAACCGTAAAATTTGATAGAGGAGGAATAATGTTTTCCATGGTTTGGGCTAGGCCCCTTAGTTCCAGTGAAGGGAAATCTTAACGCTACAGCATACAATGACATTCTAGACGATTCTGTTCTTCCAACTTTGTGGCAATAGTTTGAGGAAGGCCCTTTGCTGTTTCAGCAGGACAATGCCCCTGTACACAAGGCGAGGTCCATACAGAAATGGTTTGTTGAGACCTGTGTGGAAGAACTTGACTGGCCTGAACAGAGCCCTGATCTCAACCCCATCGAACACATTTGGGATGAATTGGAACACAGACTGTGTGCCAGGCCTAATCGCTCAACATCAGTGCCGGATCTCACTAATGCTCTTGTGGCTGAATGGAAGCAAGTTCCCGCAGCAATGTTTCCACGTCTAATGGAAAGCCTTCCCAGACGAGGAGTGGAGGCTGTTATAGCAGCAAAGGGCGGACCAACTCCAAATGAATGCCCATGATTCTGGAATGAGATGTTCGACAAGCCGGTGTCCACATACAAGTAGTGTATACTCAGACTCGGACTTTAGGGGATCTGTAGGTCTCAACCATGGTAATATCAGAATCCATCCCCATAGGGGATACACCTAAATACAGTATTCACCATGTTAGAGCTTAGTGACCAACATAATCAAACCACCAGGTTTGACATTCAGATATGACAACAGAAAAAGGAGAAAGGCCTTTCTTTGTTATTAACATCCGCACAATGTTCAGGGACAATGCTCCCCCCAAAAATCCCCCCCTCCCCCTTGACTCGGCCCTCAGGGAAGCCTGGAGATTCTGAAGCAGGATTATGGGGTGGCGTGGGATGATTTATTCCCGGGTAGAATTCCGAGCACCATTGTTTATCCGTGTGGTGTAACCCGAGCCCTCAGTGCATCTGCAAGGATCGTGATGGGAGAACACCTCAGAGTTCTCTACACTCCTTAGCTTTTAATAGCCCAACACCCTTGCAAAGCTGCACTGAGCCCCCCAGACCACATATAATAAAGGCCACAGTAACTCAGATATGGGGCGATATGGCCTCTAATGAACCCTATTGAACTAAACTGAAGGGAATGAATGGGCGCCTCAAGTAGAGCTTCATAGAAGTAATCGAGACTTCAACAAAGGGGAATCTAGCTTTTCAGCCTGCCTGACTCCCCTGAACAAGGCAGTTAACCCACTGTTCCTAGGCCGTCATCGTAAACAATCATTTGTTCTTAACTGACTTGCCTAGTTAAATAAAGGTTAAATTAAATAAATAAATAAGTACTTTTTTTTTTAAATTGCTCCATTGACTTACTGGTCTAAAGAAGTATGTCTATAAAAAAACAAGGGTTTCAGCATCAAGCATTCCTCTAACAGCAAGTACTCTGTTTCTAGCTTATTTTGACACCCATTTGAGCTTCATCTCTTCTTCTTCTTCTCTCTCTTTTTTTCTTCACAGGTCACTTTGGATGTGTGTTCCATGGGACCTTGTTAGAGGCTGACGGTCAGAAACAGCACTGTGCCATCAAGTCCCTCAACCGTGAGTACAGACCACAGCATGACCAAAAGAACCACATCACAAAGTCACTTGACCAGGGTTGTGTTCAGACACAAAACGAGAGAAAACCTTTTGAAGCTAAGGGGTTCCGACTTGGACGTGGTTGGATGATCAAAAACAGAAAAGGCCAGATCTTCATCTGGAACATGGCCAAAGATACAATAATAATGCTAAGATGAGCTCCGTACCTACACCGTGGATTCCAGTTGAAACACACCTGACTAACCATGTCCAAAATTCAACCATATAAGCAGAATCCAACCTCAGTCATCCCCTATTCATTCATTCAA
This sequence comes from Oncorhynchus mykiss, assembly GCF_057628025.1. Lineage (NCBI taxonomy): Eukaryota > Metazoa > Chordata > Actinopteri > Salmoniformes > Salmonidae > Oncorhynchus > Oncorhynchus mykiss. Next base: position 50,895,466 of record NC_143022.1, on the reverse strand, counting down.
ATTTCATAGCTATGATGTGATATGATATCATAGCAACAATGCAATGCCACAATAACATTAGAGGGCCTTATCTCATTCCAGCTGGGCTCTTGACACACAACACACACACACACACACACAATGACACACACAGCCGCAGCGGTGTGGCCTGTGGAAGGATGATTGAGATGAATGGGCTCCTGGCGACGAGGATGACATTAGGGTCCCCCTGTCTCTAATCGTGTAACCTGTCACTTTACCCTGGGAGATTAATGTCCTAGATAAGGCTTTGGTGAGATCTGCCTGCTGGACTGGTGGTAACCCATAGCGATTGAGGGCACTCGGCTGGTAACCCATAGCGATAGAGTTACCTCTGCCTTTCGTTTAGACATTGTTCTCTGAGCCTTGGCCTTCTCATTGAGTTTACAGTGACCTGAAGTTCCCCAGGGAACTTTAAAGAAAACGAAGTTCCCTGGGGAACTGTGTCACTGTCTTGGCAAAGACACAGTGTTTTCGGTGAATATTGTAGGTGATGTCACCATGTTGTTTCTGCAATACAGAAAAGTGTAGTTTGAACTCTTGCAGCTTAACAGTCGTATTGTCTTCTTTCTTTTTTTTTAACTCAGCATTAAATGCCAAGTCTTCTTTTTTCCGTTTGAGTGTGTCGTCATCTGGTAGTTCCAGTGAAAGGGCAATCAGCTGTTTTATCTTAGCTAAATGAGATTCCGTTTTAAACGAGATTAGAAGAGAGGGGAGGGGGAAAGAGCAGTGACACCAGGAGCACTGATTCGATTGGGTAATGGGAGTGTTGCGTAGCGGTTGCCTATAGGTTTGGTTTAGGGTCACAGTCCCAATGCTCAGACAGCCTGAAGACTGGCTCCTCATGGGCTGCTAACTAAGGTTTAGATGGCACGGTAAAGAGATTTAGGTTTATGGCTCCAGGGCCTGTTTTGTTTGCGTTTTTGGTGGTGGCAATGCATGATTATAATAAAGACTTTAATGTCAGGATGTTGTGTAAAAGAGAATGTGTTCTCTTTTCAGTAACTTGGCTAAATAAGTAAACAAGTCATTCTGTAATATCTTGCCGGGTTGTCAGGGATCACTGACCTGGAGGAGGTGTCTCAGTTCCTGAAGGAGGGGATCATCATGAAGGACTTCAGCCACCCCAACGTGCTGTCTCTACTAGGGATCTGTCTGCCCACTGAGGGCTCTCCTCTGGTGGTGCTGCCGTACATGAAGCACGGAGACCTCAGGAACTTCATACGGGAAGAGACACATGTACGACACACACACACACACACACACACACACACACACACTCTGGTCATACATGAAGTAATGTCAGACAAAGTCCAATGCAGCTGAAACATTTGTATATGTAGGTACAGGAGTAAAGCACTGAAGCAGCATTTCCCGTGTGTGAGCTTTTCTTTCTGTATTTATGTGCTTTACTTCCTATATGAAGTATTTTTTTCCCCCCCAGCACCAGTGGATACATTTGGGACGTGTATCTCACCTCCACCCTCTTCCTTGTTTCTTTAGAACCCCACAGTGAAGGACCTGATGGGCTTTGGTCTGCAGGTGGCCCGGGGCATGGAGTATCTGGCCAGCAAGAAGTTTGTCCACAGAGACCTAGCCGCAAGGAACTGCATGTAAGATCTGGAACCAACTGTCAAATGCAACCTCAAACACTCAGTGTGTGAACGTGTACCCATCTTTGTAGTGAGAGAGGCATACAGTCATGCATACTTTGAGATTCCGCATTGGAAAAGACGCCATTTTGGCTCCAACCATTACAATATACTATAAGAATGTTCGGATCCAACATGGCTGTCAGTTTCCCTAGCGCTGTTTGCATGCTGTAAAGCTGTTGTTGACCCCATCCCTCTCTCTCTCTCTCCTAGGCTGGATGAAAGCTACACAGTGAAGGTGGCAGACTTTGGCCTGGCCAGGGATGTGTATGATAAGGAGTACTACAGCATCCACAACAAGAGTGGAGTCAAACTACCTGTCAAGTGGATGGCCCTGGAGAGCCTGCAGACACACAAGTTCACCCCAAAGTCAGATGTGGTGAGAGACTACCCAAGCACACACATCAAATCAAAATCAAATCAAATGTTATTGGTCACATAAAAATATTTAGCAGATGTTATTGCGGGTGTGGCGAAATACACACAAATCCAAAAGGAAAATAATGGAATTAAGAAATATATAAACATTAAGACGTGCAATGACTAAATTACAGTAGCATATATTGCAGTATATACATATGAAATGAGTTAAGCAGTATGTAAACATTATGAAAGTGACTAGTGTTCCATTATTAAAGTGACCAGTGATTCCATGTCTATGTATAGAGGGCAGCAGCCTCTAAGGTGCAGGGTTGAGTAACCGGGTGGTAGCCGGCTAGTGAAGGCTATTTAACAGTCTGATGGCCTTGAGATAGAAGCTGTTATTCAGTCTCTCGGTCCCAGCTTTGATGCAGCTGTACTGGCCTTGCCTTCTGGATGATAGAGGGATGAACAGGCCATGACTCGGGTGGTTGATGTCCTTGATGATCTTTTTGGCCTTCCTGTGGCATCCGGTGCTGTAGGTGTCCTGGAGGGCAGGTAGTTTTTCCCCTGGTGATGCGTTGGGCACCCTCTGGAGAGCCCTGCAGTTGTGGGCGGTGCAGTTGCCATACCAGGCGGTGATGCAGCCCAACAGGATGCTCTCAATTGTGCATCTGTAAAAAAAAAAATTGTGCATCTGTTTGTGAGGGTCTTAGGGGACAAGCCAAATTTCTTCAGCCTCCTGGGGTTGAAAAGGCGCTGTTGCACCTTCTTCACCCCACTGCCTGTTTCGGTGGACCATTTCACATCATCAGTGATGTGTATGCAGAGGAAATTGAAGCTTTCTCCACTGCGGCCCGTCAATGTGGATAGGGGGTTGCTCCCTCTGCTTTTTAATGTCCACGATCAGCGCCTTCGTTTTGTTGACGTTGAGGGAGTGGTTATTTTCCTGGCACCACTCCGCCAGGGCCCTCAGCTCCTACCTGTAGGCTGTCTTGTCATTGTTGGTAATCAGGCCTACTGTAGTTGTGTCATCTGCAAACTTGACAATTGAGTTGGAGGTGTGTGTGGCCACGCAGTCATGGGTGAACAGGGGGCTGAGTACGCAACCTTGTGGGGCCCAGTGTTGAGGATCAGCGGAGTGGAGGTGTTGTTGCCGACCTTCACCACCTGTGGGTAGCCCGTCAAGAAGTCCAAGACCCAGTTGCAAAGGATGAGGTTCAGACCCAGGGCCCTGAGCTTGATGATTAGCTTAGAGGGTACTATGGTGTACGAGGCGATAGTCATGCACACACACTCAGGCACACACGCATGTACCGTGCCAGTCAAAAGTTTGGACACACCTACTCATTCAAGGGTTTTCTTTATTTTTACTATTTTCTGCATTGTAGAATAATAGTGAAGACATCAACATTATGAAATAACATATAATAAATCATGTAGTAACGCACTTTTTTAAAACAAATCTAAATATATTTTATATTTGAGATTCTTCGAAGTAGTCACCCTTTGCCTTGATGACAGCTTTGCAGGCTTTGGATTTTCTCAACCATCTTAATGAGGTAGTTACCTGGAATGCATTTCCGTACATTTGTGGAATTTCTTTCCTTCTTTTAGCGTTTGAGCCAGTCATTTGTGTTGTGACAAGGTAGGGGTGGTATACAGAATATAGCCCTATTTGGTAAAAGGCCATGTCCGTATTATGGCAAGAACAGCTCAAATAAGCAAAGAGAAACGAGAGTCCATCATTAATTTAAGACATGAATGTCAGTCAATCAAGAACATTTCAAGAACTTTTGCAAAAACCATCAAGAACAGTTGCAAAAACCATCAAGCGCAATGATGAAACTGGTGTTCATGAGGACCAACACAGGAAAGGAAGACCCAGAATTACCTCTGCTACAGAGGATAAATACATGAGAGTTAACTGCACCTCAGATTGCAGCCCAAATAAATGCTTCACAGAGTTCAAGTAACAGACACATCTCAACATCAACTGTTCAGAGGAGACTGTATGGATCAGGCCTTCATGGTCGAACTGCTGCAAAGAAACCTTTACTAAAGGGCACCAATAAGAAAAGACTTGCTTGGGCCAAGAAACATGAGCAATGTACATTAGACTTGTGGAAAATCTGTCTTTTGGTCTGAGTCCAAATTTGAGATTTTTGGTTCCAACAGTCTTTGTGAGACGCAGAGTAGGTGAACGGATTATCTCCTATGTGTGGTTCCCACCGTGAAGCATGGAGGAGGAGGTGTGATGGTGTGGGGGTGCTTTGCAGGTGACACTGTCAGGGATTTATTTCGAATTAAAGGCACACTTAACCAGCATGGCTACCACAGCAGTCTGCAGTGATTCGCCATCCCATCTGGTTTGCCGTTAGTGGGACTATTTGTTTTTCAACAGGACAATGACGCAACACACCTCCAGGCTGTATAAGGGCTATTTGACCAAGAAGGAGAGTGATGGAGTGCTGCATCAGATGACCTGGCCTCCACAATCACCCGACCTCAAACCAATTGAGACAGTTCGGGGTGAGTTGGACCGCAGAATGAAGGAAAAGCAGCCAACAAGCGCTCATCATATGTGGGAACTTCTTCAAGACTGTTGGAAAAGCATTCCAGGTGAAGCTGGTTGAGAGAATGCCAAGAGTATGCAAAGCTGTCATCAAGGCAAAGGGTGGCTACTTTTAAGAATCTAAAATCTTAAAGATATTTTGATTTGTTTAACACTTTTTTGGTTAGTACATGATTCCATATGTGTTATTTCATAGTTTTGATGTCTTCACTTGTAGAAAATAGTAAAAAATAAAGAACAAAATGCTTGAAGGAGTAGGTGTGTCCAAACTTTTGACTGGTACTGTATATACACTACTACTCACTCCTTCATTCACTTACAGTATTACGTAATCATTCTCCCGTCTATTCTAACACACACACGATGATAACCTGTGATAAATAAGTAGCAAGCTTAATTCTTTGGAACTTAATCAGAGCTCCATCCTCTCAACCCCTCGAACTCCACTCTGCCTTAACAAACCACCACTGTACCGTTCCATCTCTGGTTGAGGTATATAGGTTTAGCTTGTCACTCTCTGCTACAGTATCTGTCTGTGATCTCACTAAGGTTAGCTGATTTTAACACTCTTCCCGGCTGGCTGCTCTCATCACTGAAGGCCAGAAGGGAAATGATCTCATTAGGACTGACTGTGTTTGAAATGACACCCTATTCCCTATATGGTGCGCTTCTTTTGACCAGGACCTATAGGGAATATAGTGCCATTTCAGATGCAGCCTGTGATGTACTGTGATGTGATCTGATGTGTAATTGGTCCATCTGGTGTTCAATGTTTCAGTGGTCGTTTGGCGTGTTGCTATGGGAACTGATGACCCGGGGAGCCCCGCCGTATTCGGACGTCAACTCTTTCGACATCACTGTGTTCCTACTGCAAGGGAGACGGCTGCTGCAGCCAGAGTTCTGCCCTGACCCACTGTGAGTGAACACACACACACACAAACACACATTCATATACAGTACGCACACACATCACGCGTGCACGCGTGTACACACACACACACACACACACACACACACACACAGGCAGTGCACACACACACGCACTGTGAGTGGAAAGTGTGTGTGTGTCCACTGGTCACACACACACTCATAAACAAACACACATGCATACTTACACCCATCAAGCTTATACCCAACCACTCCCAAATACAATGTGCAGACAGATGCTTTCAGTATTAATAAAAGTGTATTCCTACGCACACATATGCCCACACACACTCCTGTCTTTCACCTTGACCAATGCACATAGGGATGGCTCAGTAGTGCTTGTCCTTGACAGAGACATTGAGATGAACAGAGGCCCATTGTTAACACCACCCTTACGTACTGCATGGTCTGCTTGAAGAAAAAGACTGAGACGGACAGATATGTAGACAGGGAAGGGGACGGACGGACAGAGGGAGGGATGCAGACAGCCAGATGGAGGGAGGGAGGGAGGGAGGGAGGGAGGGAGGGAGGGAGGGAGGGAGGGAGGGAGGGAGGGAGGGAGGGAGGGAGGGAGGGAGGGAGGGAGGGAGGGAGGGAGGGAGCCAGACAGAGAGTTAGGGAGAGAGAGAATTGTGTAAACTATAACGCATATATAACTACTGAATCAATCAGGTCACTACAGACATTAGATCTTCCTTAATCTCCCCCAATCTGTAAAAACAACATGTTTCCAAGTACGAACTACAATTATTTCGTGAAAATAAAATACTATCTCCCTATTCATCTCCGCAAGTCAGGGGGAGTTTTCAGGTGAGGTGTAAATCCTGGTATAGATTCAGCCAAGCGGAGAGCAAAACGGAATAATCCATAACCATTCATATGTCTTTTTTCATGAACATTCACTGACATGCAGTATTTCCAGAATGAATGGGGCCCTGTGGCAAAACTGTCAAAACTACACTGAACAAAAATATAAACGCAACATGTGAAGTGTTGGTCCCATGTTTCATGAGCTGAAATAAAAAATCCCAGAAATGTTCTACATGCACAAAAAACGTATTTCTCTCAAATTGTGTGCACAAATTGGTTTACATCCCTATTAGTATGCATTTCTCCTTTGCCAAGATAATCCATCCACCTGACAGATGTGGCTTATCAAGAAGCTGACTAAACAGCATGATCATAACACAGGTGCACCTTGTGCTGGGGGAAATTAAAAGACCACTCTAACATGTGCAGTTTTGTCACACAACACAATGCCACAGATGTCTCAAGTTTTGGCTTGGCTTGGCTCCCCAGTGGGCGGCGGGCCTGGCTCTCAAGTGGGTGGACTTATGCCCTCCCAGGCCCACCCATGGCTGTGCCCCTGCCCAGTCATGTGAAATCCACAGATTAGGGCCTAATTTATTTATTTCAATTGACTGATTTCCTTATATCAAATCAAATTTGATTGGTCACATACACATATTTAGCAGATGTAATTGCAGGTGTAACAAAATGTTATATGAACTGTAACTCAGTAAAATTGTTGAAATTGTGTGCATGTGGCGTTATACTTTTGTTCAGTATAAATGTGGCTACTAAATATCTAAGTGAGCAAAACATATGTACATAATTGTATTTCACCTGCATATCGGCTTATCCATGCATCAAAATTTTATCCTAACCACCTCCCCTCCCTTATCTCCCACCCCAGGTATAACGTGATGGTCGAGTGCTGGCACCCCAAGTCGGAGAGGAGGCCCACCTTCTCAGAGCTGGTATCCCTTATCAACGGCATCTTCTCCAGCTTCAGCGGAGAGCACTACATCCTTCTCAACACCACCTATGTCAACATAGACAAGATGAGCCCCTACCCCCCTCTCATCTCCTCATCCTCCTCTTCCTCCTCCACCCTTCAGGGCCACCCCCTGGAGCGAGACTGCTGCACCTGAGAGAGAGGGAGTGATGGAGAGAAAGAAAGAGAGAGAGAGAGAGGGAGAGATGAAAGAAAAATAGTTAAGGAGAAAAGGAGAGGGCATGGGGAGAGATTGAAGACAAGGGGGTAAAAGGAGGGTAGGAAAAGAATGAGTTTGACAGAGTAAGAAAGAGAGAGAAAAGAGTGGGCTTGAGGCGGCGAAGCCGTTGGGTCGCTTGGGAACTGTATGTGACTGACAGACAGACACTGGACAAACTCTGTGTACGCTGGCTGAGAAAAGACAGTTTAAGGACACTGACACGTGCCGTGCCTACTTCACATGTGTGTAATGTATGTATACTGACCAATGACCAACCAAACAAACATCACTGTACGCCTGAGGCCTGTATGAACTGTTAGGTCGATCTTGGCCTCCCTCTGCTCTTTAACCTAGAACTTGCTCTAGACCCTCCCATGACCTTTTACCCTGGTATGCCCTTGGAGCCTGACTTCAGGAGGTCAGGCTTCTCGTCTCTCTCTACCACATACAATTTGGAGACATAGGAGAACCTTTTCAATGAACAAAGCCTATAGAATTCTATAGAAGCACATTGTGTGTATCAAGTACAAGTGACTCACCCAACATTTCAACAACTCCCGTGCCAAAGAGGGACCGGATGATTTTTGGAGACATTTCCGCTTGTTAATGGGTGGCATGTGTATGGCGATATGGCGAAGGGCCACACTGCCACTGAATTCCCCTCTCTTCCCACCTCTCCTCACATGCCTCCTCGCATACATCCCTAAGCACTAGGACTGAATGAAGAAAGTCCCAGCTCCAGCCTCCAGGGGATGTTCTCACTAACCGAGGTGGCGGTGCAGATTGGCTGGCAGAAGGAACAATTTGCTGCCCGTGTGCAGTAGGCTACACTGGATACTTCTTTATGTGTGTAATTATCTTTGACGATTCTCTTTTGATGTGCTTCTTTCAAAACATCTCGCTGCTTCATTGCTGTGAGTGACTCACCTTTTAGGAATCTGCAGACGTTTCCCAGTTGAAATGTGTATTTTTTTTTTGCCTCGGTTGGACTTGAACCGGCCCGTCATAATGTCTACATAGCATGTGTCATAGCAGTTCATGCAAGCTCAGCCTGAAAACAACTGACATAATCATGTTTTAGACTTCAGAGAGTCAAGTGGGGGGAAACTGGAGACACGTTGGAACATTTGATGTTTTTTTGGGCATCATAGTACTACGTCAGTTGGAACAAGTGTTTTTACTGTCAATCATGACTTCATCGCGGCGTTGTTACACACTGCTATGTCGACATTTTGAAAGGCCACTTCAAGTTAAAACGTGACCATTTTGCCTCTCCTGTGTGAAGCGTTTGTCTTTTTGTTACTATGGCTGCTGTTCTGTTTTAAATGATCAGGCCAGCAATGGACAGATATGAATGTTTGCTCAAATAAATGTTTAAAGAACTGTACTATATTTTTTATAATGCCTTTTATTATGAAAATGAGCCTAAATAAATGGTCGGCCCAATAGAATAATGCCCGAACTGAGCAGTGGTGCCACAACAACGACCAATCAACTTCAGTGAATGAACCACTGCCTTCTGTACAAAAATGATAAATGTTAACACCTCTGTGGATGTGTCTTCTATATGTAGGATTTAACTGTGGTAAATGTGTGTGTATGTATACTGTCTGACAGGTGATTGTTGTGGGTACAGCACAGTACAAACAACCGATACTGTACAGTCATTGAACAACTGGAGCTAGCAAGTTCACGTCCTTAACTATTAGACTGTTCTAGATGTTCCTATTGGTAACTAAATGGCTTGTAAATCCATGACTTTTGTCCATTAATATGCCATTGAGCTCACTGTCAGTGCAGTGTGAGCATATATATGAAGCACTGTTTAGGGATTGTCTATGAAAATAGTGATGGTACATATGTTGTTACTATGTTATGTCATCTGACTGACTCGGTGTAATAAAACTATATTATCAGTGTGGACATGTCAAATACTGTATCTGTACATTCTTTATTTGACCAGGCAAAGATCATTTTTATGATGTCACAGTGCCTTTGGAAAATATTTAGGCCCCTTGCCTTTTTCCACATTTTGTCACATTACAGACTTATTCTAAACTTGATTACATTAAAAAAAAATCCTCAGCAGTCTACACACAATATCCCATAAAGACAAAGTAAAAACATTTTTTTTGTATTTTTGCAAATATATTATAAATAAACTGAAATACCTTATTTATATAAGTATTCAGACCCTTGCAATGAGAATCGAATTTGAGATGTTTTTACAACTTGATTGGAGTCCACCTGTGGTAAATTCAATTGATTGGACATGATTTGGAAAGGCACACCTGTCTATATAAGGTTCCACAGTTGAAGGTGACCAAGAACCTGATGGTCACTCTGACAGAGCTCTAGATTTCCTCTGTGGGGATGGGAGAACCTTCCAGAAGGACAACCATCTCTGCAGCACTCCACCAATCAGGCCTTTATGGTAGAGTGGCCAGACGGAAGCCACTCCTCAGTCAAAGGCACATGACAGCCCGCTTGGAGTTTGCCAAAAGGAACCCAAAGACTCTCAGACCAGGAGAAACAAGATCCTCTGGTCTGATGAAGCCAAGATTGAACTCATTGGTCCGAATGCCAAGCCACATGTCTGGAAGAAACCTGGCACCATCCCTACGGTGAAGCATGGTGGTGGCAGCATCATGCTGTGGGGATGCTTTTCAGCGGCAGGGACTGGGAGACTAGTCAGGATCGAAGCAAAGATGAATTCTAGAAGGTGATGATCCTTGATGAAAACCTACTCAGGACCTCAGACTGGGGTGAAGGTTCACCTTCCAACAGGACAACAACCGTAAGCACATAACCAATACAACGCAGGAGTGGCTTTGGGAGAAGTCTCTGAATGTCCTGAATGTCCTCCCCATCCAACCTGACAGAGCTTGAGAGGATCTGCAGAGAAGAATGGGAGAAACTCCCCAAATACAGGTGTGCCAAGCTTGTAGCGTCACACCCAAGAACAATCGATGCTGTAATCGCTGCCAAAGGTGCTTCAACAAAGTACTTATATAAAATTGATTAAATAAAAGTATTTAATCAATTTTAGAATAAGCCTGTAACGTAACAACATTTGGAAAAAGACAAGGGGTCTGAATACTTTCCGAAGACACTGTATGTTACATATGCTGCTTCAGTCGTTCTACTCATTGCCTCATCTACCTACCGATAGCTTCAGAGTATCCACAGGGTGGATGGGTGGATTACTTCATATCTGTCCACTAAGGAGTCAAGTGGCTTCAGTTTCAAATTAATTAATTTAACATTTATTTAACCAGTGGCTTCAGTTTCAAATTCATTTATTTAACCAGGACATCTCCTGAGGGAGAGAACCGAAATATAGAAAAACCTGGTTCTTGCTGAGAGTTGGGGGGGGGGGGGGGCACACACACAATTATAGGTGCTCAGAATACTGGGTTTTATGACCCTGTGTTAACAAAGTGTTTTAAAAAAGTAACATTTGAATGGTAGTGGACATTGAATTTGACTGATTGGAACTCCTGTTTGGACAACATGTAGGAATATACATTTACGACCCGTACCTTTTGTCTCTATCCTGTTAGCTTTGTTCTCACTCCTTCAGCCTTCTCTGCTCTCATTGGCTAGTGGTGACCTCTGACCCCTCACCTTTCTTTACCCTCTCCTCTTTTGTATTGCTGTCTAGACAAGCCTGGAGTTTCCCTCTGTGTAGCCTGGCCGTGACCGAAGCTTTCATTACAGGTCATCCTCTCAGAGTTGCTTGGTGACCCTGGATCTGGGTTGTTTTCACGACAGCACACCGTAGCAACGGAAAACAAAAAATTAATGTTTCTAATTGGTCAAGTTCAGATATAGCCTCCTCGTTTCACTCAGTTTAAAGATGATTTCTTCCTATTTGTGCTTACTGAACAAGACCTTGTTTGAGAACGATCTGTCTTTGCCTATAGCCTAATCATGCCACCCTGGTCTTAGTTAAAAGGCCATCATATGGAGATAGATAGAGGAGAGGACCTCTGAGTGCCAGTGCTCTTCAGTTATGTACTAATCAGTTGCTCTGTAATGGCTGGAGCTTGCACCCTGTTTCTCTCATTCTCTTTCTTACTCTCTCGCGCTCTCTTTTTGTATTTCTTTCTCTTTCTCTTTTCGATACACATACACAAAGAAAGAACAGGTGTATGTTAGATGGGCACAGTTCAGGTATGTTATGTCATAGGATGATTCAGGACCTTTGGAATGCAATGCTGGACACACTGCACTAGTACCCCCCCCCCCCACCCCCTCACCCCCCCCCACCCCTAACCCCATGCCAACTGATAACGAACCTATCCCAACCTCTCCTCAGCACCCATTCTGACCTACTGAGTCAACACACACTCATTAAGCCACTAATGTGCTTTGGCAAAGAGCATTGGCAAGAGAGAGATTTAGGAGATATGTTTAAAGGTACACAACAGCTCCTTATATTCATTATCAACCAATCACTCATGGTTCTAATATTTTACGCTGTTTTTCTTTTGGATAAATCAGTACAGAACAACTCGCTTGAGATGTGAGTTTTTGGGGTATAGATGCCCCCTATTGGTACTCTGCCACTCTTGCAGCTAAAGAACCATTATTATTTTCTGCTGATTTCCCAACCTAATGTATAAATGAATTAACACACACATGTTTTGTCTAAGACCATTTTTATAAGAGAATAAAGCATTTGCCGCCTCTTCTATAGCACCGGCAATTTTCCCAATATATTTCACAATTCCTAGGTCCTACATTTGGATGAGATTAGGTGAACTTCAACACCTTTATCTATGATTCAAGAACTTGGTTGTCACTCTGTAGATGAACACATCTCAGATGATACCTACAGGCTGTTGGATCTTGGCCTGCATCAAACATTCCTCCCTCCACACACATTCTGCATCAAGGTCATCCAACTCAACCCCAGATATGAGCCGCATAGCATCTGTGTCCCAAATGGCACCCTATTTCCTATATAGTGCACTACACTTGATCAGGCCCCATAGAGCTCTGGTCAAAAGCAGTGCACTGTACAGGGAATATGGTACCATTTGGCGCAGACTCAGACTGCCCCTGGCATAAAGTAAACAAGACTAATTAGAAGATGGTTTGGGTATAACTATATTCCAGAGTTTAGGTTTGCAGTGGTACGTACACATGTGGATGTATCACTCTTTGCACCCATTTTTTATGGAATATTCCAGACTTCGATCTGCCAGACATACAGTACCAGTCAAAAGTTTGGACACACCTACTAATTCAAGGATATTTCTTTATTTGTATAATTTTTTACATTGTAGAATAATAGTGAAGACACCAAAACTATGAAATAACACATATGGAATGATGTAGTAACAAAAAAAGAATTTGAAATGATTTCTACTTATGATTTATGATTTATGACTTTTGATACTTAAGTATATTTTAGCAATTACATTTAATTTTGGTACTTAAGTATATTTAAAACCAAATACTTTTAGAATTTGTATTTTATTTTACTGGGTGACTTTCACTTTTACTTGAGTCATTTTCTATTAAGGTATCTTTACTTTTACTCAAGTATGACAATTGGGTACTTTTTCCACCATTGTAATATTGGCACAAGGCACATTCAGACTGGCCACTGCTCTCCTCCCTCAAACAGCTTGTAACACAACAGCTATCTAGTGCTGACAGGAACTGAAGTCTAGAGGTGTGGACATAATCTCAGTTACCCTGATGGCACTGCCTCTATGTACACTTTGATCCCGGGCCAAAAATACTTTTCTCACAGTGATACTAAGAAGGGAGGAGTAAAGAGAAAAGAAAAGGACACAATTGTGAAGAATTATATTGTAATGATACTGTATCCAAAAGTTCAACCGCTCCTTGTAATTTTATCCTGATACTTCGCACTTCTTTGATTTCTTCCCTGTTTAAACGCTTATTGAGCGTTTCTACTGAGGATTATCTGATCGAGGTGTTTGTAATGGGTATCTGGAGTGACTAGCGGGTAACTGAGGGTGAGTCAGAGAGAGGCCTTTTGAGTTCTGGTCACAGAGGTAATGAGTAGCTCACAGATAGCTCCCATGCATGTCAACACAATGGCACAGGCAGCAGACTACGGCTTGTGTCCTAAATGGCACCCTATTCCCTATATAGTGAACTAGTCTTGACCAGGGCCCAGAGGGCACTCAACATCTGGAGAGATTATAGGGGCCTCAAATACCCTTTTGATCCCCAAGTATGTGTTCCTCATCTGGGACTTGAACCTCTGGGATCACTAGCCCTCTTGTCTCTCTGGCTCTACATATTCAAGATAGTGATGTTGTTTTATTGTATACAGTAGAGTAGACCGTATGGTCATTGCAGCATATCAACATAGATGTAAAAAGGCATGTTTGAAGTAACTGACTAATGTTAGGCATTGTTGTTTGGTTAAAAATAAATGGCGTAACAGTCAACTGAGCATACAAAGTAGACTGGTGTGTGATTAGGGGTATTATTCACACAAAGAGGGATCTCTTAGATTGCCATAAGCGACTGAGAATGGGGGATTTGCTAGGAGGTCTAAAGGTGTGCCCAGCCCATCCACTTTGATAGTTAATGACAGAGTGGATTATTAAAATAACCTCTAGTCGCCCACCAAGAATGGAAGAAATACATAGAAGACGCGGTACTGTAGAAGGCAACACGGTACTGTAGAAGACAGCACGGTACTGTAGAAGACAACACGATACTGTTGAAGACAACAAGGTACTGTAGAAGACAACAACGTACTGTAGAAGACAACACGGTACTGTAGAAGACAACAAGGTACTGTAGAAGACAACACGGTACTGTAGAAGACAACACGGTACTGTAGAAGACAACAAGGTACTGTAGAAGACAACACGGTACTGTAGAAGACAACAAGGTACTGTAGACGACAACGCGGTACTGTAGAAGACAACGCGGTACTGTAGAAGACAACACAGTACTGTAGAAGACAACAAGGTACTGTAGAAGACAGCAAGGTACTGTAGAAAACAACACGGTACTGTAGAAGACAACAAGGTACTGTAGAAGACAACATGGTACTGTAGACGACAACAAGGTACTGTAGAAGACAACACAGTACTGTAGAAGACAGCACGGTACTGTAGAAGACAACACGGGACTGTAGAAGACAAGGTACTGTAGAAGACAACAAGGTACTGTAGAAGACAACACGGTACTGTAGAAGACAACAAGGTACTGTAGAAGACAACACGGTACAGTAGAAGACAACACGGTACTGTAGAAGACAACACGGTACAGTAGAAGACAACACGGTACTGTAGAAGACAACAAGGTACTGTAGAAGACAACACGGTACTGTAGAAGACAACACGGTACTGTAGAAGACAACATGGTACGGTAGAAGACAACACGGTACTGTAGAAGACAACACGATACTGTTGAAGACAACAAGGTACTGTAGAAGACAACAACGTACTGTAGAAGACAACACGGTACTGTAGAAGACAACACGGTACTGTAGAAGACAACAACGTACTGTAGAAGACAACACGGTACTGTAGAAGACAACGCGGTACTGTAGAAGACAACGCGGTACTGTAGAAGACAACGCGGTACTGTAGAAGACAACACGGTACTGTAGAAGACAACAAGGTACTGTAGAAGACAACACGGTACTGAAGAAGACAACGCGGTACTGTAGAAGACAACACGGTACTGTAGAAGACAACATGGTACTGTAGAAGACAACACGGTACTGTAGAAGACAACACAGTACTGTAGAAGACAACATGGTACTGAAGAAGACAACATTCACTTCAAAGGCTTCTACCGACACAACATTACATTAGGCAAAACATGTTAACAAAAACAGCTCAAGTCAGAAATAATGTTCTCCTTGCATGGTATTCATTCTAAAGCCTCTAGAGAGTGTATGTGTGTGTGTGTGTGTGTGTGTGTGTGTGTGTGTGTGTGTGTGTGTGTGTGTGTGTGTGTGTGTGTGTGTGTGTGTGTGTGTGTGTGTGTGTGTGTGTTTTAGACCATCTGATACATCCATATTCCAAGGTTTCCCAAACTTTTACTGCACACAACCCCAAATTGACACTGGAAAATGCAGGAGACCCCACTTGGAAAAATGACATTCTCTAGTTCACATTGGGCATTCAGCAGGCTGTCGCAACACACCATGACATGAACGTGCATTCTAGTGTTAGTACTAAAACGTTGTATTCTATACCCATGTGAAGAGAAAAAAGTTCTTAATTTGTTTGATAAAATGACAGAGTATCTCAGGCTCATCTCACGGGTACCAGTCTTTTTAGCTAATATTCCACTCCTGTTAGTTGTCTGCGTTTTCACTGGAAAGAAATGTACCAAGAGAACATGAATCACTCAACTGTAGCCCAACAATAATTGACGGCATCCTCGCATTACAAAGCCTTAAGCCAGACGTTCAGGTGCGATCGAGTAGCGTAGCCATTGGGCTAGTGAAGGAATTGACACCAGAGAGACTCCTATAACTTATCTTGGGTAAAATGTAGACCAAAGTCTGACTTGAGCAAACTGTTGTATTTGCTAGGGAGCTGTCCTTTGAAAATTTTACTTTAAAATCTCATTTGATCACTTGTTCTGTAGCCTAAACAAGTTTAATAAAGGATACAGTTATTTTAAGGCCTAACTCATATGATGGAAACATTACATTACGATTACATCACATTGCCATGATAATGCTACTAGACTGTAGCGTCCTGGTTGTCGTAGTGTAGCAAAGTAATCACTCGTATTTTAGAATTGAACCATTCTCTGGAATTCAGAATTCTGGTTGGTATTCTGAAGCACAGCATCCTCTTTTACGTCATAAGAGATCATCATGTGTTCTAAAATACATGATCAACAAAAACAAAAACAAATTCTGAGAAACATTTATTTATTTATTTATTTTCACCTTCATTTAACCAGGTAGGCTAGTTGAGAACAAGTTCTCATTTACAACTGCGACCTGGCCAAGATAAAGCAAAGCAGTTTGACACATACAACAGCACAGAGTTACACATGGAATAAACAAACATACAGTCAGTAATACAGTAGAAACAGTCTATATACAGTGTGTGCAAATGAAGTAGGGTAAGGGAGGTAAGGCAATAAATAGGCCATGGTGGCGAAGTAATTACAATATACCAATTAAACACTGGAATGGTAGATATGCAGAAGGTGAATATGCAAGTAGAGATACTGGGGTGCAAAGGAGCAAGATAAATAAATAAATACAGTATGGGGATGAGGTAGTTGGGTGGGCTATTTACAGATGGGCTATGTACAGGTGCAGTGATCTGTGAGCTGCTCTGACAGCTGGTGCTTAAAGCTAGTGAGGGAGATATGAGTCTCCAGCTTCAGTGATTTATGCAGTTCGTTCCAGTCATTGGCAGCAGAGAACTGCTATGGTGACCAGTGAGCTGAGATAAGGCGGGGCTTTACCCAGCAGAGACTTGTAGATGACCTGGAGCCAGTGTTTTGGCGGCGAGTATGAAGCGAGGGCCAACCAACAAGAGCATACAGGTCGCAGTGGTGGGTAGTATATGGGGCTTTGGTGACAAAACAGATGGCACTGTGATAGACTGCATCCAATTTGTTGAGTAGAGTGTTCGAGGCTATTTTGTAAATGACATCGCCAAAGTCGAGGATCAGTAGGATGGTCAGTTTTACGAGGGTATATTTGGCAGCATGAGTGAAGGATGCTTTGTTGCGAAATAGGAAGCTGATTCTAGATTTAATTTGTTTTGCTTAATGTGAGTCTGGAAGGACAGTTTACAGTCAAACCAGACACCTAGGTATTTGTAGTTGTCCACATATTCTAAGTCAGAACCGTCCAGAGTAGTGATGCTGGACGTGCAGATGTGGGCAGCGATTGGTTGAATAGCATGCATTTAGTTTTACTTGCATTTAACAGCAGTTCGAGGCAACAGAAGGAGAGTTGTATGGCATTGAATCTTGTCTGGAGGTTAGTTAACACAGTGTCCAAAGAAGGGCCAGAGGTGGATCAGAGAATCACCAGCAGCAACAGCAACATCATTGATGTATACAGAGAAGAGAGTCGGCCCGAGAATTGAACCCTTTGGCATCCCCATAGAGACTGCCAGAGGTCAGGACAACAGGCCCTCCGATTTGACACACTGAACTCTGTCAGAGAAGTAGTTGGTGAACCAGGTGAGGCAATCATTTGAGAAACCAAGGCTGTGGAGTCTGCCGATAAGAATGTGGTGATTGACAGAGTCCAAAGCCTTTGCCAAGTTGATGAATACAGCTGCACAGTAATGTATCTTATCGATGGCGGTCATGATATCGTTTAGGACCTTGAGCGTGGCTGAGGTGCACCCATGACCAGCTCTGAAACCAGATTGCATAGTGGAGAAGGTACGGTGGGATTCGAAATGGTCGGTAATCTGTTTGTTAATTTGGCTTTCGAAGACCTTAGAAAGGCAGGGTAGGATAGATATAGGTCTGTTGCAGTTTGGGTCTAGAGTGTCTCCCCCTTTGAAGAGGGGGATCTTTGGGAATCTCAGACGATACAAAAGAGAGGTGAAACAGGCAAATAAATAGGGGTTGAAACAATTTTTGCAGATCATTTTAGAAAAAGAGGGTCCAGAGTGTCTAATCCGGCTGATTTGTAGGGGTTGAGATTTTGCAGCTCTTTCAGAACATCAGCTATCTGGATTTGGGTGAAGGAGAAATGGGGTAGGCTTGGGCGAGTTGCTGTGGGGGGTGCAAGGCTGTTGATCGGGGTAAGGGTAGCCAGGTGGAAAGCATGGCCAGCCGTAGAAAAATGCTTATTGAAATTCTCAATTATAGTGGATTTATCAGTGGTGACAGTGTTTCCTAGCCTCAGTGCAGTGGGCAGCTGGGAGGAGGGGCTCTTATTCCCCATGGACTTTACAGTGTCCCAGAACTCTTTTGAGTTTGTGCTACAGGATGAAAATTTCTGCTTGAAAAAGCTAGCCTTAGCTTTCCTAACTGCCTGTGTATATTGGTTCCTAACTTCCCTGAAAAGTTGCATATCACGGGGGGCTATTCGATGCTAATGCAGAACGCCACAGGATGTTTTTGTGCTGGTCGAGGGCAGTCAGGTCTGGAGAGAACCAAGGGCTATATCTGTTCCTTGTTCTACATTTTTTTAAATGGGCATGCTTATTTAAGATGGTGAGGAAGGCACTTTTAAAGAATAACCAGGCAATAGGTCAATATCCTTCCAGGATACCCGGGCCAGGTCGATTAGAATGGCCTGCTGCTGAATTGTTTTAGGGAGCGTTTGACAGTGATTACGGGTGGTCGTTTGACCGCAGACCCATTACGGATGCAGGCAATGATCACTGAGATCTTGTTTGAAAATAGCAGAGGTGTATTTGGAGGGCAGGTTGGTTAGGATGAAAAGAAAAGTGTATGCAGTCCTATTAGCCAACGTGTAATCATTGGATAACAAAATGGATGAGCTCCGATCAAGACTATTCTACCAACGACATGGATAACATACAGCTGGCTGGGTTTTCGGTCCATCGGCAAGATAGAACAGCAGCACTGGGTAAGACAAGGTGTGGTGGTCTGTGTCTATTTGTAAATTACATCTGGTGCCCAGAATCTAACTTTAAGAAAGCCTTGAGGTTTTGCTCACCTGAGGTAAAGTATCTCATGATAAGCTGTAGACCACACTATTTACCAAGATAGTTTTCATCTATATTTTTCGTAGCTGTCTATTTACCACCACAAACCGATGCTGGCACTAACACGGCACTCACCGAGCTGTATAAGGCCATATCAAACAAGAAAATGCTCATCCAGAGGCAGCGCTCCTAGTGGCCGGGGACTTTATTGCAGGGAAACTTAAATCCGTTTTACCTCATTTCTACCAGCATGTTAAATGTGCAAAGGAAATAAACTTCACACACAGAGATGCGTACAAAGCTCTCCCTCTCCCATTTGGCAAATCTGACCATAACTCTATCCTCCTGATTCCAGCTTACAAGCAAAAACTAAAGCAAGAAGTACCAGTGACTCGCTCAAAACGGAAGTGGTCAGATGATGCAGATGCTAAGCTACAGGACAGTTTTTCTAGCACAGACTGGAATACGTTCTGGGGTTCTTCACATGGCACTGAGGAGTACACCACATCAGTCACTGACTTCATCAATAAATGCATTGATGACGTCGTCCAGACAGTGACCGTATGTACATACCCCAACCAGAAGCCATGGTTTACAAGCAACATCCGCACTGAGCTAAAGGGTAGAGCTGCCGATTTCAAAGAGCGGGACTCTCTTAAGAAATCCCGCTATGCCCTCCAACGAACCATCAAACAGGCTAAGCGTCAATTCAGGACTAAGATTGAATCGTACTACACCGCCTCCGACACTCGTCGGATGTGGTAGGGCTTGCAAACTATTACGGACCCAGTTGCATAGGGAGGAGTTCAGTCCCAGGGCTGTATGCTTTGTGGTGAGCTTAGAAAGCACTATGTTATTAAAGTCAGAGCTGGAGTCAATGAGCAGCCTCCTCATGTATGCATTCCTTTTGAATTGCTCCTCCACACTGTCCTTATATTTGTGTATCGCCATCTTGATCGATCTGCACAGGTCGTATTTGTACTGTATAACCATACAATTGTCCCCGTCACCTTGCATGTTTATAAGCAGCATCTCTCAGTTTCCCGACTAGGCTGCCATCAATCCACAGTTTTTGATTCAGGTAAGTTTTGAAAGACACCATCGGAATCACATGTTTTTATGAATTCGGTGACTGCGTATTCATTGATGTTATACCCAGAGGTTCCCCAGAACTTATTCCAGTCCATGTGATCAAAACAGTCTTGGAGCATGGATTCTGATTGGTCAGACCTGACCACCGGAACTTCCCTCTTGACTCTTTGGTTTTTTGAGACGGGGAGAAGCAGAATGGAGTCATGGTCAAAATACATGTAGGAGTCAGGCTTAACTCAGGAAAGACCTAGTCAGTTATACTACTGAATTCCTTCAACTGAAATGTGGCTTCCACATTTAACCCAACTTCTCCATATCAGAGAAGTGCAGGGAGCTGCTTTAATTGACGTCCATGTCTTTAGTACCCCATGCCACCCCAACTAAGCCTAAAACATATGGTCTTCATGAGAGTTACACTTTGAGACTTATTTGTTAACTAGCCCAACTCATATGTGCTGCACATCGGGATTCTGCAGGTTGTGGTCAGGTTCCTACCAGCTTGGAAAGCATGAGCTAAGGTCATGCTGAGGTCATATTGAGTTCACGCTTGGTCCATAGACAACAAAAAAAGTGTCCCAGCCATAAAGGTATTATATTAACTAGAGATCCCTGGCCTAGTATAATCTGCTGGAAACAACCAACCAGTGAGAAAGATAAGATGACCCTAGGCCTACAAAGCTCAACGTCATATTTGGAGTTAATACAGTAAATCAAATGTAGCATATTTTTCTTCCGCTTCAAATAATCCCTTGATAATTACTTTTTTCTCATTTCAAGCAATCCAATATTTCTGTTTCCACCTTTACCTAGTGTACGTCATTGGCGTAGGCTGATGGAGGCTGATAAAGCCTGGACCACTATTTGGTCAAAACACTTAATAAGACATTTTAGCGTGTATTGTCACAGAGTAGGGTAATAGTTTATCTATCTGGGATTTTACTTCTTTCCAATGTGTGCACTCGTCGTATTCACCTTCACTGGTAATCAAGCATGTCTGATGGCGATTCAGGGTTTATACATTTTACCACAGTAATGAATCACAGTAGTTCACCATGCAGGATTACAGTACCATCTAGTGGAAATAAATAGCGCATCCACGGTACTGAATGACATACTGTATACCACATGCATATCCCTGTTGCATTGATACATTACTGCAAATGTGGTCAAATGGCGTAAATACATTTCACCCCCCAAAAATCAGAAACAAGATACAACTGGCAATTAATTCTAACTGGGTACTTTTAACACGCACGCTATACTTATAACATTAAACACAATTTACAACTATATTATTTCAATGTTATTTCGTATGACCAAACATATGCTTGCAAAACCATGGACTGTATGTTCAACACATGAAGTAGGACTGACGTGCTTATGGATAATAATTAGTCCCTGATTGGTGAAGTGATGGTATATTTCATATGTACGTGCACACAAATCAAAATCAACTGTATGATGCTGCCGACAAGCTGCTGGTGCCGGAAGAAAAGATGGCGGATCATGAGGAGCAGTTATCTGATGAGGCTAAGGTAAGATGTCGTTTTTATCCACATTGGAGGATATATGATATCTTTAGGGTTTGTATGTGCATGCTTTGATTTAAGCTACTGTGTATAAGAGCTGGATAAACAAACCGCGATTATTGCTCGGCTAACGTTAGTCTAGCTGTTATTTTTAGCTCGGCAGCCGCTTTGCCCAACTTCCGCTCCTTTGCGAATCTCAAATGCAGACTCCTTGTACGGTCCTAGCTCTAAAATAGGAACCGTGCAGCATATAACACATTAATCAAAGTTAACCTCGCACCCTCCTAATCGAAAACATTGTAACAAACGTTGTGCTTTCATTTGTCTCTATCGTTTTGTGATCATGTCTTGAACTTCTCACGAATGAGCAGCTAACGTTAGCTAAGCTAGCAACCTACACCTCCTGTCAACGCTCTTTGCACAATCATTGCTGATAATGTGCTATTTACTGCCGTTTGTGTGTGACCGATATGATTAGTGTTGAATCTCTGATTTAAATATAGGTCCAACTGTCTAGCATGATGATCGCCAGAAGATAGCGACACTACCATTACGCTTGTTTACACTGAGCTGCACGGGGGTCGGAACGCAATCATGGTAATGGCAGAGATCCCATTAACGCATAAGTTCTGATAGCTAGGCTTGCTTCGCCCCCATGTTGGTGTAAGCAGGCTAGGTAGTGCTACGTATCAACACTCAATCCACTAGGGGCTGGAAACTACACTAGAGTGAGCTTCAATTGGTCAATCACGACGAGACGTCGCAGAGTATTTGAATAAAGTTTGGTTTATTCCAACTTTGGTCTCACCCATGCTGCATTGCCCAATGCCCACTTTGCTCCCTTCATTGAAAACGAATGGGCTTCCTTTGTTTCATCGCCCTCAACATACTATGTTAATCTCCTGCGTTACATTAAGACACCTTGGAGCTGGCACGAGATATAGGTTGGGAAACATACCTCAATACAGGGGTGGGGTATTCCACTGTACTCCAAATGTTACCTTTAACCCCACTGCTCCACTGAGAAGCTTGAAATACTGCTAGCTAGCTGTTTACTCCCCACTTGAGAGATGCTGAATGTACAGAACCCTAACTGCTTTTTTTGTGTATTTTATTAGGATCCCCATTAGCTGTTGCAAACGCAGCAGCTACTCTTCCTGGGGTCCACACAAAACATGACATAATACAGAACATTAATAGACAAGAACAGCTCAAGGACAGAGCTGCATAAATTTTTTTAAGGCACATGTAGCCTACATATCAATACATACGAACTATCTAGGTCAAATAGGTCAGTAGCTTAACACAGCCAGATACATAGTTGCGTACATGTCAACTTTTGAAATGCCAGTTTGTGCCGATGTACTCAAGTGAGGGCTGAACTTGACCAAAGTGTACCATGGAAAAGCCTAAGAGAGTGGTGCATTGGTTCCTCCTTCATAGCCCAGAGATGGCAAGAATATGGCGTAGCCTAATGGCATAGACGGCTTTCAGGTGTAGCCTACTGAATATACTAGGCCAATGCATGCCTTGTTCATTGAATTGGCTAGAGCAGATTGGCTGTTGACGGTTTGATAGGGGGAGTAAAGTGCAGCCTCACAGAGCCAGTATAGCGATCAATTTACAAACCTCCGAAATACCACAGCCCAGCCCCACTGCTGTCTGTCTGGTGTTGCCCTCCCACACGTACTTGACTACTCCGGTATCACTGTCTGCTCCACCCTGACTTTTAATGGCCGTTTTAAGCCTCAGCCATTTAACATGGCTTACGTTGAAACTATGAACAACTGGTGTTTGGGTGTTAGTCGTGTGGTCTGTGTAATCGGAGACTTTACTGGAGGAATGTTGTCAAGTTCTCTAATTCGCACCATAGTTACTGGCTGGACAAATAGCCACACAGAAAACACTTAATTTTTTATTGGCCTTCCCCATTTTGAAGTCTCATCATGATCTCTCTAGGTTAGGTCGAGTCCTATGTAACGGAGTTGATAACATTGCTGTAAGCTCACTCCACAGCTAGCTTGAAATGATGCCCATGGAGCCATCAAATCGATTGAGTGATACAAAAAGCTACCGATTGGAACATTGTCAAGGAGAGTGGTCACGTGTTGCGAATCACTGGTTTGAGCCCAGTATGGGGCAGTCGGACAGCAAAGGAAGCTAAGCTGTTAACCCCTTTTTCCTGCTATGAAAGTATCGGTCTGTTCCTGTTTCACTGTCAGCTGCTGTGTGACCATTGTGCACAAGGAGGGAGAGATGCATTCTGAGAATCACAAGCATATGACCCTTGCTCAATTGTAATTGTGGAAGAACATGCAGTTAACTGCTGTTCTAGTTACAGAAAGCTGTGACTCTTCTCTCTGTATGTATTTCTCACTTCTTAAACCCCTTAAGGTCGATATCCACACCAATTAAATTAGCATAATACAAAAATTTGCATAAACATTTAAACTGTTGTTTTTTTGCATTGGATTCATCGCAGTCCACCAGAGCATTTGAGCGGAGTTGAGCAGTTGGAAAATCCTGCTCATGGAGTGGCGCTTCCTACTGCTCCGCTAAAAATCGCTCTGTGCTCACAGGAAAAAAACTGCTGCTCCAAATCCGCCCCATTCATTAAAATCACAGTTTAACCAACACCCACCTATTTTGTTTGACTACCTGGACCGACCATTTAGGTTTTATAGTATTGAAATCAAAACGTGTGACTTTGAATAAAACTATTTGAATTAACATGAAAAGGTGAATGTAAGAAGCGCATATTTCAAATAGGCTACATGTCATATTAAACAGCATATAAACACTCGAAATAGGTCATGAGCCAGACAGGGAGCCGAAGAAGGAATAAACATGAATTATTTAGGCTATATTCCTTCAAGGCTATAGCCTACAAAGAAATACATTGAAGCATTTGCGTGTGTGACACAATAGGCTGGTAGGGACATAAAGCGCTCAGCATTTAAAAAACATTTAGTTGAACTAAATCATTATAGTCTATAACTTGCGCATATAGGCTGTGACTTATTTTAAAATAAATACAAATTCAACAAAAAATGGCTTAGTGCCTTTTTGTATTCTTTTTTAAATTTTTAGCCACTCTGTGGCTTCAGGTTCATGCAGTGGTGCCTGGAGAGCAGGTCAGCAGCGGAGAATACGCTCCACACACATGCAGAGCCACTGGGGAGGCTAAACACCCTTTTGGCCATTCTTGCCAGGCTGGGCAGAGTTTATTTTTCTATAATAAAAAAATGATGTGTGTGTGTGTGTGTGTTTAGGCAAAATAACCCAATCAAAACGTAAAACTCCTTGAATGTGGGAATGTTCCAGGCCTATTGGGCCCAAATTAATGATGGCCTATTTGTATACATTGGGGCGGCAGGGTAGCCTAGTGGTTAGAGCGTTGGACTAGTAACCGGAAGGTT
The DNA here is from genome assembly GCF_057628025.1 of Oncorhynchus mykiss. Lineage (NCBI taxonomy): Eukaryota > Metazoa > Chordata > Actinopteri > Salmoniformes > Salmonidae > Oncorhynchus > Oncorhynchus mykiss. The sequence goes on along the minus strand of NC_143022.1, from coordinate 50,870,273 downwards.
GCAAGTTCAAATCCCTGAGCTGACAAGGTACAAATCTGTCGTTCTGCCCCTGAACAGGCAGTTAACCCACTGTTCCTAGGCCGTCATTGTAAATAAGAATTTGTTCTTAACTGACTTGCCTAGTTAAATAAAGGTAAAATAAAAAATAAATAAAATACATCATGAAAACCAAAATGAACGATGTTTAAGAGATCAGATTTTTTGTTCGCAAATACTTTGCTAAAATGACACACTTAGTTATCTACCCACCTCATCCCTTTTCGCATGTGCTTGTAGTGTGTACACCATCATGCTTTCGGGATATGTCTTTGCAGATTCCACAATGATTATTTAGTTGTGGACACGACATCACTGCATCACTAAGTCACCTTGATTTAGCACCTGTGTGTTTTATCAGTTTCTTTATGAAAATATTTAGCAAACTCCATGACAATAGCTAAAGCAAGTGTCGATAGCGGCACACAAGTAGACTACAAGTGCATGCTGGGCCGGGCATGCCCTGAGCTCATGAAGTGAGCGCTACTGGAGTGAAATTGGAGCGGGCGAGAAGGTTGACGCTCCAGCCTTTGGGAGTCTCTCACCGCGTTCCAGTCAAATTGGGCACGCTCAGCTCCTTGCTCCGCTTACATGCTCTGCAGTCCACTTATGTTGCACTTTCGCATCTCAAATCAATCAAATGTGTGTATCTATTAAGCCCTTTTTACATCAGCCGATGTCACAAAGTGCTAGACAGAAACCCAGCCTAAAACCCCAAACAGAAAGCAATGCAGATGTAGAAGCACGGTGGCTAGGAAAAACTCCCTAGAAAGGCAGGAACCTAGGAAGAAACCTAGAGGAACCAGGCTATGAGGGGTGGCCAGTCCTCTTCTGGCTGTGCCGGGAGGAGATTATAACAGTACATGGCCAAGATGTTCAAATGTTTTTCATAGCCGATGCTTTTCATAGACGATCATTCAGAGTTAGAAACAGCAGGTGCGGTAGAGAGTGAGTCATAAACAGCACGTTCGGTGAACAGGTCAGGGTTCCACAGGCAGAACAGTTGAAACTGGAGCAGCAGCACGACCAGGTGGACTGGGGACAACAAGGAGTCATCAGGCATGGTCCTAGGGCTCAGGTCACCGGATAAGACAGGAGAAATTCTCCAGATATAACAGACTGACCCTAGCCCCCCGACACAAACTATTACAGCATAAATACTGGAGGCTAAGACAGGAGGGGTCGGGAGACACTGTGGCCCCGTCTGGCGACACCCCCAGACAGGGCCAACCAGGCAGGGTATAACCCCACCCACTTTGCCAAAGCACAGCCCCCACACCACTAGAGGAATATCTTCAAACCACCAACTTATTACCCTGAGACGAGGCCGAGTATAGCTCACTGACATCTCCCACACGGCACGAACCCGAGGGGCGTGCCAACCCAGACAGGAAGATTATGTCTGTGACTCAACCCAGTTTAGTAGGGGTGGCATGGAAGAGCACCAGTAAGCCAGTGACTCAGCCCCCGTAATAGGGTTAGAGGCAGAGAATCCCAGTGGAGAGAGGGGAACCGGCCAGGCAGAGGCAGCAAGGACGGTTCATCACTTCAGTGCCTTTCCGTTCACCTTCACATCCCTGGGCCAGACTACTCTCAATCATAGGACCTTCTGAAGAGGTGAGTCTTCAGTAAAGACTTAAAGGTTGAGACCGAGTCTGCGTCTCTCACATGGATCGGCAGACAGTTCCATAAAAATTGAGCTCTATAGGAGAAAGCCCTGCCTCCGCCTGTTTGTTTAGAAATTCTAGGGACAATGAGGCTTGCATCTTGTGACCGTAGCCTACGTGTAGGAATGTACGGCAGGACCAAATTGTAAAAAGGGGTAGGAGCAAGGCCATGTGATGTTTTTTTTTCGTCTGTAGGGTCCGAACTGTTTGGTCTACACACTAATATGTGACTCGTTTCAAGAAACTAGGCATATGTCGCACGTCACTATTTCACAGGAGAGGCATTTGAACATAAACATTAGATTTTTTAAATTCAATGTGTTTTTTTTTGTTGTCAGAAATGCCTTCTGGAACATGTGAACTTTCATGTGCCTTAAAAAGATGAGGCCTGTAATTTTCATCATAGGTACACTTCAACTATGACAGACAAAATGAGAAAAAACTTCCCGAAAATCACATTGTCGGATTTATAATGAATTTATTTGCAAATTATGGTGGAAAATAAGTATTTGGTCACCTACAAACAAGCAAGATTTCTGGCTCTCACAGACCTGTAACTTCTTCTTTAAGAGCCTCCACTCGTTACCTGTATTAATGGCGCCTGTTTGAACTTGTTATCAGGATAAAAGACACCTGTCCACAACCTCACAGTCACACTCCAAACTCCAAACTTGACACTCCAAAGAGCTGTCAAAGGACACCAGAAACAAAATTGTAGACCTGCAGCAGGCTGGGAAGACTGAATCTGCAATAGGTAAGCAGCTTGGTTTGAAGAAATCAACTGGGAGCAATTATTATGAAATGGAAGACATACAAGACCACTGATAATCTCCCTCGATCTGGAGCTCAACGCAAGATCTCACCCCGTGGGGTCAAAATGATCACAAGAACGGTGAGCAGAACTACACGGGGGGACCTAGTGAATGACCTGCAGAGAGCTGGGACCAAAGTAACAAAGCCTACCATCAGTAACACACTACGCCGCCAGGGACTCAAATCCTGCAGTGCCAGACGTGTCCCCCTGCTTAAGCCAGTACATGTCCAGGCCCGTCTGAAGTTTGCTAGAGAGCATTTGGATGATCCAGAAGAAGATTGGGAGAATGTCAGATGAAACCAAAATATAACTTTTTGGTAAAAACTCAACTCGTCATGTTGGAGGACAAAGAATGCTGAGTTGCATTCAAAGAACACTATACCTACTATGAAGCATGGAGGTGGAAACATCATGCTTTGGGGCTGTTTTTCTGCAAAGGGACCAGGACGACTGATCCGTGTAAAGGAAAGAATGAATGGGGCCATGTATCATGAGATTTTGAGTGAAAACCTCCTTCCATCAGCAAGGGCATTGAAGATGAAACGTGGCTGGGTCTTTCAGCATGACAATGATCCCAAACACACCGCCCGGGCAACGAAGGAGTGGCTTCATAAGAAGCATTTCAAGGTCCTGGAGTGGCCTAGCCAGTCTCCAGATCTCAATCCCATATAAAATCTTTGGAGGGAGTTGAAAATCCGTGTTGCCCAGCAACAGCCCCAAAACATCACTGCTCTAGAGAAGCTCTGCATGGAGGAATGGGCCAAAATATCAGCAACAGTGTGTGAGAACCTTGTGAAGACTTACAGAAAACCTCTGTCATTGCCAACAAAGGGTATATAACAAAGTATTGAGAAACTTTTGTTATTGACCAAATACTTATTTTACACCATAATTTGCAAATAAATTCATTTAAAAATCCTACAATGTGATTTTCTGGATTTTTTTTTCTCATTTTGTCTGTCATAGTTGAAGTGTACCTATGATAAATTACAGGCCTCATCTTTTTAATTGGGAGAACTTGCACAATTGGTGGCTGACTAAATATGTGTGTGTGTGTGTCCAAAATGTACATTTATTTGGCGCGTTTGATCCAGAAACTTGCGCAACGTGACTACAAAATATCTCAAAAGTTACGTGTAAACTTTGCCAAAACATTTCAAACTACTTTTGTAATACAACTTTAGGTATTTTTTTAAACCTAAATAATCGATAAAATTGAAGACGGGATGATCTGTGTTCAATACAGGAGGAAAACAAACTGTAGCTAGCTTTCTGGTCACGCACCTCTATCTAACAGTACACTTCAAGTTACCCTCGTTCAAGATGGCCGTACTTCATTACACAAAGGAAAAACCTCAACCAATTTCTAAAGACGGTTGACATCCAGTGGAAGCGATAAGAACTGCAAAGAAGGTCCCTTAGAAATCTGGATTCCCAATGAAAACCCATTGAAAAGAATGACCTCAAAAAACAACATCTGATGGTTTGTCCTCAGGGTTTCGCGTGCAAAATAAGTTATCTTATACTCAGACATGATTCAAACAGTTTTAGAAACGTAAGAGTGTTTTCTATCCAAATCTACTAATAATATGCATATCTTATCTTCTGGGGATGAGTAGCAGGCAGTTGAATTTGGGCATGCATTTAATCCGGATGTGAAAATACTGCCCCCTGTCACCAAGAAGTTAACAACAAACTTGCATGCCTTCTGTAAATAGCAATGGAGAAAGTCAGGAACCTTCCTGCTAGCTATGATTGGCTGAGATGATGGGCTGGACATGCTAAGAGATGAGTTCAGATTGGTTTGCCATGTAGCATGCTTCTGTCTATAACATGAGCTGCTCAGTATGTGTAGGTAATCCTTTCTAATGCAGCTTTTTTTGAACAATCTCACAAACTGCAAAAAAAAAATGCTGTTTGCATTGCTAGTTATAGCCTAATGTTAGCTAGCTAACATTGAACCTAGTTGGTTAGCTTTAGCTACCTGCAGGTTCATGCATTGTAGTAACGTTATGAGTTGTGATTTTGGTTCATTGTTCATTGTAAACAAAAGACTCCACTATGCAAGTAACCATTTCGCTGTACCGTTTACACCTTCTGTCTCCTGTACATGTGACAAATGCATTTAGATACACTATATAAAATATTATGTTTACCAGAGAAGGTAATGTGAAGAACAGCATGACCTGCACCAAAGTCAAATTAGGATATAATGTTAGGCCAATGAGACCGTGTCCAAGTTCTAAAATTCTCCAGTAGAACGCCCTGCTTTTATTTCGTAACACTCACAATTGTCAGCTATTTTCTGTAATTAGCTCACTGTTAATTATTTTCCTGTAATAATGAGTACTAATTAGCTAAAGTTAAGATGTTGTCAGCTATGATATAGTTATTGTTAGAACTAACAAGCTAGAAGTTAACCAAAACGTTGCTTGGTTTGCTAAATTTAAATATACTAAATTCATTTTTAAACAGATGGGTTTATTTGTGTTAAAATACACCAGTTATACTATTTTGGACCACCAGGCTGTTGATGTCATGCAGCCTGTCGTTTTTGTGTTATACTTTTTCATAACTAGAAGTTTAATGTCGGACAACAATAGAATGTTCATGATGTCACTGCGACAACTGTCTGCAGACATGTCGATAGACGTAGTATAACCCTTTTAGTCTTGAAATGTTTGGTTGTTTAGTACACTACTCACTCTGTTTAGCACATGGCCTCACATGTGAATCCTTAAAGAGATGGGTGGGGCTTAAGAAGGTATGAACTATGCTGAATGGGTATAGACAAAGAAAAGCTCTCCAGTAGGTGAACCAAAATATTCAAGGGCCATTTTCTCAAAGTTGGGTTACAAGTTTATCAACTTTCAAAGCAGAATTACTTTCCCATTGTTCCTCAACTGTAGTACCATTTTCTAGCTCAGTCTCTATTTTTACCCAATGTAAAAAAAAAACATTGGTCACAAATGAGACTCGAGCAAACACATACAGTACCAGTCAAAAGTTTGGAGAACTACTCATTCAAGGTTTTTCTTTATTTTAACTTTTTTCTACATTGTAGAAAATAGTGAAGATGTCAGAACTATGAAATAACACATATGGAATCAAGTAGTAGAGGTCGAGCGGCATGGCCGATTTAATTAGGGGCGCTTTCATAAAAATTGTTAGTTGGCATTTTTGGACGCCGATTACATTGCACTCCAAAAGGAGACTGCGTGGCAGGCTGACCACCTGTTACGCGAGTGCAGCAAGGATCCAAAGTAAGTTGCTAGCTAGCATTAAACTTATCTCATAAAAAACAATGAATCTTAACATAATCACTAGTTAACTACACATGGTCGACGATATTACTAATTTAACTAGCTTGTCCTGCGTTGCAAATAATCATTGCTGTGCCTGTTTATCATCAAATCACAGCCTACTTCACCAAACGGGTGATGATTTAACAAGTGCGTTTGCGATAAAAGCACTGTCGTTGCACCAATGTACCTAACCATAAACATCAATGCCAAGCTTAAAATCAATACACAAGTATATTTTTTAAAACTTGCATATTTAGTTAAAAGAAATTCATGCTACCAGGCAATATTAACTAGGGAAATTGTGTCACTTATCTTGCGTTCTGTGCAAGCAGAGTCGGGGTGTATGCAGCAGTTTGGGCCGCCTGGCTCGTTGCGAACTGTGTGAAGACCATTTCTTCCTAACAAAAACCGTAATTAATTTGCCTGAATTTTTACATGATTATGACATAACATTGAAGGTTGTACAATGTAACTGCAATATTTACACTTATGGATGCCACCCATTCGATAAAATACGGAACGGTTCCTTCCGTATTTCACTGAAAGAATAAATGTTTTGTTTTCGAAATGATAGGTTCCGGATTTGACCATATTAATGAACTAAGGCTTGTATTTCTGTATGTTTTATTATAATTAAGTCTGATTTGATAGAGTAGTCTGACTGCGCGGTGGTGGGCAGCAGCATTCATTCAAAAAGCACTTTGCAGCTCTTCGCAATGCTTGAAGGACAGCGCTGTTTATGACTTCAAGCCTATCAACTCTCTAGGCTGGCAATACTATATGAAATACAAATGGTATAGAGAGAAATAGTCCTATAATAACTACAACCTAAAACTTCTTAACTGGGAATATTGAAGACTCATGTTAAAAGGAACCACCAGCTTTCATATGTTCTCATGTTCTGAGCAAGGAACTTGAAAGGTTAGCTTTCTTACATGGCACATATTGCACTTTTACTTTCTTCTCCAACACTTTTTGTTTTTGCATTATTTAAACCAAATTGAACATGTTTCATTATTTGAGACTAAATTGATTTTATTGATATTAAGTTCAAATAAGTGTTCATTCAGTATTGTTGTAATTGTCATTTATATATTTATTTATTTAATCTGTATCGGCTTTTTTTGATCCTCCAATAATCGTTATCGCCGTTGAAAAATCCTAATCGGTCGATCTCTATCATGTAGTAACCAATAAGGTGTTAAACAAATCAAAATATACAGTTGAAGTTTACATACACCTTAGCTAAATACATTAACTCAGTTTTTCACAATTCCAGAGATTTAATCCTAGTAAAAATTCCCTGTCTTAGGTCAGTTAGGATCACCACTTTATTTTAAGAATGTGAAATGTCAGAATAATAGTAGAATGATTTCAGCTTTTATTTCTTTCATCACATTCCCAGTGTATCAGAAGTTTACATACACTCAATTGGTATTTGGTAGCATTGTCTTTAAATTGTCTAACTTGAGTCAAACGTTTTGGGTACACTTCCACAAGCTTCCCACAATAAGTTGGGTGAATTTTGGCCCATTTCCTCCTGACCGAGCTGGTGTAACTGTCAGGTTTGTAGGCCTCCTTGCTCGCATGCACTTTTTCAGTTCTGCCCACACATTTTCTATAGGATTGAGGTCAGGGCTTTGTGATGGCACTCCAATACCTTGACTTTGTTGTCCTTTGGTCATTGTCCATTTGGAAGACCCATTTGCAACCAAGCTTTAACTTCCTGACTCAAGTTAGACAATTTAAAGACAATGCTACAATAAATCCACATAGTTTTCCTCCTCATGATGCCATCAATTTTGTGAAGTGCACCCGTCCCTCCTGCAGCAAAGCACCCCCCACAACATGATACTTCCACCCCCGTGCTTCACAGTTGGGATGGTGGTGTTCGACTTGCAAGCCTCCCAATTTTTCCTCCAAACATAATGTTGGTCATTATGGCCAAACAGTTCTATTTTTGTTTCATCAGACCAATTTCACCAAAAAGTATGATCTTTGTCCCCATGTGCATTTGCAAACCGTAGTCTGGCTTTTTTAATGTCGGTTTTGGAGCAGTGGCTGCTTCCTTGCTGAGCGACCTTTCAGGTTATGTCGATATAGGACTCCTTTTATTGTGGATATAGATACTTTTGCACCTGTTTCCTCCAGCGTCTTCACAAGGTCCTTTGCTATTGTTCTGGGATTGATTTGCACTTTTCACACAAGTAAATTCATCTCTAGGATACAGAACGCGTGTCCTTCAGAATGCAGTATGATGGCTGCGTGGTCCCATGGTGTTTATACTTGTGTACTATTGTTTGTACACATGAACGTGGTACCTAAAGTCATTTGGAAATTGCTCCCAATGATGAACCAGATTTGTGGAGTTCTACAAATTTTTTTCTGATGTCTTGGCTGATTTCTTTCTTTTTTTTTACCATGATGTCACGCAGAGGCACTGAGTTTGAAGGTAGGCCTTGAAATACATCCACAGGTACACCTCCTCCAATTGACTCAAATTATGTCAATTAGCCTAACAGAAGCTTCTAAAGCCATCATTTTCTGGAGTTTTCCATGCTGTTTTTTTCTTTTTTCCCACTTTTTTTTCCTTTTGAATTTTACCCCTTTTTCTCCCCAATTTCATGGTATCCAATTGTTTTTTAGTAGCTACTATCTTGTCTCATCGCTACAACTCCCATACGGGCTCGGTAGAGACGAAGGTTGAAAGTCATGCGTCCTCCGATACACAACCCAACCAAGCCACACTGCTTCTTAACACAGCGCGCATCCAACCCGGAAGCCAGCCACACCAATGTGTCAGAGGAAACACCGTGCAACCTTGGTTAGTGCGCACTGCCGGTTACGACAGAGCCTGGGCGCGAACCCAGAGTCTCTGATGGCACAGCTGGCGCTGCAGTACAGCGCCCTTAACAACTGTGCCACCCGGGAGGCCTCCATGCTGTTTAAAGGCACAGACTTGGTGTATGTAGACTTCTGACCCACTGGAATTAATCTCTGTAAAAAACTAATATTTTGTTAACGAGAAATGTGTGGAGTGGTTGAAAAACGAGTTTTAATGTCCCCATGCTAAGTGTATGTAAACTTCCGACTTCAACTGTATTTTAGATTCTTCAAAGTAGCAACCCTCTGACAGTTTTGCACACTCTTGGCATTCTCTCAACCAGCGTCACCTGGAATGCTTTTCCAACAGTCTTGAAGAAGTTCCCACATATGATGAGCACTTGTTGGCTGCTTTTCCTTCACTCTGCGGTCCAACTCATCCCGAGTTGGTTTGAGGTCGGTGATTGTGGAGGCCAGGTCATCTGATGCGGCACTCCGTCACACTCCTACATGGTCAAATAGCCCTTACACAGCCTAGCGGTGTGTTGGATCATTGTGCTGTTGAAAACCAAATGATAGTCCCATTAAGCACAATCCAGATTGGATGGCGTAATGCTACAGAATGCTGTGGTAGCTTTGCAGGTAATGTGTGCCTTGAATTCTGGTGTCACCAGCAAAGCACCATCAGGCAACATCCTCCATGCTTCATGGTGGGAACCACACATGCCGAGATCATCCGTTCACCTACTCTGCGGCTCACAAATACATGGCAGTTGGATCCAAAAATCTCATTTGTATTCATCAGACCAAAAGGACAGATTTTCACCGGTATAATGTCCATTGCTCATTTTCCTTGGCCTAAGCAAGTCTCTTCTTCTTATTGGTGTCTGTTACTGGTGGTTTCTTTGCAGCAATTTGACCATGAAGGTCTGATTTAACCCAGTCTCCTCTGAACAGTTGATGTTGATGTGTCTGTTACTTGAACTCTGAAGCATTTATTTGGGCTGCAATTTCTTAGGCTGGTAACTCTAAATGAACTTATCCTCTGCAGCAGAGGTAACTCTGTCTGTTTTCTGTGGCGGTCATCATGAGAGCCAGCTTTAACATTGGGCTTGGTGGTTTTTCCGACTGCACTTGGAGAAACTGCTTTGACTGACCATGTCGTCACCAATTTCTCTTTGCTTATTTGAGATGTTTTTGCCATCATATGGACTTGGTATTTTACCAAATAGGGCTGTCTTATGTTTTTATTTATTTACTTTTCTGCTCTTTTGCACACCAGTATCTCTACCTGCACATGACCATTTGATCCTTTATCACTGCAGTGTTAATCTGCTAAATTGTAATTATTCATCTACCTCCTCATGCCTTTAGCACACAATGTATATAGACTTTTTTTTTCTTCTACTGTGTTATTGACTTGTTTACTCCATGTGTAACTCTGTGTTGTTGTCTGTTCACACTGCTATGCTTTATCTTGGCCAGGTCGCAGTTGTAAATGAGAACTTGTTCTCAACTAGCCTACCTGGTTAAATAAAGGTGAAATAAAACAATTTTAAAAAATGCCCCAAACAATCGGAAATGGGATTCCTCAGAGAAAATGACTTTACCCCATTCCTCAGCAGTCCAATCCCTGTACCTTTTGCAGAATATCAGTCTGTCCCTGATGATTTTCCTGGAGAGAAGTGGCTTCTTTGCTGCCCTTCTTGACACCAGGCCATCCTCCAAAAGTCTTCGCCTCACTGTGCATGCAGATTCACTCACACCGACCTGTCTGCTGCCATTCCTGAGCAAGTTCTGTACTTTTGGTTTCCCGATCCCGCAGCTGAATCAACTTTAGGAGACGGCCCTGGCGCTTGCTGGACTTTCTTGGACACCCTGAAACCTTCTCCACAACAATGGAACCGCTCTCCTTGAAGTTCTTGATGATCCGATAAATGGTTGATTTAGGTGCAATCTTACTGCAGCAATATCCTTGCCTGTGAAGCCCTTTTTTGTGCAAAGCAATGATGACGGCACGTGTTGCCTTGCAGGTAACCATGATTGACAGAGGAAGAACAATGATTCCAAGCACCACCCTCCATTTGAAGCTTCCAGTCTGTTATTCGAACTCAATCAGCATGACAGAGTGATCACCAGCCTAGTCCTCGTCAACATTCACACCTGGTGTTAACGAGAGAATCACTGACATGTCAGCTGGTCCTTTTGTGGCAGGGCTGAAATGCAGTGAAAATGTTTTTTTGTGATTCAGTTAATTTGCATGGCAAAGAGGGACTTGGCAATTAATTGCAATTCATCTGATCACTCTTCATATCATTCTGGAGTATATGCAAATTGCCATCATACAAACTGAGGCAGCAGACTTTGAAAATTACTATTTATCATTCTCAACTTTTGGCCACGACTGTACATAATTTTCTTTAGGAATGTAGTGTAGCAAAAGTACTATTTTTACTTAAGTACTTTACACCACTGTTAGTTGCAGTAGTGCCCGTGGACCATATCTGCAGTTGGGTTTAGCTGAACCCCCGGGGTAGCTTGCTTTGTAGTGATTTCATGAGGGGTTAGTGTAACGGATTTATGCTGTAAACTCACTCCACAGCTAGCTTGAAATGTTGCAGCTGGAGCCACCCAATCGGTGCCTTTTTGTATGGCTCAATCGGTTTACACGTTGTCAACCATCGTGGTCATGTGTATGCTGCGAAGCAGAGGATCACTTTCGAGCCCTGTGCGGGGGGGGGACTGGGACAGTGGAGGAAGCTAAACTGTTTAGCAGCACACTGACCTCTGACACCTACTTCTCCTGTGTGGTTTTGTGAAGAATGCATGGCCAAAGAAGGAACGCTTCTCTTTTTCTGTGCATGTCTGCCCTGTGGTCATAGATTTGGATGTAGAGAAAATGGCCCCGGTGGTGCTATTCTGTCTACAAACAGCTCCACATATGGGTCTTTCTATAAATAACGGGGCCAATGTGTGACATTGGGATGAACATTTCAAAATGGTTTGAAACAAAAATAAAAAAGATTTTCATGCATTTCCACAAGTGTACTTAGAGGAATAAAAATGAATATATGCTGAATGGCCCATAACTCCAGCTACACTACACCATAGGTGTAGGACTATACATCCTTTTTAAGCAGGGTTCATACAGACATTGGCAAGTCACATTCAAAGACTTTCAGGGATGTTTTAAAGCTCTTAATTGTAATTTAAGGACCTCAATGTTAAACAATTATATATTTTTTATGATTGTACATATAGGACCTAATATGGACCTCCCCCCACCCTCCCGATTTCTTCTGTAGCCTGTGTCCCCATTGCTGTTTTTATAATGAAAGTGACCACAAACCACATTTGTTTTTAAAGGAAGGATTTGTATGGAAAGCCAAGTGGAAGCCAATATTAGATTTTGTTATCCTCTTAATAGCTGCATGTGATTTTTCAACAGAGTAGCGCAATACCCTTCAATAGAAGCAGCGGGAAACAAACAAAAATGGTCACATCTCTCAGAATAACCAATATAAAATGTCATCACAAATAATTATAAGGGTGCAGGAGAACTTATAAATTGGCTACAATAATTACAATATCTTTTCAAGTCCCAAATTGAGGAAAAAATTGAATAAAGTAACAATAAAATAACAAAGCTATATACAGGGGGTACTGGTACTGAGTCAATGTTCAGGGTCACAGGTTAGTGGAGGTAATTTGTACATGTGGGTAGGATGACTATGCATAGATGATAAACCGTGTGTAGCAGCAGTGTAAAAACAAGGGAGGAGGGGGGGGGGGGTCAGTGTAAATAGTCCGGGTGGCCATTTGATTAATTGTTCAGCAGTCTTATGGCTTGGGGATGAAAGCTGTTAAGGAGCCTTTTGGACCTCAATTTGGCGCTCCGGTACCGCTTGCTGTGCGGTACTGGAGAGCACAGTGTGTCACTGGAGTCTTTGACAATTTTTAGGGGTCTTCCTCTGACACGCTTAGTATATAGGTCCTGGATGGTAGGAAGATGGCCCCAGTGATGTACTGGGCCGTATGCACAACCTTCTGTAGCGCCTGCCGAGCAGTTGCCATACCAGATGGTGATGCAACCGGTCAGGATGCTCTCGATGGTGCAGGATGCTCTTTGTCACACAATCTTGGATAAATCCATCAAGACACCAACCATGATAAAGGGTTAAACAGGTTTTAAATGAACATATGACTTTTAAGTATAGCGATGACCCCCCCCCCCCCCCCCCCCCTTGTTTTCTTAATGTAGTGGCATTACATTATTTTTGCCAATTTTATTTTCAATCACTTAACTGTAACAAGCTGCTGAGTGTAGGAAGTCCTCACTGGTACCCCTAGTTTTTTTTTTTACAGAAGACTCATATAGTCTGGGCCTGCTACAGTAGGACTACAGTAGGGTGGAAGAATAAAAGTGTTTAATAATCTGTTTGCTGTGTTTCCTCTGCATGTCTTTTCTTGGCAGCAAGGTGCTTTATCCCCCTGGTCCAAAGCAACATTCAAGGCTGCAAACACCAATAACATTCAGTTGAAACAAGAATAAGCTAGCATAAGTTTGAATTTGTTTAGATGGGCAGTAGTATTATTAGGTCAAACACCAACTGCATTTGTCAAAGAAACAAAATCCAGGGCTAGAAGAGCAGTGGTCTCAAATTGTGCCAAAAGCTGAGGAATTGGGTAACATGCTGACCACTCTCGTTGCAAAATCAAACATGTTATTCAATTATTGCACCCACCCTGCTCGCGCACGCCAACGAGCATTGCCACGCACTAAAATAGAAGTTCTATTTGTGATGCTGAACACGGTGTAAGTTCTGCCTCTCCCATCTCCTCATTGGTTTATTGAAGCAGATACCCACGTGCCTTTTCCTCATTGGTTATACCCACGTGGGTGATTGAAAGATGAACTGAGTTCGGTCGGTCGTCGTGGTAACTATGAAAGTTAGATGAAACTTAGTTAGATGCCAAAGAAGAAAAAGCCTGGAAGGAGGAGAGATGACTAAACTATTCGGTTGACCGTTTTATGTGTGAATTAATTGTCGGAGTAGAGGACCTTGTGCATTTCAGCTAAAAATAACAAAGCTGCGTTTTATATCCATGGACAAATTATCTAGCAACAGCAAGCTAGCTAGCTAAATTGCCATAAATGTTTAATGCTTTTCGACCTGTCCCCAAATTAATATAATAGGTCAGAGTTTGTTTTGATATTTTAACTTGTGTGTCGTGATCGCGTTTGGTGCGGGGGGACAAAGTCAACTTGCGTGCGGCCGGTTTGGATACGGTGTAAGAATGACAGATGAGTGGCTGATAAACAGCTCAAAAGGTACTAGACATTTTGGTGTTGTCCTTTTTGCCCAATTTATATGAGTGGTTCTGGTCCAGTTACTTGCAGGTACATTGTGGAGATAAACTTGGTTGGCAGTGGGTGGGGAATCTATTCTTCCCATCGCCTCAATGGATGAGACGGGACAGAAGACCCTATGCAGGCTCTACATGTGTACTGTTTTTCTAGTTATTCCAGTTCTGTTCTCAAGGTGCCTATTCATAAAAGCCTGGTCCCATTACAAATGTAGGGATGGATGGAGAGGTGCCAGGAAAGCGGATTCAGCCTCCTAGAGAATAGAGTTGGTGCCGTCTTCTACCTCTATAGGATTCCTGCAGGTCAGATTATACCCCCACTCCCATTCCTCCCTCTCATGGTTTAGGGTTCTGGAGTGTCCTGATAAGAGGTGTGATTCTGGGATAAGGGTTAGTTCCACTGGAGATGTGTGTGTCTTGGGATAATAGATGCTACTGGGAGTGTGAATGTGGGGAAACAAACAACACATTATCACTGGAGGACAGAACACAAGAGAGAACAGAAAGCCCAGCTGGTGACTGTCTGCCCAGGACCTTACAAAGACTAGGCTCTCGCAGGGGGTCTTTGTGTGTTCGTTGTGTATGTGTGCGCATGACTTTGTTCGTACAGTGTATGTGTTTTGTGTTATTGTCTAGACCTAAGTATGTTTTAGGTCAATTCCACGGTAACAGTGATGCTGAGATTTTTCACTTTAAAATGTTAAACTTTGGATTGCAGAGTTACCAAACTTCTGCACTGCTTTTTAAGTAAATGTGTTTTTGTAATCTATTCTGTGGAAATTGGTAAAAGTTGCCCTTGTGCATAGTTGTATGGTTTTGTTTAACTTTGCAATCATTCCTTTTGTTTGCCGTACATTTTTTAAGTAAAAAACACTCTGTTATGGTAGAATTGCTCTTTATAAGATTATATTGAGTAGAGTGGCTGTCTAAATTGTGCCCAAAATGTAAACAAAAAGATTACGCTCTTTGTTGGGAGTTGAGGAAAGTGTCAAAAACAATTTCTCTTGAGTCTGTCCCACGATCCGCTGTCAGCATCCCTGTTCTCAGTGTTCCTGTGAAATGACCTAAGTGTGTCTGCGCCCGCCCACCCGGGTGTGATTCAGACCTAGCGCCATAAAAGTTGTTTCTTCTGCGGACACGACAGCTCAAGCTCTCTCACGCCAAACAGCCAGTTAGTCAGAGGCACAGATAAAGTTGCAGAACAATAATTGTCCGTGTGTGTCGTCTGTCAGACCAAAGCTCTCCACGTGATGAAGAATCGCTGCATTGTCTCGTGTCATAAAATATTCACAGCTGTGGCCAATAGAGTTAATGAAGTGCCATTCGGTCTTTTATTTACGCTCTGCACAGAGGTGTCACTGTTTTTAAAGAATAAAGATAACCAAGGGATTATGTGTTTTGTGGTGGCAAGTGAGATGCAATGACATACTAGGTGTTCCCATATTCTTCCAGTCATTGATCCAACAACTACCCATTTAAAAGCGCGTCTTGTCAGAAATATGAGTGCATTCGGAAAGTAATCAGACCCCTTGAATTTTTTCACATTTTGTTACGCTACAGCCTTATTCTAAAATGTATTGCATTTTTCTCCCCTCAATCTGCACAAAATACCTCATAATGACAAAGCAAAAACAGGTAAACATCACATTTACTTAAGTATTCAGACCCTTTACTCAGTACTTTGTTGAAGCACCTTTGGCAGCGATTACAGCCTTGAGTCTTCTTGGGTATGACGCTACAAGCTTAGCACACCTGTATTTGGTGAGTTTCTACCATTCTTCTCTGCACATCCTCTCAAGCTCTGTCAGGTTGGATGGGGAGTGTTGCTGCACAGCTTTTTTCAGGTCTCTCCAGAGATGTTCGATCGGGTTCAAGTCCGGGCACTGGCTGGGCCATTCAAGGACATTTAGAGACTTGTCCCGAAGCCACTCTTGCGTTGTCTTGGCTGTGTGCTTAGGGTCGTTGTCCTGTTGGAAGATGAACCTTGACCCCAGTCTGAGGTCCTGAGCGTTCTGGAGCAGTGGTGGAAAAAGTCCTCTATTGTAATACTTGAGTAAACGTAAAGATGCCTTTTCATAGAACATTTACTCAAGTGGAAGTCACCCAGTGAAATACTACTTGAGTAAAAGTCTATCAAAAAATGTGTTTTTTAAATATACTAAAGTATCAAAAGTAAAAGTATAAACCATTTCAAATGTCTTATTTTAAGCAAACCAGGCGGATAGCCAGGTGACACACCAACACTCGGACATAATTTACAAATGAAGCATTTCTGTTAAGTGAGTCCAGTCTGCCAGATCAGAAGCTAGGGTAGTAGGGATGACCAGGGATGTTCTCTCTTATTTGTGAATTGGACCATTTTCCTGTCAAAATGTAACGAGTACTTTTGGGTGTCAGGGGAAAATGTATGGAATAAAAAGTACATTATTTTCTTTCAGGAATGTAGTGAAGTAAAGTTTGGCAAAAATATGAATAGTACAGATATGCTTAAGTAGTACTTGAAAGTATTTTTACTTAAGCACTTTACACCACTGCTCTGGAGCAGGTTTTCATCAAGGATCTATCTGTATCTGCTTCATTCATCTTTCCCTTGATCCTGACTAGTCTCCCAGTACCTACAGCTAAAAAACATTCCCACAGCATAATGCTGCCCCTACCATGCTTCACTGTAGGGATGGTGTCAGGTTTCCTCCAGACTTGGCATTCAGGCCAGAGAATCTTGTTTCTCATGGTCTGTGAGTCTTTAGGTGCCTTTTGGGAAAACTCCAAGCTGGCTGTCATGTGCCTTTTACTGTGGAGTGGCTTCCGTCTGGCCACTCTGTCATAAAGGCCTGATTGGTGGATTGCTGCAGAGATGCTTGTCCTTCTGGAAGGTTCTCCTATCTCAAGGCTGTAATCGCTGCCAAAGGTGCTTCACCAAAGTACTGAGTAAAGGGTCTGAATAGTTATGTAAATGTATTTCAGGTTTTTTTTTAAATATACTTTTGCAAAAAAATCTAAACCTATTTTCACTGTCATTATGGGGCATTGTGTGTAGATTGAGGAAAACAATGAATTGAATCCATTTTAGTAGAAGGCTGTAACGTAACAAATGTGGAAGTCATGAAGTCTGAATACTTTCCGAATGCACTATATATTTTTGAATTGCATATTTTTTTTTGCACCAGCAAGAATTTAGATGAGTGTAGGGGAAACACTGATATTATTATGGGGTTGGAAAAGGGCAAGTGAATTGCACTGAATTCATATTGAGCCTTTTTTTTTACCCTAGGAAGTCGGCTGGTGAAATGGATGCGTCACGGACCATGGTTTAGTAACTAACTACTGACATGGTTCAAATTGGTTTCATGAGAATCGCCCCAATAGTCGCAATGAAGTGCATCATGCTTTTTATTCACGCCCAACAGACGTGTTGTTGTCACGATATAGAAGTAAACCCAGTGAGGTGGTAGGGTAACGATATGATGGGGTTGTTTTAAGGATAACGCTTATTTTTAAGACGACATATTCTCTTTTACGAAAGCGACCCGACCCAAGAGGGAGCAAATTAAATAGAATCGCACAGCATCTCACAATGCTAGGCTATAAGAGCAGAGTTGAGTGTAAATGGAGCATAACCGATAGCCCTGTAGTGGCCCTGCAGTGTTTTTCAAGTAAAGTTTGTTTACATCTCTCTAAAGCATAATAAGGGAGTCCTGATCCAAATGGTTCCTCCATAGGGATTTCAGCAATGCACATACTCTCTTTCCAGAGCAACACATAAGAGTCCCTGAGTGCCTCTCTGGTTCACACCGTATCATCACTCATTATGAGAATCGGTCTGCAGCTCGTGCATGAGAAGCTTTGGTGCTCAGCACACCACTGATGAGACGCGCGCGTGCACACACACCCCTTTCCCAGCTTGTCAGTCCAGGGGGGTGGGGATGATGGACTAGCCAAACCAGTGAAGCCACATGCCAAGCCCTACACTGGCAGGGAGAGCGGGAGGGGTGTACTTCACTACTAGGCTTCTCAGCACATTTTCATGCCCTTATATGTTCACGAGCCACTCGAGGGAGGGGCTGCCCGCCCCTGGCTGTTAGTTTCACATATCGCCTCCAAACAGGAAGTGTTGTAGTGCAACTGAGTAGCGGCGGGCAGACAGATGCTGGAGGCGACAACGTTATGAAGAGAGGGCAACTCTCTGGGTGTACAGTGGCTGAGAAGTGAGAATTGTGGTAGTAAACTCACTGTATTCGTCCATCATGATTTAGCCTCAATAACAGAAAAGACAGAGGGAGAGGAAAGTTGACCATAAATGGATGAAAACACATCTATCTACCCAATGTTTTCCCTATGATATTCCCTGTGCTGGTCCTGATGTTTGTGTTGCTGACCTCACCAGTCTCCAGACCTGAGATCTCAAAGCTTCGGAGGAAAATGTTGCCTGTGTGACTCACTGATCTCAGAGATTTGTGTTGGTACTAAGCCTACCCTTGCATTTCTGACGTGTGTTTCTTTGTTTTTGCAGGTACGCATAGCAGCGAACTTTGTCATCCACGCCCCACCAGGAGAGTTCAATGAAGTTTTCAATGGTAAGCTTTTGTGTGTAGCCTCTTTTTTTGGGGGGGGGGGGGGGGTGCGTGTGTATTGACCAAAGCCAGGAGCAGGGGATCACAACTCGCACTTTAGGTAGTAAGCTGTAGCGAGTATTTCTCACTAGAGATGTTATGACACAGATAATTCCTCAGCACCTTGAAACCACACACTACAGAGCAGAGCACTCACACATAGAGCCTTCTCTCTTAGCATCTAGCTAACACCCACACATACAGAGCCTTCTCTCTTAGCATCTAGCTAACACCCACTCATACAGAGCCTTCTCTCTTAGCATCTAGCTAACACCCACGCATACAGAGCCTTCTCTCTTAGCATCTAGCTAACACCCACACATGTAAGCTTCTTAACTATCAGCTCTGAAAGAGAGGTGAGTCTTGTTTTTTAAAATGTTATTTAACCTTTATTTAACTAGGCAAGTCAGTTGAGAACAAATTGTTATTTACAATGACGGCCTACCAAAAGGCAAAAGGCCTGCTGCGGGGAAGGGGGCAAGAGAGGCACAACACTACATAAAGAGAGACCTAAAGACAACAACATAACAAGGCAGCAACGCATGACAACAAAGCATGGTAGCAACACAACATGGTAGCAGCACAAAACATGGTGCAATCATTTTAGGGAAAAGTCAAGATTACAAAGGACAAGAAGGTAGAGACAACAATACATTAGAGATTGACCGATTAATCGGAATGGCTGATTTAATTAATTCTGATTTCAAGTTTTCATAACAATCGGAAATCGGTATTTTGGGGTGCCGATTTTTTTTTTTTTTTATATTTATTTTATACCTTTTTATTTAACTAGGCAAGTCCGTTAACCTCTTACAGCTCCCCTTCTACTTTGTGAAATTTCCGCCTGAAGACATACCCAAATCTAACAGCCTGTAGCTCAGGCACAGAAACAAGGATATGCATATTCTTGGTACCATTTGAAAGAAAACACTGAAGTTTGTGTAAATGTGAATTGAATGTAGGAGAATAACACACAGTAGATCTGGTTTAGATACAAAAATAAACAATGTATGTTTTTTTTTTTCTCATTGTTTTATCTTTAAAATGAACAAGATAAAACAAACATTCAGATAGGATGATGGGGACACTTTCAGTGAAAAATATACGAGAGCAACAGTAAATAAATGAGAGCGAATTTTTAAAAAAAAACATTTTTATTGATAAAAAAAAATATATATATATATATATATATATATATATTTACAAAATAACATGGGTAACTATTTACACACTTTCAATATTTGGAAGACCCTCAGTCCTCTATCAAATCTATTTATATAGCCCCAGCCTTAAACCCCAAATGGCAAGCAAGGCAGGTGTAGAAGCACGGTGGCTAGGAAAAACTCCCTAGAAAGGCAAAAACCTAGGAAGAAACCTAGAGAGGAACCAGGCTGGGGGGACAGCAAGGAGTCATCATGCCAGGTAGTCCTGACGCATGGTCCTAGGGCTCAGGTCCTCCGAGAGAGAGAATTAGAGAGAGCATACTTAAATTCACACAGGACACCGGATAAGACTCCCAGTGTCAGTCAGTGTCACTGTGAAAGAAAATGTTCAGTTAGAATAGTTTCACATATGAGCTCTGTATCAACAGGTATAATAAACAGATATATGGAGAGAGTTGAAGGTTGAATATATTAGGTTTAATATATTATTATATTATAATTACCTGTTAGATCTACTGTCTCTTTTATATTATGACATTTCAGCTAGATCTACGGTCTCTATTATATTATGACAGACCAGCTGTATCTACTGTCTCCATTTCACTTTGGCCATTGATGTGGTCCTGCCCTCTCCTCAACAGCCTCAAATAGGCTATTTCATGTGGGTTGGGATGGGGCGGCAGACACACGCATCTCACATTTCATGACATTGCATGTTTATATATTGCTTCAAAATTTTAAAAAAAATCACAATATTTTATATTATTAATTTCAAACAAGGGCATTAGCATGATAAGAACTTACCAGTCCAAAACAATGTCCTCTCACTAAATTAAGTGTCCTACAACAATCTGTCTCACCTTCCCAATCAATGTATTCTAAAATTTTGTGTACATCTGTATATCTAGACTTAGATTTAGCTTTCCCTGACTTAGTCGTCATAATGATTGATATATAAACAGCTGAATCTGCGCGTTCACCAAACACTGCAGTGCGTAATATGCGTTGCTTCTTCCGGTATGAAACTTCAATAGCAAATTACTCACTTTACGCTGAAGCTTACTACATGGGTTGGTCTTGCAACACATAAACATGGCGTCTTTCCGTTTACCTCAGCTCATTGGCTATCTACCCAGCTAGATTTCAAGACGATCAGTGGTCATTGGGTTAAAAGAGAGTCAATCAACGAAACAGCGGGCAAATCATTGGTGCACAATGATGTCATGACTTGTTGTCTTCAAATCGGTTTCTTTCAGTCAATATGTCCCGCGAAATGGCCCATCAGGTTTAATTGTGTTACAAACAAACCAGTTGATTGCAGTGAAACCAAACATGACTGGAAAAGTCACGTTCTGTGTGGGTTATTTACCTGGAATGTGTCGTCGAAAATGGAACGAGACGGAATTCACGACACAAGCGGTTCACAAAATGTTTCGTGTTAGGCTTTAAAAACGGATTTTATCAAACAAAAGATAATTCATTGTGTAACAATGAGCATTGGAATTGCAAACAGACGAAGATCGTCAAAGGTAAACGATTTATTTTAATGCAGTTTGTGATTATGTTACGCCTGTGCTGTTTTTTTTATGGGGCTCTATGCTCAGATAATCGCATTGTATTCTTTCGCAGTAAATCCTTTTTTAAATCTGACAAAGCAGTTGGATTAGCAAGATTTGAGGCTTTCGATACATGTGAGACACTTGTATTTTCATGAGTGTTTAATATGACTATTTATGTAGCGATCACCGTATGTTGTGGAATTTCAGCCCGCGAGCGGGTTCCGTGCGCAGAGAGGTTAAGAACACGTTCTTATTTTCAATGACGGCCTAGGAACGATGGGTTTAACTGCCTTGTTCAGGGGCTGAGCGACAGATTTTCACCTTACAGTTAACTAATCCAACGCTATAACCACATGCCTCTTGTTGCACTCCACGAGGAGCCTGCCTGTTATGCGAATGCAGTAAGCCAAGGTAAGTTGCTAGCTAGCATTAAACTTATCTTAAAAAACAATCAATCATAATCACTAGTCATAACTACACATGGTTGATGACATTACTAGTTTATCTAGCGTGTCCTGCGTTGCATATAATCGATGCAACGCTGGGGGATGATTTAACAAAAGCGCAATTGCGAAAAAAGCACAATCGTTGGATGACTACCTAACCATAAACACCCATGCCTTTCTTAAAATCAATACACAGAAGTGTATATTTTGAAACCTGCATATTTAGCTAAAAGAAACCCAGGTTCGCAAGGCAATATTAACCAGGTGAAATTGTGTCACTTCTCTTGCACGCAGAATCAGGGTATATGCAACAGTTTGGGCAGCCTGGCTCATTGCGAACTAATTTGCCAGAATTTTATGTAATTATGACATAACATTTGAAGGTTGTGCAATGTAACAAGAATATTTAGACTTAGGGATGCCACCCGTTAGATAAAATACCGAACGGTTCTGTATTTCACTGAAATAATAAACGTTTTGTTTTCTAAATTATAGTTTCCGGATTCGACCATATTAATGACCAAAGGCTCGTATTTCTGTGTTATTATGTTATAATTAAATCTATGATTTGATAGAGCAGTTTTGACTGAGCGATGGTAGGCAGCAGCAGGCTCGTAAGCATTCATTCAAACAGCACTTTCATGAGTTTTGCCAGCAGCTCTTCGCAAGCACAGCGCTGTTTGACTTCAAACCTATCAGCCTCATGGCTGGTGTAACCGATGTGAAATGGCTAGCTAGTTAGCTGTGTGTGCGCTAATAGCGTTTCAAACGTCACTTGCCCTAAACCTTGGAGTAGTTGTTCCCCTTGCTCTGCATGGGTAACGCTGCTTCGAGTGTGGCTGTTGTCGATTATGTTCCTGGTTCGAGCTCAGGTAGGGGCAAGAAGAGGGACGGAAGCTATACTGTTACACTGGCAATACTATAGTGCCTATAAGAACATCCAATAGTCAAAGGTATATGAAATACAAATGGTATAGAGAGAAATAGTCCTATAAAAACTATATTAACTACAACCTAAAACCTCTTACCTTGGAATATTGAAGTCTCATGTTAAAAGGATCCACCAACTTTCATATGTTCTGAACAAGGACATATTGGCACATATTGTACTTTTACGGATTTAGAGACATACCCCAAGCGACTTACAGCTGTAATTGCAGCAAAAGGTGGCGCTACAAAGTATTAACTTAAGGGGGCTGAATAATTTTGCACGCCCAATTTTTCAGTTTTTGATTTGTTAAAAAGGTTTGAAATATCCAATGAATGTCGTTCCACTTCATGATTGTGTCCCACTTGTTGTTGATTCTTCACAAAAAAATACAGTTTTATATCTTTATGTTTGAAGCCTGAAATGTGGCAAAAGGTCGCAAAGTTCAAGGGGGCCGAATACTTTCGCAAGGCACTGTAAGTATTCACACCCTTTGCTCTGAGACTCGAAATTGAACTCCGTGCATCCTATTTCCATTGATCATCCTAGAGATGTTTCTACAACTTGATTGGAATCCAGCTCTGGTAAATTCAATAGCTTGGACATCATTTGCAAAGGCACACACTTGTCTGTATAAGGTCCCTTAGCTGAAAGTGCATGTCAGAGCAAAAACCAAGTCATGAGATCGAAGGATTTGTTCATAGAGGAACAGACCTGGAGAAGGGTACCAAAACATTTCTAAATGTCCAAGAACACAGTGGCCTCCATCATTCATAAATGGAAGAAGTTTGGACACCACCACCACAATCTGGGGAGAAGAGCCTTGGTCAGGGAGGTGACCAAGAACCCGATGGTCACTGACAGAGCTCCACAGTTCCTCTGTGGAGATGGGAGAACCTTCCAGAAGGACAACCATCTCTGCAGCAGTCCACCAATCAGGCCTTTTATGGTAGTGGCCAGACGGAAGCCACTCCTCAGTAAAAGGTAAATGACAGCCCGCTTGGAATTTGCCAAAAGTCACCTAGACTCTCAGACCATGAGAAACAAGATTCTCAAGTGTCGACAGCCTGCGCAAAAAAAACAAAGCCGAGCTCGTGACTGTTTCAAATCATCATTAGTCGTGTCATGCAGCCTTAGAATGTATGAAAATTAAAAACCTATAGTCCACCATTTGTATCACAGCTGAAGTTACATTGCTCAAAATTAAAGCATATTGGAGGACCTGTTTCTTTAACTGCTCAACACAGTTAGTGAGTGTGGTGGTGAGTGTGCACACTGGTGAGTGTGGGAGAAAATATATTTTCTAAGCTAATCTCTTCTGCTAATTTGAATGAATGTAGCCCACAGACATATGGCATAGCCAAATCAGGGCCTAATATAAGGACAACTTGGAGTATGCTTTTCTGTTGTTTAAAAAAAAAGACTACATTTTCTTCATACCTGTCTTAAAATAAGGGATTTATTGTGATTGTGTATGCTATATTACACAGATGTATTTGCGTGGAAGCAAGGAGATGCTAAATCTGTTTTTTTGTTAAATGGTCAACTATCGTGAGACCGGCAGTTATTTGCTTGACAGTCACCGACTGACACAATTTCATGACCGCCACAGCCCTAGTCATCACCAAGCCAGACTGGGTCATACAGTCAGTAGGGCAGCTCTTCCTCACTGAGGCCTCAGCCCAGTGCATATGAACACACATGCTGGTGGAGGGACAAAGACCCAGGGACTAATTAGCACACTAGCTTGGTTTCCATCCAGTTGACAACAGATTTTATGCAAATATTCTAAGATCTGCATAAAAACAATATTCCCACCAGAGATTGTTCCATCAAATTGAATTGCTGCAGATTTAAAGGCTGTGAGTGATGACGGTGCACATAAAAATACGTTTTGCGGTTAAATCCACTGTACCAAATAAAACTGAAATGGGTTTGCATCACATTTTCAGCTCTAGTGATGGGTTTTCTCAATTTATTTTGCATTATATAGTGAGTCTACCCATGCTGGTGTTGGCACATGCTCTCTAGCCAACAGCACTCACTATCTGCGGATCTCCTACATGATGAGAATATTATGGAGAAAAAAAAATCCAACGGCAGCCAAGCATCGATTATCATGTCACCAGAATAAGACCCTAGATATTTATTGTAAAGAGCATCAAGCTCATCACCTTGTACTTTTAACACCCTGTGACGTTCATAACTTATTTCATCTGTAGTTGAATAAACTGCATGCTTTCTCAACAAGTCATAGTGGGAGAACCACACTACATGTCATCGTGTGACTCAACGTTTAATTCGATATGATGGTTATGTTAATGTTTATGCATAAAAGCAGTTCCGTTGACATTTCTCGCATAGTTCATTTTACTGACACAAGATCTCACCTTGTCTAGCGGATTTTGTTTTGTCGACATTTGGAAAGTTGACTGAAATATGTTCTGTTTCCATCAGGCCTATCATGACATCTTTTTTTCTTTTTTTTATCCGACATGTACTTTACTCACATAAAAAGGTTGGAATGAAACCTGGTTATTGACACAGAGTAACACTAAAGCATGAAATACACAGAGAATCTCACTGCTGATAGGTACTCCTATTGGGAGGCCGTTCCTGTTCTTGCTAGAACAAAAGCGGTACCTGCTACGTGCCGACCCCGGTAGCGACGAACCTATCGTTTCTACTTGTAGAATGGCAATGCTCGTCAGAGGCCAACAACTTGACTTTGAGCCAGTCAGAAAGCGCGAACCCCCACATGGGGGAACCAACAGGAGTGACAACAGAAAGGAAGGAAAGAGGGCATTTTCTCTGTACAGCCACAGATTAGCCAGTCACACTTCATATGCAATGGTAGCTAGCTAAGTGCACAGACGCAATGCACACAACGCTAAATACTTCGTCCAAGCTAGCTAAACACTGTAGCTAGTATTGACATTATAATTAGTGGATTAGCTAGTTTCCATGAAACAGCTGCCTGTGTTAGTGCCTGTAACTAGCTATGTTGGGCTAGCTAGCGAATATGCTATGTTATTGGGCTAGCTAAACATTTGGATGTGGATTGGCACTGGCACTATGGGTTTATGGAGAGTACATTTGATTGTTTCTTTGTTATCTATCTTTGATCATCTGGCTAGTATCAACAAGGGCCTTCTACAAAATAGCAACATTTAGCGCAGCTAGCTAATGATGGGGGTCATGATAGGGGCTGCACCAAATGATTGATGTATTATAATAATTGATTATGCTTATATTGTTAATAGAAGGGGAAGGGCTATAAGACCCACTACATTTATAGGGTCCTGGACTAGATTAGCTATATATATATAATAGTTCCACAGTTCTTTTCTCGTCTCTGCCTCTTATATTGAAACGGTCTGAGAGATGTGAGTTATTGCAGTCAAAACAGGGTGTCTGTAAGAAAGCACCTCAAGACTAAAAGAGATTCATAGACACAGAACCCTGCAGGGGAGTGAAAGAGATGAGACTAGTCAGACACAATTACTGCTGAGCCCTTAGAAAACACTGGAACTATTGTCTCTCCTGCAAGTTTGTATAACTGTATATGCATGGGCTTGGTCTCATGAGTAGAAGGTGTTGACGTAGGCATTTACATCACTGCAAGCATATTAAATCAACTTGGACCCTTTCCTATTTTGCAGAACTTACTCGGAAACATCAAATCAAATGTATTTATATAGCCCTTTGTACATCAGCTGATATCTCAAAGTGCTGTACAGAAACCCAGCCTAAAACCCCAAACAGCAAGCAATGCAGGTGTAGAAGCACGGTGGCTAGGAAAAACTCCCTAGAAAGGCCAAAACCTAGGAAGAAACCTAGAGAGGAACCAGGCTATGAGGAGTGGCCAGTCCTCTTCTGGCTGTGCCGGGTGGAGATTATAACAGAACATGGCCAAGATGTTCAAATGTTCATAAATGACCGGCATGGTCAAATAATAATAATCACAGTAGTTGTCGAGGGTGCAGCAAGTCAACACCTCAGGAATAAATGTCAGTTGGCTTTTCATAGCCGATCATTGAGTGTCTCTACCGCTCCTGCTGTCTCTAGGGAGTTGAAAACAGCAGGTCTGGGACGGGTAGCATGTCTGGTGAACAGTTCCATAGCTGCAGGCAGAAGAGTTGAAACTGGAGCAGCAGCGCGGCCGGGTGGACTGGGGACAGCAAGGAGTCATCATGCCAGGTAGTCCTGAGGCATGGTCCTAGGGCTCAGGTCCTCTGAGAGAATTAGAGAGAGCATACTTAAACCATGCATGCTATGTTCTCATTGTCAACTTCTGTCTGCAATTGCATTAATAAAAGTTTTTGATTGATTTACTTAAAGATATTGTCTGATTGCTGATTTCACCAATAAGCAAATGATTGACAAGGAACAAGGAACCTGCACCAACACTACCTAGCTAACATTGGAATCTAGACCATAAGCAACACAAACGTTAGGACTTCAAGGTCTTTGCTGTGTGAACACAAACGAGACCGACTGCCCACAGTGTTCAGAGGTGCTAAGTACTGTGTGCGGCAAACGTTAGACAATCCCTACCGGTGTGTCTGAACTTTAACACACTGCCTCTCAGTTACAAATGTGACACACTGTCACAGGACAGGGGAGCCTCCTTTAAGCAGCTGACAGTGAGATGAGGTTGTGAAAAGAGGGGAGGAATTGAGAGGATAAGTGTGTGTTGGGGAGAGGGTTTAAAGATAATCTATTTATTGGATGGATTCTGAGGGCTGTGCGTGCGTATAATCCTGCCCCCATCATGATTAGCTTTGTCACTGAGGAGCGCTGGGGGGCTGTCTGCGCCTCCTTATCGCAGCCAAACACACACACTCCCCGCTACCAATGTGCCATCGCTTTTCCTTTCATCTCTTTTGATTTCACAGCCCTTTTCTTTGTGTCAGCTTGTCATGTCTTCTTTAACATCATTCTAAGTCTATCTTTCTCTCTCTGTTTCTAATGGTCTTGCGCTGTCTCTCTCTCTTGCGCTGTCTCTCTCTCTCTCTTGCGCTGTCTCTCTCTCTCTTGCGCTGTCTCTCTCTCTCTCTTGCGCTGTCTCTCTCTCTCTCTTGCGCTGTCTCTCTCTCTCTCTTGCGCTGTCTCTCTCTCTCTTGCGCTGTCTCTCTCTCTCTTGCGCTGTCTCTCTCTCTCTTGCGCTGTCTCTCTCTCTTGCGCTGTCTCTCTCTCTCTTGCGCTGTCTCTCTCTCTCTCTTGCGCTGTCTCTCTCTCTCTTGCGCTGTCTCTCTCTCTCTTGCGCTGTCTCTCTCTCTCTTGCGCTGTCTCTCTCTCTCTTGCGCTGTCTCTCTCTCTTGCGCTGTCTCTCTCTCTCTCTCTTGCACTGTCTCTCTCTCTCTCTCTCTTGCGCTGTCTCTCTCTCTCTCTCTCTCTTGCGCTGTCTCTCTCTCTCTCTCTCTCGCGCTGTCTCTCTCTCTCTTGCGCTGTCTCTCTCTCTCTCTCTTGCGCTGTCTCTCTCTCTCTCTTGCGCTCTCTCTCTCTCTCTTGCGCTGTCTCTCTCTCTCTCTCTTGCGCTGTCTTTCTCTCTCTCTCTTGCGCTGTCTCTCTCTCTCTCTCTCTTGCGCTGTCTCTCTCTCTTGCGCTGTCTCTCTCTCTCTCTCTCTCTCTTGCGCTGTCTCTCTCTCTCTCTCTCTTGCGCTGTCTCTCTCTCTCTCTCTCTTGCGCTGTCTCTCTCTCTCTCTTGCGCTGTCTCTCTCTCTCTCTCTTGCGCTGTCTCTCTCTCTCTTGCGCTGTCTCTCTCTCTCTCTCTTGCGCTGTCTCTCTTGCGCCGTCTCTCTTGCGCTGTCTCTCTCTCTCTCTCTTGCGCTGTCTGTCTCTCTCGCGTTCTGATTCGTCATTTTTAGCCCCATGCTAGGTGTGTGCACTTGTTTTTGTGTCAATCCTTCTGTGTGTTTGCTGTAGGTTTCTGAGCTCTGACATGTGGTTCTGTTCTTCCCCACAGATGTACGATTGCTGCTCAACAATGACAATCTTCTCAGGGAAGGCGCAGCGCAGTAAGTCGACACTCTTTACTGTCAAAGTGACTCATAGACTTGTGGTCAGTTGACGTCATAAACAATCTACTACATGGAGTGAATGTACTATTGACAACTGTGAAATAGTCATTTGTTTCTCCAGGAAATATTTGACTGCTGGCACTGATTTAAGCTTGTTTCTGTTTTGATTCTGTAGTGCTTTTGCACAGTACAACGTGGACCAGTTTACTCCGGTGAAAGTAGAGCAATATGAAGACCAGGTAGGCTACACCCATTGTCTTTAGTCAGATTGCAATTTTTCGCCTGTCAGTTGAGAGACGAGCGTCCCGTCGGAGTCAAGCCATCTGTCAGAATACAATGGTCTTCACCATGTCCTCTGGAAATGCAGAGAAACAAGACACTGTAGTCAGCCCCTCTAGAACCAATACCCTATGATGCTAGTGACTATTGACCTGGTGTCATTGGAAACAGAAATCGCTATAGGGATAAACAGCTCTGGTCATTTGGACTAGATGAATGAATGAGACCAGCCTTACGGATGTCTAAGTGGATGAACTGAAGAATATTAGCCTTGTCGCATTGAAATTAATTGTGTTGTTTCTGTGTTTGCTATACAAACAATGAATTCCTCTTTTGGTACTATTCCAGTTCAGCATGATTGTGCTGTTGCCTAGGTAACGCTGTGATTCACTGATAAATGTTCTAGTTGGCACACTAGACTGAATGTCATGAATATAAGGAATGGGTGACACAACTCATATACACTGAACAAAAATATAAACGCAACCATTTGAAAGATTTTACTGAGGTACAGTTCATATAAGGAAATCAGTCGATTTGAAATCAATTCATTAGGCCCTAATCTATGGATTTCACATGACTGGGAATACTGCTGCGTCTGTTGGTCACAGATATAACTAATTTATTTTTTAAAAGCTAGGTTCGTGGATCAGAAAACCAGTCAGTATCTGGTGTGACCACCATTTTACCTCATGCGTAACACTTCTCCTTCAGAGTTGTTCAGGCTGTTGATTGTGGCCTGTGGAATGTTGTCCCAGTCCTGCTCAAAGGCTGTGCAAAGTTGCTGATATTGTCAGGAACTGGAACACGCCATTGTACACGTCGATCCAGAGCATCCCAAAACAGGCTCAATGGGTGATATGTCTGGTGAGTATGCAGACCATGGAAAAACTGGGACATTTTCAGCTTCCAGAAATTGTTTACAGATCCTTGCAAAATGGGGCTGTCGTGCATTATCATGCTGAAACATGAGGTGGATGGCGGTGGATGAATGGCACTACAATGGGCCTCAGGATCTCGTCACAGTGTCTCTGTGAATTCAAATTGCCGTCAATGAAATGCAATTGTGTTCATTGTCCTTAGCTTATGCTTGCCCATACCATAACCCCACCGCCACCATGGGGCACTCTGCTCACAATGTTGACATCAGCAAACCGCTCGCCACACGACACCGGTACAGTTGAAACCGAGATTCATACGTGAAGAGTACACTTTCCAACATGCCAGTGGCCATCGAAGGTGAGCATTTGCCCACTGAAGTCGGTTATGATGCCGAACTGCATTCAGGTCAAGACCCCTGGTTCGGACGACGAGCATACAGACTGTTTCTGACCGTTTGTGCAGAAATTATGGGTAGCTGGTCTCAGATGATCCCGCAGCCGGGAAGAAGCCGGATGTGGAGATTCTGTGCTGGCGTGGTTACACGTCAGCATGCCAATTGCCCGCTCCCTCAAGTTGAGACGTCTGTGGTAGGGATGAATATTTTCCAGAAAATCTACCAAGTTTCAATACTGGGAATAATTATTATTTATCACGGGAGTCCTGGGAAATACTGCAAAAATTGCAAGTGACCATTTTAAAACCAAGATATGGTCACTCGGGTTCTCCCAAAATAAGATTGTCGGTGAGCCATATTGCCATCTTGGCTGTGCCACTATGTAAAGATTTCACAGTTAGTGAAACTGATATTTAGTAATAAGAGTGACGTTTAGCACCAATTATATTGTTGTGAATTGCAAAACAGGCCGTTCAAAATTCAGAGCTTTATCATGTTCCTCCAATTAATATGGCGCATTTCACCAGTAAGCCTAGGCTATCTCTACACAGAGCGCCCTCAGGAAGCACAGTGCGCATCCCTAGTAGGCCATTAGCTTTATCGAATCATACAAACCTTGTAACGGCAGTCAATAAAAGTCAAATGACCAAAGTAACCTCCAATGAATGACTGAATATATTCTATTTGGCAAAATTGAGATAAAGATGACAGCGCATCCAGCTGAAGAACAACGGTTAGATAAGAGGAAATTGTTTAAATATCAAGGTATCTTAACTAGAGGTTGAACGATTTTATGATTTTTCGCACCGATACAGATTATTGGAGGACCAAAAAAAGCCGATACCGATTAATTGGCCTTTATTTATTTATTTATTTATTTATATTTATATATATATATATATATATATATATATATATATATATATATATATATATATATATATATATATATATATATATATATATATATATATATATATATATATATATATATATATGACAATTACAACAATACTGAATGAACACTTTTATTTTCACTTAATACAATATGTAAATCAAATCAATTTGGTCTCAAATAAATGAAACCTGTTCAATTTGGTTTACATAAATGCAAAAACTGTGTTGCAATAGAAAGTAAAAGTGCAATATGTGCCATGTAAAAATGCTAACATTTAAGTTCCTTGCTCAGAACATGAGAACATATGAGAGCTGGTGGTTCCTTTTAACATGAGACTTAAATATTCCAAGGTAAGAGGTTTTAGGTTGTAGTTAATATAGTTTTTATAGGACTATTTCTCTCTCTACCATATGTATTCCATATACCTTTGACTATTGGATGTTCTTAGAGGCACTTATAGGCACACCTCGCTCCTACTTGGGCTCGAACCAGGAACACATCGACAACAGCCACACTCGAAGCAGCATGGTGGTTCCTTTTAACATGAGTCTTCAATATTCCCAGTTAAGAAGTTTTAGGTTGTAGTTATTATAGGACTATTTCGCTCTATACCATTTGTATTTCATATACCTTTGACTATTGGATGTTCTTAGAGGCACTATAGAATTGCCAGGCTAATCTCTGGAGTTGATAGGCTTGAAGTCATAAACAGCACTGTGCTTGAAGCATTGCGAAGAGCTGCTGGCAAACGCAGGAAAGTGCTGTTTGAATGAATGCTTACGAGCCTGCTGCTGCCTACCACCGCTCAGTCAGACTGCTCTATCAAATATCAAATCATAGACTTAATTATAACATTATAAAACACAGAAATATGAGCCTTAGTTCATTAATATGGTAAAATCCGGAAAGTATAATTTTGAAAACAAAACATTTATTATTTCAGTGAAATATGGAACCGTTACATATTTTATCGAACGGGTGGCATCCCTAAGTCTAAATATTGCGGTTACATTGTACAGCCTTCAATGTTATGTCATAATTATGTAAAATTCTGGCAAATTAATTCTGGTCTTTTGTTAGGAAGAAATGGTCTTCACACAGTTCGCAATGAGCCAGGCAGCCCAAACTGCCAGGTGACCACACACATTAGTATAACGGTTGCATATGACTGGGGGTATCAGTATAAGCAAGAATTTGATACATGCCTTCAATTGCATTAGCTTACTTTATTCCAATATTTTCATCATTCAGTTGATCATAACTAAGGTGAGTTTCCCTTTCTTCTGTGCTTTTTCTTGGCCCAATAGCTGTTTCCTCGTCTCCTCAATCCACTGCCGACCTACTCCACCGCGTTGTCCTTAACGAGTTAAAATCTATATAACCTAGTGTTTTCAAATCAAATTGTATTTGTCACATGCGCTGAATAAAACAGGTGTAGACATTACCATTAAATGCTTATTTACAAGCCCTTAACCAACCATACAGTTCAAGGAATAGAGTTAAGAAAATATTGAAAATAAAAAATCAAGACAAGAAAATGACACAACAATACGAGGCGATATACAGGGGGTACCAGTACCGAGTCAAGGTGTGTCGTAATTTCCCAGGTCTTGTCATTTGATTTTTTCGGGAAATGTGAAATGATCCCGGTTAACCGTGTTGATCCCTGTTGTGTACATTTTAGTGGCCTGTTAGTGTCCCCAGCACAAGGGCGGCAGCGTAGCCTAGTGCTTAGAGCGTTGGACTAGTAACCGAGCGATCGCAAGATCGAATCCCAGAGCCGACAAGGTACAAATCTGGCGTTCTGCCCCTGAACAAGGCAGTCATTGAAAATAAGGATTTGTTCTTAACTGCCTAGTTAAATAAAGGTAAAATAAATGTTAAAAAGGTGCACCTGTTTTAATCAGCTTCTTGATATGCCGCACCTGTCGGGTGGATGGATTATCTTGGCAAAGGAGAAATGCTCACTAATAGGGATGTAAACAAATTTGTGCACAAAATGAGAGAATGTATTTTCTGCGCATGTAAAATTTCGGGGATCTTTCATTTCAACTCATGAAACATGGGACTTTACATGTTGCGATTTATATTTTGTTCAGTGTAATTCCTATTCTTAACCACACAACCATTTTCTCTAATCATTTGACCCCTCCCCCTACTTCCCTCCCTCCTCCTCTCCAGGTCTTAATCACAGAGCATGGAGACCTGGGCAACGGCAGGGTCCTGGACCCTAAAAACAAGATCTCCTTTAAGTTTGACCATCTGAGGAAGGAGGCCAGCGACCCACAGCCACACGATTTGGACGGAGCAATGGAGGGCTGGAGGAGTGCTGTGGACGGTGCTGTCCGGGCCTACGTCAAGGAGCACTACCCCAACGGAGTCTGCACGGTACGTTTGGGCTGCATAACACCTTTTTCTTGGCTGGTCCTGCACTGTTGAATTTGTCATTCGATCATGTAGCTAATATTATGTGATAACGGAGTTCACTGAAAATATGTGTCGCTTCTCCCCTTAGATTTACGGCAAAACCATTGATGGACATCAAACCATCATCGTGTGTATCGAGTGTCATCAGTTTCAACCAAAAAACTTTTGGTATGTATGGATTTTTGGAATCAAACATGCGGGGATGAAGTACATTTGTAGTTTAGGTTTCTAATCGTTTACAATGCCTTCGGAAAGTATTCAGACCTTTTTGACTTTCTCCACATTTTGTTACGTTACAGCCTTATTCTAAAATGGATTGCATTTTTTTAGTTTTTATAATCAGCAATCCAAACACAATAGCCCATAATGGCAAAGTGAAAACAAGTTTTAGAATTGTTGCACATTTATTACAAATAAAAACAGACTCGAAATTGAGCTCAGGTGCATCCTGTTTCCATTGATCATCCTTGAGATGTTTCTATAACTTGATTGGTGTCCAACTGTGGTAAATTCAATTGATTGGACATGATTTGGAAAGGTACACACCTGTCTATATCAGGTCCCACGGTTGACAGTGCATGTCAGAGCAAAAACCAAGCCATGAGGTTGAAGGAATTGTCTGTAGAGCTCCGAGACAGGATTGTGTTGAGGCACAGATCTGGGGAAGGGTACCAAAAAATGTCTGCAGCATTGAAGGTCCCCAAGAACACAGTGACCTCCATTCTTAAATGGAAGAAGTTTGGAACCACCAATACTCTTCCTAGAGCTGGCCGCCTGGTCAAACTGTGCAATCAGGGTAGAAGGGCCTTGGTCAGAGAGTTGACCAGGAACCTGATGGTCACTCTGACAGAGCTCCAGAGTTCCTCTGTGGAGATGGGAGAACCTTTCAGAAGGACAACCATCTCTGCAGTACTCCAACCAATCAGGCATTTATAGTATATGGAAGCCACTCCTCAGTAAAAGGCACATGATTGCCTGCTTGGAGTTAGCCAAAAGGACTCTCAGGCCAAAATGACTCTCAGGCCATGAGAAACAAGATGCTCTGGTCTGATGAAACCAAGATTGAACTCTTTGGCCAGAAAGCCAAGTGTCACATCTGGAGGCAACCTGGCACCATCCCTATGGTGAGGCATGGCGGTGGCAGCATCATGCTGTGGGGATGTTTTTTAGTGGCAGGGACTGGGAGACTAGTCAGGATCAAGGGTAAGATGAACGGAGCAATAACAGAGATCCATAAATAAAACCTGCTGCAGCGTGCTCAGGACCTCCGACTACGAAGGTTCACCTTCCAACAGGACGATGACTCTAAGCACACAGCCAAGACGATGCAGGAGTGGCTTCGTGACAAGTCTCTAAATGTTCTTGAGTGGCCTAACCAGTGCCTGGACTTGAACCTGATCAAACATCTCTGGAGAGACCTGAAAATAACTGTGACGCTCTGCATCCAATCTGACATAGCTTGAGAGGATCTGCAGAGAAGAATGGGAGAAACTCACCAAATACAGGTGTGCCAAGCTTGTAGCGTCATACCCAAGAAGACTCAAGGCTGTAATCGCTTAGGGAGAGCGATTTAGGGAGAGTGGAATAATTTAATCAATTTTAGAGTAAGGCTGTAACGTAACAAAATGTGGATAAAGTTAAGGTTTCTGAATTCTTTCCCAAATGTACTGTAAATGGTTTCTAAATCTCTCCAGGCAGAATCAAAGTATGTTTAGCCTGTGAACCATCAATTGTCTGGTTTACACTCTAAACACTGTTTCAACACTGTTTGGTACTTAGCTAACCGCTGCCTTTTGGTTTAGAGATCAGTGGCCCCCCATTACCTTGTTGAGCCAGCGCTGATCCGGTTAATTTAATTGGATACGGGCTGTGGCAATCCTCTTTGTGGGTGGGCTTTTACTGGGCTTAAGGCTCCTTGAGTGTAAAGATCTGATTTCCACTGAGGAAAGACTTGGCTGTGTCGTGGAGGTAGAGGGAGACGACACTAAATTCAGGCGCACTTTGTATGAGCTTGTGGATGTAAAAAATGTTGCGTCTTTTCTCTCTCTTTGTAAAGGAATGGACGTTGGCGGTCAGAGTGGAAATTCACCATCGGATCCTCCACTACTCAAGTGGCCGGAATAATGAAAATCCAGGTGTGTGTGTCTGCGTATTTTATACAGAGCCTTCAAAGTATTCACACCCCTTTAATTTTTCCACATGTTGTTGTGTTACAGCCTGAATTTTAAAATGTGTCACTGGCCTACACCGGTGGCGGTCGGTGCCATTTTAAGATGAGGGAAGTCCATTTTTTATGAGCATGGCCTTTTTTCTATTACAGCTTATTAGATGACTGTCATTCTTATTTAGATCCACCCATCTCAATGTAACATCGATAGGTTTAGGCTAGTACATGATACACACATTTTCCCTATAACCATCATGAGGGTTGCTACAACCTAGCCTACGAATGAAAGTTTACAATGCAGGTGCACAGGTTGAGAGAAAAATGTGAGTAATCAAGATGACAGACAGTAACACGTTCAATACTGCTTTGCACAGTATTGTCTGCATCTAGCTGATCTAGGGTGTAATCATTAGTCCAAAATGTTCTATCATTCTAATCATTTTATCCCCGTTTTCATTCCGTTTGCTTCCGTTCAACCTTTTCTGGATAGGACCCTTCATTTCAATTTCTGACTAAAATGACACTCAAATCTAGCTGCCTGTAGCTCAGGACCTGAAGCAAGGATATGCATATTCTTGATACTATTTGAAAGGAAACACTTTGAAGTTTGTGGAAATGTGAAATTAATGTAGGAGAATATAACACAATAGATATGGTAAAAGATAATACAAACAAAAAAAACATGTTTTCTAAATTGTTTTTGTTTTATCTTTGAAATGCAAAAGAAAGGCCATACATTGAGAGAGGAAGCTGAGGATAATTTAAGTGTTGTCCACAAGAGGGCAACAGTGTGTGTGCAAAGTTTTAGACTGATACATTTCAAGAATGAGAGAGCTACATACAAAAATGCTATGGTAATAAAAAAAAAATTGAAATTTACACACTCCCAGGAATACATGATGGCTCATTAGCTTCCCTACATAAAAGGTACTAACGAGATGCGACGAGAAAGCTGATCCAACGCCTCCCGACACAGAAGTGAACTATTTAATATAAGGGCCAAGTTAGCAGCCAACACTGATCTAATGACATAAGTGCACACTCCACACACTCCACAAAATAAATAATAATACAATTAGAGTATTTCGTACACCCACAGTCCTCTACACCAGATTGTGCTGCTGATGCCAAGTCCCATAGCAGTCTCTTTCTGCTGTGAAGCAGAGGGTAACAGCACAAGTAGTGCAGGTGATGGGAGATTTCTTGTGGCACAGAGTATAACACCTCCCTGCTGTGCTGTTTTGGTCCTGAGGCACATTCAGGTCTGCAGTTATGTATTTTGGCCTGGTGTGGGTGTGGAGCCAGAGCCAGTGACAGCAGCAGGTGTCAGACTGGAGGAACCAGTTCCTAAATTTCTGAGTCTCTGCCACTATTCATGAAAGTAGTCACCCTTTGCACACTCTTGGCATTCTCTCAACCAGCTTCTTGAGGAATGCTTTTCCAACAGTCTTGAGGGAGTTCCCACATATGATGAGCACTTGTTGGCTGCTTTTCCTTCACTCTGCAGTCCAATTCATCCCAAACCACCTAATTGGGTTGCGGTCGGGTGATTGTGGAGGCCATGTCATCTGATGCAGCACTCATCACTCTCCTTGGTCAAATAGCCCTTGCACAGCGTCAAGGTTTTGTTTTGAATCAATGTTCTGTTGTTAAATGATAGTCCCACTAAGCCCAAACCAGGTGGGATGGCATATCACTGCAGAATTCTGTGGTAACCATGCTGGTTAAGTGTGCCTTGAATTCTAAATAAATCACCAACCGTGTCACCAGCAAAACACCATAACACCACCACCTCCATGCTTTACGGTGGGAACCACACATGCAGAGATCATCCGTTCACCTACTCTTCGGCTCACATAGACATGGCGGTTGGAGCGAATAGTCAAAACTTTGGACTCATCAGACCAAAGGACAGATTTCCACCTGTCTAATGTCCATTGCTCATGTGTCTTGGCCCAAGCAAGTCTCTTCTTATTATTGGTGTCCTTTAGTAGTGGTTTCTTTGCAGCAATTTGACTATAAAGGCCTGACTCACACAGTCTCCTCTGAACAGTTGATATTGAGATGTGTCTGTTACTTGAACTCTGAAGCATTTAGTTGGGCTGCAGTTTCTGAGGCTGGTAACTCTAATGAACTTATCCTCGGCAGCAGGGGAAACTCTGGGTCTTCCTTTCGTGTGGTGGTCCTCATTATAGCCAGTTTCATCATAGCGCTTGATGGTTTTTGCGACTGCACTTGAAGAAACTTCCAAAGTTCTTGAAATGTTCTGCATTGACTGACTTTCATGTCTCAAAGTAATGATGGGCTGTTGTTTCTTTGCTTATTTCAGCTGTTCTTGCTATAATATGGACTTGGTGTTTTACAAAATAGGGCCTTCTGTATACCACCCCTACCTTGTCACAACACAACTGACTGGCTCAAACGCATTTTGGTTCATAATAAAGAAAATCCCCTTGAATGAGTAGGTGTGTCCAAACTTTTGACTGGTAGTGTATGTGTATGTGTGTGTTGTTCGAGCAGTACCACACACAATCACAGTCGACCAACAGCCTAACTACCAAACAATCTACCATTCGACTAATTGGTGGTAGCCCTAGTGGAAGCCCATAGGGGACTGGACATCGATCCTAAACAGTTTAGCCCACAAGGATGCAACCCCAGTCTGTATGGCACCTTTAATATATTGTCCATTTAATAGCTATGTCATCGATGTTTAAATGTCCTTGAACATTGGCAATATGATAAAACTGAAGTCCAATGTACAGCAATAATAATAATGTTGTTCCTTTTACCCAATTTGGTTTCCTCATCATTGTCTTATGCTGAGGGCATCGTCACAGCCATATGCTAGGCTGCGTGGATAGCATACCTGAATATTGAGGCAGCAAAATTGTGGTTAGACTAGATCTGTCACCTCGTCCTTTTTGTGTGTTGTACTTGACGTGTTTATCAAAGAAGTCTTGAGCCTCCTTGGCAGTGGAAAACGTGTGTTGTGTTTCTGGAAGGTAAAGTTGAGTTTTGCCGGGTGGATGAAGCCGCGCCTCAGGTTTAGCTTGCGTGGCTGGGATCTCACTTTGTTGTAGGTCGCCCTCTGTTTGAGCAGTTCTGTACTCCGATCTGGGTAGATATTGATCCTCTTCTCTGCATAGATCAGAGCCCCCGATTCCGCTGCAAGGCGAACAATTTGCAGTTTGACTTCAGAACTGTGGAGACGTACAATCATACACCAAAATACGTTCTGGAGAGGACCCTTATGGTGTGCAATGTTTCTAGCTTAGTGTGCTCTGTTTCCAGGTCATGGAGTCGCCCCTCTGTCACATTTGTCGCTGTCTCCAAACTTTCCAGTTTTAGTTGAGTATGTATCCACTTTAGAAGTGAGCAGAAGTCTGTTATTTTGCTAAAGAAAAGCCATGGGAAAGCCACCCGTTTTCTGCATGCCACCAGAACTGGAAGGTGGAATTATGTTTTGATAAATTAATAAAAAATGTCAAGCTGAAATGTCTTGAATCAAACAAATATTCAACCCCTTTGTTATGGCAAGCTTAAATAAGTTCAGGGGTAAAGCTTTGCATAACAAGTCACAATATTGCAGTATAGTGTTTAACATGATTTTTTTTTTAAATGGCTACTTCATCTCTGTACCCTACACATACAATTATCTCTTGTCGAGCAGTGAATTTCAACCACAGATTGAACCTCAAAGACCAGGGAGGTTTTCCAATGCCTCACAAAGAAGGGCACCTATTGGTAAAAATATGAAAAGCAGATGTTGATTATCCCTTTGATTACACTTTGGAGGGTGTATCAATACACCTAGTCACTACAAAGATAGTCATCGTTCCTAACTCAGTTGCCTTTAAAGGAAGGAAACCACTCAGGGATTTCACCATGAGGCCAATGGTGACATAAAAATAGATTTAATGACTGTGATATGAGAGAACTGAGGATGGATCAACAACTTTGTAGTTGCTGCACAATACTAACCTAATTGACAGAGTGAAAAGGAAGCCTGTACAGCAGGTTTCCCCAACTCGCGGCTCTGCCCGCAGGCCAAAGGGTTTTATTTGTCCTCCCCAAGTTTTCCAAACAAAAACAAAACAGTTAATTGGACATAAGACTATTAAAAACATCAGGAAATCAGTATTCATGCGCATAATAGAGAGACACATGATCGTAAACAAATGTGAGCAAGATTTGAAATTATTGCTTTAGTCTATATCTGTTTGGGCTTCTTGCAGTCAATTTGTAGTCTACAAGTGATTTGTAATTATGTTCCGCATAAGAAGAAATCGTCCCACGGCTAAATCTAGTTGATGATCCCTGCTGAACAGAATAAGAAATATTCCAAAACATGCATCCTGTTTGCAACATGACACTAAAGTAATACTGTAAAAAAATGGGTCAAAGCAATTCACCTTTTTGTCCTGAATATGTCGGGGGTAAATACAACACATCACTGTGTACCCCTCTTCATATTTTCCAGCACGGCATTGGCTGCATCATGTTATGGGTATGCTTGTCATTGACAAGGACTAGGGAGTTTTTTTAGGATAAAAATAAATGGAATAGAGCTAAGCACAGGCAAAATCCTAGAGGAAAACCTAGGTCCGTCTGCTTTCCAATAGAGACAGGGAGACACATTCACCTTTCAACAGGTGAATAGCCTAAAACACAAGGCCAAATATACACTGAAGTTGCTTACCAAGATGACATTGAATATTCCTGGTTGGCCTAGTTACAGTTTTGACTTAAATTGGCCTGAAACCTATGGCAAGACTTAAATGTCTGTCTAGCAATGATCAACAACGAACTTGACAGAGCTTGAGTATTTGTTTTTAAGAATGTGCAAATATTGTACAGTCCAGGTGCGCAAAGCTCTTAGAGACTTACCCAGAAAGACTGTAATCACTGTCAAGGGTGATTCTAACATGAGGTATGAATATTTATGTATTTCATTTTCTATAAATTAGCCCAAAAAAATCAAAACATGTTTTCACTTTTTCATTATGGGTAATTGTGTGTGGATGGGTGAGGGGGAAAAAAATCTATTTGATCCCTTTTGGTTGTAACTCCACAAAATGTGCAATAAGTCGAGAGGTATGAATACTTTCTGAAGGCACGGTATGTGTGTATACATTTGGGCAAGGTTACATTTAGGATCATCACACAGTGCTAGAGACTCAGTGGTCTAAGGCACTGCATCTCAGTGCTAGAGGTGTCACTACAGACCTTGATTCCAGCCTGTGTCATTACTGGCTGTGATTGGGAGTCCCATAGGTCGGCGCACAATTGGCCCAGCGTCGTTAGGGTTTGGCCGGGGTAGGCCGTCATTGTAAATAAGAATTTGTTCTTAACTGACTTGCCTAGTTAAATAGAGGTTAAATATTTTATTTTTTAACTCTGTCTGGTTGTAGGTTCATTACTATGAAGACGGCAACGTTCAGCTGGTCAGCCACAAAGAGGTCCAGGAATCCATGTCCATATCTGTGAGTGCTTTATTAAATAGAATACATGTGGAACAACCCCCATTGAAAACATTCACAGAAATGAACTCCTCTGCTGTAAAGTATTTGGGTCAGGTATGTCATTTTTTTCTCATTACTTGGACATCTCTTGTTTCACCTCCCGATTTCCACTCTGTTCCCCTCCGCCAGAACGAAGCTGCAACTGCAAAGGAGTTCATCAAGATCATGGAGGCTGCGGAGAACGACTACCAGGTGTGTGTGGGATTAGGAATGGGAATTGTTTGATATGGGCACAACTGCCAAAATAAAGGAAAAGCTGGCAAAGTGTCTTAATAGGCCGTTGGACCACCACAAGCTACAAGGTGCCTGGAACTCTTGGAGGGATGCAACATCATTCTTCCTCGAGAAATGTGGTGTTTTGTTAATGGTGGTAGAAAACGCTGTCTCAAGCGCCACTCCAGAATCTCCCCTAAGTTTTCAATCGGGTTGAGATCTGGTGTCTGAGACGGCCATGGCATATGGTTTACATTTGTTTTCATGCTCATCAAACCATTCAGTGACCACTCGTCCCCTGTAGATGAGGGCATTGTCATCCTATGGGGACATAGCCATTGGTAGCCAAAATAATGGCTTGCCCAGCACTTTTATGTGACCCTAAGCATAATGGGATGTTAATTGCTTTTAATATACTTTGTATCCCTCATTTACTCGTGTTTCCATTCATCTGGCCGTTACCTGTACATATACAAATTGCTGTAACTTGAAGTACATGCAATAATGAAGCGTCATATTTTGCCATTAGTGTCACATGACATGTCTGTCAGGTGTTCATATTCTTGTGTAACGTCAAAACATTATCTGGAAACCATTGCCACATGACACTGTTCCTGTCAATTGTGGTTCTTATTAGAGATGGCACGGTTAAGGGATTAATTGAATATCAGAATAGATTACTTTAAGTGAGTGTTAATTTTGAGAATTTTCTTTTAGGCCTATTTTAACAATGGAAAATGATCCTTATGACATTGTTAACTACAATAATATACAATGACATTTTGGCATTTTTCATTTAATAAAACAACCAACTTTTGAGTCTAGTTTTTATAACGGTGCACGTTTAACCCTCCAGTCTGCCCTGACGTTGGTGTGCTATTGTCCCCACTTCAAATAGCAGTTACAGGAATGCGCACCTAAATGTTTCCACAAGACCGGACATGTCAATACAAAACACTCAACAATAACTTTTTTTGTATCAGTTCTATCGTGGTAAAAATCAGGCTTCTCTTTCACTGTGTGAGTTTACGTGCACACTAATAATTCGATATCAAACTGATTATGGCATTAGGCAGAGTATCGCATTAGTCATGTAAACACCTCACTCTGCTTATCTTAATCGGGCATAAGGTCATTATCATAGTAAGCATAGGCCGATTTAAAACACCTGCTTTTCGGAGCAATATTTTGAAATAATTAGGACATGTAAACAGTTTAATCGGAGTTCCAGCTGTGTGTGTTATCTGTGCATGTGAAACTGCCTGGAAATTCTTTCATGATGG
This sequence comes from Oncorhynchus mykiss, assembly GCF_057628025.1. Taxonomy (NCBI): domain Eukaryota; kingdom Metazoa; phylum Chordata; class Actinopteri; order Salmoniformes; family Salmonidae; genus Oncorhynchus; species Oncorhynchus mykiss. The sequence goes on along the minus strand of NC_143022.1, from coordinate 50,827,464 downwards.
TTTTTCCCAAATAGTAAAAAAACATGCCCCATTCCGCAGGTTCAGGGTTAAAGGGCGGGGTAATCCATGGTTTTCTTCTGAGCTGTCTTGTATTATTCACGACCGTAATCTAGCCTGGGCTAAAGCAAGGAAATCATGTTCTGATGCTGATTGGCTTATTTTTAGGCAGTTAAGAAACAAGTGTTATTTTCTTCTCAGGAAGGCCAAGTCTGAATATTTTATGTCTGTTACCACTGATAACCTGAATGACCCTAGAAAGTTTTGGAAGGCTATTAAAGTCTATGTCTGGTAACAGTAATGTTAATGAATTAACGTCATGTGTTTTGAAGGACTCTGTTGCTATATATGACAAAACTGAAATGTTTCGATGAGCACTTTGTATCATCTGGTAGGCTGTTTGATTCAGTGTCCTCTCTCTGTACAACCCTGCCATTCTCAGTGCAGGTGGTACATAAAGCCCTGAAATCCTTAGATCAGAGAAAGCCTGCAGGTCCTGATCTTTTGGATCCCTGCTTTTTAAATCTCGTAGCTGATTTCATAGCTGAACCACTTAATTCTCTGTTCAATCTAACCCTGGAATGTAATGAAATTCCAAAAATCTGGAAATCAGCATTTGTCCTACCACTTTTAAAAGGGGGAGATCCAACTCTTTTAAATAATTATAGGCCAATCTCAAAGCTGTCACCCCTGATGAAAATACTTGAAACCCTTGTAAGTGAACAACTAAAATAGTTTTTATTTACTAACTCTATTTTATCAATGTACCAATCGGGCTTCAGGAAGAAGCATAGCACAATTACAGCAGCCATGAAGGGTTTAAATGATATCACTGAAGCCATTGACAAAAAACAACACTGTGTCTCACTTTTTATTGATCTCTAAGGCTTTTGATACAGTTGTTCATGCTATACTAAGGCAGAGATTTTCGAGTGTAGGTCTTTCGGAGCATGCAGTTGCATGGTTTGCTAACTATCTGTCTGATAGACCTCAGTGCACTCAATTTGATGGGCTTATGTCTGTTAAATTGTCTGTCTTGAATGGTGTGCCCCAAGGCTCTGTACTTGGTCCTCTCTTATTCACTATTTATATAAATTATTTAGACAAAAATGTCCAAAATGCACAACTTCATTTTTATGCTGATGATACTGTTATTTACTGTTGTGCCTCGCCTCTTACAAAAGCTTCCCAGAACATGCAAACTGCTTTTTATACTGTTCAACATACCTTGTGTCAATTGAAGCTTATCCTCAATACTGACTAAACAAATGGTGTTTTCTAATGTAAGAAATAGACCTCTGAACCTTTCACCTGTTACTACCTGTCAGGGCAAGGAGATTGAGGTTGTAACCTCATATAAATATCTTGGAATTTTAATTGATGACGGACTCTTTTTTAAATTGCATATTCAACAACTTGCAAAAAATTGAAGCTGAAATTGGGATTTTATTTTAAGAATAAGGCCCGTACTAGGAGGCTAGTATCAGCTACATTTATGCCTTTACTAGAATATGGGGATATTTTATATATCAATGCTTCCGCTCAGTGTTTGAGATCAATTGAAACTCTTTACCATGGCACTTTGAGATTTATTTTAAACTGCAACACCCTTACTTTGTATACCAGGGTTGGCTGTCCTTCTCTAGTCACTCGTAGGGTCTGTCACTGGTATACTTTTATTTTATTTTACTACCTTTTTATTTGTGCATTTTATTGTTCAGAAATGTGGTGGGTACTCTCTTCGTTCACTGGACTTTATCCTGCTAACTGTTCCAAATGTCCGAACTGAATTTGGTAAAGTGGCTTTTATGTACTCTGCGCCATCGTCTTGGAACACCTTACAAAATACTTTTAAACTGGAAGAACTTGTCCCGATTGGTGTTTTTAAATCACTGATGAAAAATTGAGGCTGATTCCCTGACCTGTCAATGTTTTTAATTTGCTGTTTTATACTCTTGTGAATTCAATGGTTTACTAGATTACTTGTGGTTTTTCATGTCTGTCTGTAATTTTTTTGGAATGACTTGGTGCTGCCTATCTTGGCCAGGGCGCTCTTGAAAAACGGATTTTAATCTCAATGAGCCCTTCCTGGTTAAATAAAGGTTAAATAAAATAAATAAAAATGTTCTAGCACCGGTAGCGCAAGCCTCCCTCTTATGTGTGAGTGAAGTGAGTGCTGGAAAAACTGAAAGTATGCATCTTAGAAATAATTGTCCGAACTCAGAATCAAATGGGTTATCAAAAATAACATGGTTACTGTGGTAGAATGTTTATTTTAATGTCCATTTGCATCATTTTGGTTGGTCAAGAGCAATTCTCTATCCGGATATCATTTTTTAATTTTTTTTTTATTATTCTAATAGGCATTTCAGTACAATAATTTCTATCTCTATTGTGACACCCCAAAGCCCTCCCTAATTCCGCCCTCCTCTTTCCCCGTCAGACCGCCATCAACGAGAATTACCAGACCATGTCGGACACTACCTTCAAAGCCTTACGCCGCCAGCTTCCTGTGACGCGCACCAAGATCGACTGGAACAAGATCCTGAGCTACAAGATCGGCAAGGAGATGCAGAACGCTTAAAACAAACAAAACAGAAAAGCCCAGCATTGCATGGCTGGATTATTGTATCGTCTTTGTACAAATTAGATAAATGGGAGCGGAAAAATGTTTGGTCTAACGGACAAAATGTCAAACATTATTACACTTATTAAGATGTCTACTTTTATTAATGCTTTTATACAGACACAGTTAAAAAGATAATCTGTATAATACATAGATGATAAAGTAAATAATCATATTATTGGCCAAATAGGATGTGTTTCCTAGAAGAGGGGTGGTGGAGCTTCCTTCATATGCAAACCTGACAACCTGATATACATTTTGTGACAATGTTGTGTCAATATTTATGATTATGGTAGTTAGACCACACCGTTGACCCTAGAAAAACTATACCAATTGCAATGATGAAATTATTAGAGGAATCTGTCTGTGTATACATTTAGATTAGGACTTTATTGGCTAATGCAGGAAAAGAATCCTGTACTGTAAGAGTCCTTCCGTTGTTTTCAATGGCTTGTACTTTTATGACATCAGAATGACGTCTTTTATACGAGCTGTTTGTCACCTGTCATTTTCCACTCGATGTTCTTCTTGGTCCCCTTATTGGTTCTCCCCACACCGTTTACCCCAGACCGTACGTTAAAATCTCCAGTTTGTGTGTCCGTCCAAGCTAAACTGCAGCTTAATTCATCGATTTCTGAATTGAACTTTCATGACACCGTGAAAGTATGGTTCCTATAATACCCTAACAAGCTCAATTATTAAAAACCCTTTAATTGCTACCAAATGTGGATTAAAATGTTCAAATCAATTTACAATTAAATTAAACAAGTATGTCTTAATTTGAATTAGGACAGACCTGACTGTATTATAACATGGCACATTGTAATATATACCTGTATTAAACATCCTTGTCCTTCGGTTTGGTGATTTATTTCCTTGAGATTGAATTACAATTAATCACAACATTGTTGCATTAAATTACAAATGTTTCTATTTAGTGTCTCACTCAATTTTGACCTTTTGATAAGGGTTCCTGTTATAGGGTTTAATGTTAAACACTACTTCTACATTTGCAGAAACCTGATCCAGGTCGGATTAGTCTCAGATTGCTACAAATGTGGAAATGGTGTTAAACCTATCGATATGAATTACCAATCTGATCACCCCAGTTGACCTAAAGGCATGAAACATTTAGAATTTTTTGAGAAACTTAAAACGATGCGCAACAGGAATACATCAGGATCTAATGTGATGCCTAAGACTAATTTTACTTGCAGTCATTAGCGGCCGTTAGATTCTATGTTCCTTCTTCCTATTTTTTTTGTTGTCAGAATACAACAGGATATAATGAGAACTAAATAAAATGTCTTGCATGTAATGGACATTAAAAAAAAAGGACTGGTCTTGCAATATATTTAGGTTATATTTTTTCAACAAAACAATTGAGCAATTGAATCCAATAAACCGAGCAGGCTGGGCTGACAAGTTTATAACCTTGCTAGGACTTTCTAATATCAGTATGCCTTTAAAGATTGTGATAATATTTTTATTAATATTCCTATTACCATTTTTTTTTCTGACTTTTACATGTTATTTGGCAAATTCTCAAGCATCCTCAGATATTTATGTTATCATGGGACTGCCCATATTTCCCGCTGGCCAATGCCAATTGTCGGCCAAGGGTTTGCCTTAGGACGCAAAGGTTCGTCATGAGTCAGGGAGATGCTCTTCATGACAGCAGACCTAGATATGGGGAGAGGTTTTAGTGGGTGGAATATTAGGACAATTGGAGGTTTACAGAGTTGCAGCTACAGTATACTAAACAGTGCAAATTATGGTACAACTAAACTCAGCAAAAAAAGAAATGTCCTCTCACTGTCAACTGCGATTATATTCAGCACCTGCAAGTTCCCGGACATTTCTGGGGGGAATGGCCCTAGCCCTCACCCTCCGATCCAACAGGTCCCAGACGTGCTCAATGGGCTTGAGATCCTGGCTCTTCACTGGCCATGGCAGAACACTGACATTCCTGTATTGCAGGAAATCACGCACAGAACGAGCAGTATGGCTGGTGGCATTGTCATGCTGGAGGGTCATACCAGGATGAGCCTGCAGGAAGGGTACCACATAAGGGAGGAGGATGTCTTCCCTGTAACGCACAGCATTGAGATTGCCTGCAATGACAACAAGCTCAGTCCGATGATGATGTGACACACAGCCCCAGACCATGACGGACCCTCCACCTCCAAATCGATCCCACTCCAGAGTACAGGCCTTGTGCATTCCTGGTGTAACTTGGGCAGTTGTTGTTGCCATCCTGTACCTGTCCCGCTGGTGTGATGTTCCGATGTACTGATCCTGTGCAGGTGTTACACGTGGTCTGCCACTGCGAGGACGAGAAGCTGTCCGTCATGTCTCCCTGTAGCTCTGTCTTAGGCTTCTCACAGTACGGACATTGCAATTTATTGCCCTGGCCACATCTGCAGTCCTCATGCCTCCTTGCAGTATGCCTAAGGCACGTTCATGAAGATGAGCAGAGACCCTGGGTATATTTCTTTTGGTGTTTTTCAGAGTCAGTAGAAAGGCCTCTTTAGTGTCCTAAGTTTTCATAACTGTGACCTTAATGGCCTACCATCTGTAAGCTGTTAGTGTTTTAACGACCGTTCCACAGGTGTATGTTCATTAATTGTTTATGGTTCATTGAACAAGCATGAGAAACAGTGTTTAAACTCTTTACAATGAAGATCTGTGAAGCTATTTTGATTTTTACAAATTATCTTTGAAAGACAGGATCCTCAAAAAGAGACGTTTCTTTTTTTGCTGAGTTTATATAGACACTTAACCCTGGGGCGGCAGGGTAGCCTAGTGGTTAGAGCGTTGGACTAGTAACCGGAAGGTTGTGAGTTCAAACCCCCGAGCTGACAAGGTACATCTGACAAGGTACATCTGTCGTTCTGCCCCTGAACCCACTGTTCCCAGGCCGTCATTGAAAATAAGAATTTGTTCTTAACTGACTTGCCTGGTTAAATGAAGGTAAAATAAAATAAAAAATGATGCCTTTTAATTGGTAGAATTAATTTAATAAGTAGAATTTAAACTTGAGAATCATTATGGTAAGTGGGGAAATAAGTATAGCAAATTATAATTGTAATGGCTTAGCATATCATAAAAAATGAAAAAAATGTATGTGGGTAAAAGAGAGAATATAATATCTATTGTTTACAGGAAACTCATTCTACAAATATAGATGAGGTTGGGTGGAAAAAGTACTGGGTGGGAGAAATATATTTGTGTCATGGGCAAAGAAACTCAAAGGGTTGATTATACTAATTAATACAAATGTTGATCCAATTGTGCAAACAGATCTGCAAGGAAATTATTTTAAATATGTTATTGGACCAAAAACAGTTCTGGCTAATTAATCTATATGGGCCAAATAATAATGATCCACACTTTTTTGAAAATATATATAATAATCTATTGAGATCACAAGCAATGAAATAATCTATTATTATGGTGGGAGATTATAATACGGTTTTAAGTATCTCAATGGACCGTAAAGGAAATCACTACAAACTATCACCCTCAAACACTTCAGGAGATCACAAAGATCATGGATACATTAGAACTAGTGGATATATGGAGGTTGAAAAACCCTGAACTAGTGAGATATACATGGAGGAGGCTTAATCAAGCTAGCCGTCTTGATTACTTCCTAGTCTCATTCTTGCTGGCATCAAATGCGATCGGACCACCGTCTATGTGATCAGACCTATTTGGCCTCCATATAACTCTTACAGAATTTCCAAGTGGACGGGGATATTGGACATTTTATGAAAGCCCATTGGATGACAATTTGTTCTGAACTATGACAAAATAATGAATTTACTTTTTTTTATACAACATAGGTACAGCAGATCCCCTTATTGTATGGGACACTTTCAAATGTACTTTGAGGCCATTCAATACAATACTCATCATTAAAACAAAAACAGTTTAGGTCAAAAGAGATTAGACAAATAAAGGAAATAGAAGAAGTAACAGCGCAGGTCGATGGTCATGGGAACTGTACTATAGAAGCACAAAATAGGTTAGAGGAAAAACAAAAAGAATTGGAGGTACTTATTCAAGAAGTGTAATGTATTACAAAAATAAAGCGAATTGGGTGGAAAATTGTGAAAAATGCACAACCTTTTTTTAAATCTTCAACATAGAAATTCTACCAAAAATAATTCACAGAAACTCATAACAAATAGTTATCCATGATTGACCAAATTATATTTTGAAAGAGGAAACAAAATATTAAGCACATGTTTTCTTTTCAGTCTCCTCCATTTCCACTGAAGGATGTTAACTGTAAGGATTTATTTTGACAGAAAGCCCTGTGTGAAGGCCAATTTACAGAAGAGGAACTCTGAGGAAATAAAATATTTTCAGTCTGGAAAAATACTGTATACCAGGGGAGGTATATCCAACCTTTTTTGATGCACTCAAATATCCATAATTAGCATGTTATAATTACTCTCATACAAATGGTAGACTTTCAGGTACTGAATAAGGTCTGATTTCACGACTACTAAAACAGGTGGTTGTATAAAGATCCAGTCCATTTAAAAAACTGGAGGCCTCTAAACACTTCAATGTTGCAATGTGAAAATCCTGGCGAAATGCATGGGAATAAAAAAGGTTTTACCAGATATTGTTCATCCTGATCAGACTGATTTTTTACATGGACGATATATTGGAGATAATATATGACAATTACTTGAAACAATTTAACATTATGAAATATCGAAGATACCAGGTCTTCATAGCAGATTTTGAAAAGGCGGTTGATAAAGTACGACTAGAATTTGTATTTTGCCTAATTAAATGTTGTATTTAATTAGGCAAGTCAGTTAAGAACAAATTCTTATTTACAATGACGGCCTAGGAACAGTGGGTTAACTGCCTTGTTCAGGGGCAGAACGACAGATTTTTACCTTGTCAGCTCGGGGATTCGATTTAGTAACATTTCGGTTACTGACCCAACGCTCTAACCACTAGGCTACCTGCCACCTGGATTACTTTAATTTTAGTGAATCTCTTATACAATGGGTTAAAGTCAACCCCAGATGTTAAATACTAAATAATGGTTACTTCTCAGAAAGTATTGAGCTTTTAAGAGGAGTAAAACAAGGCTGTTCGTTGTCTCCATATCTATTTATTATGGCCATTAAAATGTTAGCTTTAAAAATTAGATCCAACAAGAACATCAAGGGGTTAGAAATCCTGTGGATAAAAACAAAAAGTGTCAATGTTTGCCGATGACTCTAGTTTTTTCTTAAGTCTGCAATCTGGATCCCTGCAGTCTCATTGAAGAGCTTGATCACTTTTCTACCCTTTTTGGATTAAAAACGAATTATGACCAGTGTACCATATTACGTATTGTTAAAAAACAGTGCTTACACTACCTTATAGTTTACCAGTAACATGGGCAGATAGTGAAGTAGACATACTTGGTATTCAAATCTCAAAAAATATAAATGAACGTACCACAATTAATTTCAATAGAAAGTAAAAAATAAAATTAAAAAAAGATAATATTCTGCACCATGGAGAGGTACATACTTGTCTATTTATGGTAAAATCACATTGATTAACTCTTTGGTCCTATCACAGTTTACTTACTTACTAATGGCACTGCCTACTCCAAATTACTCATTTTTTAAATAATATGAGCAACAAAATATTTCATTTTATTTGGAATGCTAAGCCAGACAAAATTAAACATGCATATTTATATAATGAATATGAGTTTGGGGGGCTAAAATGATTAAATATTAAAGCTTTAAACATCTCACTAAAAGCTTCACTCATACATAAATGATACTTGTGAAATGGTTCTCCAGTAGATTATTAAGGCTCATCCTTTGTTCAAAAATTGCTGTTTTGCCTTGAAAAAAGATTACAACTTCTCATTTCCAACTAATTGAAAATGAAATTTTGTTTAAAGTATCGCCCTTTCTTGAACAAGAAAAAACAAAGCTGGTTAGAATTTGTTATACTCCAGAAAAGATAACAAATATTACAACAAATGTTATGTTTATATTTATACTGATAAATAAAAAACATTCTTTATGGATTTTAAAAAAATGGTTTTATATTTCATAATGGTATTATGAATAGAAATGGAAGAGTTACAGTTGAAGTTGGAGGTTTACATACACCTTAGCCAAATACATTTAAACTCAGTTTTTCACAATTCCTGACATTTAATCCTAGTAAAAATTCCCTGTTTTAGGTCAGTTAGGATCACCACTTTATTTTAAGAATGTGAAATGTCAGAATAGTGGAGAGAACGATTTATTACAGCTTTTATTTATTTCATCACATTCCTAGTGGGTCAGAAGTTTACATACACTCAATTAGTATGTTTTAGCATTACCTTTAAATTGTTTAACTTGGGTCAAACATTTTGGGTAGACTTCCACAAGCTTCCCACAATAAATTGGGTGAATTTTGGCCCATTCCTCCTGACAGAGCTGGTGTAACTGAGTCAGGTTTGTATACCTCCTTGCTTGCACATTCTTTTTCAGTTCTGCCAACACATTTTCTATGGGATTGAGGTCAAGACTTTGTGATGACTACTTCAATACCTGGACTTTGTTGTCTTTTTTTCCACAACTTTGGAAGTATGCTTGGGGTCATTGTCCATTTGGAATAACAATGTGTGACCAAGCTTTAACTTCCAGACTGATGTCTTGAGATGTTGCTTCAATATATCCACGTAATTTTCCTCCCTCATGAAGCCATCTATTTTGTGAAGTGCACCAGTCCCTCCTGCAGCAAAGCACCCCCAAAACATGATGCTGCCACCCCTGTGCTTCACAGTTGGGATGGTGTTCTTCAGCTGGCAAGCCTCCCCCTTTTTCCTCCAAACATAACGATGGTCATTATGGCCAAACGGTCCTATTTTTGTTTCATCAGACCAGAAGACATTTCTCCAAAAAGTACAATCTTTGTCCCCATGTGCAGTTGCAAACCGTAGCCTGGCTTTTTTAATGTCGGTTTTGGAGCAGTGGCTTCTTCCTTGCTGAGCGGCCTTTCAGGTTATGTCGATATAGGACTCGTTTTACTATGGATATAGATACTTTGTACCCGTTTCTTCCAGCATCTTCACAAGGTCCTTTGTTGTTGTTCTGGGATTGATTTGCAGTTTTCGCATCAAAGTACGTTCATCTCTAGGAGATACTATACTTAATCCAAATTTACAACCAACTGATTGCAGCACTACCAAACAAATGGAAGAGGAAAGTGGAAAATTGAGAAGGTAGGGAACTTGTTCTCCTGCTATATATTAAAGATACAAATTGGCTGAAAGGAACTGGCATAAATAGAAAAATATAACAGTTTCATCTGAGGACAAATATGTTGACAGCTGAGCAATGCATGTTGTAAAATAAATGGGAGGAGCTTTTCAATGTACCAATTCCAACACAATTCCAATACCAACACATGGTTTATGAACTGGTACAAAATACTACACTTGATTCAACACTTTGAGTTTTTCAATTTAAATGATTATATATATATATTGCCACCCACAGAATGCTATATACAGTGCCTTGCGAAAGTATTCGGCCCCCTTGAACTTTGCGACCTTTTGCCACATTTCAGGCTTCAAACATAAAGATATAAAACTGTATTTTTTTGTGAAGAATCAACAACAAGTGGGACACAATCATGAAGTGGAACGACATTTATTGGATATTTCAAACTTTTTTAACAAATCAAAAACTGAAAAATTGGGCGTGCAAAATTATTCAGCCCCCTTAAGTTAATACTTTGTAGCGCCACATTTTGCTGCGATTACAGCTGTAAGTCGCTTGGGGTATGTCTCTATCAGTTTTGCACATCGAGAGACTGACATTTTTTCCCATTCCTCCTTGCAAAACAGCTCGAGCTCAGTGAGGTTGGATGGAGAGCATTTGTGAACAGCAGTTTTCAGTTCTTTCCACAGATTCTCGATTGGATTCAGGTCTGGACTTTGACTTGGCCATTCTAACACCTGGATATGTTTATTTTTGAACCATTCCATTGTAGATTTTGCTTTATGTTTTGGATCATTGTCTTGTTGGAAGACAAATCTCCGTCCCAGTCTCAGGTCTTTTGCAGACTCCATCAGGTTTTCTTCCAGAATGGTCCTGTATTTGGCTCCATCCATCTTCCCATCAATTTTAACCATCTTCCCTGTCCCTGCTGAAGAGAAGCAGGCCCAAACCATGATGCTGCCACCACCATGTTTGACAGTGGGGATGGTGTGTTCAGCTGTGTTGCTTTTACGCCAAACATAACGTTTTGCATTGTTGCCAAAAAGTTCAATTTTGGTTTCATCTGACCAGAGCACCTTCTTCCACATGTTTGGTGTGTCTCCCAGGTGGCTTGTGGCAAACTTTAAACGACACTTTTTATGGATATCTTTAAGAAATGGCTTTCTTCTTGCCACTCTTCCATAAAGGCCAGATTTGTGCAATATACGACTGATTGTTGTCCTATGGACAGAGTCTCCCACCTCAGCTGTAGATCTCTGCAGTTCATCCAGAGTGATCATGGGCCTCTTGGCTGCATCTCTGATCAGTCTTCATCTTGTATGAGCTGAAAGTTTAGAGGGACGGCCAGGTCTTGGTAGATTTGCAGTGGTCTGATACTCCTTCCATTTCAATATTATCGCTTGCACAGTGCTCCTTGGGATGTTTAAAGCTTGGGAAATATTTTGTATCCAAATCCGGCTTTAAACTTCTTCACAACAGTATCTCGGACCTGCCTGGTGTGTTTCTTGTTCTTCATGATGCTCTCTGCGCTTTTAACGGACCTCTGAGACTATCACAGTGCAGGTGCATTTATACGGAGACTTGATTACACACAGGTGGATTGTATTTATCATCATTAGTCATTTAGGTCAACATTGGATCATTCAGAGATCCTCACTGAACTTCTGGAGAGAGTTTGCTGCACTGAAAGTAAAGGGGCTGAATAATTTTGCACGCCCAATTTCTCAGTTTTTGATTTGTTAAAAAAGTTTGAAATATCCAATAAATGTCGTTCCACTTCATGATTGTGTCCCACTTGTTGTTGATTCTTCACAAAAAAATACAGTTTTATATCTTTATGTTTGAAGCCTGAAATGTGGCAAAAGGTTGCAAAGTTCAAGGGGGCCGAATACTTTCGCAAGGCACTGTATATGGGGTAAACAACAACCTCAGCTCTGCAGATTTTGTTGCGATGAGACAGAATCAATAGATAATTTATTCTGGTATTTCCCCTTTGTAGCTTGTTTCTGGTCACAGGGTCAGGAATGCTTTAAAAAAATCACAACATGCAATTAAAATTAACCTTACAAATAGCAGTGTTGGGCGATTTGGAAAGCCATAGTCAGTCAATAAATAAAATAATAATACTCATAGGAAAGGTTATCATCTTTAGCTCACCATCTGTGGATACTATATGATTAGAAACTCCACTCGCTGGAAAAAGAAGGATGAGTACAACCCCAAGAGCACCACCACAACCGTGAAGCATGGAGGTGGAAACATCATTCTTTGGGGATGCTTTTCTGCAAAGGGGACAGGACGACTGCACCGTATTGAGGGGAGGATGGATGGGGCCATGTATCGCGAGATCTTGGCCTACAACCTCTTTCCCTCAGTAAGAGCATTGAAGATGGGTCGTGGCTGGGTCTTCCAGCATGACAATGACCCGAAACACACAGCCAGGGCAACTAAGGAGTGGCTCCGTAAGAAGCATCTCAAGGTCCTGGAGTGGCCTAGCCAGTCTCCAAACCTGAACCCAATAGAAAATCTTTGGAGGGAGCTGAAAGTCCGTATTGCCCAGCGACAGCCCCGAAACCTGAAGGATCTGGAGAAGGTCTGTATGGAGGAGTGGGCCAAAATCCCTGCTGCAGTGTGTGCAAACCTGGTCAAGAACTACAGAAAACATATGATCTATGTAATTGCAAACAAAGGTTTCTATACCAAATATTAAGTTATGCTCTTCTGATGTATCAAATATTTATGTCATGCAATAAAATGCTAATTAATTACTTAAAAATCATACAATATGATTTTCTGGATTTTTGTTTTAGATTCCGTCTCTCACAGTTGAAGTGTACCTATGATAAAAATGACAGACCTCTACATGCTTTGTAAGTAGGAAAACCTGCAAAATCGGCAGTATATCAAATACTTGTTCTCCTCACTGTATATGCAGCAAAAAAGCTGTAAAAAAATAAGATGTTTGTCCTATGAAGGGAGGGGGGGGGGGGGGGGGGGGGGTTAAATATATATATATTTTTAAATAACGTAAATAAAAATAAAACGCTGCTCTTCTGGCACCGAATGACCGATTAGAACGAAACTTGATTTTTTTTTGCTTTTTTTTTCTTGCTTTTTTTTTTGTATCATGGTCAATGATACACTGAGCAGTCATACGAGACAGAATTTACTAAGCTGTCACTCTTTCTCGCAAGACTGATTGGAGAGGTTGTGTGGAGGGCTCTGTCCTTTATCTTTAGCTTATTTCTTGTTTCTATTTTCACGGTGGAGGGCTAAACCATTGTTATTGTCCCCCACAATGAAATCGGAGGGGGACTATGGATCTGTCTCAGTCCATTCGTATGATAGTCACACACAATATATCTCAGCCAACACTGGCCTGATTTTGGGTGAATGATGCCATAAAGATCTGGCATTTACAAAATTACACTGATAGGCCCAAGGGGAGTCTATAGTGATCAACTGAAATTCCAAAAATTGAACAAGTACAGTATATCCCATGTCCTGTTTGAATTGTTGTCACTAATTGGCCCTCTGGGGGACAATTGTTGCCTTGTTCTCATTTTTAAAAAGGTGGAAGATAGTCATCTTTCATAAATAATTTGAATATGTTTTTGTGTATGTTTTGTTGCACTATACTAATAAACTCTCAAATGACAGGTTTCATCAAAGAAGCCATATGTTTCCATCCTTGAAAGTCATTGAAGTATCATACATCGTCCCAGAATACACTGAGAGCCCAGAGTATCATGGCTGAAAATGGGACAGGCATATTAATAGAGCAACTCAAGTCCTCCATTGCCTGGTCTTGGACATACTTCTGACAACCTGGTTCTCTGTTATGGTTATTTTTGGTTTACATTTTACGAGTGCCATTCAGATACAGCGACAACCTGACCACAGGTGAGAGTCTCTTATGTCAACATCCTTTTTTTAACGACTTCAACGTTGTAGGTGGGCAACTTGCTTGCTAAGAAAGTTCATCGGGACTAGCTCGAGCTAATGCGTGTTTGCTAACAGACACGTATACAGTCTCGCGCTCTAGCCAGACATAAGTATTGTCCTTCCCTCGCTTGTTTGCTAGCATAGCCTAGCTAGTTTTAGCTAGTACAAAAATGAAACCGATGCCTGTTATTGCTGGCTTTCACCTAACTCATTTATCGGTAAGACAATTCAACACGTTCGCATTTTGTGTATAGTGTTTGTGGACACTGTAACCACACTTTTTCAAAGTTTCCATATTTGCTAACTTTGCTAGCTGCAGTAGCTGGTCCGCAACCCCGTAGCTATCTAGCCAAATCATGTTCCAAGTGCACTTAGATTACTTTAGCTACCCGTACCGATTACAAGCATGCCGCCAGATTGTGCGCTAACGTCGCAGTACAATTCACTTTTGCTTTATCTTTCTTTACCCAGCTAGCAAATCTACTAGTTAGCTAACGTACATGACTAGACAGTAAGGAATGTCTCATCTATGAAACCGTGACTGTGTTTGTAGTAATAATCCATTTTAATATATATATTTATATTTTTAAAATTGGTCTCGGATAGGGGTATAAAATAGATACAAAAATATAAACGATTTTACTGAGTTAGTTCAATAAAGGAAATCAAGTCAATTGAAATAAATTAGGCCCATATTTATGGATTTCACGACTGGGCAGAGGCGCAGCCATGGGTGGGCCTGGAAAGGCATAGGCCCACCCACTTGAGTCCGGTCCACCCACTGGGGATCTATGCCCAGCCAATCAGAATTTGTTTTTCCCCACAACAAGGCTTTATTACAGACATAAATACTCCTCGGCACCCAACTCCTGCCATACAATCCTGCAGTTGAAGATGCTGTATGTGGAGGTCCTGTATGTGGAGGTCCTGTATGTATGTGGAGGTCCTGTGCTGGCGTGGTTACATGTGGTCTGTGGTTGTAAGTCCGGTTGAATGTACTGGCAAATTCTCTAAAATTATGTTGGAGATGGCTTATGGTAAAAAAAAAAATACATTAAATTATCTGGCAACACCTCTGTTGAACATTCCTGCAGTCATCATGCCAATTACGCGCTCCCTCAACCTGAGACGTCTGTGGTATTGTGTTGTGTGACACAACTGCACATTTTAGAGTGGCCTTTTATTGTCCCCAGTACAAGGTGCACATGTGTAATCATCATGCTGTTTTATCAGCTTCTTGATATGCCACACCTGTCAGGTGGATGGATTATTGTGGCAAAGGAGAAATTCTCACTAATAGGGATGTCAGCAAATTTGTGCACAACATTTGAGAGAAATAAGCTTTTTGTGCGAATGGAAAATTTCTGGGATCTTTAATTTCAGCTCATGAAAAATGGGACCAACACTTTACATGTTGGGTTTTAATATTTTTGTTCAGTATGTAAAATAGCTATATGATTATGAAATACTTAGTGTTTACTTCTGTAACCATTTTATCAAACAC
The DNA here is from genome assembly GCF_057628025.1 of Oncorhynchus mykiss. Lineage (NCBI taxonomy): Eukaryota > Metazoa > Chordata > Actinopteri > Salmoniformes > Salmonidae > Oncorhynchus > Oncorhynchus mykiss. The sequence continues at coordinate 50,812,139 of NC_143022.1, read as the reverse complement.
ATGGCATGTGTTTTCTGGTTGCCATTTATGATTTCAGGAGAGGCTCAACAAGCACTTGGGGGGTCAGAATAAGTCATTGTTGGATTGTCAGTCAGTCATATATGATTTTCATAAAAAATGTTATGTCAAAGTTGGCATTTGATTAGGTGGTTCCTTGTGAACAGCATCTAGTCTCTCTGTCCTCTGTGACAGAGTAGTGGTGAGGAGCAGATGGAAGAATGTGCTCTTTCAGTGGGCCAGCTGGCTGGCTGAGGAGTGGAGGGCCAGGCAACATTTAGATACACAGACTAGCTGAGGGACATATTTGGTATAAAATCACCAGTTCAGTATGCACTATAGTGTGTTTTCTTGTCTCTGTTTTTTAATTTTTTACTGTCATTGGTGTTTGTGTATGTTTGCCAGCGAGCAAACATGTGTGTCGTGGGGGGTTGAGGTAGGGGCAGGGTGGTAAGAACTGGAATGGGCCTGGGGAAGCAGACCAGGCATGCATGTTGAAATGCAAAGTCACTGTACTTGACTTAGGTGCCGGGTTCACTGTGGCATGAATGCTCAGCCTCACCCACAACCCCATTTTTGCTGATGACATCACAATTACTTAAAGCTGCAATATGTAACTTTTTGGGCGACCTGACCAAATTAACATAGAAATATGAGTTATAGATATTTCATTGAAAGCAAGTCCAAGAAGCAGTAGATCTGTTTAATATTTAGCAACCAGGAAATGTGATTTCTGCATAAAGTATTGCACCTTTAAAGTAACTGCACAGTGAAAACCTTACTTTTAAAAGGTTATAAAGGAAAGGTTCACCCATTTTGAATGTTATATTGTTTTTTATGCATTTCATGTTTTCACGTGTTTCTGAGTTGTTGGCATTCAAGCAGGCAGAAATCTGTCCGGTATGATGTAGCACTGTGATAAAGTCGCTCATACTACACTGGAAGTTAATAGATCATTTTTGCAATCTACTTTGTATTCCTATTAATTCATTATTATTGTTTTATTTTTTTAACTGCATTGTTGGTTAGAGGCTCGTAAGTAAGCATTCAAGGTCTACCTGAATACCTGTTGTATTCGGCTCATGTGACTAATAAAATTAGATTTGATCATACAAGTCAGATTTCAATACTGGCCAATGTCATAACTCGGGAAGATGTCTTCTCTTGAATGAGCCATTGAGTATATTTTTGCGATATTCCTATCTCTAGAAATGTGCAATTTAATGGAGGTTCTAGCAATTTCTTTTCATATTTTTCTGCCTATTTCGACCAGGGTGCATTACATGGTGCTGTTGCCAGAGATATTATAGAAAGGAGATAGGAATCCGATGAATAAAGGAACGTAAAATGCCCCACCCAGCAGACTGTCGACCATTGCGTTCACGTTGTCACGCTGCGTCTCTCGGTTGCTAAGTTAGTCGTCACGCAATCCTTTCTCAAAGGTGATTCTACAAAGTATCGACTTAGGTGTGAATACTTCTGTAAATTATATTTCATTTTCAGTAAATTTTCTTAAATGTCAAAAAAACATGTTTGCACTTGATCATTATGGGGTATTGTGTGTTCAAAAGTTTTGGGATCACTTAGAAATGTCCTTGTTTTCCATGAAAACTATACTAATAAACTCAAATGAAATGAGTTGCAAAATTAATAGGAAATATAGTCAAGATGATGACAAGGTTATACATTTGAATGTCCTCCATTTGCAGCAATTATAGCCTTGCAGACCTTCCCATTCTAGTTGTCAATTTGTTGAGGTAATCTGAAGAGATTTCACCCCATGCTTCCTGAAGCACTCCTACAAGTTGGATTGGCTTGATTGGCACTTCTTACGTACCATGTGGTCAAGCTGCTCCCACAACAGCTCAATAGTGTTTAGATCCGGTGACTGTGCTGGCCACTCCATTATAGACAGAATACCAGCTGACTGCTTCTTCCCTAAATAGTTATTGCATAGTTTGGAGCTGTGCTTTGGGTCATTGTCCTGATGTAGGAAGAAATTGGCTCCAATTAAGCACTGTCCACAGGATATGGCATGGCGTTGCAAAATGGAGTGATAGCCTTCCTTCTTCAAGATCCCTTTTACCCTGTACAAATCTCCCACTTTACCACCACCAAAGCACCCCCAGACCATCACATTGCCTCCACCATGCTTGACAGATGGTGTCAAGCACACCTCCAGCAGCTTTTCATTTTTTTCTGCGTTTCACGATTGTTCTTCTTTGTGATCCGAACACCTCAAACTTAGATTTGTCTGTCTATAACACTTTTTCCAATCTTCCTCTGTCCAGTGTCTGTGTTCTTTTGCCCATCTTAATCTTTTTTTATTATTGGCCAGTCTGAAATATGGCTTTTTCTTTGCAACTCCTGGAGTCAGTTGCCTCTTCACTGTTGACGATGAGACTGGTCTTTTGCGTGTACTATTTAATGAAGCCAGTTGAGGACTTGTGAGGCATCTGTTTCTCAAACCTCTTTCTCATTTGTGCTCTGGGGTTTGCGCTGTTCTGTGACAGGAGTAGTACACATCGTTGTACAAGATCTTCAGTTTCTTGCCAAATTCTCACATGGATTAGCCTTCATTTCTCAGAATAGAATGACGAGTTTCAGAAGAAAGTTCTTTGTTTCTGGCCATTTTGAGCCTGTAATCAAACTCACAAATGCAGATGCCCCAGATACTCAATTAGTCTGAAGAAGGCCAGTTTTTTTTATTGCAGTTTTCAGCTGTGCTAACATAATTGCAAACGGGTTTCTAATGATCAATTAGCCTTTTAAAATGATAAACTTGGATTAGCTAACACAACGCGCCATTGAAACACAGGAATGATGGTTGCTGATAATGGGCCTCTGTACGCCTACGTAGATATTCCATTAAATATCTACCGTTTCTAGCTACCATAGTAATTTACAATATTAACAATGTCTACACTGTATTGCTGATCAATTTTATGTTATTTTAATGGACAAAACAAGGATATTTCTAAATGACACCTAAACCTTTGAACGGTCATGTATATTTAATTCATTTTTATATCAAGCTGTAACATAACAAAATGTGGAATTAATCTTTCTGAAGGCCCTGTACATGAAAACAAATCAGATGTTTCTACTGATCTGCGTGCCAGTTATGATTTTCATGTGCACATTTGAGTGAAAGTTTAATTTATAATAACGTCTTCCTATCTCAAAAACATTGTCATTTGGTACATCACAATTCTGTCCACATCTGAATGAACAGGATACAAACCTAGAAGTTACTTTTTTTATTGCCATTGCCTACTATCAAAAAATAGCCTACATAAAGCCAACAAATAAAAACATTGCAGCCTGCAAGTAGAAAATGTCCTTATTTTAAATATCCTATAAATCACATTGGCTAAACATGTCCTGTCAGCAATGAACTTGAAACGTTGTGCTACTGTACTACTATTAACTTCGGTCAAGCCCAAAGCTTGCACTAGCAAACTTATTCTGGGCTCTGAGCTTCCGTGCCAGTGAGCGCTGGACAGACACCGCTGTAGGCTATTTGCGCAAGGGATAAGAAGCAGTGCTTGACTTTGGCAGGAGCTGAGTACTGGCACCTCACATTTTCTACTGCTTGAGCTCCTGTTCCTCTTATAGAATATTAGCTCAAAAATATTGTGTAGCTCCTGCACCTACATTTGAACAGTATCAGCACACAAAATTGAGTACCAGAACTTATTTCAGTCCAAGTCAAGCACTGATCAGAAATAATCACGTAGGCCTATTTTATGACGTTTCCACTGGATCTGAGCATAACATTTTTCCCTTTCACGCAGAGTGGTTTTAGAAAGGGAGAGAGCTGGAAAACTTTTTCAAATACATTGAGGAACTATGGATGTAAAAACCCACATTTATATTCCTACATTTACGTGCAGGCCAGATATCCTATAGGCCTAACTCAACATTGACACGAGCGCTCCAAACACAAGACTGACTAAATTTGACAACAAGTAAATGGAATAAAATAAACCAAAACTTGTTTCTCACAAGTGAAGCATAGGTTATTCACTCTGCAAACAATGTGTCCACTATGACAATGATAATGGGAAGACTGGAATAATAATATTGAAAGTATTAACATAAACTACCGTAACCAAAGAAACATGTAGATTAGGAATAAATGGGGAATGTACTTCTGGTGATATACAGTGCCTTCGGAAAGTATTCAGAACCATTTAATTTTTTCACATTTTGTTAGGTTACAGCCTTATTCAAAAATGTATTAAATATACACAATACCCCATAATGACAAAGCAAAAACAGGTTTTTGGATTTTCTGCTCATTTATTAAAAATAAACGTATCATATTTACATAAGTATTCAGACCCTTTACTCAGTACTTTGTTGGAGCACCTTTGGCAGCGATTACAGCATTGAGTCTTGGGAATGACGCTACAAGCTTGGCTCACCTGTATTTGGGAGTTCCTCCCATTCTTCTCTGCAGATCCTCTCAAACTTAGTCAGGTTGGACGTGGAGCGTCGCTGCATAGCTATTTTCAGGTCTCTAGAGATGTTTGATCGGGTTTAAGTCGGGGCTCTGGCTGGGTCACTCAAGGACAACACTCCTGCGTTGTCTTGGCTGTGTGCTTAGGGTCGTTGTCCTGTTGGAAGGTGAAACTTCACCCCCAGTCTGAGTTCCGGAGCACTCTGGAGCAGGTTTTCATCAAGGATCTCTCTGTACTTTGCTCCGTTCATCTTTCCTCAATCCTGACTACTGTCTCAGTCCCTGTCACTGAAAAACACCCCCACAGCATAATGGTTCCCTTACCATGCTTCACCGTATGGCTGGTGCCTGGTTTCTTCCAGATGTGACGCTTGGCATTCAGGCCAAAGAGTTCAATCGTGGTTTCATCAGACCAGAGAATCTTGTTTCTCATGGTCTGAGATTCTTTAGGTGCCTTTTGGCAAACTCCAAGTTGGCTTTCATGTACCTTTTACTAAGGATTGGCTTCCTTCTGGCCACTCTACCATAAAGGCCTGATTGATGGAGTGCTGCAGAGATGGTTGTCCTTCTGGAAAGTTCTCCCATCTCCACAGAGGAACTTTAGAGCTCTGTCTGTAACCATCAGGTTCTTGGTCACCTCACCTCCCCCGGTTGCTCAGTTTGGCTGGGCGGCCAGCTCTAGGAAGAGTCTTGGTGGTTCCAAACTTCTTCCATTCAAGAATTATGGAGGCCACTGTGGTCTTGGGGACCTTAAATGCTGCACACATGTTTTGCTACCCTTCCCCAGATCTGTGCCTCGACACAATCCTGTCTCTGAGCTCTACGGACAATTCCTTCAAACTCATGGCTTGGTTTATGCTCTGACTTACACTGTCAAGTGTGGGACCTTTTATAAATCATGTACAATCAATTGAATATATACCACAGGTGGATGCCAATGAAGTTGTCGAAACATCTCAAGGGTGATCAATGGAAACAGGATGCACCTGAGCTCAATTTCAAGTCTCATAGCAAAGGATCTAAAGAAGGTATTTAAATATTTTTTAAAATACATTTGTTAAAATGTATAAACCTGTTTTCACTATTAAAAAAATAAAATACAATTAAAAATATGTGGCCAATTTAATCGGTATCAGCTTTTTTTGGTCCTCCAATAATCGGTATCGGCGTTGAAAAATCATAAATCGGTCAACCTCTAGTCAAGATAGTCACAATGGTGCAGAACTAGAACCTTTTGAGGATCTGAGGGCCCATGCCAAATCTTTTCAGCCTCTTGAGGGGGAAAAGGCATTGTCGTGCCGTCTTCACGACTGTTGGTGTGTGGACCATGTTAATTCCTTATTGATGTGGACACAGAGGAACTTGAAGCTCTTGACCCACTCCACTACAGCCCTGTTGATGTGGATGGAGGCATGCTCAGCCCTCCATTTCCTGAAGTCCACGATCAGCTCCTTTGTCTTGCTGACGTTGAGGGAGAGGTCTAAATGTCGTCGGTGATGGTCAGGCTTACCACGTCATCAGGAAACTTAATGATGGTGTTGGAGTCGTTCGCGGCCACGCAGTCGTGGGTGGAGAGGACATACAGGAGGGAACTCAGCACGCACCCCTGAGGGGCCTGCGTGTTGATGGTCAGCATGGCGGATGTGGTGTTGCCTACCCTCACCACCTAGGGGCGGCCCGTCAAGGTCCAGGATCCAGTTGCAGAGGGAGGTGTTCAGTCCCCGGGTCCTAAGTTTAGTGATGAGCTTTGAGGGCACTATGGGGTTGAAAGCTGAGCTTTAATCAATTAAAAGCATTCTCACATAGGTTTTCCTGTTGTCCAGGTGGGAGAGGGCATTGTGGAGTCCATTTGAGATTGCTTCATCTGTGGATTATTGGGGCAGTATTGCAATTGGAGTTGGTCCATGGTGTCTGGCATGATATTGTTGTGAGCCATGACCAGTCTTTCAAAGCATTTCATGGCTACAGATGGAGGTGCTACGGGGCGTTATTCATTTAGACAGGTTACCTTGGTGTTGTTGGGCACAGGAACTATGGGGGTCTGCTTGAACCATGTAGGTATTACAGACTGGGTCAAGGAGAGGTTGAAAATGTCAGTGAAGACACTAGTCAGCTGGTCAGTGCGTGCTCTGAGTACGCATCCTGGTAATCCTTCTGGCCCTGCGGCTTTGTGCATGTTAATCTGTTTAAAAGTCTCTTACTGAGTCTCTTACATCAGAGAGCGAGATCAGTCGTCTGGAACAGTTGGTGCTCTCATGCATGGTTCAGTGTTGCTTGTCTCGAAGCGAGCTTAGAAGGCGTTTTTGCTCATCTGGTAGGCTCGCGTCACTGCTGGGTTTCCCTTTGTAATCTGTAATCCGTGATAGTTTGCTAGCTCTGCCACATCCGATAATCGTCAGCGCTGGCGTTGTTGGATTAAATCTTTAGTTCTGTATTGACGGTTTTCCTGGTCATGCCGTTGACTGATGTAGTAAACTCCTCAATGTTATAGGATGAATCCCGAAACACATTCCAATCTGTGCTAGCGAAACAGTTCTGTAATTTAGCGTCCACTTCCGTATTGAGCGTGTCTGTGGTACTTCCTGTTTGAGGTGTTGCTTATAAGCAGGAATCAGGAAGATAGTGTTATGGTCAGATTTGCAAAAGGGAGGGCAAGGGATATGCTTGTATGCATTTCTGTGTGTGGAGTAAATGTCATCGATTTTTGTCACCTCTAGTTGTACAGTTAACATGCTGGTAAAAATGAGGTAAAATGGATTTCGGCATTAAAATCACTGGTCATGAGATGCGCCACCTCAATGTGCTTTTTCTTATTAGTTTATGACCCTATATTGCTAGTTTAGTGCTTGTGGTAGTATATAGACTGTTATGAAAAATATAGATCTTGGTAAATAGAATTATCTGTAGGTATTCTGAGGCGTTCTAATTCAGACGAGCCAAATCTTGAGACTTTCTTAACATTAGAGGTTGCATCAGCTGTTTTTACAAAGAGACACACTCCTCCTATTTTTGTCTTAACAGAGGCTGCCGTTCGATCTCGACGATGCATGGATAAACATGCTAGATGTATAATTGTCCTTGTTCAGCCACGACACTGATAAACCTAGAATATTACAGTTCTTCAGGTCCCGCTGATAGGATAGTGTAAGCTAGTCCAGTTTGTTATCTCTCTAGTGATTGTACATTCACCAATAGAACGGAGGGTAGAGGTGGTTGTTTGCCAATGTAGTCTCGTCAGCATGCCGTCTCGTTTATCTCTTGCGCCATCACTTCCTCTTTTGAGTCGCAGGGATTATGGTCTTGTCCGGAGTAAGCAAAAGTCCAGAGCTACCGACTCGTTGAAGTAGAAATTATCATGCAAATCAAGTTTGGTAATCGCTATTCTGATGTCCAGATGCTGTTTTATGGCTACGACATGTACAAAAAAAGTTAAGATCACCGTAGTTTAACACACAAAATAGCAGAATAGGTCAGGAGCCCGTAAAGTGGCTGCTATCCACTGCAACGCCATCTAAAAAACAACCATGGTTTGCCAGTTATGTGATAAGATATTATCAAACAATAAATGTGAAGAATTTATCGACACTGTGCGTTAGCTAGTCAGCCAGTTTTAGAGGAATGATTCCGTAATTTTTTTAAATTAACAAATATCATATAATAGCAACCAAAATATGAGACTGTTTACATATATTATAGAGGCTATTTATATCGAACATTTGTATAAATCCATAAACTGTATAAACTATAATTATGTGACAATATTTTAGGTTGACTAATTCAATTACACAATTTCGGATACATCACATGCCTTACTTTTATTTTCCTGCATAATTAAAAGCGGGAAATGAATCACCTATGCCTATACTTCCAATTAGATAGATTTTGGATTTCTCCCTGACCAAGATGGCTGCCATTTTCACCGCATTCTGGAACTTTAAAGGGTTTGTGACATAGCCCCTCTAGTAATTTAATAGGATTTCTATGGTATGTTCCTCGATATCATTTATGGCAGGGGTAGGCAACTAGATTCAGCCGTGGGTATGTTCCTCAAATCATGTTATCTAGGCAACTAGATAACATTATTAAAAAAAAGATTTGCCTAAAAACTTTGGGGCAGGCTGTTGCCAATCCCTGATCTATGGTATTACTATAACATTACAGTTTTCTATTTCTGAGTTCCCCTTCCCTCCCCCTCATGCAAAAACAGCTGTGGGTATTTCCTTGGAAGCTAGAAGTCAGTGGTGTGCAGCAGTGGACTATAGCAGAAGATTAGCCCAATAAAGTAGAAAGGGGGTTCAGTCAGTTCTAGCCATCAAAGTGGATGAGAAAATATACTTGACTCGAGTATGCATGATGTGCTGTGTCTGACTGGCTGTGAAGAAAGTAATAGAAGTGCCAGATTCCCTTTTTTAGCAGTTCCTCCTCCCTCCCTTACTGTGACTCATGGGCGAGAAAGAAAGAACCTCTTTGTGAAGATGACACATGAGCACCAACGTGTAAAGTTCATATGAACATGTCAAAGAGTCAATATTGTTTTGAAATTATAGTATACTGTGAATTCGGAAAGGATTCAGACCACCTGACTTTTTCCAAATGTTGAGTCGTTACAGCCTTATTGTAAAATGGATTAAATAAATAAAAACAATCCTCATCAATCTACACACAATACCCCATAATGGCAAAGCAAAAACAGATTTTTTTGAAATTTTTGCAAATGTATTAAATAAATTAAAACAGTATTCAGACCCTTTGCTATGAGACTCAATTGCATCCAAAACTCAGGTGCATCCTGTTTCCATTGATCTTGGTTGGAAAGGCATATATAAAATCCCACAGTTGACCGTGCATGTCAGAGAAAAAAAAACAAGCCATGAGGTCGAAGGAGCTCCAAGACAGGATTGTGTCGAGGCACAGATCTGGGGAAGGGTACCAAAAAATGTCTGCAGCATTGAAGGTCCCCAAGAACACAGTGGCCTCCATCATTCTTAAATGGAAGAAGTTTGGAACCACCAAGACTTTTCCTAGAGCTGGTTGCCCGGCCAAACTGAGCAATCGGGGGAGAAGGACATTGATCAGAGAGGTGACCAAGAACACGATGATCACTCTGACAGAGCTCTAGAGTTCCCAGACATTGTGGCCAGACATTAATCAATCAATCAATTAATCAATCAAATGTATGTATGAAGCCCTTTTTACATCAGTAGATGTCACTAAGTGCTATACAGAAATCCAGCCTAAAACACCAAACGGCAAGCAAAGCAGATGTAGAAGCACGGTGGCTAGGAAAAACTCCCTAGAAAGGCAGGAACCTGGGAAGAAACCTAGAGAGGTACCAGGCTCTGAGGGGTCCTTCTGGCTGTGCCAGGTGGAGATTATAAGAGTACATGGCCATTAAGGCGAGATTGTTCTTCAAGATGTTCAAACGTTCATAGATGACCAGCAGGGGCAAATAATAATCACAGTGGTTGTAGAGGGTGCAACAGGTCAGTACCTCAGGAGTAAATGTTAGTTGGCTTTTCATAGCTGATCATTCAAACGTCGAGACAGCAGGTGCGGTAGAAAGAGAGAGAGAGTGAGTCAAACAGCAGGTCCGGGACAAGGTAGCACGTCCGGTAACAAGGTCAGGGTTACCTAGCCGCAGGCAGAACAGTTGAAACTGGAGCAGCAGCACGACCAGATGGACTGGGGACAGCCAGAAGTCATCAGGCCAGGTAGTCCTGTGGCATGATCCTAGGGCTCCGGTCCTCCGGTAGGGGAGAGGGAGAATTAGTGAGCATACTTAAATTCACACAGGACACCAAATCAAATCAAATGTATTTATATAGCCCTTCGTACATCAGCTGATATCTCAAAGTGCTGTACAGAAACCCAGCCTAAAACCCCAAACAGCAAGCAATGCAGGTGTAGAAGCACGGTGGCTAGGAAAAACTCCCTAGAAAGGCCAAAACCTAGGAAGAAACCTAGAGATGAACCAGGCTATGTGGGGTGGCCAGTCCTCTTCTGGCTGTGCCGGGTGGAGATTATAACAGAACATGGTCAAGATGTTCAAATGTTCATAAATGACCGGCATGGTCAAATAATAATAAGGCAGAACAGTTGAAACTGGAGCAGCAGCACAGTCAGGTGGACTGGGGACAGCAAGGAGTCATCATGTCAGGTATTCCTGGGGCATGGTCCTAGGGCTCAGGTCCTCCGAGAGAGAGAAAGAAAGAGAGAATTAGAGAGAGCATATGTGGGATGGCCAGTCCTCTTCTGGCTGTGCCGGGTGGAGATTATAACAGAACATGGCCAAGATGTTCAAATGTTGCTGGGGACAGCAAGGAGTCATCATGTCAGGTAGTCCTGGGGCATGGTCCTAGGGCTCAGGTCCTCCGAGAGAGAGAAAGAGAGAAGGAGAGAATTAGAGAACGCACACTTAGATTCACACAGGACACCGAATAGGACAGGAGAAGCACTCCAGATATAACAAACTGACCCTAGCCCCCCGAGACACAAACTACTGCAGCATAAATACTGGAGGCTGAGACAGGAGGGGTCAGGAGACACTGTGGCCCCATCCGAGGACACCCCCGGACAGGGCCAAACAGGAAGGATATAACCCCACCCACTTTGCCAAAGCACAGCCCCCACACCACTAGAGGGATATCTTCAACCACCAACTTACCATCCTGAGACAAGGCTGAGTATAGCCCACAAAGACCTCCGCCACGGCACAACCCAAGGGGGGGGGCGCCAACCCAGACAGGATGACCACATCAGTGAATCAACCCACTCAGGTGACGCACCCCCTCCAGGGACGGCATGAGAGAGCCCCAGTAAGCCAGTGAGTTTGCGTCTCTGACATGGGTAGGCAGACCGTTCCATAAAAATGGAGCTCTATAGGAGAAAGCCCTACCTCCAGCTGTTTGCTTAGAAATTCTAGGGACAATTAGGAGGCCTGCGTCTTGTGACCGTAGCGTACGTGTAGGTATGTACGGCAGGACCAAATCAGAGAGATAGGTAGGAGCAAGCCCATGTAATGCTTTGTAGGTTAGCAGTAAAACTTTGAAATCAGCCCTTGCTTTGACAGGAGGCCAGTGTAGAGAGGCTAGCACTGGAGTAATATGATCAAATTTTTTGGTTCTAGTCAGGATTCTAGCAGCCGTATTTAGCACTAACTGAAGTTTATTTAGTGATTTATCCGGGTAGCCGGAAAGTAGAGCATTGCAGTAGTCTAACCTAGAAGTAACAAAAGCATGGATTAATTTATCTGCATCATTTTTGGACAGAAAGTTTCTGATTTTTGCAATGTTACGTAGATGGAAAAAAGCTGTCCTTGAAATGGTCTTGATATGTTCTTCAAAAGAGAGATCAGGGTCCAGAGTAACGCCGAGGTCCTTCACAGTTTTATTTGAGACGACTGTACAACCATTAAGATTAATTGTCAGATTCAACAGAAGATCTCTTTGTTTCTTGGGACCTAGAACAAGCATCTCTGTTTTGTCCGAGTTTAAAAGTAGAAAGTTTGCAGCCATCCACTTCCTTATGTCTGAAACACATTCTTCTAGCAAGGGCAATTTTGGGGCTTCACCATGTTTCATTGAAATGTACAGCTGTGTGTCATCTGCATAGCAGTGAAAGTTAACATTATGTTTTCGAATAACATCCCCAAGAGGTAAAATATATAGTGAAAACAATAGTGGTCCTAAAACCGAACCTTGAGGAACACCGAAATTTACAGTTGATTTGTCAGAGGACAAACCATTCACAGAGACAAACTGATATCAGTTTGTCTCTGTGAATGGTTTGTCCTCTGACAAATCAACTGTAAATTTTGGTGTTTTAAAGATCTAAACCAGGCCAGAACTTGTCTGTGTAGACCAATTTGGGTTTCCAATCTCTCCAAAAGAATGTGGTGATCGATGGTATCAAAAGCAGCACTAAGGTCTAGGAGCACGAGGACAGATGCAAAGCCTCGGTCCGATGCCATTAAAATGTAATTTACCACCTTCACAAGTGCCGTCTCAGTGCTATGATGGGGTCTAAAACCAGACTGAAGCATTTCGTATACATTGTTTGTCTTCAGGAAGGCAGTGAGTTGTTGCGCAACAGCCTTTTCTAAAATTTTTAGAGGAATGGAAGATTCGATATAGGCCGATAGTTTTTTATATTTTCTGGGTCAAGGTTTGGCTTTTTCAAGAGAGGCTTTATTACTGCGACTTTTAGTGAGTTTGGTACACATCCGGTGGATAGAGAGCCGTTTATTATGTTCAACATAGGAGGGCCAAGCACAGGAAGCAGCTCTTTCAGTAGTTTAGTTGGAATAGGGTCCAGTATGCAGCTTGAAGGTTTAGAGGCCATGATTATTTTTATCATTGTGTCAAGAGATATAGTACTAAAACACTTGAGCGTCTCTCTTGATCCTAGGTCCTGGCAGAGTTGTGCAGACTCAGGACAACTGAGCTTTGAAGGAATACGCAGATTTAAGGAGGAGTCCGTAATTTGCTTTCTAATAATCATAATCTTTTCCTCAAAGAAGTTCATGAATTTATCACTGCTAAAGTGAAAGTCATCCTCTCTTGGGGAATGCTGCTTTTTAGTTAGCTTTGCGACAGTATCAAAAAGGAATTTCGGATTGTTCTTATTTTCCTCAATTAAGTTAGAAAAATAGGATGATCGAGCAGCAGTAAGGGCTCTTCGGTACTGAACAGTACTGTCTTTCCAAGCTAGACTTCCAGTTTGGTGTACCAGGGAGCTAGTTTCTTATGAGAAATATTTTTAGTTTTTAGGGGTGCAACTGCATCTAGGGTATTGCGCAAGGTTAAATTGAGTTCCTCAGTTATGTGGTTAACTGATTTTTGTCCTCTGGCGTCCTTGGGTAGACAGAGGGAATCTGGAAGGACATCAAGGAATCTTTGTGTTGTCTGTGAATTTATAGCACGACTTTTGATGATCCTTGGTTGGGGTCTGAGCAGATTATTTGTTGCAATTGCAAACGTAATAAAATGGTGGTCCGATAGTCCAGGATTATGAGGAAAAACATTAAGATCCACAACATTTATTCCATGGGACAAAACTAGGTCCAGCGTATGACTGTGACAGTGAGTGGGTCCAGAGACATGTTGGACAAAACCCACTGAGTCGATGATGGCTCCGAAAGCCTTTTGGAGTGGGTCTGTGGACTTTTGAAGTAAGGGATCTAACATTAAGTAGCCCTATTTTGAGATGTGAGGTATCATGATCTCTTTCAATAATGACAGGAATGGAGGTGGTCTTTATCCTAGTGAGATTGCTAAGGCGAACACCGCCATGTTTAGTTTTGCCCAACCTAGGTCGAGGCACAGACACGGTCTCAATGGTGATAGCTGAGCTGACTACACTGACTGTGCTAGTGGCAGACTCCACTATGCTGGTAGGCTGGCTAACAGCCTGCTGCCTGGCCTGCACCCTATTTCATTGTGGAGCTAGAAGAGTTAGAGCCCTGTCTATGTTGGTTGATAAAATGAGAGCACCCCTCCAGCTAGGATGGAGTCCGTCACTCCTCAGCAGGTCAGGCTTGGTCCTGTTTGTGGGTGAGTCCCAGAAAGAGGGCCAATTATCTACAAATTCTATCTTTTGGGAGGGGCAGAAAACAGTTTTCAACCAGCGATTGAGTTGTGAGACTCTGCTGTAGAGCTCATCACTCCCCCTAACTGGGAGGGGGCCAGAGACAATTACTCGATGCCGACACATCTTTCTAGCTGATTTACACGCAGAAGCTATGTTGCGCTTGGTGATCTCTGACTGTTTCATCCTAACATCGTTGGTGCCGACGTGGATAACAATATCTCTATACTCTCTACACTCGCCAGTTTTAGCTTTAGCCAGCACCATCTTCAGATTAGCCTTAACGTCGGTAGCCCTGCCCCCCGGTAAACAGTGTATGATCGCTGGATGATTCGTTTTAAGTCTAATACTGCGGGTAATGGAGTCGCCAATGACTAGAGTTTTCAATTTGTCAGAGCTAATGGTGGGAAGCTTCGGCGTCTCAGACCCCGTAACGGGAGGAGTAGAGACCAGAGAAGACTCGGCCTCTGACTCCGACCCGCTGCTTAATGGGGAAAACCGGTTGAAAGTTTCTGTCGGCTGAATGAGCGACACCGGTTGAGCGTTCCTACAGCATTTCCTTCCAGAAACCGTGAGAAAGTTGTCCGGCTGCTGGGACTGTGCCAGGGGATTTATACTACTATCTGTACTTACTGGTGGCACAGACGCTGTTTCATCCTTTCCTACACTGAAATTACCCTTGCCTAACGATTGCGTCTGAAGCTGGGCTTGTAGCACAGCTATCCTCGCCGTAAGGCGAGTACAGCGACTGCAATTAGAAGGCATCATGTTAATGTTACTACTTAGCTTCGGCTGTTGGAGGTCCTGACGAATCGTGTCCAGATAAAAGCATCCGGAGTGAAAAAGTTGAGGAGGAAAAAACAAAAATATAAACGGTAATTAAAAAGTAAAAACCGTAAATTTGTCAGGTAGCAAAACAGGTTGGCAACAAAACGCACAGCAAATCGAAAACAAGTCTGCAAGTTGTGACCGGAAATGACGTCTCCAAATAAGATTGGAGAATCACACCAGATATAACAGACTGACCCTAGCCCACAGGCACATAGACTATTGCAGCATAGATACTGGAGGCTGAGACGGGTGGGGTCTGGGGACACTGTGGCACCGTCCGACGATACCTACGGACAGGGCCAAACAGACAGGATATGACCCCACCCACTTTGCCAAAGCACAGCCCCCACACACTAGAGGGATATCTACAGACCACCAACCTACTACCCTGAGACAAGGCTGAGTTATAGCCCATAAAGATCTCCTCCACCCAAGGGGGTGCAAAACCGGACAGGAAGATGACGTCTGTGACTCAACCCACTCAAGTGACGCACCCCTTCTAGGGACCGCATGGAAGAGCACTAGAATGCCAGTGACTCAGCCCCCGTAATAGGGTTAGAGGCAGATAATCCCAGTGGAGAGAGGGGAGCTGGCCAGGCAGATACAGCAAGGGCAGTTCGTCGCTCCAGTTCGTTGCCGTTCACCTTCGCACCCCTGGGCCAGACTACACTCAGTCATAGGACCTACTCAAGGTCGAGACCGAGTCCGCGTCCCTCACATGGCTAGGCAGATCATTCCATAAAAAAGGAGAAAGCCTTGTCTCTAGCTGTTCTAGGAACAATAAGGGGGCCTGCATCTTATGACCGTAGACCGCATGACCCTAGACTGTAGTACGTGTAGGTATGTATGGCAGGACCAAATCAGAAAGATGGTTAGGAGCAAGCCCATGTAAATCTTTGTAGGTTAGCAGTAAAACCTTGAAATCAGCCCTAGCCTTAACAGGAAGCCAATGTAGAGAGGCTAGCACTGGAGTAATATGATAAAAATATTTGGTTTTAATGAGGATTCTGGCAGCCGTGTTTAGCACTAACTGAAGTTTATTTAGTTCTTTATCCGGGCAGCCGGGGAGTAGGGTATTGCAGTTGTCTACTCTAGAAGTGTCAAAAGCATGGATTAGCTTCTCTGCATTTTTGGACAAACCTTTTCAGATTTTTGCGATGTTACAAAGATGGGAAAAAAGCTGTCCTTGAAATATTCTTTATATGTTCGTCAAAAGAGAGATCGGGGTCCAGAGTAACACCGAGGTCCTTCAGTTTTATTTGAGACGACTGTACAACCATCAAGATTAATTGTTAGATCCAACAGCAGATCTTTGTTTCTTGGGATCTAGAACTAGCATCTCTGTTTTGTCCGAGTTTAAAAGAAGAACATTTGCCGCCATCCACTTTCTTATTTCTGAAACACAGGCTTCCAGGGTAGGCAATTTTGGGGCTTCACAATGTTATATGGAAATGTGTTGTCCGCATAGCAGTGAAAGTGTACATTGTGTTTCCAAATGACATCATCAAGATGTAGAATATATTGTGAAAACAATAGTGGTCCTAAAACGGAATCTTGAGGAATACAAACTTACAATTGATTTGTCAGAGGACAAACCTTCCACAGAGACGAACTGACGTCTTTCTGACAGATAAGATCTAAACCAGGCAAGAACTTGTCAGTGTAGACCAAGTAGGGTTTCTAATCTCTCCAAAAGAATGTGGTGATTGATGGTGTCAATAGCAGCACTAAGGTCTAGGAGCACTAGGACAGATGCAGAGCCGTGGTCTGATGACATGAAAAGGTAATTTATTACCTTCACGAGTGCAGTCTCAGTGCTATGATGGGGTCTAAAACCAGACTGAAGCATTTCGTATACATTGTTTGTCTTCAGGAAGGCAGTGAGTTGCTGCGCAACAACTTTTAAAAATGTTTTTGAGAGGAATGGGAAATTCGATATAGGCCTTTATTACTCCCACTTTTAGTGAGTTTGGTACACATCCGGAGGATGGGGAGCCATTTATAATGTTTTACATAGGATGGCCAAGCAGACAGAATCCACTCCTCAGTAAAACACACATGACCGCGGCACGGACTGGGAGACTAGTCAGGATCGAGGAAAAGATGAACGGAACAAAGTACAGAGATTTTTTTTGTGATTTTTACCCCATTTTCTCCCCAATTTTGTGGTATCCAATTGTCTCATCGCTGCAACTCCCGTACAAACTCGGGAGGGGCGAAGTTCGAGAGCCGCGCGTCCTCCGAAACACAACCCAACGAAGCCACACTGCTTCTTGACACAATGCCCACTTAACCTGGAAGCCAGCCTCACCAATGTGTCGGAGGAAACACTGTGCACCTCGCGACCGTGTCAGCGTGCACTGCACCCGGTCCACTGCATGAGTCGCTAGTGCTCGATGGGGCAAGGACATCCCTGGCGTCCAACTCCTCCCCTAACCTGGATGACGCTGGGCCAATTGTGCGCTGCCCCATGGGTCTCACGGTCGCGGCTGTCTGCGTCACTCGGGAGCCTAGACTCGAACCCAGAATCTCTAGTGGCACAGCTAGCACTGCAATGCAGTGCCTCAGACCACTGCATTTGAGATTATGGGGTATTGTGTGTAGATTAATGATTAAAAAAAAATGTAATGCATTTTTAGAATAAGGCTGTAATGTACCAATGTGTAAAAGGTCAAGGGGTCTGAATACTTTCCAAAGGCACTGTAAATCCACTTCACTTACTGTATGTAGTTCATTAACCAATATATATATATATATATATATATATATATATAAAAAAACGGAGGGAGATTTTTACCAAAATTCAATTAGCAAGCTTTGCATCGGCACAGTTCTTCCAGTAAATGTGTTTTTGTGAAATGTTCAGTGTACATTTTTTTTACTGAATCCTTGTGCATAGGGTTGCAAGGTTTGTCAACCTTTTAAAATCAATGGTATTTGTTTGGTAACAGTGAAAATTCATTTATCATGGAATTGCACAGAGGTGAGCGAACAGCCCTATGGGTTGGTAATGGGGGTCATGGAATGGTCATGCATCTAGTCTGTGTCCCAAATGGCACCCTGCTTCGGCAATTTTGTTCCAACATTGCAGAACTCCGATTGCCATGGACCCTAACAACTGGTGTAGAGTCCATGCTCAAATCTGCTCATAGGGCTACACATGTTTTTTTTTCGAGCATCTTATAGCCCAGAGCATTGGCTCTATGTAGGCCTACCTTAAGATTCCATGAGCTCGCCTAGCCTGGCGACTTCAGTTGCAGTGTCAGCTTGGTGGAAATACCAATGTCCCTTGTGTTTGTGAGAGGGACCTGTGCTAAACTGACCTTCAGATGTCTCTCTCTCTATATATATATATATATATATATATACACACACACACACACACACACACACACACACACACACACACACACACACACACACACACAGAGCGTAGCTAGATCCAACTGGAATGGGGGCCTTAATTTAGAACTTGTGTGCAGTCAGTAACATGAGCACAGAAAACAATGTTTGCCATTCCATTGACAGGCCAGGCTGCCCTACCCTACCAATCGCTCTAGTTCGCTTCAACATTTCTGCTTTCAATAGCCACCAATCTGAAAATGTCAACCTTGGATTTTGTTTTGGGGACTCTTGCCCCCCCCTGTCTTGGGAGAAAGTCTGAGCCAGGGAAACACTACAGAACCTCACCAGGCAGCTGTCCCTCAATGCTCCTAACACTGAGCTGTCCTCTAGTCACCAGAGCTGTCTGGAAAGGAGGGGTCTGGCCAAGTAAGCTAAGTGTCAAGAGTGGGCTAGAAATCAGCACAAGTGCACTCTACAGGTGCTGCTAGCCAGTATATGTCAGGGTCAGTGTTTTTTCCTGATCCAAAAGGGGCTTAGGTGGTGGAGAGTTCAGCTGCACCCCATCATGGCGATGTAGAGAAACTTTTGCATTTTAAAGCAAATTTCCTGCAATTCTGCACATTTTTCCATGGAGCTAATAATGATTTTGACCATTTTAAAGCTTATTTCCTGCAATTGTACATATTTTGCCATGAAGCTGAGAAATTATTTTGTCATTTTAAACCTAATTCCCTGCAATTCTATGCATTTTGCCATGGCTAAAACTGTTCTGCTAAAACTGCTCAAACATAATAACAAAATCAATACTGCTAATTTCATTGTTTTTGGAATTTTCTATTCTCCCTGACGGTTTAGCTTTTATTTTGGTCATTGTTAGTTCTCAAAGATTATATTATTAAAAAATATATATGCCCAATAATCTTTTCTACATACTTAATCTGGTTTTAGTCGTTTAAGTTTACACTGAAAGCGTTTTTCCATCTCGAAAATGTATTTAATCTTTAAAAAAAAAATTTTTTTACACTGTTTGACCCACCCAAGGATTTCAATGGCAGAAATATCCCCGAGGGTACTAGGGGCGGGCATTGAATCCCAAGGAAGTAGGATTAAGACAATTAGGTTAGTGTAGGACTATAACATGATCAAGTGTGTTAGATTAGAAGAAGCCTTTTGGGAGGAATGACCACTCTGCTCATTCAATGAGCAATCTGATCCTAGCCTGCTAAACATCCCTGTCACTCCAGGTGCACTCAATTATAGGGTTTCCCACTTTCCATAGCAGGACAGTTTGGTTAATGGCCAGGCCGGAGATTTGAATAGTGTTTAGATTTTCAGTATTTGAAGTTGGAATTCATGCAAATGGTACAAAGGGAGTTATGAACGATGTCGGCGCATATGATACTACAACCATACTGAAGCTGGAGTGAAAAACATTGGGTTTCAGGCCTGTAGACTCAGATTCACAGCTGGTGAATAAGGCCTAGCCTAGCTACCAAGCTTCCTCTAGTGATTATGTAAGTAGGCCTATCACCATTGTTCCCTCTATATCAGCCCGCTCAGAGAACCACAAGTTTGAACTTCACTCAACGTTCTAGAGTTTTCCCCTTTTTAGTTACCACTATCATCAATGTTTCGCTCTACTGTGTGAACTGTGCTCGAATCAACTCAATATTAGCCTCTTTCAATGTAACATACCAAAACCAACTATGCAAGGACTTAGTATGCACAACTAATTGATCAATATATTTTCTTGTAGGCAGAGTGCATTGGAGTAGGTTCTATTGCATTGACAGGCAAGACTCAGGCCCGTACACTACACAGACCGGTGTGCCATAACCAATCAGAGCTACTAGGCCTATATGCAAATAGACATTGCCATTCAGTGCAGTCAGAAAGTATTCAGACCCCTTGACTTTTTCCACATTTGGTTACCTTACAGCCTTATTCTAAAATGGATTAAATATTATTTTTTTATTCTGCACAAAATACCCCATAATGACAAAGCAAACACAGGTTTTCAGACATTTTTGCAAATGTCTTGGCTGCGTGCTTAGGGTCATTGTCCTGTTGGAAGGTGAACCTTTGTCCCAGTCTGACGTCCTGATCGCTCTGGAGCAGGTTTTCATCAAGGATCTCTGTACTTTGCTCTGTTCATCTTTCCTCGATCCTGACTATTCTCCCAGTCCCTGCCGCTGAAAAACATCCCAACAGCATGATGCTGCCACCACCATGCTTCAGTGTAAGGATGGTGCCAAGTTTCCTCCAGATGTGAATCTTGGCATTCAGGCCAAATAGTTCAATCTTGGTTTCATCAGACCAGAGAATCTTATTTCTCATAGTCTGAGAGTCTTTAAGGTGCCTTTTTGCAAGCTCCAAGCGGGCTGTCGTGCGTTTTACTGAGGAGTGGCTGCCGTCTGAACTCTGGACCTCCTTAAGAGTGACCGTTGGGCTCTTGGTCACCTCCCTGACCAAGGCCCTTCTCCTTTGATTTCTCAGTTTGTCTGGGTGGCCAGCTCTAAGAAGAGTCTTGGTGGTTCCAAATGTCTTCCATTTAATAATGATGCAGGCCACTGTGTTCTTGGTGAACTTCAGTGCTGCACACCTTTTTTGGTGCCCTTCCCCAGATCTGTGCCCCGACACAATCCTGTCTCGGACCTCTACGAACAATTCCTTCAACCTCAAGTCTCATATCAAAGGATCTAAATACTTATGTAAATAAGGTATTTCAGTTTTTTATTTTTAATACATTTGCAAACATTTCTAAAAATATATTTTCACTTTGTCATAATGGGGTATTGTGTGTAGATTGATGAAAATATTTAAAGTGTTTTAATTTATTTAATCCATTTTAGAATAAGGCTGTAATGTAACAAATTATGGAAAAAGTCTAGGGGTCTGAATACTTTCTGAATGCACTGTATATGGACATGTGCCATTCACTTTGAACTAGACTGTGTTTACAGCATGAGCCGTCACAAGTAGATGCGCTTGTTTTGAGATCAAAGCGAGAGCTGCATGTAGCCACCTCGGCACATTTGTTTATATTATTTGCTAGTTAATGAGTTTATTAGCCCATTTATAGCTGATTTATAGTCTTCAATGGGGTAGTGGTTGCTTCCTACAAGAGCACAAAATGTGTGCATTTCTAGCCATCTTTGAAAAGTGAGTCGGGTGAAGAGCTTTTCTTTGTCTTAAAGGGGCGGTGTTGTATTTTGAGACTTGCTTGAATAAGCTAAGTAGCCAATAGGCAGAAGGTAGCATAATGTGTCTGGTTCTCTGTAATAATGGTATGGGGAATAATTATAAAATGTCATTTCTTGCATCAAACACATTTTCAGTCACCTCCTTGTCTGAAGTACAAATGGATCAATCTGTTAATGTCAAGCCCTGCATGTTGTTTTCAAAAGTCTCATGGAATGTAGGCCTGCATTTAACACCACACATTTGCTGCTACTGTAGGCTGAATGATATAACCGTTATTTCCATGTTAAAATGTTAAGGGATGCATTTTTCTCCCTTGTTTGTTATGGTAGGCCTTGCAGGCCTACATTATGAGGAAATATCCACAATAACCTATTTAGCCACTGTTACTTGAAGTATGCACAGCCTCAGTGTTCACAGTTAACTCTCGCTGGAATTTGCACAGAAATGTCACAATGTTTATGCTGGGCTCAGCAGACCTAATATTTGCCCAGTGCCCCCAAAAAATGTATTAGTATGTATGTAGGCAATTTTTTCCCCATCCATAGGTTTTGTTCAGGAGATATTTGAGCATTCATTCTCCTTGTATTTAGCCATTGAGTCTATTTGGCATTCCATGCAGCCATGTTTATATAATTATATCCCCCATCTGGTTGGAGTGCTTGGCATTCCTCAGGGCTATATGCAGTCTCCCTTGCACTCGCTGTCTCTGGAATGGAATCAGTGTTTGGTGCCAGGCAGAGTGTGTCTGTATCTACCTTACTAATGGTTCTGACAGACAGGTGAAATCGAGTCAATCAACATTTTGTTTGTACTAGAATTGAGTCCCACACTTCATTATAACCTTTTATTTAACTAGGCTAGTCGGTTAATTAAGAACAAATTCTTCTTTACAATGACGGCCTACCACGGCCAAACCCTGGCCAGTTGTACACGGCCCTATGGGACTCCCAATCACAGCCGGATGTGATGCAACCTGGATTCAAACCGGGGACTGCAGTGATGCCTCTTGCACTGAGATGCAGTGCTTTAGAGCACTGCGCATTGCCTCATAAAGCTAGTAAGGCACAGCTTTCAAAATTACTCACTCATTAATTAACTTACTTTATGCCCCAGTCTCCAGCTTTCATGTAGGCTTCTTATTCAGAGGATAGTTCCTCAAACATTTCAGATGTTCTAACTTGTAAGCTTTATCTCAATAGTTATGCTTCCTTTCCTCATCAACTTCTCCCTCATGACCACAGCCTCCGAGGACTTGATGAACAAAACAATGCAATGGAAACTATCAAGTCCTCTTACCTACCAAGGTTCTTGAAGGAGAGGAGACAACCAAGGTTGAGACACAGCCTCAGAGTGGAAAAGCGCCACTAAATACCTGCAACAAGTCAGATAAGACTCCCTTCAGAGGAAATTAAGCTGCCATTCTCTCTGTGGCCAGTAGGTGTCACTAGCGTCAGAGCCTAAGCAGTGCTGACCCAGTTATGTGAATGCTCTTGCTGCATTTGAATGGTGACCCAATGTAGGTAATCAAAGCGTCGCTGAACTTCCTTTGTGGGCGCCTCATTCTTCTGCTCATGCCTGAATGGAAAATTAAAGAAAGAAAGATGAATAAATGTTCAGATTTGACCACTGGGCACATTAGTTAAGAATTTAAGAAATGACCACAGGTACACTACAGGGTCAGTCTGTACGCTCTAGGTAGAAAGGACAGTTTGTTATTTATGTGTGACTGATTGGCTGTGTGTATTGTCTCCAATTTCACAGTTTATGGTGGTTTGGTTTTGTGATCAGAGCCTGGAAAAGTGGGTGGGTCCATTCCTTTAGTAGCCGAGTGAAGTCACTTCTTAGTTGTCGCCTCTTCTCAAGTCCTACCATGTCTTTGATCAGGTTTTTTGGGACAACTGCCCAAACCATAGCCAATAAAACCAGTAGATGGTGATAGTGATGACGTCATCCACAAGTATTTTGAATTTGAAGATTGCCATAATGCTGAATAGCACCAAATTTGCTATGGATCATGGGGAAAGTGGCTGTAACTAGCAAAGGATCATGGTTGATGTAGTCGTTTTCATCCTGTCTGAGAGTCAACCGGAGCTGCCTCATAGCCTGCCGGCCCGTGATTGGTCTGTCAGCATGTGATCATGTGTGACGACAAATGTAGTAGTCAGATTAAAACTGATACAATCAAATATCTTGATTTGTAGCAAACTTTTAAATAATTCACTGTGGGGATCAAACAAATTTTAGTGCCAAAACGGCCACTAGTTCTTTTGCCAATCGTACTTTACATAGACTTTCTAGTGCAGACCAGGGCTTTTGGCACCGCTAGGTTGCTACGCAGTAGCCTCCCAGCAAAGCTTGTGACTTCATGCTCCAGACCGGCCACTGGGAAACAGGTGAAGCATATTCCAGGACAGGTCTGATGAATGTCACATATACACTCAGTTTATTAGGTACACCCATCTAGTACCGGTCGGACCCCCCTTTGCCTCCAGAACAGCCTGCTCAATTGGTATCAAGGGAGCTAATGTGTGCCAGGGAAACATACACCACCAGCCTGTACCAGGCAGGATGGGTCCATGGACTCATGCTGTGAACTACAAATCCTGACTCTGCCATTAGTATGACTCAACAGAAACGGGATTAAATGGACCAGGCAATGTTTTTCCAGACCTCAATTGTCCAGTGCTGGTGAGCTCATGCCTACTGGAGCCACTTCTTGTTTTTAGCTCATAGGAGTGGAACCCGGTGTGGTCGTCTGCTGCAATAGCACATCTCTGACAAGGATTGACAAGATGTGCGTTCCAAGATGCCGGTCTGCACACCAGTGTTGTATTGCGGTGTTATTTGTCTGTTTGTTGCCCGGCTTGTGGGATTCTTGACGTTTTTTGTTTCACTCCATTCTCGGTAAACTATAGACACTGTCGTGTGTGAAAGCCCAGGAAGGTGGCAGTTTCTGAGATTCTGGATCTGCGCGCCTGGCATCGACGATCATATGACGCTCAGTCGCTTAGGTCACTTGTTTTGCCCATTCTAACAGTCAATCGAACAGTAAGTGAATGCCCCAATGCCTGACTCACTGACTGTAGGAGCAATCCGTTTTTGTGAACTGGATGATGTATCTAGTAAACTGTCCAGTAAGTGTATTTGGCTTAGAACATCTGAAGAAATACATGCGCGCTTGGCTACGCTCAGGTAATGGATTGTTGGTTGGGCTCTCTTTAGCATGTATCAGAAGTGGGCATCCCATGAGAGGTCCGAAGAGAGCTGCACCCTGATTACCTGGGAGGTAATGAAGGTGGCGTTGACATTGAATTTGGAGTGAGCGTCGACAGCGTTTTTGTCAGCTTTGTACTATGTGCAGCAAGACTGTCAGTGGATCTGCTCTTCATGAAACAATGCTGCAGACTCCGTTTCCTATAGTATTAGGTCCTTCATCATTCTTTCATAGACTGTCACTGCACACAGTCAGGGTATATGCAACAGTTCAGGCCGTCTGGCTCGTTGCGAACTAATTTGCCAGAATTTTACGTAATTATGACATAACATTGAAGGTTGTGCAATGTAACAGCAATATTTAGACTTCTGGATGCCACCCGTTAGATAAAATACGGAACGGTAGTTTCCGGATTTGACCATATTAATGAACTAAGGCTCGTATTTCTGTGTGTTATTATAATTAAGTCTATGATTTGATAGAGCAGTCTGACTGAGCGGTGGTAGGCAGCAGCAGGCTCGTAATCATTCATTCAAACAGCACTTTACTGCGTTTGCCAGCAGCTCTTTGCTATGCTTCAAGCATTGCGCTGTTTATGACTTCAAGCCTATCAACTCCCGAGATTAGGCTGGCAATACTAAAGTGCCTATTATAACATCCAATAGTCAATGGTATATGAAATACAAATGGTATAGAGAGAAATAGTCCTATAATAACTACGACCTAAAACTTCTTACCTGGGAATATTGAAGACTCATGTTAAAAGGAACCACCAGCTTTCATATGTTCTCATGTTCTGAGCAAGGAACTTGAAAGGTTAGCTTTTTTACATGGCACATATTGCACTTTTACTTTCTTCTCCAACACTTTGTTTTTGCATTATTTAAACCAAATTGAACATGTTTCATTATTTATTTGAGACTAAATTGATTTTATTGATGTGTTATATTAAGTTAAAATAAGTGTTCATTCAGTATTGTTGTAATTGTCATTATCACAAATTTATATATAAATATATATAAATCGGCCGATTTTAATCGGTATCGGCTTTTTTGGTCCTCCAATAATCGGTATCGGCGTTGAAAATCATAATTGGTCGACCTCTAGTTAAGAACAAATTCTTATTTACAACGATGGCCTACCAAAAGGCCTCCTGTAGGGACGGGGGCTGGGATTAAAAATAAATTAAATAAAAATATAGGTCGTGATGTGTTTTTTGTCAAGAGAGACAACACTACATAAAGAGAGCCCTAAGACAACAACATAACATGGCATTGCCTCTTAGATTGAAACACACAGCATTTCTCCAATGGTCAACAGTAGGGATTCTTTAATTAAGTGTTGTTGTTCAATGATAGACGACTTGTTTTCATGCACATTTTTTCACTTGACCCTGCACCAAGTATTATAACGTAAAATTGCACAACTAAGATCTCTTCAAAAAAGTAAATGTAATGACAGATTTCTTGAGTTACATTAATTCTGACTTTTGAGGAAGTGTATACTGGCTATGGGATCTCAAGATTGACAAACATTACAATTGCCGCATTTTCTCATTTTGCATGCTTAGGTCTTTTTAAGGGAGTATGTGAGCACATTTGTTCGAATAGCATAGCGGAGAAAATCTAGGCGTCAGCCGAACCAAAGCATGCGGAAGCCTTTACAGGCCTGTGATGTTAGTGATGGAGTCAAGTTGATTGGAGTCTCTAGTTGGTTTTGACACCACTTGTTTTAGTCCAAACTGAGTGCACAAATGAAATAAAATTGTATTTGTCACATGTGCCTAATACAACAGGTGTAGTAGACCTTACCGTGAAATGCTTACCTACAAGCCCTTAACCAACAATGCAGTTAATAAAATAGTTACAAAAATATTTACTAAATAATAAAAAAAAATAATAATAAAATAAATCTTTATAAAAAACAACAACACTTTGAATCAAAAAAATAAGTAACACAATAACATAACAATGATGCTATATACAGGGGGTACCGATACCGAGTCAATGTTAGAGGGTACAAGTTAGTTGAGGTAATTTGTACATGTAGGTATGGGTAAAGTGACTATGCATAGATAATAAACTGCAAGTAGCAGCAGTGTAAAACCAAAGGGTGGGAAAGGGGTTCATGCATATAGTCCGGATGGCCTATGATTTGATTAATTGTTCAGCTGTCTTATGGCTTTGGAGTAGAAGCTGTTAAGGAGCCTTTTGGACCTAGACTTGGTGCTCCGGTACCTCTTGCTGTGCGTTTTACCCGAGAGAACAGTCTATAACTTGGGTGACTGGTGTGGGCCTTCCTCTGACACCGCCTAGTATATAGGTCCTGGATGGCAAGAAGCTTGGCCCCAGTGATGTACTGGACTATATGCACTACCCTCTGTAGTGACCTTACGGTCGGACGCCAAGCAGTTGCTATGCCAGGCGGTGATGCAACCGGTCAGGGTGCTCTCGGTGCAACTGGAAAACTTTTTGAGGATCTGAGGACCCATGCCAAATCTTTTCAGTCTCCTGAAGGGGAATAGGTGTTGTCAGGCCCTCTTTACGACTTTTTTGGTGTGTTTGGACCATGATAGTTTAGTGATGTTGACACCAAAGAACTTGAATCTATCGACCCGCTCCACTACACCGCCGCCAATGTGAATGGAGGTGTGTATGGCCCTCCTTTTCCTGGAGTCCATCTCTTTTTTTTTATTTCTCACATTGAGGGAGAGGTTGTTGTCCTGGCACCACACGGCCAGGTCTCTAACTTCCTCCCTTTTAGGCTTTTCATCGTTGACTGTGTTCAGGCCTACCACCGTTGTTGTCAGCAAACTTAATGATGGTGTTGTAGTCGCGCTTGGCTATGCAGTCGTGGGTGAACGGAATACAGGAGGGGACTAAGCACGCACCCCTGAGGGGACCCCGTGTTGAGGATCAGAGTGGCAGATGTGTTGTTGCCTACCCTTACCACCTGGGGGCAGCCCGTCAGGATGTCCAGGATCCAGTTGCAGAGGGAGGTGTTTAGTCCCTGGGTCCTTAGTACCGCAAAGCTCATCACTAAGCTATGGTGTTGAACGCAAAGCTGTAATCAATGAACAGCATTCACACAGGTTTTCCTTTTGTCCAGGTGGGAAAGGGCAGAGTGGAGTGCGATTTGAGATTGTGTCATCTGTGGATCTGTTGGGGTGGTATGCAAATTGGCGTAGGGCTAGGATTTCCAGGATGATTGTGTTGATGTGAGCCATGACCAGCCTTTCAATGCACTTCATGGCTACCGATGTGAGTGCTACAGAGCGGTAGTCATTTAGGCAGTTTACCTTTGCTTTCCTGGGCACAGGGACTATGGTGGTGTGCTTGAAACATGTCGGTATTACAGACTCGGTCAGGGAGAGGTTGAAATTGTCAGTGAAGACACTTTCCAGTTGGTCCGCGCATGCTCTGAGTACTCGTCCTGGTAATCCGTCTGGCCCTGCGGCCTTGTTAAAGTTGACCTGTTTAAAGGTGTTGCTCACATCGGCTACGGAGAGCGTGATCACACAGTCATCCGGAGTTGCTGGTGCTCTCTTTCTGCTAGGCTCGCGTCACTAGGTAGCTCACAACGGAGTTTCCCTTTGTAGTCCGTAATAGTTTGCAAGCCTTGCCACATCTGACGAGTGTCAGAGCTAGTGTAGTAGGATTCAATCTTAGTCCTGTATTTATGTTTTGTATGTTTGATGGTTTGTCTGAGGGCATAGCGGGATTTCGTGTAAGTGTCCAGATTAGTGTCCCGCTCCTTGAAAGCGGCAGCTCTAGCCTTCAGCTCGGTGCGGATGTTGCCTGTAATCCATGGCTTCGGGTTAGGATATGTACGTAATGTCACTGTGGCAACGACGTTGTCGAAGCACTTATTGATGTGGCCAGTGACTGAAGTGGAATGCTCCTCAATGCCACTGGATCAATTCCAGAACATGTTCCAGTCTGTTCTAGCAAAACCCTCCTCTAGTGTAGCACCCACATCATCTGACCACTTCCGTTTTGAGCGAGTCACTGATACTTCCTGCTTTAGTTTTTGCTTGTAAGCAGGAATCAGGAGCATATAATTATGGTCTGATTTGCCAAATGGGGGGAGAGGGAGAGCTTTGTACTGTTTCCTCTCTGGTTGCACATGTGACATGCTGGTAGAAATGAGGTCAAATGGATTTAAGTTTGCCTGCATTAAAGACCTCGGCCACTAGGAGCGCCACTTCTGGATTAGTATTTTCTTGTTTGTCTTTCTTGGCCTTATACAGCTCGTTGAGTGTGGTCTTATTGCCAGCGTCGGTTTGTGGTGGTAAACAGATGGCTACGAAAAATATAGATAGTGTGGTCTACAGCTTATTGTGAGTTACTCTACCTCAGGCGAGCAATACCTCGAGAATAATATTAGACATTGCGCACCAGCTGTTATTGACAAATAGACACACACCCCTCATCTTACCGGACGTAGCTGTTCTGTCCTGCCGATGCACAGAGAACCCAGACAGCTGTATATTATACATGTAGTTATTCAGACTCGGTGAAACATAAGATATTACCGTTTTTAATGTCCCTTTGGTAGGATGGTCTCGAACGGACCTCATCCAGTTTATTCTCTAGTGATTACACGTTGGCTAATAGAACAGATGGCAGAGGCAGGTTTGCTGATGAATTCTCACAAAGCACCCTGATCTCCGCCCCCTGTATTTCCTGATTTTCTTCATGTGAATGACGGAGATTTGGGCCTTGTCTGTGAGCAACATTATATCCTTCGTGTCAGACTCATTTAAAGAAAAATTCTTCACCCAGTTCGAGGTGAGTAATCGCTCTTCTAATATCCGGAAGCTCTTTTCTGTCATAAGAGACGGTAGCATCAACATTATGTACAAAATTAGTTAAACAATTTGAAAAACACCCAAAATAGCACAATTGGTTAGGAGCCCATAAAACGTTGGCCATCCCCTCTGGCGCCGTTCTCCAATCAAATCAATGGACCATGTTTCAGTGTGCTGGCATCACAATACCTGGAAGACAATATCTGTTTTGAATACTACTGAGATATTCCAGGGCCTGAGAGTCAGATGGGGTCTTTTTTAGAAGATTTGAGGACGTGATAGAGGACAGCAGACACAATGCCGTTAAAGCCGTGTGGTAGGAGAGATGGTCTTAGACAAGTCCACAAACACGCAAAGCTGTCATCCTCAAGATCCAGTAAACGCTTGTGATGGATGCTGTGCATTATGTACATGGCTACATCCCCACCACATGTGGTTACTCTGTTCCTTCTATGCAAACTATAGCCTTGAAGCCTGACTATCGAGTCTGGAACATCTGCCTTTAACCAGGACTCGGTCACAGCTACAAATTCAGTCTCGTTAGCCTGAGTCAGGGTAAAGCTCATCTACCTTGTCTGTTAGGGATTTCGTGTTACACAAGAGAAAGTTGGGACACAGTCTTTGCATCTTTTGATGGGGCATTGTGTGCTCGACACCAGACAGTGCAGGGTAGACTAGATTCAGTCAACAGGGCAATGAGGCTTGTGCTGCTTTACACGCTCACGAGTCGGGACAGGTATTCAAAGCACTGTTTTCTTCCCATCTACAACCCCTTGGTTATCCCAAAACGTCATACCGTGCTAGAGTCCATTTAAGATTCCGAAAGGAGCTGCTGTCAGTTTTTGCATCGCTCAAACTTCAAAATAAAATTTTTATGCAAGTATTCACAGAATTAAGAACTATTATACAACTGGTAGTGCTAGAGTGGCCTCAGACTCAAACTGTTGAAACGCAAGCTGCCAAACAAGGACGCTAAGTTACAATTGTCAAGAGTCAGTGTTGGTCTTACCCAGGACCGGAGGGCAACAAGATGGCTCCCATTCCCAACGCTGTTTGGACAAACAATTACAAGCCTACACAACTAAAACTGTGGCCAAAGTGATGATAGAGATCCTGGATGAAAACTTGCTCAGGACCTCAGACTGGGGCGAAGGTTCAACTTCCGTGGCCCAGCCAAAGCCCGGACTTGAACCTGACTGAACAGCTCTGGAGAGACCTGAAAATAGCAGCATTGTTCTGATCTTGAATATGATTGGTCGCTAGAGAGATTCAGGCGGAGAGGGATGGCTATTTCCGAAGTTGGTATATGGTTTTACAAATAAAATTGGTATTTTATTAGGATCCCCATTTTAGGTGTTGCGAAAGCAGCAGCTACTCTTCCTGGGGTCCACACAAAACATGAAACATGACATAATACAGAACTTTAATAGAGAAGAACAGCTCAAGGACAGAACGACATAAATTTAAAAAACTGCACACACAGCCTATATATCAATACTTACACAAAATATCTAAGTAAAATAGGGGAGAGGCATTGTGCCGTGAGGATTTGCTTTGTCTGTTTTCTGAAACCAGGTTTTCAATCTCATATTGCTCAAATAAACCGAAGGGAGTTCCATGCAATAATGGATCTAAATAATGCTGTACGCTTTCTTGAATTTGTTCTGGACCGGGGGACTGTGAAAAGATCCCTGGTGGCATGTCTGGTTGGGTTTAGTGTGTCTGTCAAAGCTGTGTGTGAGATTACTATGCAAACAATTTAGAATTTTCAACACAATATAATATAATATAATAAGTGATGCAGTCAGACTCTCATTAACTCTCAGCCAAGAGAGACTGGCATGCATAGTATTTATATTAGCCCTCTGATTACAATGAAGAGCAAGATGTGCTACTCTGTTCTGGGCCAGCCGCAGCTTAATCCTCTAAGGTCGATGTCTGCACCCCCACAAATCCAATTAGCATAATACACAAATCCCCATCAAAATCCATCATTTTAAACTAGAGATAGGTTGTTTTGGATGCTTCTCAATTCACCACATCCGCATATGTAACACTTCTGCATCTGCGCAGAAAGGTGACCGAGCTAGAGCGGTGTTTGTCAGACCATGAGACAAACAGTTTTCTCACAAAATCATATCTAGCGTCCAAACGGTTTTTCCTACAAACTCTTATAGAAAGATAAGACTCTCACTAACACGATGGTGTTCTCCGTTTTGCACTACGACCAACACAAGCGTCTTGCGACTCGTCTGAAGTCTGGACAGCCGATCTGCCAACGTTTGTCTATAGCGTCCGAACAGTTTGGGCTACACGCTAATATGACCCCTCTGTGTAAATGTTGGTTGTTTTGTCATTTGTTTTGCTCTAGGATGCCCACAGGCCTCTCAAGACTCGTCTGAAGTCCCCCAGTACCTGTTGAAAACATTTATGGAAGTATATATGGAGACATTTTTGTCACTAAACAAAGGGGTTAAATACATGTCAAAATAAATAACTAATATTTCCAGGTATTTCTTATCTGTCAGATATAGGGCAGACACTTAAGTGAGAATGCCCTCGAAGCCGGTGTTTGGAGGATATATTGGCGCAGGTGTTGTTAATATATCCGTTTCAATATTTCCTCCAAACACTGGCTTTGAAGGCATTATCACTTATATACAACGGTTTACAAATATATTCAAATAATGATTTGACATATTTTCATTAAAAACATTGTGATGAATTTGTTCATACTATTTCATCCTTTCACAAGATATAGTCCCAATACAAATCTAGGGTTGCTACCCAAGCCGGCTGGTCATTCGTTCTATCGGTTCGGTTGCTAGAGACGCGACCCAGTCTTTCGTTCTAAATGTTCCATTGCCATACTGGCTGGCAACGTTTTTATACCTTGCTTGCTAGCCAACTATGGCTAACTTAGTCATGTCAAAAAGTGCAGCCAGGGGGGGGCACTAACTGTTGTTCCATTTAGAGAATCTGTTATTTTATGCGTTTGTATGGGCTAATAAGAGTAAGGCCAAATAAATATTTTCATCAACAACAAAATATTGTTTTTTATACTTCAATCAAATAGCAAAGTGGTTGTTGGTATGGCCTTCTTAAAACAATTCCATACAGCTTAGTAGAAACCCCTTCCCCGGCTTAGACAGGGCTTAGATTGTTTAGTAACAAAAATAAAGGTTAAATACATGTCAAAATATATATTTCCTGATCTTTCCTATATCCCGGCTTAGATTGTTATGGGTTAACTAGGTATTTCTTTGCAGCACTTGACCACATGACTACAATAATCAAGATAAGACAAAACTATAGCCTTCGGGACTTGCTTTTTGGAGTGTGGTGTCAAAAAAGCTGAGCTTTTCTTTATTATGGACAGACCTCTACCCATCTTGACAACCATTGAATCTAGATGTTTTGACCAT
The DNA here is from genome assembly GCF_057628025.1 of Oncorhynchus mykiss. Classification (NCBI taxonomy): domain Eukaryota; kingdom Metazoa; phylum Chordata; class Actinopteri; order Salmoniformes; family Salmonidae; genus Oncorhynchus; species Oncorhynchus mykiss. The sequence goes on along the minus strand of NC_143022.1, from coordinate 50,779,263 downwards.
GGCAGTTTACAATCTAAGGTAACGCCAAGTAATTGAGTTTCCTCAACTTGTTCAACAGCCACACCATTCATTACCAGATTCAGCTGAGGGCTAGAGCTTAGGGAATGATTTGTACCAAATACAATGTTCTTAGTTTTAGAGATGTTCAGGATCAGTTTATTACTGGCCACCCATTCCAAAACAGACTGCAACTCTTTGTTAAGGGTTTCAGTGACTTCATTAGCTGTGGTTGCTGACACATGTATATGGTTGAATCATCAGCATACATGGACACACAGGCTTTGTTTCATGCCAGTGGCAGGTCATTGGTAAAAATAGGAAAGAGTAGAGGGCCTAGACAGTTGCCATGCGGTACAGCACACCCTAGATGTTTAACATTAGAGGCTTCCATTAAAGGAAATTTGGAGTTCAATTAGAATGCTCTGAATCCAAGATATGGCAGAGGTTGAAAATCCACAAAACATGTTTTCTCAAAAACAGGTTATGGTCAATATCAAAGCCTGCACTGAAATCTAACACTACAGCTCCCATAATCACCTTATTATCAATTTATTTCAACCAATCATCAGTCATTTGTGTCAGTGCAGTACATGTTGAGTGCCCTTCTCTATAAGCATGCTGAAAGTCTGTGAATTTGTTTAAAGAGAAATAGTGTTGTATTTGGGCAAACAGAATAGTTTGCTAAGAGCTGGCAACAAGTTGATAGGTCTGCTGTAAGAACCAGTAAAGGTCGCTTTGCCACTCTTGGGTAGCGGAATGACTTTGGCTTCCCTCCAGGCCTGAGGACAAAGACTTTCCTCTAGGCTCATATTAAAGATATGACAGTAACTTTCCGTCTGTTGTCCATGCCAGGAGTTTTGTCATTTATTGATCGATAACACTAGTTTTCCCACCTCTCCCACACTAACTTTACAAAATTCAAACTTGCATTTCTTTCATTTTGTTTTTTAATGCATGAATGCGATGGCTCACTGTTCATTGTTGGCATTTCCTGTCTGTTTGCCCACTTTGCCAATGAAGTAATCATTAAAATAATTAACATCAACTTGTTTTGACCATCTGATTCAATGAATGATAGAGTTGAATTTGTCTTTCTGCCCAATTCATTTAAAGTACTCAAGTTTTTTTCCCATCATTCTTTATATCATTGATCTTCATAATATAGTTTCTATTTTTGTTCAGTTTAGTCACATCATTTCTCAATTTAGTAAGTAAGTATTTTAGTAAGTATTTGGTAAGAAAGCCAGCCATCAATAACAGTAAGTCAGCCAGTCAGATGTGCAGCCAGACTTATTAGCCACTTATTGATGGCTGTCTTGCTGAGATTATAACTAGTCCCTCATCCCCCATCCACCTCACCTGGCCCTTGTGGTCGCCATGACAATGGCCCTGCGTCCTGAAGGTCGTCAAGGCAACGAAAGACCAGAGAGTGTGCCAATTGGCAATGCTCAACTCAAATAACTATCCTGTTCGGAATCTGAACCGATGATGATTGAGGACTTTATGGGCTCTCTGCTTTACTGAAGGCGGCAATTATTCTCTCAGCTCTTACCGCTCGCCATAGAAAAGGACAATGCCCCTTAGCACTTGTTTCCATTCTGTTGAATGCTTTTGTGTATAAACTAATGATTTCATATTGAATCAGGTCCTGGACTCGTTCTAGGCCAGCAGTGCCCAAGGCCTTTTTTTTCTTCTTCCTCTTGGTTCACCTTGTTGAATATTGACAGCATTGTCTCTAAGCACATGTCCTAAATAGGGCTGGGACGATACCAGTATCCCGATACCCCTTAGTTTCGTGGCAAGGAAACAAAGCGAATGTAACTTTTTTTTTTTTTTTTGAAAAACAGCCCTATTGTTAGAAACAAACATCTTAGTGTTGTCATCATAGTCACATATATTTATTTTACAAGTTATAGCGCAATAGTTGACATACAGCGGGTTTTTTAAAAGACCAAAGAGTTTAATCTGCTTCGTGTTTTCATTTTTGGCATGGAACAAATATTGCTATAGTATCGTCACAGCCTTAGTCTTACATCAGTTGAGTGTTTTAGAGGATGATAGTTCATCTGACGTTATAGATAGTAATGTGGTGTTCATGCCTTGCTTACCCGAGCCCTAATTATGAACCCACTCATAAATACTGATTCTAGATCAGATTATGGGAGCTCCAGTCAGATGAAATATTAGGGAAAGCTGACATTTGAGCAGATTAGGATGCCCATGATTACAGATGGGGATTGTTTTTATTAAAGCTAATCCTTGTACAGAACATCCCTCCTCCTCCCTTCCCCCTCTTATTTTCCCCTCCTCCTCTCCCCCGGCGTGGTATTTCAGAGACCCTTGTGTAATTAACATGGAGATGTCTTTTTAGTAGAGGGGGAGGGATGGCGGGATAGAAGAGGAAGAAGGATGAGGGAGGGAGGGATGGGTGAAGGTGGGCCGGTCCTGTCTCCGCTTGAAGGACAAAGACGTTGGGTTTTGGCGAAGGAAGAGAGGGAGCCACCATGTGTGAGGGACAAAGGAGAAGAGGCCTTAGTCAAGACTCCCTCTTTTTCCCTCTCGCTCTCTTCTTCTCCCTTTCTTTCTCAGTCACAGAACTAGGCTTAATCCTAATGCTGCTATCACACTCCAGTCCTTTATTCAAATGACAGTTTGGGCTGTCTGACATGACAGCAAGTCTTACATATAGGCCCAGTGCTAACACACACACACATACACACACACAAAATATTAGCTCTTTTTAATAGTGTACAGTTTTTAACACGCAATGGCATTTAGAATTGTTGCGCAATGAAAATGCATGATGACTAACGAAAATACACACAGGCCAATTTAATTCCACTAAATTATGCACATCAACCTATAGACCGATAACCATGATGGTCAAATGAATTTACATCCACTGCTATTTCAAGCAATGAATAAAAAGCATTATTTTGCAATGGGATTTTTTATTTTTTTCTCCGGGTCATTTTGGCAACTGTTTTATTTATCGGCTTTTAGGTTGTTTTTTTTTTTAATCGCCCAAAGCCGGCAATTGCTGGCTAACGGAAACCCTGACACACGCACTTATCATGAACACCCTTGGTTATTACATAAACACTCAGCATAACCGCCCAGAATACACACATACTCGTAGTCTCCTATTCACATAATCACCTACGTATGCACTCTGATAATGACATTCCTAGCTTCTAATCTATTACTATGCAACATGCAGATTCATGCAATAGGTTAGAGATAATACTGAGTGAATAATCACGTGCTCTTACCAGACTGTGGGTATCATGCTCAATCAGTGTCATCATTCATATTTTTTAAAATGTTGCAGTTCGGCGCGTGTCTGATTTTGTTTGCTGACCGTTGCATTTTGCTGAATGTTAATGTAATTACAACCCACCCACGCATATATAGACCTAATATTTTTGGTAGCTTATGTGGTTAGATAGTTCCTTGTACTGTAGGTAGGTGAATTCACCTGGTGTACGTGTTCATTAGTGTAGCCGCTGCACAGGCAGGTATACACACAGCTGTCTCCAGAGTAGTGGTTCTTATTCATTCAGCTGCCACATTGGACCTGCCTCTATTCCCCTTAGCCTACCGCTCCTCCGGTGGGGGATGTGTGTGTGTTTGACAGCAGGTTTTTTGGGGGGGACCATACTAGACAACCCCATATGATTGGTCTTTTCCCAGTACCACTTGCGTGCCCCTCTCCCTCCCTCCCCCCCTTCGCCCTCTCTCCAGCAGCAGTCAGTCAGTGGGCGCATTTCTCTGCCCAGGCATTGCTTACCCATGCCAGGTCTTATAACGCCTGGATAGGTATTTTTAAGTATCAGCTAACAACATATGTCATAGCAATCTCACCCTTGGCAGCGTTGGAAGAAAGCAGATGTTGCCGGTTTTCAGGAATACAGTATTTTTAACTTAACTTCCGATTCCTCTGCTCAGGCGTTTTTTTTCGCCTTCTACGTTAGGTTATAGCAATCTGGTACCTGACAACGCAGTTGATGACGTGGCACGCCACTATTGGTTGATGCATGCAACGTCTGAGCAGGGGAACGCGACCAGTGTCGGTCAAGGTTCCTGACATCACTCACTGTTTGCATCGATATAGAATTACCCACCAGGCTGCCTACAGGATTGCAGTATTTGCTTTCAGCTTTTTTACTCGGGACAGCCCGCCTCTCGTTCTCGGCTGCATGGACATATACAACGAGAGATAGAGAAACGGAGGATAGTAGGAGATAGCAAGAGGAGGAAAGGAGAGCTAGCTGCAGCAGGCAGGGAGCTCCTTCTCTGTCTGGATTTAAACACGCATGTTTTCTGTGGAGAAGGAAATCTATTGTTGGATGGTATTTTCCTTCTCTTGAGGCCCCTGTTCAGCGGCTGGACCGTGTGTGTTTTGGGAGCTGTGTGTGTGGAGGAAGGCCGTTTAACGGCTACAGGAGTGGAGTGCGAAGCTTGTGAGCGAGCCGAGCATCTGAAAGCCAGGGCAGGCCGGCTGGCTGCATTGTGTGCTTTGATGACCCCCGCTGTGTAGCTGCCTGCTCATCAACCCCCCTCCCTCTCTCTCTCTCTCTCTCTCTCTCTCTCTCTCTCCCTCCCTCTTCCCTCTCCCTCTATCTCCATCGCAGCGCCCGGCCCAGCCATGTTTGGCACAGAGTCCTCATGTAAGTACCGTATCGCCATCCTCCAGCCTCATCTGTCTTTCTCTCTGTGTGTTGTGTGTTGTCTGGTGTTACGGTGTCTGCTCGCTTCATTCTGGGCTGCTCGCTTCATTCTCTTTTCATCCCTCTCTTTTTCCCCTTTCTCTGTCGTTCGTGTTGTTTTCCTTGTTTCCTGTTGACAGATTGCTCGGCAAGAAAGCTGGGATCTACCATTTTGCATAAAGGGTCTATGATAGCTGGTTGTGATGAAAAAAAATCCATCTCTCTCCCTCTTAATCCCTTCCAACACCTTCCTTCCCTCCCCTCCTTTTTTCCAGTTTATTTTAATCCACAATAGTCTTCTTGCACGCCTCCATGTTTATCCCAGATTTATCCGATTTATTCTGTGATGCATTTTATTCTCTTCTCACCTCTCTAAATGTAATGGCTTGGCTAGCTATCCTGAAATAGACACAATTACTGACTCTCTGTGTGCATGTTATGTGTGCGTGCATTCCACGTGACATGTTTTATAGATAGATAGATAGATAGATAGATAGATGAATGGATCATGTTTTTCTACAGTGAGCTTTAGGAACCCTCCTGCCATTGCAGGTAGTTCTCTCAGTCTCCGTCTCCATCTCTCTCCTGCTCGGTCAGGTGACATTGAGCGGGGTGAATGTAGCATTTCCACACGCTAAGGAACGGAGATGCTAGCATCGGGGGCTCTAAATTAACGTCTTTCATTTGTAGCTCTGGTGCTCCCAACTTTTAAAAGTTAGGAGCACCAGAAAATATTTTGAGATGTACCCTGTATTGGGCCTTTTATGTATTCGAGCTACTTCTGAAGCACATGTTGTGCCCTAGAGACTATGTAACAATGGAAATACATTAGTTTATTATAAAAAGCCAAAATGTTGACACGAATACCAAGTCATTTGTGGAATATTATTTGTCTTTCTGTGGCCTCAAAAGTTCAGATATAGCTTACTAGTAAAGTTACCAGGTGGCTAGCTAAGGAGGTAACATGACTGCACAAGGTGTAAACAAATGTCCCTCAAGCAGTTTTAGAACGGCCCGCAACATGGTTTATGTATGTCAAATGCAGCTCACCAATCCCCCTGCAATAAGAAGAAATAAACATTGGGCTGGTAATATCTTTTTATTTGTTAGGGCTAAAAACAAGCCATTTTCCCTGTAGTAATGGTACAGCCGTGAAGCCAATGAACATGTGTTCACTTTATATTTCAATAATTACAAGATGCTCCCAAATAAAACAAATCCAGGTCACAGTAAGTATGGGGTAACTGCAGCCCAATATGGCGACTGAGTATGGGCGAGTAGGTATGTCAAAAGGAGTGGGTGTGTGGAAAGCAAATCGGCTAATTGTGGGAGATTTGTTGTCACTCAAGACCATTTTGCGTGGCTGATTTGGGGTGCATGTTTTGCGTGGCTGATGACCAGTGCACCAGTATCAAGGTGCCTGCCGACCTGAGGTCGGGGCAGCTGTATCATGGTGTCGCCGGCGGTAGCTAACGTGGCAAAATGTTTTCCTTCCCATGATTTTAATTAAAGTAGGATAGCCACACAAGAAATAACTCATATTAATAACCATCTAAATGTCACCTTGATACATACATACAGTTTAAGTATGTATCAAGGAGATGAACGGCGTCAACACCGGGACATGGTGTCCTTAGTTCCCGCTTCCCGCAGTGGCGTGGAAAGTAGCTACCTAGTAGCTAATATCAGAGTGATAGTCACAGGGCCTAAAATTAACTTTTTGGTCCATCAGCTACTGTGGGAGGTAGATTTAAAAATCTACCAGCCACTCAGATTACCGGACAAAATATATTTTTTCTGCAAAAATGACACCAACAAAACACAAACGGACGAATCAAATTGTATTTTTCATATACACATGGTTAGCAAATGTTAATGCGAGTGTAGCGAAATGCTTGTGCTTCTAGTTCCGAGTAATATCTAACAAGTAATCTAACAGATTCATAGACTACCTTATACACACAAATGTGAAGGGATGAATATCTACATGTAAATATAGGGATGAGCGATGGCCATGCGGCATAGGCAAGATGCAGTAGATGGTATAGAATCCAGTATATCCATCTGAGATGAGTACGGTAGGATATGTAGACATTATTAAAGTGGCGTTATTTAAAGTGACTAGTGATACCTTTTATTAAATCCATTTATTACATTTATTAAAGTGGCAAGAGATTTGAGTCTGTGTGTTGGCAGCAGCCACTCTGTTAGTGATGGCTGTTTGATGGCCTTGAGATAGAAGCTGTTTTTCAGTCTCTCTGTCCCAGTTTTGATGCACCTGTACTGACCTCGCCTTCTGGATGATAGTGGGGTGAACAGGCAGTGGCTCGGGTGGTTGTTGTCTTTGATGATCTTTTTATCCTTTCTGTGACATTGGGTGCTGTAGGTGTCCTGGAGGGCAGGTAGTTTGCCCCTGGTGATGCGTTGTGCAGACCGCACTATCCTCTGGAGAGCCTTACGGTTTTGGGCGGAGCAGTTGCCGTACCAGGCGGTGATACAGCCCGACAAGATGCTCTCGATTGTGCATCTGTAAAAGTTTCCGAGTTTTGGGTGACAAGCCAAATTTCTTCAGCCTCCTGAGGTTGAAGAGGCACTGTTGCGCCTTCTTCATCACGCTCTCTGTGTGGGTGGATCATTTTCAGTTTGTCCGTAATGTGTACGCCAAGGAACTTAACTTTCCACCTTCTCCACTACTGTCCCGTCGACGTGGATGGGGGGATGCTCCCTCTGCTGTTTCCTGAAGTCCACGATCATCTCCTTTGTTTTGTTGATGTTGAGTGAGAGGTTATTTTCCTGACACCACACTCCAAAGGCCCTCACCTCCTCGCTGTAGGCCATCTCGTCGTTGTTGGTAATCAAGGTTACCACTGTAGTGTCGTCTGCAAACTTGATGATTTGAGTTGGAGGTGTGCATGTCATGGGTGAACAGGGAGTACAGGAGAGGGCTGAGAACGCACCTTTGTGGGGCCCCGGTGTTGAAGATCAGCGGGGTGGAGATGTTGTTTCCTACCCTTACCACCTGGGGGTGGCCCGTCAGAAAATCCAGGACCCAGTTGCACAGGGCGAGGTCGAGACCCAGGGTCTCAAGCTTAATGATGAGTTTGGAGGGTACTATGGTGTTAAATGCTGAGCTGTAGTCAATGAACAGCATTTTTACATAGGTATTCCACTTGTCCAGGTGGGATAGGGCAGTGTGCAGTGCAATGGCGATTGCGTCATCTGTGGACCTATTGGGGCGGTAAGCAAATTGGAGTGGGTCTAGGGTACCCAGTAGGGTGGAGGTGATATGATCCCTAACTAGTCTCTCAAAGCACTTCATGACAGAAGTAAGTGCTACGGGGTGATAGTCATTTAGTTCAGTTACCTTCGCTTTCTTGGGAATAGGAACAATTGTGGCCATCTTGAAGCATGTGGGCACAGCAGACTGGGATAGGGATTGATTAAAATATGTCCGTTAACACACCAGCCAGCTGGTCTACGCATGCTCTAAGGACGCGGCAAGGGATACCGTCTGGATCGGCAGCCTTGCAAGGGTTAACACGTTTAAATGTTTTGCTCACGTTGGCCATGGTGAAGGAGAGCCCACATGCTTTGGTAGTGGGCTGTGGCACTGTATTGTCCTCAAAGCGAGCAAATAAGTTGTTTAATTTGTCTGGGAGCATGTCAATGTCCGCAACGAGGCTTGTTTTCTTTTTGTAATCCGTGATTGACTGTAGACCCTGCCACCTACGTCTCGTGTTTGAGCTTTTGAATTGTGACTCTACTTTGTCTCTCTACTGATACTTTGCTTGTTTGATTGCCATGCGGAGGGAATAGCTACACTGTTTGTATTCGGTCATGCCTTGCCATGATTAAAAGCGGTGGTTTGCGCTTTCAATTTTGCTTGAATGCTGCCATCAATCCACGGTTTCTGGTTAGGGAAGTTTTACTAGTCACCATGGGTACAACATCACCGATGCACTTGCTAATAAACTCTCTCACCGAGTCAGCGCATACATCAATGTTGTCCCCAATAATGGCCCCGACAGAGACGGTCGCCTCTCTTCAGGTCCTTAGGAAACTATGCAGTCATTTAGTTTTTTTATGTATTATTACTTACATTGTTAGCCCAGAAAATCTCAAGTGTTATTACATACAGACGGGAAGAACAATTGGATATAAAAGCTACGTCAACTTACCAACATCACGACCGGGAATATGACTTTCCCGAAGCGGTTCCTTTGTTCGGACTTCCACCCTGGACGTGGGATCTTATCCCAGAGGCCGATCCAAAACAACATGGTCGCCGTAGGAGAGGCAGACGGAGCGGCCTACTGGTCAGACTGAGAAGGCGAGCACACCATGCACCGCTTCTGAGCATATTACTCGCCAATAGCCTGTCTCTCGACAACAAGGTCTTCCAGAGAGACATTAGAGATTGTGACATTCTCTGTTTCACGGAAACATGGCTCACTCGGGGTATGTTGTCGGAGTCGGTACAGCCACCCGGTTTCTTCACGCATCGCGCCGTCGGTAACAAACAACTCTCTGGTAAGAAGGAGGGCGCGGGTGTATTGCCTTATGATTAACGACTCATGGTGTGATCTTAACAACATACAGGAACTTAAGTCCTTTTGTTCACCTGACATCAAATGCTGACCGTATTATCTACCAAAATAATTATCTTTGATTATAGTCACAGCCGTGTATATCCCCGCCAAGCAGATACCTCGACGGTCCTGAAATAACTTCACTGGACTCTATGTAAACTGGAAACCATACATCCTGAAACTGCATTTATTGTAGCTGAGGATTTTAACAAAGCTAATCTGAGAACAAGGCTTCCTAAATTCTATCAGCATATCAAATGCGCAACACAGGCTGGTAGCGTACTCGACCATTGCTACTCTAACTTCTGCGATGCCTACAAGGCCCTCCCTTCGGCAAATCTGACCAAGACTCCATTTTGTTGCGTCCAGGCTATAGACCGGAAGTAAAACAGGAAACGCCCGTGCTCATGTCTATCCAACAATGGTCTGACCAATCGGATTCCACGTTTCAAGATTGCCTCGATCACGTGGACTGGGACATGTTCCGGGTAGCCTCAGACAATAAGCATGCTTTGTAATGTTTCTAAAACAATAAATGTATTTCTAGTAAGAAGTAATGTGGTATATTGATTAATTAAACATTTTGTGACCTGAGTCTTTTAACCAAAATATCACAGATGAGACAAAAAATTTCAACTGCCTCTTTAAGGGCGGAGGTTACCGTGGTAATGCGGCTCGAGTCCTGTTTGTGGCTGTGAGATATAGTCTGACTAGTAGAAGCGTTGTCTTCTCTTGTCATCGTAGGGTATTGTGTGTAGATTGATTGAGGGGGAAAAAAATATTTAATACATTTTAGAATAAAGCAGTAAGGTACAAAATTTGGAAATACTTTCCGAATGCACTGTATATGCGACCAATATGGACGCATTTAGAGCCTTTGTTAGCATACATACATGTCTTAGGTTTGATATATCACCAGTGTTTGGATGCGTGTTTACAGATTAAAAAATGTAATTTAGCAAATCCGTTAAAGTATTCCCACAAATAAAATATATATATATATATATATATGTGTGATCATGTCTTTAATGTAATAAAGGAATGATTTTTATTTTCAAATATATTCTCTGTCTGGGCATAGTTGTGGTGAATTTTCAGTGTATAAATTCTTGTAATTATGTTCTGGCCCCCTGACCACCCACTCGTACAAATATCAGCCCTCACCTGAATCTAGTCCTTTTGAGGAGCTGTCACACTGACCTGCAGGTGGTTTACTGTTCCAGCTAATCTATTTGTGACCCCCCCCCCCCTCCCCCCCCCTTGATCAGTCCTATGATGCCCCTGAATCTACCAGCACAATGCCACAAGTCATATCCACAGCTGCGATCTAATATAAACTGTTGTGGTCACAGTACCAAAGTTAGACTACTTCTTTCTCTCTCCAGAAAGTCAGATTAGAGATTGCGTGCAACAGTCTAGCAGCAAGCAACCCTTTCTGTTACCAGTTTCCCTGGCTTCTAAACATGCATCAAAATGCTGCTTCCTCCTATCATATCATCTGAATTGAATCTTTTCATTTGAGAAATTGTATGGTGGTTAAGTGGATAAGGATGATCTGTTATCTATCTGAAGATTTGATTTGATCAAACAGTTGAATCCTGTTCCGCAGGAGTCTCGCTAAAGGTCATCCGGACCTGTTGTTGTCCTGAAGAGCTTAGTGTAAGTCTGTAGCCAAAAGGTGCATCAGTGGAGGGTCATTACCTGCCCTTCATTAATGAATTACTACAATGCTTTGTCTACCTGGTGTGATACAAAGCAGAGTCAGTGAGTTGGTCAGCTAACCAACATACTCTAAAATAGCCAGCACTATGTCCAGATTAAATGTGTGTTATGGGTGAATGTTACTGCTGGTAAGATATTATTCCAGTAGAGGCCCACTGTCTGCTGATTTGTTTCGGGGCTCAGATTTATCCACCTGTTGCTGGTATACTCGGTCATGTTCTCTTATTTAGGTTCCCATGGCGATTGCTTTGTGGTGGCGAGCATGGTTTCTTCCATTGTCGGATGGCTAGGTTTTTGCTTGGACTTTTCAGGGTCTGTGGTGGCTGACAAACTGGTTGGTCATTTTAGTTTCAATCTTACTAAACCTGAATCAGAAGCAACACACATCAGACACTTATGTTTTTTACTACAAACTCAGACTCACATGAACTACAGACTACCTAAATTGCATACAGTCTTCAAATACTAGCTCTAACAGTCACAAATAACTACATAGCGGACACAATTTACCACACACTGTCACAACAAACTACAGTGCTTGGCCTATAAACAGGCAGGGTTGGGGAGTAACGGATTACAAAAAAACTAACTGTAATCCATTACGTTAATGGCAAATACAGTTGAAGTTGGAAGACAGGGAACTTTTACTAGGATTAAATGTCAATAATTGAGTTTTAATGTACAGTTGATGTCGGAAGTTTGCATACACCTTAGCCAAATACATTTAAACTCAGTTTTTCACAATTCCTGACATTTAATCCTAGTAAAAATTCCCTGTCTTAGGTCGGTTGGGATCACCACTTTATTTTAAGAATGTGAAATGTCAGAATAATAGTAGAGAGAGTGATTTAGTTCAACTTGTATTTCTTTCATCACATTCCAAGTGGGTCAGAAGTTTACATACACTCAATTAGTATTTGGTAGCATTGCCTTTAAATTGTTTAACTTGGGTCAAACGTTTTGGGTAGCCTTCCACAAGCTTCCAACAATTAGTTAGGTGAATTTTGGCCCATTCCTCCAGATAGAGCTGGTGTAACTGAGTCAGGTTTGTAGGCCTCCTTGCTCGCACACACTTTTTCAGTTCTGCCCACAAATGTTCTATAGGATTGAGGTCAGGGCTTTGCTATCAGAAGCTTCTAAAACCATGACATCATTTTCTGGATTTTTCAAGCTGTTTAAAGGCACAGTCTATTTAGTGTATGTAAACCTCTGACCCACTGGAATTGTGATACAATGAATTCTAAGTGAAACAATCTGTCTGTAAACAATTGTTCTAAAAAATTACTTGTCATGCACAAAGTAGATGTGCTAACCGACTTGCCAAAACTTTAGTTTGTTAACAAGAAATTTGTGAAGTGGTTGAAAAACAAGTTTTAATGACTCCAACCTAAGTGTATGTAAACTTCCGACTTCAACTGTATATTGTAATCAGATACAGATACTTTCGAAAAAATATACTGAGCAAAAATTTAAACGCAACATGTAAAGTGTTGGTCCAATGTTTCATGAGCTGAAATAAGTTCCCTGAAATGTTCCAGAAACATAAAAAGCTTATTTCTCTCAAATTTTGAGCACAAATTTGTTTACATCCCTGTTAGTGAGCATTTCTCCTATGCCAAGATAATCCATCCACCTGACAGGTGTGGCATATCAAGAAGCTGATTAACAGCATGATCATTACACAAGTGCACCTTGTGCTGGCGACAATAAAAGGCCACTCTAAAATGTGCAGTTTTGTCACACAACACAATGCCACAGATGTTGCAAGTTTTGAGGGAGCGTGCAATTGGCATGCTGACTGCAGGAATGTCAACCAGAGCTGTTGCCAGAGAATTTAATGTACATGTTTCTACCAAATGCCGCCTCCAACATCGTTTTAGAGAATTTGGCAGTACGTCCAACTGGCCTCAACCACATACCACGTGTAACCACACCAGCCCAGGGCCTCCACGTCTGGCTTCTTCACCTGCAGGATCGTGTTAGGGGGAGCTGAGGCGTATTTCTGTCTGTAATAAGGCCCTTTGTTGCACACGTACAGTATACACAGGTTCGTTGTTAGGTTTGGGTATGCTGCTCCTCTTTCCTGGTTTCATTTCAATGGCCTTTTGCACTACACTGTAGAGTGTAGCGGTTTCTATGGGAAATGCACCTAGAAAGGGTGGATGTACAGAGTGGATACAGAACAGCACCAAAAGGAGGCTGAATATGCTGTTTGTGTTGATTTTTCGAAGGTACACTGTTTTGGTAAAAAATGAGCTGACTACAGCCACACAAGTCTGACCAAATGGTCCAAGCCACCTTACTTTTGCTGTGATAAGTCTATTTTACCCTTTGGCCATCATATTAGACTGAATCACTTGCCCAGCTGAGATATAGACCAAGAAAACTCATCTTATAATGGCGTCCTTGTGTATGTATTGTGCGAGGCACTGCATTTTTTTGTGGTGAAGGTGACCTGTAGTTAAAGACCGAGTGGTATTGATTGATCGATCTCTGCCTCAGTATGCAGCTTTGGCATGAAAGACTGCTGATATCATATGGTTAGCAGTTAAGATGGACACCACTACAATATACTCACATAGTGTGATGATGCTCATATGAAGGCCATTACAATATACAGTACAGTTCAAATGTTTTGGGTCACTTAGAAATGTCCTTGTTTTTGAAAAAAAAAAAGAATGTCCGTTTAAAATATCATATTGATCAGAAATGCAGTGTAGACATTGTAAATGACTATTGTAGCTGGAAACTGCAGATTTTTTTATGGAATATCTACATGGGCATACAGAGGCCCATTATCAGCAACCCATCATTCCTATGTTCCAATGGCACGTTGTGTTAGCCAATCCAAGTGTATCATTTTAAAAGGCTAATTAATCATTAGAAAACCCTTTTGCAATTATGTTATCACAGCTGAAAACTGTTGTTCTGATTTAAAGAAGCAATACAACTGGCCTTCAGACTAGTTGAGTATATCGGGCATCAGCATTTGTGGGTTTGAGTACAGGCTCAAAATGGCCAGATACAAAGAACTTTCTTCTGAAACTCGTCAGTCTCTTCTTGTTCTAAGAAATGAAGGCTATTCCATGCGAGAGATTGGCAAGAAACTGAAGATCTCATACAATGCTAGTACTACTCCCTTCACAGAACAGCGCAAACTGGCGCTAACCAGAATAGATAGAGGAGTGGGAGGCCCCCGTGCACAACTAAGCAAGAGTACAAGTATATTAGTGTCTAGTTTGAGAAACAGACACCTCACAAGTCCTCAACTGGCAGCTTCATTAAATAGTACTTACAAAAACACCAGTCTGAATGTCAACAGTGAAGAGGCGACTCAGGGATGCTGGCCTTCTGGGCAGAGTTGCAAAGAAAAAGCCATATCTCAAATTGGCCAATAAAAATAGAAGATTAAGATGGGCAAAAGAACACACACTGGACATAAGAAGATTGGATAGAAGTGTCATGGACAGATGAATCTAAGTTTGAGGTGTTTGGATCACAAAGAAGAACATTCGTGAGACGCAGAGAAAATGAAGAGATGCTGCAGGAGTGATGCCATCTGTCAAGCATGGTGGAGGCAATGTGATGGTCTGGGGGTGCTTTGGTGGTGGTAAAGTGGGAGATTTGTGCAGGGTAAAAGGGATCTTGAAGAAGGAAGGCTATCACTCTATTTTGCAACACCATGCCATACCCTGTGGATGAAGCTTAATTGAAGCCAATTTCCTCCTACAACAGGACAATAACCCAAAGCACAGCTCCAAACTGTGCAAGAACTATTTAGGGAAGAAGCAGTCAGCTGGTATTCTGTCTATAATGGAGTGGCCAGCACAGTCACCGGATCTCAACCCTATTGAGCTGTTGTGGGAGCAGCTTGACCGCATGGTACGTAAAGAAATGCCCATCAAGCCAATCCAATTTGTGGGAGGTGCTTCAGGAAGCATGGGGTGAAATCTCTTCAGATTACCTCAACAAACTGACAACTAGAATGCCAAAGGTCTGCAAGGCTGTAATTGCTGCAAATGGAGGATTCTTTGACAAAAAGCAACGTTTGAAGGACACGGTTATTATTTCAATTAAAAATCATTATTTATAACCTTGTCAACGTCCTGACTATATTTCCTATTCATTTTGCAACTCATTTCATGTATGTTTTCATGCATGGAAAACAAGGACATTTCTAAGTCTCCCCAAACTTTTGAACGGTAGTGTAGATGCACTTACTGAAAATCGACGGGGGCGCCCTTCTGGGGAAGGACACAGGTGGAAATCCATAGGCTCCAAGGTGCGACAATGAGAAAATGCAGTTAACCCGTCATTGAAAATAAGAATTTGTTCTTAACTGACTTGCCTAGTTAAATAAAGGTTAAATAAAAAAAATATATAAAAAAAACAATAGACGACATGTCCTAGAACGATCTAAAGGCTTAGAGACTAAGCAACGTGCCTTCACTGCTCTCGGGGCCATCAGACCTGAAGGCGGGAGAACGCGTTTGTCTGCCCCCATCTCCTAAACTATCTCGAGGATATCCGATCATCATCCTTGTCATCCCATAACTCGCCTTCGCCTGACACTACGTCATCAGACCATGAGGGGAGGGAATGGAGGCTATCCATGACCTCTCCCCAACTGGGTTCCTTCGCTGTTGGCTCGTAGGCGTGTGCTAGGCTAGGCTAGTTAGAAGCCTAGCAATTATAAGCACAGTAGAATGCTATAGCCTTTAGAACTTTCAGACAGTTTCCATAATGGTTATAAGATATCTAGCTGGCAAACATTTAGTTGTGAATTCCATTCTGTAACTAGATTAGCTAGCGCGTGCTGCACAACAGTTAGTAACTCGCTTGTGAAGAAACACCATGTGACTGGAGACTGCCATTAAGATTCATAATGAAAAATGTGACTGGTGAAATTAAGAATGTGATCTGCTGTGTCTCCTATTGTATTGCACAAGTTGACTGCATGTATTTACTTAAAAAGTAGTTACAAATATTAAAACATTTCAAAGAAATAGTTTCAACACTATTGACAATATTGAAAAACCATCCTGTGGTTATTAAAAATAAGAATTTGTTCTTAACTGACTTGCCTAGTTAAATAAAGGTGGGCTAACCCAGCCTGGTCTCATAGACTAGACATAACATGGTAAAGGTACATTTGTCCACTCAAATTAGTATTGTTACATTTGGTATGGTTACATAAGAAAGAAAGATAGTTAATTAAGGCAAAAATGAAAGCAGGGTGATTTGTAGTGGTGGATGGGTGGGCGTATACACGAATGTCGAATCTCATCATGGACAATTTACTATCAACTATCAACTTTTCAACTATTTACTACTTTTTAGCTACTTTGCAACAATATTGATAACAACGATGCTGTTTTAAATCCACTAGCGTTCTATAATTACACTAAGTTTGTGTTGCTTACATCTGCAAACAGCTAGTTTGTTTTAGTAAGTTGGGCCTAAATCTTGTTAGCTCGGTAATGCTAATCGCTAGCTAACTAATACATGTACTGAGTCAGAGCAAACATAACTAGCCATATAGCCTGATAATACCAGTGATGGTGTAGACCTAAATTTGCATGTGTAACAGTATCTTCTAAATCAAAGGAATACACAAAGCAAGAATATGTTAGCTACATGAAGTAGCTAAGAGAGGACATTCAATGTATATGAAGATTATAGGGTCCCCTAGGAACACTTGTCAACACTGGTTTCTACTCGGTCACAATAACTCCTCCCTGGCATTTTCTTTTGTAATGTCAAAACACTGCATTTAAAGTACCCTATATTATATTCTAACTATAGAATTAGAATAATCATTCTATTTCCATGATTCCAACAGTTCACCCAAGTGTTATGCTCTAAATCACAAGTCAAACCGCAATTTTAACATATTGTGTAGCCCTACGTGGCAGTGTGGAAATGGATGAAAATTCCGAAAATATATTTTGGTTTGAAGTTGCATTGAACAGTATAAAACAATCAGAAAGGAGAGAAACGAATTGAAATCACTTAGAATGTATGTGTTGCCACCCTAGGGTCACGCACTACTCATAGAGCAAATGTACAACTTTTATCATTCAAAAACATAAAATACTGTCAAAAATGTTTACACCATAATATAATCATTTGGCCATATCGCACAGCTCTACTTAGCATCTTAGCTAACCCTAACCTTAATCCTTTTAGCTTACCCTTGGCATTGCGCATGGTGATCTTTGGCTTGTGTGCGGCTGCTCGACCATGGAAACACATTTCACGAAGCTCCCGACAAACAGTTATTGTGTTGACATTGTTTCCACAGGCAGTTTGGAATTCAGTAGTTAGTGTTGCAATAGAACAGGCAATTTTTATGTGCTACGCTCTTCAGCACTCAACGGTCCCATTCTATGAGCTTGTGTGGCCTACCACTTCGTGGTTGAGACATTTTTGCTCCTAGACGTTTCCACTTTCTTCTAGACGGGGCAGCTCTAGCATGGCAGAAATTTCATGATCTGACATGTTGGAAAGGTGGCATTCTGTGATGGTGCCATGTTGAAAGCCAGTGTTTGTCTATGGAGATTGCATGGCGGTGTGCCATTTTATACACACGTCAGCAACGTGTGTAGCTGGAATAGCCGAATCCGTTAATTTGAAGGGGTGTCCACACACTTTTGTATATATAGTGTAATGTGACAAAAACTATTGACTTAAATTGTTGTGCATCATCATGGGTAAGCTCTGGGAATCTTTCAGCTGAAAAATGTGGATCTTTGTGTTTGTGGATGTTTGGGTTTCCATCGCATTTTCAACTCTACCAATGATTTTGCCATCAAAATCATTGTTGCGATTTAAATAGCAAACATGCCCAATCTGGTTTTGGCGCATGCTCCCTAGACGAGTTCGCTGATAAAGTGGACAGGGGGTTATGAGATCTGGAGAAGAGCAAGATTATCATTTTATTTGATAATTGACAGCCAAGCACCAATCATGACATCAGCTTTCAAATAATAGCCTACCCTCGATATTTAGCCAACAGCTTTCAAATAATAGCCTACCCTCGATATTTAGCCTTTTGGCTTAACACCCTAAATAAACCCTCTTCATGTTGACTGCTAGGTTGGTGATGATGAGGGAGTTTGGGTTAAGGACACAGATGGATTAGATGTCCTGTTATGGTTTGAAATGCAAATGCATAGAATTCATCGACGTTGTTCAAGCATCTCCCATAGAGGCATCTTCAAAGGAAGTCCAGGCGAGCTCACAGCAGAGGGCCCTTAGGTAATTGGTTCAGGGGGATCTTGTTTAGAAAATTATCATCCATCATATTTCTGTTCATTCCCAGCAGCTACTGTACCACTGTATGATTTAGTGTAACCGCATCATACATTTAATTTCATTGGGCTCTCTGTCTGGCAGTTGTCCGGTTCTTATTGGGCTCTCTGTCTGGCAGTTGTCCGGTTCTCATTGGGCTCTCTGTCTGGTAATTGTCCGGGTTCTCATTGGGCTCTCTGTCTGGCAATTGTCCGGTTCTCATTGGGCCCTCTGTCTGGCAATTGTCCGGTTCTCATTGGGCTCTCTGTCTGGCAATTGTCCGGGTTCTCATTGGGCTCTCTATCTGGCAGTTGTCCGGTTCTTATTGGGCTCTCTGTCTGGCAGTTGTCCGGTTCTCATTGGGCTCTTTTTGGGGAAAGGCAAACAATTGTATTGTTTAAAAATATTTAAAAAATAATCAATTAGAATGCATATGGTTTTACTCTTTTCTATCTCCAAGACGGTTGGGACACATGGCATTAATGGACTAGATTGACTGTCTTTCTAGCGTCTTCTAGTCATGCACTCTCGTGTAGGTTCGTTGAGAGGGGTTGTCATGGTTACCTGTTTCATGCAGAGGTGAAAGAAAAGCCCACCCCCACATTTAAATGAGAGCTACTGATTGGCTGAGTGGCTGGTTACAGACCCCCCTCCTGATTCTACAATGTTACTAAAGGGAAAGGGGGATACCTAGTGAGTTGTACAACTGAATGCATTCAACTGAAATGTGTCTTCCGCATTTAACCCAACCTCTCTGAATCAGAGCTGCCTTAATCAACATCCACGTCTTCGGCGCCTGGAGAGAGGGCAGTCCTGCATTATGATTGGCCTGAGCAGCTGTCACTCAAATACAGATGCCTATCACGTACAAAGAAACTGGACTAAGGAGGGCTAGGGGGCCCTCAAGCAAATTGTGTGCTGTGTGCTCTTAGGCAAGGTTTTATTGCCTTGACTCTCACTGTGTGTGGTTTGCCTGTGGTGTGTTTCTCTGACTGTCATCAAGACAGATGTCACTGAGAAATGGAAGGTGAATTGTAGCCTACATAATGTGCGTCAGCTTCTCTTTACACAGCTTGAGTAGGGTGAAATGGTGATCTTTTCTGTGATGTCTCTTTTGGGCTAGACTTCTAGGTCAATGGCCTTTTTGATAGTGTACTGTACAGTTAGTACATACACCGAGTCGTACTGTTAGTTTTTTATTCATGAACTCAACAATTTGCTCAGTATATTGGCAAGCCTAGGTGCCTGTTCATATGAACTTGTACTGTGAGTGTATTTGTACTTGTGTGATTGTTTGCTCTTGGGCATGCGTGTGTTTGTTTTGTATATATGTGTCCTTCTTCAAACATTGGAGTTAACTGATAGCTGTGTATACATAAGGGCCATAGAGCTAGATGAGGATATCAGTGTTCCTGACAGATAGACATGGTCTGTGTCCCAAATGCCACCATATTCTCCATATAGTGCACTGTTTTGAAGCAAGGCCCATGGGGTTCTGAAGGGAGTAGGGTGACATTGGTGACGCAGACCTGATTCTGTTCTTGGTCATTGTTGTTGGGAAGCACAAGGCTAATCCATTCTGCACATGTGTATATTCTCCACACGTAGAGAACAGGCGAATGAATGGTGCTTGTTTAATAAAGTTATGTCAAAGCTGAATCTCAATATCTGCAAGATCACATAATGACAATATTCTACATAACAGAACCGAATATAATAGCATAGTATAACGTTACTGTAAGACGAAAAACACCAGCGCCACTGTATTTTTCTCTCATGTGGCCAAAACTCAACAGAGTGTGCCACTAGGCACAATACACATGTAGGCTACGCTGGTTTGTTTAAGCTCAGACACACCGGTAGGATTGTCAAATGTTTGCCTGCCGACAGGACCTCTGACTGCCGGCACTCTGTTCAATATCTTGTGTTCACACAGCAAAAATCTTGGAAGTCATCAGCCTTGTTAAAATACTCCAAACCAGAAGGTGGCAGTAGCATTGTTTGGCCAAGCATATCTGTGCATTTTTGCTTATGATCTAGATTTTAATCTATCTGCGCTAGTGTTGCTATTGTGTAGAAAGCCCTTGTTGATACTAGCCAGATAGCAACCACTAGATAACTACCTAGCAAGATGACAAAGAAACAATTTAATTCACTCTCCAATCCCATACTGCCAGTTCATAGCCAAATGTTTAGCTAGCTAACTAAAGTTAGCATATTCGCTAGCTAGCACATAAATGTGATTTAATTATACTGAACAAAGATATAAACGCAACATCCAACAATTCCATCGATTTTATTAAGTTCATATAAGGAAATTAGTCACTTTAAATATTCATTAGGCCGTAATCTATGGATATCACATGACTGGGCAGGGGCGCAGTCAGTGGCTGGGCCTGGGAGAGCATAGTCCCACCCAGATTTGTTTTTCCCCACAAAAAGGCTTTATTACAGGCAGAAGTACTCCTCAGTTTCATCAGCTGTCTGAGTGGCCGGATGTGGCGGTCCTGGGCTGGCGTGATTACACGTAGTCTGCGATTGTGAGGCCGGTTGAACATAGTGACAAATTCTCTAAAACGACTTTGGAGGTGGCATTGTGTTGTGTGACAAGACGGCACATTTTAGTGGTGCCTTTTATTGTCCCCAGCACAAGTTGCACCTGTGTAATGATGATGCTGTTTAACCTCTCTAGGGGGTGTGGGACTGTAACGTCCCACCTGGCCAACATCCAGTGAAATTGCAGAGTGCCAAATTCAAAAACAGGAATACTCATTATAAAAATGCAGAAAACATACAAGTGTTATACATCGGTTTAAAGATACATTTATTGTTAATCCAACCACGGTGTCAGGAGTTACACAAGTCGGAAATAGAGATAAAATGAATCACTCCCATTTACTCAATAAATGTTTGTTTTGTTCGATAAAGTCCCTCTTTATATCCAAAAACCTCTTTTTGTTTGCGCATTTTGTTCAGTAATCCACGGGCTCAAAGGCAGTCACAACAGGCAGATGAAAAATCCGAAAAGTATCAGTAAAGTTCGTAGAAACATGTCAAACGATGTTTATAATCAATCCTCAGGTTGTTTTTAGTTATAATAATCAATAATATTTCAACCGGACAAAAGCTTCATTAATATAAAAGGAAAACAAGAAAGGCGCGCTCTCGGTCGTGCGCATGAAAAACCTCTGGTCCACTCATTCAGAGTGGTCTTACTCCCTCATTTTTCAGAATACAATCCTGAAACAATTTCTAAAGACTGTTGACATCTAGTGGAAGCCATAGGAAGTGCAATTTGAGTCCTAAATCAATGGAATCTGAAAAGGCAGTCAATGGAAAACTACAAACACAGAAAAATCCCAACTCCTGGATGGATTTTTCTCAGGTTTTCACCTGCCATTTCAGTTCTGTTATACTCACAGACATTAGTTTAACAGTTTTAGAAACTTTGAAGTGTTTTCAAGGATAATTTTGCTCCTGTAGGTATCAACATTTTCTAAAACATTTTTGGGGATGAAACATTTCATTTGTCCCATAGAAATAACAGATTTATACATGGAAAAACGGTCAAACATTTAATCAAAAGGAAGAATGTTTTGAAGTGACTGTCCTATATCTGAGAGAGATAATGAAGCTAATAATTTTTACCATGGAATTAGTACCAGTCAAAAGTTTGGACACACCTACTCAGTCCAGGGTTTTTCTTTATTTGACTTTTTTCTACATTGTAGAATAATAGCGAAGACATCAAACTATGAAATAACACATATGTCATCATGTAGTAACCCAAAAAGTGTTAAACAAATCAATGTATTTTTGTATTTGAGATTATTTGAAGTAGCCACCCTTTGCCTTGATGACAGCTTTGCACACAGCTGTGCATTCTCTCATCCAGCTTCATGAGGTAGTCACCTGGAATGCATTTCAATTAACAGGTGTGCCTTGATAAAAGTTAACTTGTGAAATTTCTTTACTTCTTAATGCGTTTGAGCCAATCAGTTGTGTTGTGACAAGGTAGGAGTGGTACACAGAAGATAGCCGTATTTGGTAAAAGCCAAGTCCGTATAATGGCAAGAACAGCTCAAATAAGCAAATAAGCAAAAAGAAACGACAGTCCATCATTACTTTAAGACATGAAGGTCAGTCAATGCGGAAAATCTCAAGAACTTTCTTCAAGTTTCTTCAAGTGCAGTCTCAAAAACCATCAATCACTATGATGAAACTGGCTCTCCTGAGGACCGCCACAGGAAAGGAAGAGTTACCTCTGCTGCAGAGGCTAAGTTCATTAGAGTTACCAGCCTCAGAAATTGCAGCCCAAATAAATGCTTCACAAAGTTCAAGTAACAGACACATCTCAACATCAACTGCTCAGGGGAGACTGCGTGAATCCAAAATAAAATCTTCTCAAATCAAACTTTACTTGTCACATTCGCTTAATACACGTGTAGACCTTACCGTAAAATGCTTACTTACAAGCTCTTAACCAACAAACAGTTCAGTTCAAGGAAGAGTTAAGAAAATATTTACCAAATAAAAAAGTAACACAATAATAATAATAATAATAATAATAACAATAATGAGGCTATATACAGGGGGTATCGAGTCAGTGTGCGAGGGTACAGGTTAGAGGTAATTTGTACATGTAGGTATGGGTGAAGTGACTATGCATAGATAATAAACAGCGAGTAGCAGCAGTGTAAAAGCAAAGTCAATGTAATAGTCCGGTGGCCATTTGATTAATTGTTCAGCAGTCTTATGGCTTGGGGGTAGAAGCTGTTAAGGAGCCTTTTGGTCCTAGACTTGGCGCTCTGGTACTGTTTGTCGTGCGGTAGCAGAGAAAACAGTCAATGACTAGGGTGACTGGAGTCTCTGACAATTTTATGGGCTTTTCTCTGACACCGCCTATTATATAGGTCCTGGATTGCAGGAAGCTTGGCCCCAGTGATGTGCTGGGCCATACGCGTGAC
The DNA here is from genome assembly GCF_057628025.1 of Oncorhynchus mykiss. Classification (NCBI taxonomy): domain Eukaryota; kingdom Metazoa; phylum Chordata; class Actinopteri; order Salmoniformes; family Salmonidae; genus Oncorhynchus; species Oncorhynchus mykiss. The sequence goes on along the minus strand of NC_143022.1, from coordinate 50,755,983 downwards.
CCTCTAGCACCTTACGGTCAGATGCCGAGTAGTTGCTATACCAGGCGGTGATGCAACCGGTCAGGATGCTCTCGATGGTGCAGCTGTAGAACTTTCTGAAGATCTGGGGACCCATGCCAAATCTTTTCAGTATCCTGAGGGGGAAAAGGTTTTGTTGTGCCCGCTTCATGACTGTCTTGGTGTTTTTGGACCATGAAAGATCGTTGGTGATGTGGATACCAAGGAACTCTCGACCCGCTCCACTACAGCCCCGTTGATGTTAATGGGGGCCTGTTCGGCCCGCCTTTTCCTGTAATCCACGATCAGCTCCTTTGTCTCGCTCGCATTGTGGGAGAGGTTGTTGTCCTCGCACCACACTGCCAGTTCTCTGACCTCCTCCCTATAGGTAGGATAATTGTAATCATAGGTCATCAGTATTTTCCAATGCTTGCATGTTAGCAAGTACAATTGTTGGCAGTGGGAGTTTTCTCGCTCGGCTACGGATTCTCAAAAGGCAGTCCGATCCGCGTCCTCTTTTCCTCTGTCTTTTCTTAACGCAAATTACGGTGATCTGGGCCTGTTCCCCGGAGAGCAGTATATCTTCTTCCATTCCGTGGTGAGTAATCCCAGTTTTGATGTCCAGAAGTTATTTTTGGTCATATCAGACGGTAGCAGCAACATTATGTACCAAATAAGTTAAAAAAACAAGTTACAAACAATGCAAGAAAATTAACTAAATAGCACAATTGGTTACGGGCATGTACAGTGCCTTGCGAAAGTATTCGGCCCCCTTGAACTTTGCGACCTTTTGCCACATTTCAGGCTTCAAACATAAATATATAAAACTGTATTTTTTTGTGAAGAATCAACAACAAGTGGGACACAATCATGAAGTAGAACAACATTTATTGGATATTTCAAACTTTTTTAACAAATCAAAAACTGAAAAATTGGGCGTGCAAAATTATTCAGCCCCCTTAAGTTAATACTTTGTAGCGCCACCTTTTGCTGCGATTACAGCTGTAAGTTGCTTGGGGTATGTCTCTATCAGTTTTGCACATTGAGAGACTGACATTTTTTCCCATTCCTCCTTGCAAAACAGCTCGAGCTCAGTGAGGTTGGATGGAGAGCATTTGTGAACAGCAGTTTTCAGTTCTTTCCACAGATTCTCGATTGGATTCAGGTCTGGACTTTGACTTGGCCATTCTAACACCTGGATATGTTTATTTTTGAACCATTCCATTGTAGATTTTGCTTTATGTTTTGGATCATTGTCTTGTTGGAAGACAAATCTCCGTCCCAGTCTCAGGTCTTTTGCAGACTCCATCAGGTTTTCTTCCAGAATGGTCCTGTATTTGGCTCCATCCATCTTCCCATCAATTTTAACCATCTTCCCTGTCCCTGCTGAAGAAAAGCAGGCCCAAACCATGATGCTGCCACCACCATGTTTGACAGTGGGGATGGTGTGTTCAGCTGTGTTGCTTTTACGCCAAACATAACGTTTTGCATTGTTGCCAAAAAGTTCAATTTTGGTTTCATCTGACCAGAGCACCTTCTTCCACATGTTTGGTGTGTCTCCCAGGTGGCTTATGGCAAACTTTAAACAACACTTTTTATGGATATCTTTAAGAAATGGCTTTCTTCTTGCCCCTCTTCCATAAAGGCCAGATTTGTGCAATATACGACTGATTGTTGTCCTATGGACAGAGTCTCCCACCTCAGCTGTAGATCTCTGCAGTTCATCCAGAGTGATCATGGGCCTCTTGGCTGCATCTCTGATCAGTCTTCTCCTTGTATGAGCTGAAAGTTTAGAGGGACGGCCAGGTCTTGGTAGATTTGCAGTGGTCTGATACTCATTCCATTTCAATATTATCGCTTGCACAGTGCTCCTTGGGATGTTTAAAGCTTGGGAATCCAAATCCGGCTTTAAACTTCTTCACAGCAGTATCTCGGACCTGCCTGGTGTGTTCCTTGTTCTTCATGATGCTCTCTGCGCTTTTAACGGACATCTGAGACTATCACAGTGCAGGTGCATTTATACGGAGACTTGATTACACACAGGTGGATTGTATTTATCATCATTAGTCATTTAGGTCAACATTGGATCATTCAGAGATCCTCACTGAACTTCTGGAGAGAGTTTGCTGCACTGAAAGTAAAGGGGCTGAATAATTTTGCACGCCCAATTTTTCAGTTTTTGATTTGTTAAAAAAGTTTGAAATATCCAATAAATGTCATTCCACTTCATGATTGTGTCCCACTTGTTGTTGATTCTTCACAAAAAAATACAGTTTTATATCTTTATGTTTGAAGCCTGAAATGTGGCAAAAGGTTGCAAAGTTCAAGGGGGCCGAATACTTTCGCAAGGCACTGTAAATTGTCAACCATCCTCTTCGGCGCCAGCTTAAAAACAACTTTTATAGTCGATTTGCTGCAAAGAAACCATTACTAAACAGCAGCAATAAGAAGAAGAAGACTTGCTTGGGCCAAGAAACATTAGCAATGGACATTAGACCGGTTGAAATCTGTCCTTTTGGTCTGATGAGCACAAATTTGAGATTTTTGGTTCCAACTGCTGTGTCTTTGTGAGACGGAGTTGGTGAACGGATCATCTCCACATGTGTGGTTCCCACCGTGAAGCATGGAGGAGGTGGTGTGATGGTGTGAGGGTGCTTTAATGGTGATACTGTCTGTGATTTATTTAGAATTCAAGGCACACTTTTAACCAGCATGGTTACCACAGCATTCTGCAGCTATACACCCTCCCATCTGGTTTGCACTTAGTCCCACTATCATTTATTTTTCAACGGGACTATGACCCAACACACCTACAGGCTGTGTAAGGGCTATTTGACCAAGAAGGAGAGTGATGGAGTAGTGCTGCATCAGATAACCTGGGCTCCACAATCACCCAAACTCAACCCAATTGATTTGGTTTGGGATGGGTTGGACCACAGAGGGAAGGAAAAGCAGCCAACAAGTGGTCAGCATATGTGGGAAATCCTTCAACCATTCCAGGTGAAGCTGGTTGAGAGAATGCCAAGAGTGTGCAAAGCTGTCATCAAGGAAAAGGGGGGCTACTTTGAAGAATCTCAAATATAAAATATATTTTGATTTGTTTCATACTTTTTTGGTTACTACATGATTCCATATGTGGTATTTCATAGTTTTGATGTCTTCAGTATTATTCTACAATGTAGTTAAAGGTCTAAAAAAAATGAATTGAATGAGTAGGTACTGTATATATACTGTATATCCTTGAATGAGTTGGTACTGTATATCATTTTTGTAATTTAATGAAATAAAGTAAATATTAATGGCCAGCTCGTGAGGCACCTTGATGATGTGAGGCCTGAGGAAATGGCCTCTTCTGTCTAATGGTAAGTCCACCAGTGCATGGTAGTTTGTGCACTCTAATTGTTTCAAAGTCAAGTTGTTGGCCACTGATGAGCATTGCAATTATACAAGGTGAATTGCTAAGTTTGTTCTTACCAGTTCGGCTCGCAGCAGGTACTGCTTTTGTTCTAACGAGAGGGAATGATCTCCCACTGTGAGTACCTCAGATTATCAGCAGTGAGATTCTCGTTGTTTCATGCTGTAACACCGTCTACTTCAGAATTTGCTCTCAGTACATAATTCAAAACGACACACTGTAGGCTACTTCAAAACAACAATGTATAACTCAAGATCTAAATGCTGTGATGAAATGGTTGGTATGCTGCATGGAAGTTTTCACTGGTAAAACTTCAAATTATATTATTCACTATTGAATGCGGTGGTGTTTTTGTCTTACGGTAACAATATACTATGCTATTATATTTTGGTTCTGTAATGTATGTGATCTTGCAGACATTGATTCAGCTTTGACCTGAATGTATTACGCGATCACCATTCGCCTGAGTAGCCTTTTCTCTACGCGTAAGGTAGAGAATATACAGTGCCTTGCGAAAGTATTCGGCCCCCTTGAACTTTGCGACCTTTTGCCACATTTCAGGCTTCAAACATAAAGATATAAAACTGTATTTTTTTGTGAAGAATCAACAACAAGTGGGACACAATCATGAAGTGGAACGACATTTATTGGATATTTCAAACTTTTTTAACAAATCAAAAACTGAAAAATTGGGCGTGCAAAATTATTCAGCCCCCTTAAGTTAATACTTTGTAGCGCCACCTTTTGCTGCGATTACAGCTGTAAGTCGCTTGGGGTATGTCTCTATCAGTTTTGCACATCGAGAGACTGAATGTTTTTCCCATTCCTCCTTGCAAAACAGCTCGAGCTCAGTGAGGTTGGATGGAGAGCATTTGTGAACAGCAGTTTTCAGTTCTTTCCACAGATTCTCGATTGGATTCAGGTCTGGACTTTGACTTGGCCATTCTAACACCTGGATATGTTTATTTTTGAACCATTCCATTGTAGATTTTGCTTTATGTTTTGGATCATTGTCTTGTTGGAAGACAAATCTCCGTCCCAGTCTTAGGTCTTTTGCAGACTCCATCAGGTTATCTTCCAGAATGGTCCTGTATTTGGCTCCATCCATCTTCCCATCAATTTTAACCATCTTCCCTGTCCCTGCTGAAGAAAAGCAGGCCCAAACCATGATGCTGCCACCACCATGTTTGACAGTGGGGATGGTGTGTTCAGGGTGATGAGCTGTGTTGCTTTTACGCCAAACATAACGTTTTGCATTGTTGCCAAAAAGTTCAATTTTGGTTTCATCTGACCAGAGCACCTTCTTCCACATGTTTGGTGTGTCTCCCAGGTGGCTTGTGGCAAACTTTAACCGACACTTTTTATGGATATCTTTAAGAAATGGCTTTCTTCTTGCCACTCTTCCATAAAGGCCAGATTTGTGCAATATACAACTAATTGTTGTCCGATGGACAGAGTCTCCCACCTCAGCTGTAGATCTCTGCAGTTCATCCAGAGTGATCATGGGCCTCTTGGCTGCATCTCTGATCAGTCTTCTCCTTGTATGAGCGGAAAGTTTAGAGGGACGGCCAGGTCTTGGTAGATTTGCAGTGGTCTGATACTCCTTCCATTTCAATATTATCGCTTGCACAGTGCTCCTTGGGATGTTTAAAGCTTGGGAAATCTTTTTGTATCCAAATCCGGCTTTAAACTTCTTCACAACAGTATCTCGGACCTGCCTGGTGTGTTCCTTGTTCTTCATGATGCTCTCTGCGCTTTTAACGGACCTCTGAGACTATCACAGTGCAGGTGCATTTATACGGAGACTTGATTACACACAGGTGGATTGTATTTATCATCATTAGTCATTTAGGTCAACATTGGATCATTCAGAGATCCTCACTGAACTTCTGGAGAGAGTTTGCAGCACTGAAAGTAAAGGGGCTGAATAATTTTGCACGCCCAATTTTTCAGTTTTTGATTTGTTACAAAAGTTTGAAATATCCAATAAATGTCGTTCCACTTCATGATTGTGTCCCACTTGTTGTTGATTCTTCACAAAAAAATACAGTTTTATATCTTTATGTTTGAAGCCTGAAATGTGGCAAAAGGTCGCAAAGTTCAAGGGGGCCGAATACTTTCGCAAGGCACTGTAAACCTGCGCAGAACGTCATCCGCAGATGCGTTTAGGGATCCTGTAGGTTCTTTAGTCAGGCCGATTAAAGATTCAGAAAAAGTCGGATCTGCAGCTGCTGCCTTTTTCCTAAAGGCCAACTGTTGCGCGTGAACTGGCGCATGCATGTTCTGTGGTATATTTGGTATTTACACAACGTTTCTGCGAGCGTGTCCTGCTTCCATGATCATTCTGATCAGAACAGCGGTCACCCGGGTGTCCCATCCTTACTAGAGGTCGCATCTACTGGTCTGCAATGACATTTTGTTGTCTTGATTATTAAGCCAGTTGACATTTTCTGTAGACATGGTGCAACCGGTGGTGGGCCAGCTAGATCTTAATTGCCCTTTTACTGATGAAATAATGAAACTTTGAGTGAAGAGCTGGTAATATGTTGCAGTGTCAATTATAATGCAACTCAACTGAGCCAAGACCCAAAACGAATCATTGCATCTAGTCCTATTCATCACACGTGGACGTTTCATTTCCTCTGTGTTATGAGGTCAGACAGACTTGAACCTGCATCCGCTTCTGCAACAACATCATCCTACAGATTCAATCTTTCACGGGGCTGTACACACTGGAGGACAGCTGTATCTTCACCGGTACACAAGGTGTAACGCAACCCCCCCCCCACACATGTACATAGGCCTACAGTTCACCACTCTATCTCCATCCGGTAACTTCCTCTCCCATAGATTGTAGCCTGTTTTAGGTCGGTGAGGCTTTGACTGCTCCATAATGCTACCCTCTCAGGAGGAGAAGGAAGCCACTCCAGAGGGTGGAATAGCTACAGCTGGTGCTGCAGTGTAGTAGTAGGATGGACTGGCCGTGTGTGTGTGTGTGGTTAATAGAAGGGTGCGAGGCATGTCTGAGTGGTGTCTTTGTCCCAGCCTCTCTCTCTCCTCAACTGGCTCCTTGAGAAGGGACACCCAGCTACCCTCTGGTCTAGACGGGCATCCAACCACCCTGTTATCTACCGCCACTGACAACTACACCAGTGTTTCCCCTACCATAAATGACGTGGATACAGACGCCTGGCCTAGTTCTGTTGCCCATCTGCCTAAAACCAATTTGAAACCAGTTTTTACATCATTCACCTTACCAGCATTGTGTTTCCACATCTTTTTTTCTTGCCAGTACATGATGTACGGTACATTCTGGCGTACTACTACAGTATCCACATTCCACCATCCAGGCCAAAAACTCCCACAGATTGCATCACTGGCCACCTAATTATGGGATGATCTGGTTTTAAGGATTTGCCTCTTCAGTCTGCGTAGGGGGCTTTAGCCTAGGCTGATCCCATGTGTGGTGTATCCCATGTTAGTCATGTGTATGATGGCTAGCCCACCTAGCAGTGAACATTGTGACATTGCCTTAACACTGACACCACTGTGCTGATCTCCCCTGTCGTGTTGCATGAAAGAGTGTGTGTTAAAACCCTTTATCATGAGATCCTCAATACGGGGTCATTCCATATGATTTCAATCACTTTCTGACTGCACCCCTTTTGATTTGAACGAAACCTTCTATACGTGTTTGCCCATGGTAGAAGCAATGTTCCCTCTAAGCTCCGGGCAGCTCCCCAGGGACTGCCGGCAGAGACGCATGAGATTGAACTTCACTCAACTTTCTAGAGTTTTCCCCTGTTAGTTAACGCGATCAACGTTTCCCTTTACTGTGGGAATTGTGATCGAATCAATGCAATATTAGCCACTTTAAATGCAACATACCGAAACACAACGAACTAGGCAAGAGATTTTGTTGTAGGCAGAGCGCATCGTAGTAGGATTCTATTGCATTGACGGGCACAACTCAGGCCCGTACTCTACACAGACCAGTTCGCAATAACCGATCAGAGCTGCAGTAGGCTTATATGCAAATAGGCTATTGCTATATATGGATTTGTACCATTCGCAATTCGCAATTATTCTGCTTTTGTTTTGAGATCAAAGCGAGAGCTGCACGTGTGCACATTTGTTCATATTCTTTGCTAGTTAATGAGTTATTAGCCCAGTTATAGATAATTTGTATTCAGCAATGTAGGAGTGATTGCTCCCTACAAGAGCACAAAATGTGTGCATTTCTAGCCATCTTTAAAAAGCGAGTCAGGTGAAGCGCTTTTTTTTTTGTCTTAAAGGGGCGGTGTTTAATTTTGAGACCGGCTTGAATAAGCTAAGTAGCCAATCGGCAAAGGGTAGCATCATTTGTCTGATTCTCTGTAATAATAGTGTGGGAATAATAATGAGTTTTATTTTGTCAAGTGGTTTCTTGCATCAAACAACACAGCAAAATGACAAATGGATAAATTGGTTGATGTCAAGCCGTGCATGTTTTTTTCAGTCTCATGGAATGTAGGCCTGCATTGGCTGCTACTGTGAGCTGAATGATAGAACATCTATTTCCATGTTAAAATGTTATCTGATGCATTTTCTCCGTTGTTTTTAGCCACAGAAGCCTACTTGGCCACTGTTAACCTTTCTGATCTCCCCATCCCGGATCCGGGTTCGTGAATACAGACTCAAGCTCATTACCATAACGCAACGTTAACTATTCATGAAAATCGCAAATGAAATGAAATAAATATGCTAGCTCTCAAGCTTAGCCTTTTGTTAACAACACTGTCATCTCAGATTTTCAAAATATGCTTCTCAACCATTGCAAAACAAGCATTTGTGTAACAGTATTGATGGCTAACGTAGCATTTAGCATTAGCATTCAGCTGGCAACATTTACACAAAAAAACAGAAAAGCATTCAAAAAAATAATTTACCTTTGAAGAACTTCAGATGTTTTCAATGAGGAGACTCTCAGATAGCAAATGTTCAGTTTTTCCTGAAAGATTATTTGTTTAGGACAAATCGCTCCGTTTTCTGCGTCACGTTTAGCTATGAAAAAACCCCTGTATCCAGGATTGTGTAAATCTATCAGCAAGCTCATTAGCATAACACAACGTTAACTATTTATGAAAATCGCAAATGAAATGAAATAAATATGCCATCTCTCAAGCTTAGCCTTTTGTAAACAACACTGTCATCTCAGATTTTCAAAATATGCTTCTCAACCATAGGAAAACAATCATTTGTGTAAAAGTAGCTAGCTAGAGTTAGCATTTCGCGTTAGCATTTAGCGTTAGCATTAGCGTTAGCATCCAGCACGCAACATTAACAAAAACATAAAAGCCTTCAAATAAAATCATTTACCTTTGAAGAACTTCTGATGTTTTCAATGAGGATACTCTCAGTTAGATAGCAGATGCTCAGTTTTTCCAAAAAGATTCCTTGTGTATTAGAAATAGCTCCGTTTTATACATCACATTTGGCTACCAAAAAAAATCCATAAATTCAGTCCTCAAAACGCAAACTTTTTTCCAAATTAACTCCATAATATCGACTGAAAACATGGCAAACGTTGTTTAGAATCAATCCTCAAGGTGTTTTTCACATATCTCTTCATTGATACATCGTTCTTGGACACATGCTTTCTCTCCTGAATCCCAGGAGAAAATGACCGCACCTGAAGATTACGCACAAATTTAGACAAAGGACACCGGGCGGACCTCTGGAAAATGTAGTCTCTTATGGCCAATCTTCCAATGATATGCCTACAAATACGTCACAATGCTGCTAAGACCTTGGGCGAACGACAGAAAGTGTAGGCTCATTCCTTGCGCAATCACAGCCATATAAGGAGAGAATGGAAAACAGAGCTTCAGAAATTCTGCTAATTCCTGGGTGATGCATCATCTTGGTTTCGCCTGTAGAATGAGTTCTGGGGCACTTACAGACAAAATCTTTGCAGATTCTGAAACTTCAGAGTGTTTTCTTTCCAAAACTGTCAAGAATATGCATAGTAGAGCATCTTTTCGTGACAAAATATCGCGCTTAAAACGGGAACGTTTTTTATCCAAAAATGAAATAGCGCCCCTAGAGCTCTAAGAGGTTAAAACAGTAAATTAAAGTGGGTGCAGCCTCAGTGTTCACAGTAAACGCAAACCAGAAATTTCCCAAGTTTCAAGTTTGCGCTCAACAGACCTGAAATTTGCTCAGTGACGAAAAATATTAGAGGGAACATTGGGTACAAGTGGTCAGAAAGTTACTTTTTAGATTCCCAAAACATTCAGGAGACATTCAGGAGAGAGTGCATTTTGAATGCGCCCCCCTACCACGAGCCTTGTGTCTTCATCACTGAAAAAGATGAATGGTTGAGTTTGATATCATTTGAAAGCTTAAAAACACGGTTGTCAAACTGTTTTATGATTCATAAATAAAAAATGATTTTAAGATTAAATGTACATTTTCTACAAATGCATAAATGCTCCCCCCAAAACAATCTTAATGTTCATTTACATTACCAGTCAAAAGGTTTGACACATCTACTTATTCAAGGGTTTTTCTTTATTTTACTATTTTCTACATTGTAGAATAATAGTGAAAACATCAAAACTATGAAATAACACATATGGAATCATGTAGTAACCAAAAAAGTGTGAAACAAACTAAATATATTTTCTTCAAAGTAGCCACCCTTTGCCTTGATGACTGCTTTGCACACTCTTGGTATTCTCTCAGCCAGCTTCATGGGGTAGTCACTTGGAATGCTTTTCCAACCGTCTTGAAGGAGTTCCCACATATGCTGAGCACTTGTTGGCTGCTTTTCCTTCACTCTGCGGTCCAACTCATCCCATACAATCTCAATTGGGTTTAGGTCGGGTGATTGTGGAGGCCAGGTCATCTGATGCAGCACTCCATCACTCTCCTTCTTGGTCAAATAGCCCTTACACAGCCTGGAGGTGTGTTTTGGGTCATTGTCCTGTTGAAAAACAAATGATAGTGGAACTAAATGCATTCCAGGTGACTACCTCATGAAACTGGTTGAGAGAATGCCAAGAGTGAGCAAAGCTGTCATCAAGGCAAAGGGTGGCTACTTTGAAGAATCTCAAATATTTTGGTTACTACATGATTCCATGATTACTACATTATATCATAGTTTTGATGTCTTCACTATTATTCTACAATGTGGAAAATATTCAAAATAAAGAAAACACTTGAATGAGTAGGTGTGTCTAAACTTTTGACTGGTACTGTATGGAGGCTTAAACCCTATTTTACCTCCTCTGAGGTGTTGTTATGCTCGTCATCGGTTGAGACACAGCAAACTCTTGAATACAAGGTGGGTGTCATGTTTTGACTGATAAATGTACTAAAATGTGAATAAAGCTACAATATCAACTTTAAAATGTTGCCACAAAGATGGTTGGAGGTCCACACATGAGTGAGAATAGTGACTTGAGTGAGAATATCCATTGTTATAAGTTAAACTGTCAATCTTCCATAGGAAATCTAATGAAATCATAGAAATATAGATAATAGAATAGACGGCGGGGGGATTGATGGACATCTTACTGGTAGTAATTGGAGGTTAAAGTTTCATTAAATGTTAATGGTATACCAGCTAAATTGCAGGGGTCTGAAGGGATAGGTCCATTCTATGAATTATCTTTCTTTGATTGAAATGAAACACACCCTGTATTCAAGAGTTATGCGGTATCTCAACTGATGATGGGAATAACACAAATATATCAGATGTCAAATAGGGTCTAAGCTACAACATTTGTGAAAATGAGAAAAATCGGAGTTCATACGTTTAGATAATTGACGGTTAAACAACAAATAAATATATATATATTTTTTTTTTTCAATAAATCCTTGAATAGCAACCCTGTTTGTAAGCTTGAAAGGTTTCTTTAAATCAAAAGGTGTGCAGTCCGAAAATGATTGAAATCAGATGGAACGACCCTACCGTATCATAGCTAGCTGGAATATAGCCTAATATAATGGTAATCGAAGGGATTTATGCTACAATGCAGCTTTGTTAAATTCGTATCGGAAATGTGTTTTTGCCTCTTTTTTTTTTTTATACAGAAATGCTAACAGTGTTTGTTTTTCTGTGTCTTCTCTATAGTAAGCATGTTTCTGAACACCCTAACCCCCAAGTTCTACGTGGCTTTGACGGGGACCTCCTCCTTGATATCTGGACTCATACTGGTAAGTTGATAATATTATGCCATTTAGCACGTTTATCCAAAGCGACGTACGTACATTTTATTATATGATAATCTATGCTATTTAGCAGACCATTTTATCCAAAGCAACTGACTTACAGCACAGGGAGTGCGGAGCCTACACTACACTTAAATATTATGTGAAGCCAGTGGGAATTGATCCCACAACACTGGTGTTGCTATCGCCGTGCTCTTGCCACCTGAGCCACACAGGATCACCAAGTTGAGCCCTCATTTGTCTAGTACAGTGATTGAACTGTGCTGCAGTGGTCTTCGTTACAAGGAGAAGAAAAAGAGAAGAGCTACAAGCTAGCGAACCCCCTACCTCTCTCCGTAGACTGGCCAGTTTGTTTAGCCGCCTGGCAGCGACGACGTGTCTCACAGGCCTCTTAATGTGTCCTATGAATAATTACAGCGGAGAAGAAATTCTGTGTACTGGGCTCGGCTGTGATGTGTTGCAATACAGATGCATATCAGTTATATGAATTACAGTCAGTGGAGACTGGAGAGGTTTAGATAATTGAGTGGTCACTTTAGGACAGTACGTTACTCCATCGCCAGCTCTAGACGTAGCCTAGATATGAAAGCGATACCGTTGGTGTGTATGGATTAAGACCATTAAAACTATTAAGGTCGAGGAGTGTGTGCGTGTTTGCGGACACGGAGTCTGAGTTGCATGTCGGGGGCATCTTGTCTTGATTAGGCCATGCTAAAACAGAAGTATCTGATGTGTTGATTGCCTGTGTGCAACTTCTGTATAAATGTGTATCGGACATGCAATTTGTCTCATAACTTCAGTATTTAGACCGCTAACTTCCAAACATTATGCTATGTTAGTTTGGGTTATGTTGTACTTAAAGCAGCATACCAAAATAAGACACTATTACAACGTCTCAGTCGTATGAAGTAGCCCAAATGGTATTGGACTGAAAGCCCTAAAGACGGATTAAAATATTTTTTTTGACCTTTTTTTATTTATTTAACTAGGCAAGTCAATTAAGAACACATTCTCGTTTACAATGGCGGCCTACCAAGAGTCAAAAAGCAATCCTGTTGGGACGGGGGATTAAAAATGTAGGACAAGAGACACAACGTCGAGAGAGACCTAACACAACACGACGACAACAACATTGTAGCAGCACAACATGGTAGCAGCACAAGCATGGTACAAACAATGTTAGGCACAGACAACAGCACGAAGGGCAAAAAGGAAGAGACAACAAAAGATCAGGCGACGCAGACACAAGTGTCAGAAAGTGTGTCCATGATTGAGTCTTTGAATGTAGAGATGGAGATAAAAACTGAATAGAACACATACATATAAGTATCATATTGTTTCTCTATGGCTCGAACCCTGCTGAATCATCCCCGAACGAACTGCCTCCTGTCTGTCCCATCAGATATTTGAGTGGTGGTACTTCAGGAAGTACGGTACTTCCTTCATCGAGCAGGTGTCAGTGAGCCACCTGCGCCCTCTGCTGGGCGGCGTGGACAACAGCTCCCCAACCAACTCCAACAGCAGTAACGGCGACGCAGACTCCAACCGACAGAGTGTGTCCGGTAAGACTCTGAGTTTTACTAGATAGGTAGAGCACCTGGCCTATCCACAGGGGGTACTTGGAAGGCTCATGAGATCATAGCCCTATTGGTAAAATGCACACGAGGGGGTACTTCAGGGGTACTCTGGGCAGAGCAGAATTCAGTTGGTGGTACAGTAACTGACAAAAGGGTTGGGAACCACTGTGCTCGAGCGTTTACTACAGCCAGAAGTATAGAGACGCAACCCAGCTCACTTAGTAGAGGTACCAGATAGAGCATTTACCATAGAAGTCTTCTTTGTTTTGCCCACACACTTGATTAGAGGCATGTAGGCCTACGACAGCCAAATAGAGCGTTCAGTACCATAGAGAGCCTTATTGTTCGTTCCCACACCAATAGGAAATCCAATGCGTGTGTGTTTTTTGTTGGGTTAAATGGATTATCTGGGCCGTGTTGAATCAACACGGCATGATTGGAGAAATGGCTTTACAATTATTTGCTGTTGTAATCCCTCTGTCTGGTAAAGGAGAGTGATTTTAAGATGACAACTGGCTAGTGGTGTTTTATTTGTGGATTTGGGACGCAGTCTGGTAGTACGGACCTAAAGTTTATAGACTCTATGAGATGGTCTTACTGTAAGGTACTTTAGGGTAGGAGTATCATGATGTACACTTGATCCCTAGCTTGCTCAGAGGTACACTTAGGACTCTACTTTGTCTGACACACCCAAACAATGTCTTTCTCCTTTTGTTCCCCCAGAATGTAAAGTATGGCGAAATCCACTGAATTTATTTCGAGGGGCGGAGTATAACCGGTGAGTCACATGATCCCTCACCCTTTCTAGCTCTCTCCTCCCTCACTCTCCATTTTGTTTTCTTCTCATCCCCCTCACTCCCTCAATAACTCCTGATTCTCTCTGTCTCTCTCTTTCTCTCAACCTCTGATCCGTTGTTTTCTTCACTATTTTCCAACCTGTTTTCTGTTCTTCCCTCATTCCCTCTCTCTGTTTCTCTGCCCTGCTATGTGTTCCCGCTCTCTCTCCCTGGAGAATTGGTAGCAATGGCTGGGGCTGATATGCTGTCCCATGGTGTCAGCTTTAATGCCAACAGGTTGAGAGAATCCCTGCCTCACCAGGAGCCCACACTCGTAAATTAGATCAGTGCTGCCTCGTGACTCCTCATCAGCTTTTTCCACCTCTCTTTTCTCTTTCGCTCTTCTCATCTGTCTTCTCTTCAACCTACCTCTCTCTTTCTCTCTCACACCCCCTAGACTTAAAAAAAAAAAACTTTTAACTGTGTGTGCACGCGCCCTCCAGGTATACGTGGGTGACGGGCCGAGAGCCACTCACGTACTACGACATGAATCTCTCGGCACAAGACCACCAGACCTTCTTCACATGTGACTCGGACCACCTCCGGCCAGCTGACGCCAGTAAGGAACACAGAGACACACGCACACACACACACACACATTCACACACACACACACACACACACATTCACACACGCGCGCACACACACACATTCACACACATTCACACACACGTGCATTCACACATGTGCAGACACACACACACACACACACACACACACACACACACACACACACACACACACAGTCAATCTCACCCCATCTCCAGGAAGGTTTGATTCATGTTCACAAGTGCTGTCATGACCTCTCTGACCTCAATAACACAAACTAATGTGTTTGTGTCTTCAGTAATGCAGAAAGCGTGGAGAGAGAGGAACCCACAGGCACGCATCTCTGCCGCACACGAAGCCCTTGAACTAGAGGAGTGAGTAGTGCTTATTTCACCTACAGCGCTATCATGCCGTGTAACGTGGTTGGCCTCAGTTCACCCATGAGTGTAAATAATCCCATTATTTCTCCACGAGGACTCTTCATTAATAAATCATTTGTAAATATAATTTCACCTCAATTGACTGAAGTGGATTCAACCACATCTCTGCTGTATACAACCCGAACGAAAAGTGTAAGATGCACACATAAAATACTGTTTGTAGCTAATATAGTAGGTTATTGGCCTACCTCTGACTTGTGCAAACAGCAGATTTGCACATTACTCTCTTCTTTTATTATATTTTTGCTTAGTGCAGGTACTTGGTCTCCCCCTGTTGTATCCTCCAGCTATGCCATCTTCTGCTGTGTCATTTCCCCCCCAAAATGATCTCTCTGTTCCTCTCAGCTGTGCGACAGCGTACATCCTGCTGGCAGAGGAGGAGGCTACCACCATCGTGGAGGCAGAGAAGCTCTTCAAACAGGCCGTGAAGGCAGGAGAAGGTTGCTACAGACGCAGCCAACAGCTTCAACACCACGGAGCGCAGTATGAGGCACAGCACAGTGAGTAGAGTACACACACACGCAGTCGGACATACGCACCCGCACTCAAACGCTTACATATACGCAAATAAATGCATTCGTGGGTGCCCACTGACAGATTCGTCTGAATGTGCATGTGTCCGTGTGTCTGTTACACCAGCTAAAATAACTGTGCTGTGTCTCTCAGGAAGGGACACCAATGTTCTGGTATACATTAAGAGGAGACTGGCCATGTGCTCTAGAAAGCTGGGACGAACCAGAGAAGCTGTCAAAATGATGAGAGACGTAAGTACAGTATACGCCAAGCTGCCAGGGTGTTACAGGTGAATCCTAGTTTCCACTTTAGTTTGAATGTTCAGTTAGTCCAAGGGGGGGCGGGGGACTAAGTGAAAATTGTACTTGAGTGACAGTTAGGATTTGCCCCGTTTTTATATGCCCACGTTTTCAGTCACGATACATTTTCAATGGTGATATTCTCTGACATTCATTCAATTTGGGGTATTTGAAAAGGACATGTATCAGTAAATGTAAAAAAAGAAAAATTCTAATAAATTCTACCATCTCAGATAGACCATGTAGGCCTGATGGGGCCTGTGGATGGGGGGGGTGTTTGAGGTAGCCTGATCCCAGATCTGTTTGTGCTGTCACATGCCATCCCCTATGGTCATTGTCATGCCAATTCTGCCATGACAGTAAAAAGGGGATGACGACAAGGCAGCACAAACAGATCTGGGACCAGGCTAGGTGTGAGGCTGTGTGGGACTGGGCGGGGGTTAACTGAAACTCATGTTGCTGACTGTGTTGTGTTTCACTGCCTGTCCGGTATTACATGTAACAACAGTTGTATGTTTTCCAGTTAATGAAGGAGTTCCCTCTCCTCAGTATGTTCAATATCCATGAGAACCTGCTGGAGTCGCTGCTAGAGCTACAGAACTACGCAGACGTACAGGCCGTACTAGCCAAGTACGACGGTAGGACACACACACACTGGCGCGCGCGCGCACACACACACACACAGTGAGTGAAAAGAGTCCACGTTAATCGTTGCTTATTGGTGACGCTCGAATGCTTCTATAACAGACATCTATGCAGCGCTAACAATGTCACTTGTGATTGTATTTCTGTGGATTAGACGACCAGCCGCAAGGGGAAGTTTGTATGACAGACATTAGATAACGAAAGTCATCAAATGCAAATAATTTGATAATAGATGAATACTTCTAACCGTTATGACTTGAAGTAAAGTGAGACTGTATTGTAGTAAAATCCTGACACCTTGTAAACCCTTCTGTGTCTTATCCCAACTGTCCTATTCTCCCCTGTCTACTGTCATTTTGTTGTGTGTAATTGTTATTTTTCCTCCACTTAACACTGTTTATGTCTGCTTTGTCTCCTCGCAGATATTAGTTTACCCAAATCTGCAACAATATGCTACACAGCAGCTTTGCTCAAAGCCAGGGCGGTATCGGACAAGTGAGTATCCTTTTACTACTGTTAAATTGGCACCAAGCGGAGTACCTGGATTAGTATTTAAAAGTTAGCCTGGGGCTATTTGTGCGACGCAGAGAGAATGGTATTGAGTGACTTGCATTTTGAAATGGGTTAGGGGTCATTTTATTTTAAAATAGTTGTGTATTGTGAAAACACATTTTTTTCTTAGCCCTTATGCCTGCCGGCACGCACACGTTGACACTTTCATACACTCAATAATCCACATTCTCACACACACACTGATCCCCCACCCACACACACACACACCCATCTTTGAGAGTGTCCTTTCTTCCCCATGCAGGTTTTCTCCAGAGGCAGCGTCAAGGCGAGGGTTGAGTACAGCAGAGATGAATGCTGTAGAAGCCATACACAGAGCTGTGGAGTTCAACCCACATGTCCCCAAAGTAAGGCACAACAATTGACTACGCACTTAACACTGCTAGTAGCATTATTGCTACTGTACCTCCACACACTGAACACAAAAATATAAACGCAACGTGTAAAGTGTTGGTCCCATGTGTCATGAGCTGAAATAAAAAGATCCCAGAAATTTGCCCTTCTCTCACACACAGCTTATTTCTCTCAAATTCTGTGCATAAATGTGTTTACATCCCTGTTAGTGAGCGTTTCTCCTTTGCCAAGATAATCCATCCACCTGACAGGTGTGGCATATCAAGAAGCTGATTAAACAGCGTGATCATTACACAGGTGCACGTCGGACTGGGGACAATAAAAGGCCACTCTAAAATGTGCAGTTTTGTCACAAGATACAATGCCACAGATGTCGTAAGTTTTGAGGGAGTGTGCAATTGGCATGCTGACTGCAAGAATGTCCACCAGAGCTGTTGCCAGAGAATGTAATGTTAATTTCTCTACCATAAGCCACCTCCAAAGTCGTTTTAGAGAATTTGGTAGTACGTCCAGCCGGCCTCACAACCGCAGACCACGTGTAACCACACCAGCCCAGGACCTCCACATCCAGCTTCTTCACCTGCAGGATCATCTGAGACCAGCCACCGGGACAGCTGATGAAAATTAGGAGTATTTCTGTCAGTAAGAAAAGGGGAAAAAAGGCTTTTTGTTGGGAGAAACTGATTCTGATTGGCTGGACCTAGCTCCCAAGTGAGTGGGCCTATGCCCTCCCAGGCCCACCCAGCCATTTGAAATCCATAGATTAGGGCCTAATTAATTCATTTCAATTTTTCCTTGCATTTATATTTTTGTTTGGTGTACTACTAACATTACAACTACTGTGCTTCTTATGATGCTACTTAAATGAAATGCTGATTGATGTTCTCCAGGTTGTAAGATAACTGGTATAACTTTGCATTAAAAAGTATGTATGTTTATGTTGTTGTTCATTTTCTATTGTCCCTGCTGACTCTCGCTCTGCCCCCCCTCGCCTTCTCTCCACAGTACCTGTTAGAAATGAAAAGTTTAATACTGCCCCCAGAGCACATTCTGAAGCGAGGGGACAGTGAGGCCATAGCCTACGCCTTCTTTCACCTGCAGCACTGGAAGAGGGTGGAGGGGGCCCTTAACCTGCTCCACTGTACCTGGGAGGGCAGTGAGTAACACACACACACACCATCAGCTTTACATTATATGCCATAACAGCTTGTTGTGTTTCACATTTTGCCTTTACTCTGTAATATGCACATATACACACACACACACACACACACACACACACACACAAACGTACACATTTCAAGGGCAGGGATTAAAATAAAACATTTTTAAAGTTTTTTTTCTCACGGAACTCCATTTTGATGCATAACCAGACCCCCCCACCCCCACCCACTTCTTGGCTCAACACAAACATTTGTACATGACTGTACCTATTCTGAATGCTTTGTCTTCTGTCCTCCCCAGCTTTTAGAATGATCCCCTACCCTCTGGAGAAAGGCCACCTCTTCTACCCATACCCCATCTGCACCGAGACCGCAGACAGAGAGCTGCTACCAAGTAAGAGACGCTCTGGATTCAAGTTTGTGTGTGTATGTAGGTATGTATGAAAGTATGTATGCATGTATGTATGTATGTATGTATGTATGTATGTATGTATGTATGGACTGAGTGTACAAAACATGAATATTAAGTTGCACCCCTCCCCTTTTGCCCTCAGCACAGCCTCAATTCTTTGGGGCATGGACTCTACAAGGTGTAAAAAGCGTTCCACAGGGATGCTGGCCCATGTTGGCTTCCCGCAGTTTTGTCAGGTTGGCTGGATGTCCTTTAGGTGGTGGACCATTATTGATTCACATAGGAACCTGCTGGGTTTTTCACGCTCAACATCGTTGCAGTTCTTGACACACACAAACCGGTGCGCCTGGCACTTACTACCATACCCGGTTCAAATGCACTTAAATATTTTCTTTCTAATTCCCCTTCTGAATGGCACATATATGCAATCCATGTCGCAATTGTCTCAAGACTTAAAAATTCTTATTTTCCCTGTCTCCTCATCGACACTGATTTGAAGTGGATTTAACAAGTGACATCAATAAGGGATCATAGCTTTCACCTGGATTCACCTGGTCATTCTATGTCATGGAAAGAGCAGGTGTTCCTAATGTTTTATACACTCAGTGTATGTGTGTGTACAGTGTGTTGACTGAGTTGTTGTGTGTGAGGTGTACTCTTGGGTTAAAATGATCTGTCACTGCAACTGATTTCAGTCAATTCCTATATATTGTGTGCAGTCAATTCCTATATATTTTCAAATAACTGCCCTTTTTCTGGCCCGCAAATAAATGTAGACAAACCAATCGGTCATAAAAAGGTCTGTGTGGCCCTCGAGTCAGAGTTTTCCCACCGATCTGAGGTTGGCTTAAGTTTAAGTAATGGGATTTATTTTAGCTTCAACCCCTCTGAACTGTGTGTGTTTGTGTGTATACAGTGTTGACCCTGACAATGTATCTCTCTGTGGAAGCAGTGTGTCATAAGGTGTTGGTGTACATTGTGTGTGTATACAGTATCAGTCAAAAGTTTGGACACACCTACTCATTCCAGGGTTTATCTTTATTTTTCCGATTTTGTAAATTGTATAATAATATTGAAGACATTAAAACTATGAAATAAGACATATGGAATCATGTAGTAACCAGAAAAGTGTTAAACCAAATTAAAATGGATTATTGATTCTTCAAAGTTTCCACCCTTTGCCTTGATGACAGCTTTGCACACTCTTGGCATTCTCTCAACCAGCTTCAGGAGGTAGTCACCTGGAATGCTTTTCCAACAGTCTTGAAGGAGTTCCCACATAAGCTGAGCACTTGTTGCTGCTTTTCCTTCACTCCGCGGTCCAACTCATCCCATACCATCTCAATTGGGTTGAGGTCGGGTGATTGTGGAGGCCAGGTCATCTGATGCAGAACTCCATCACTCTCCTTCTTGGTCAAATAGCCCTTACACAGCCTGGAGGTGTGTTTTGGGTCATTGTCCTGTTGAAAAACAAATGATAGTGGAACTAAATGCCAACCAGGTGGGATGGCGTATCGCTGCAGAATGCTGTGGTAGCCATGCTGGTTAAGTGTGAAGGAAAAGCAGCCAACACGTGCTCAGCATATGTGGGAACTCCTTCAAGGCTGTTGGAAAAGCATTCCATGTGAAGCCGGTTGAGAGAATGCCAAGACTGTGCAAAGCTGTCATGAAGGCAAATGGTGGCTACTTTGAAGAATTTAAATGTTTTGTTTTACACTTTTTTGGTTACTTCATAGTTAATGTCTTCACCAGTATTCTACAATGTAAAAAATAAAGAAACCCATGAATGAGTAGGTGTCTAAACTTTTGACTGGTACTGTACGTTGTGTATAAAGTATGTACAGTGTGTTGATGCTCTCTTTGTATCTCTCTCATGTGGAAGCAGTGTTTCATGAGGTGTCGGTGTACCCTAAGAAGGAACTGCCATTCTTCATCTTGTTCACGGCTGGTCTCTGCTCCTTCACTGCCATGCTGGCCCTCCTCACACACCAGTTCCCCGAGCTCATGGGAGTCTTCGCTAAAGCCGTGAGTCTCCTGCACCGCTCTCACACACTATCCAGTTGCCTTTGTAAGTCAAATCCCCAATGAGGTTCTTTGCATTCAGATTCTTCGTAAGGTGGCCATTCATTTGGTTGCGTTCGTGTCCTGGACAGACTCTAACAATCATAGACCTGCCTTCGTCAAGTCTGGATGACAGGAGACTAGCCAAGCTCTATACAAGTTGCAACATCCTCTATCAATGTAAGTTCTTGTAGATCAGTGGTGAAGCGGGGAAGGAAATGAGTAAAGGACGCAGCCTCAGACTATTGAATCCACCCATGTAGAACCGACACAACTCCCTCTCCCATCTGCCAGTGGAGGGCTCTGTCCTCTCCTCTACCTAATGTTCTTCCTCAGTAGGCTTGTACTGTCTGATGCCACTCCCCTGGAATGTGTGTGAGCTCATGTCTCTGCTCCTGGTGTGACACAATCAGCAGCTACTATCTCCTCTGCAGGGGCTTGCTCTGACCCCACACTGGTTGGGTGCTGCCTGCGAAGAGCTGATGACACACACACACACATTTGAAATACTTTATTTGAATTCACAAATCACATTACAGTCGAAGGATTCAAATATTTCAAAGGTCATGGATATCTGGACAGTTATGGATATAGAAAGTACCTTCTCCATACAGCTATGCTGCCCATGATCGCTGACAACAGAGCAGTACCTTGCTAGCTGCTTTTCCTTTGCCCTACGCAGGCCTGAAACCTGAAGGCCACGTACTGTCAGCCTATGTACTTGGCCGAAACTCCAAAATAGAACTCCCAAATATCAGCACCACAAGTGATAACCAAGGCTGTTCAGTCGTGACACAAAGGGCTGGTATTTCAGCAACTTGGCAGCAAAGTTCTGCTCCATGTAGGAGTACAAAAGAGCAACCCTCTTCCAAAATGAGCACCTCCCTCCGGCCTCCCCCCACAACAACAATATCGGCCATATTTGGTATACAAGAAAGCACATCATCGTCAACATCCAACCAGCCTCCTCTGACAAGAGAATGTTTGTGCATATGCACTGATGGTGGTACTACCTGTCTCACCTCACTAGCTAGATCAACAAGGTGGTCATGTCTAGCTATGTACAGATAGGTCCTTGTATGAACGACAACCATTCACTTGTGCGACAGACTCCATTACATTGGACTCATGTGAGATATAAGGTGATCATGGTTTGCAGGGTACCAGAGTGCTAGGTTGTGTTTTGTTGGTAGAACCTGCAGTCTCGCCTTAGCGATAAAGGTGAGAATGTCCTCACCAATAGCAGCATTCTGGTACATGGAATGAGAGAAAGAATGGTCAGACACGTGTATACACATACACACAAGCTCACTGATCCACTTCCAATACTTTGAAAGTGCACTCTTCTAAGACAAACTAATCAGCACCTGGTTTACACACTAGGGTTCAAACAGATGTCCCTTCTTCCTTACTCGCTTCCTTAAAGTAATTATCCAGTGTTTCCAGATTTCTATGAAATATGACATTTAATTATTTACAATATGAGTGAAATAGTTTTCCTTCCAAAAATGTCTTAAGTATGTTAAAACGCTGCTTTTCTGTGTTGGAATGGCGTCGGTGTACCCCAACAACAGACTTGTGTGGGCGGATACAGGTCATAAAAAAAACTATGTGATTAGACTGGTGATTGGCCAGCTCATCTATCTGAGGAAATAGCTGTTTTGAGATACAAGTTTAAGGTGGTTTTTCCTCCAATATATGCTTTGGCCACAAATACAAGTATGTGATGACTCAACAACAATATTTGGGTATGAGTTAACAGAATATGAACTTTGAAGTGAGATTTTCACCGGACAGTTACTTTAAAGTAATCACTGATCTAATATGATTGAATTGATGAAAACACGACTTGGCTTTCACCTATCAGATCAGTGGCTTCTCCCAAGGAAGGGTGCATCTTCAAAGGGTTGGAACAGGGCCTCTTTCCCTCTTAGCGTGTAAACGAGGTGCTTGTTTCACCTCGCTCCCTGATGGCCTTTTTATCTGCCATCTGACTAAGCCGAGCCTCCATGACCCGCAATCCCTCTGAGGGAGCCCCTATCCCCCACACTGCATGTTGCCAAAACAGAGGAACAAGGGATGAGCAGAGAGAAGGGGGAGTTGAACGGGGGGCTGACCGAGAGAGTCAGCCAGTAGTCAACATACCCGGGAGAAAAGTTATGGTTCTGCCCCATAGGAGCACCGTAGCATGCCAGTTGAGGTACTGTGCTCTATCATGTTCCTCTAGCATTTGAGGTCATCGACAACACACACTACCTACCTTGAAATGTGCAGAGATTCAGTTGCTGGCTACATTCTAAACTGGCATGTTATGGTGCTCCTACCATGGGCCTCTAACTAGCATTTGGGAGGCCGTCTACATACAGTACCTTGAAATGTTCCGAAAAAGATCTGGTTCACGTTGGTTCCAGTAGGAATTGGCGTAGTGTGTGTGTGTGAGAGGTCATGTGTTCTAACATCTTCTCTCTCGCTGTCTGTCTCCTAGTTTCTTAGCACCCTGTTTGCTCCTCTGAACTTCATCATGGAGAAAGTGGAGAGCATCCTGCCATCCAGTCTGTGGCATCAGCTCACACGCATCTGACAGTGACCAGCCCCGCCCGGACTTGACTGACACACTCTTTGTGCCAATATCATGGATTAGACGGACAGTGAGGATGGATTGGAAGAAAAGGGAAACATGGAGTTCTGAATTGCTTTTGACTTTATTTGATATGTTTTCATTTTGTCTTCAAATCTCATGTAAAACCGTTTTTTTGTTGTACAAAAAAAGGTGATCAATTGTCATCATTAAAAAAGTGGAAAAAGACATAAAATAAAATACTTTTTGTGTATAGCAATGTCTAACCTGCCATTTTGATTGTGAAGCATATCAACATTTTAATAAATATTGGATCATAGCTGCAGGTTAGGTGACTAAACCGTGTTTTGTAACTGGCTGGTTGAGGAAAGGGGGGTGTGGTCAGGTCTGCTATCAATTTCAAACAGATTCCATAAACTATATAGACATTGGGTTGTTTAGCGGCAAGACAGACGGGGATTGGCTTAGATAGTTGACAACGTCCCCAATGTTTATTGTAAAGAAATACATTTACACAATGAGCACTTGTCTCTCAAATACATCATTCCAGTTGTTGGTTAGCTAGCTAATTTTAGCCATATTAGCATTGACATCAGCCAAAACACCTCAAAACAAGACCTGGTATCAAGAATAACTAACATGAAACGAGCCACTTACAATTCCCCACATGGCAGTTTCTTGTCATTCTTGCTAGCAATCTGGCCATGCAGAATCACACCACGCTGACTTCTGCCACATGGAAGTGCGTGCACACACAGTTTGTGACGTGGTCTGCTAACCCATCTATACTGAACTTTCTTTTAAATTACATAAAGTTTGTATTTACATAAAGGTTATTTTGTACTGGGGGGGAATAGTAAATAAATATAATGGAATGTAAAGGGAAGAAGGAAATTAGATTGGGTATCTTTGGACTGTAAAAAGGCATTTGTGGCGGAGTAGCCGACATGTGGCATAGGGGCCCATGGTCAAAAGTAGTGCACTAAATAGGGAATAGGCTGCCATTTCAGACAGACGTTGTGCAAGCGGTTGGTTGGTGGTTCGCAATGGTCACGTCTGGGCCTTGCAGGTGTGCACATCTAGCTTGCAGTCCCGGCAGTGTACAGCGCAGCACCAGTGGAACTTGCACTCACACTTGGTGTTGTGGCTGATGTGCGATGTGTCGTAGCCCCGGCCACAGCACATCACCTCGCAGCTGTCCACGCCGCGAGATGTCCGGTTGCATACCCGCCCGCCCGTCCCCACCGAACCTGAAGAGGGTGAGAGAAATGAAGAGACAATGTACAGACGGAATATACGCGAGTCAGTCATTCCTAAAGCTTGTTTAACCTTGTGACCCACATACAAGCCTTTTCAAATGTGCTTATATCTCGCCAAATATACTTAATCAAAAATCCTAGCAACCTAGCTGCAATCCAGAGATTTGCTGCAATAGAGTGATAGTTGGCAAACAGCGGTCTATGCCCCGCTACCCTACAGGTATTGACATCATTCCAATAGAACACAGCATACTCAATCTAAACTGGGTAGACACGGACTGAGGGAGAAAGCAAGGGATGGGAAGGATAAGAGGATGAAAAGAGGCAGGATGGCGGAGGAGAGATGAGAGATTGATGATAGAAGCCATCAACTGGGGCTCAGGGTCTTCATCAGGTAATTTTCCAGGCGCCTTCGTTCTGCGTATACCCTGGCTGGCACACAGTCTCACTGGCGCAAACACACACCCTGTTGGCTGTCACACACTCTTGCACCTCCTATCATCTCAGAATGAGGACGCTGCAAGGGCGTCTGACAGGCTTAATGGACTCACTCCCAGAAATCAGCCCATAATACAATTACACGATGAACTGATCAATAAATTGTGAATTTTCACCTCGAGGCCTCTACTCAAACCTCAATAGTCTAAAGTAGCTTCCTTAGCTCCTTCCTTTGCATTATGGTGAAACCCCTGGACAGGTGAAGGTAAATGTCCTGTTTTAAAAGGGGCTAGCTAGGGGTCGATTTGGGATTGGGAACAGACCATGTCTGTTCTAGGCAGCCAATTTCTCCCTCTGTCCATTTGACTCCACCTGTTCCTCTGCTGAGAAGGAGGAGCGAGGTAGGTATAGAAAGAGGGAGAGCAGCCAGGTCATGTCTGGGCACGGCGAGACTCCACCCACTCCCGACAACGTTCAGTTCCCGGTATGCTGTACTGCTAGGGGTGACGTCAAACACTCTTCCCCTCTCCTTTCTCTCTCGCTCTTGCTCCCTCTCTTCTCTCCTGGCGTCTGCTTATTGAATTATGATGAGGGGGCGCCGAGAGATGAGTTTAGCACCTGAGCCTCCATGCGGCTGAGGGAAATTGATTTCACACTTCGGAGAGGCACAAGGGGGTGCAGTCTCCACTGTGTGTGTGTGTAGTCCCAGATGACTGGAGCTAATGTCTGTGGAGAGAGGTTCTCACAAGATGGGCGCTGATCAGTGAACTCCCCATGATCACATGTACACAGTCCATAAAAGGGCCTTCGTGCACTGGAACTGTACTGTACAAATCAGTGTTCAAAACAGGACCCTCTTCCAAAACACACACTTCCAAACGCACACACACTTCAAAACAGAACTGTACAGTCGTGGCCAAAAGTTTTGAGAATGACACAAATATTAATTTTCAAAGTTTGCTGCTTTAGTGTCTTTAGATATTTTTGTCAGATGTTACTATGGAATACTAAAGGTATAATTACAAGCATTTCATAAGTGTCAAAGGCTTTTATTGACAATTACATGAAATTGATGCAAAGAGTCAATATTTGCAGTGTTGACCCTTCTTTTTCAAGACCTCTGCAATCTGCCCTGGCATGCTGTCCATTTACTTCTGGGCCACATCCTGACTGATTGCAGCCCATTCTTGCATAATCAATGCTTGGAGTTTGTGGGTTTTTGTTTGTCCACCTGCCTCTTGAGGGTTGACCACAAGTTCTCAATGGGATTAAGTTCTGGGGAGTTTCCTGGCCATGGATCCAAAATATCAATGTTTTTTTTTTGTTCCCCGAGCCTTATGGCAAGGTGCTCCATCATGCTGGAAAAGGAATTGTTCATCACCAAACTGTTCCTGGATGGTTGGGAGAAGTTGCTCTCAGAGGATGAGTTGGTACCATTCTTTATTCATGGCTGTGTTCTTAGGCAAAATTGTGAGTGAGCCCACTCCCTTGGCTGAGAAGGAACCCCACACATGAATGGTCTCAGGATGCTTTACTGTTGACATGACACAGGACTGATGGTAGCGCTCACCTTGACTTCTCCAGACAAGCTTTTTTTCCGGATGCCCCAAACAATCGGACAGGGGATTCATCAGAGAAAATGACTTTACCCCAGTCCTCAGCAGTCCAATCCCTGTACCTTTTGCAGAATATCAGTCTGTCCCTGATGTTTTTCCTGGAGAGAAGTGGCTTCTTTGCTGCCCTTCTTGACACCAAGCCATCCTCCAAAAGTCTTCGCCTCACTGTGCATGCAGTTGCACTCACACTTGCCTGCTGCCATTCCTGAGCAAGCTCTGTACTGGTGGTTCCCCAATCCCGCAGCTGAATCAACTTTAGGAGACGGTCCTGGCGCTTGCTGGACCTTCTTGGGCACCCTGAAGCCTTCACAACAATTGAACCGCTCTCCTTGAAGGTCTTGATGATCCGATAAATGGTGCAATCTTACTGCCAGCAATATCCTTGCCTGTGAAGCCCTTTTTGTGCAAAGCAATGATGACGGCATGTGTTTCCATGCAGGTAACCATGGTTGACAGAGGAAGAACAATGATTCCAAGCACCACCCTACTTTTGAAGCTTACAGTCTGTTATTCGAACTCAATCAGCATGACAGAGTGATCTCCAGCCTTGTTCTCGTCAACACTCACACCTGTGTTAACGAGAGAATCACTGACATGATGTCAGCTGGTCCTTTTGTGGCAGGGCTGAAATGCAGTGGAAAGGTTTTTTTGTGGATTCAGTTCGTTTGCTTTGCAAAGAGGGACTTGGCAATTAATTGCAATTCATCTGATCACTCTTCATAACGTTCTGGAGTATATGCAAATTTCCATCATACAAACTGAGGCAGCAGACTTTGTGAAAATTAATATTTGTGTCATTCTCAAAACTTTTGGCCACGACTGTACATCAGTCATCAAAACAGCGAAGGTGTAAGATTGAGTGTATCTCAATAGTCTAAACCAGCTTTGTTTCCTTGTATCCTTTCCTTCACTTGCACTGACATGAAAGACCTGTTCTCCAGATTACCTTCACAAATCCTGTGACTTTAGGTCAGTGTAATGAAGGAGAGGAGACAAAGAGAGGAAGCAACTTCAGAAAGGCCCCCCAGGTCTACATTAGGGGTGGTTGGCTTTGATGGGAAAGCGTGCAGAGGTGTGTGTGTGTGTGTGTGCCTTGCTCCAGAGGGGGTAATTTATAGCAGTGTGCAGCAGGTCGGGTTTCATCCCAAAGAACTGTGTAATGGCCCTTAAACTGGCCGACACCCGATCGCCTCGGATCACCTGCTGCCTGACAGGCACCCAGGTTCTCTGGATCACACACACTTTTCTCCCCTTCTCTCTCTGTCACACCCACTTTCTTTTCTTACCATCTCACACACACACACACACACTTCTCTCCTCTCTCTGTCACACCCACTTTCTTTTCTTACCATCTCACACACACACACACACACTTTTCTTCTCTCGCGCACGTACACAAACGCATTCCCTCTTTTTTAACTTACTCACACACTCTACATCTGGTGTTATCCAGTGCAGCATGAAGAATAACCCTAGGGTACAAGAGACTGAGCTCTTACCCTCTGAAGATATTACCACATACTGAAGATATTATGGACAAGAAGTATGGTGGTCTACTCTACAGACAGACAGTCATGTCAGATGTCAAATAGACAGACAGCACTCACAGTCTAGTCAGTCTCTTTGCTTGCTTGTCTGTCTGTCCAATGTCCGTGTATATAACTGCTTTGAACATCGAGAGCTGTGGAGTAAATCTGAAAACGCCAGCCTCACCGGACTCTTGGTCTCGTATGCAGTAGTCTGGCGAGTCCTCGAAGTAGACCAGGTCGTTTTTGCTGGGCCGTTTGAGATGCCGCTGTGCGGTGGTGAAGCCCGTGCCATACTGGTTCATAACCACCTGCACTGCCCCGTTGTAGCGCCGCCGCAGATGGTCGCCCGTGCGGCGGAAGTCGGCCAGGGCCAGCCAGCAGGTCCGGACACTGCAGGAGCCGCTCACGCCGTGACACTTACACTCCAGAGACATTAATCGCTTCACTGCCTGGGAGATGAGGAGGGAGAAGATGCAAGTCAGGGAGCTAGGTGCGTGTCAAGTTGGTGGTAGGACGTTAGGGTGTGTGTATGTGTGTGTTAAGGACTGGGTAACAGTCGATATACTTCCTCTATATCAGTGTTTGACTACTTGATTCAGGTGTGAATAGTTCAGGAACAATAAAAAAAAAATATGTAAAATGTCTGGTGATTCCTCTCCACGCTGATCTAGATCCAGTTGGTTCTGGTCCATCCCCTCTAGTGTGTATGAACTTTGAACCCCACCTTCCTCCCGGCGCGGTTGTTGTGAAGGTTCATCAGAGCCCTGGCATCTCGCTCCTTCCGCTCTTTGGCATCTACAAAGGCCTGGCTGAACCTCATAGCGTGCTCCACGTGGTCGCTGCAGCCGCCCCAGTCGAACGCCCCCTTGGCGTCCCGGGACGAGCCCTTCTTGGTGGGGTCGCAGGAGCACGACTGCAGCTCTCCCTGGCTGCAGGCTCGGGTCAGGGTGTGGACCACCCCGGCCGAGGAGATGGCGTACACAAAGGCTGCTTCACGACTGCCTGGAAGAAAGGGAGAGAAGGATAATGGATGAGCATTCGTGGTGTGACAGGAAGGACATACAAACACACGTAACATCGTACACACAAGAGTTGTGTTTTTTTACTGCCTGGGGGGCGGCTAAGCACACTGGTTGAACACACACACACACACTACACTCACGCTTGGGACAGCATGCACACCAGATGGGATAAATTACGTGGACACGCGTATTAGGCATACCGGCCGGGCCAAGGCTCAAATGCACAAAAGCATACATTTGCTCATTGTACACACTTAGAAGTTACACAAATACGCAGATCTAAATTGTATAACATCTAGTAATCCCATAAAGATGCATAGAAAGTGTACAGAAATCGTGCATTACGTAAATGTTATTTCCATAATCTCACTTGGGAGTGTCACAGTTCAAATAGGATCTTCATTGGAGCTGCAACACAAAACAGAAAGAGGTAGCTGGTGCTGTTGGTGTACCTGCATGAATACGGTCTGTTGCTGCTTTCTTTCAAGTCTTTTATTTCATGCATGGCAGTGTTTTGCTTCATCTAACTCTGAGATGGATAAATGGGTAACATTTACCAGCAGTGGTCTGATAAAGGACCCGTATGACCTGACTGCTCTTGTAACTGATGAGAGATCTGTGGGATCAAAGGCTATGGATGACAAGAGGTGTGTGTGTGTGTGTGTGTGTGTGTGTGAGAGAGAGAGAGAGTTGGTGTCCAGTCAGGAAACATCCAACTTCTTTGGGTGAGTGTCTTTAACACGGTTAATAGGGAGAATAAAACAACCAAACGGTGAGAACATAAAATTCAAAAGAAATCCCAGTAATTGTTTTAAATTAGCGTCCTGACATTGACAAAAAAAAAGTAGCTTTCACGGTACCACAGCGATAATGCTGCCAATCAGAGCAGCTTCCTAATGTTGTGTGACACAACCAGAGCCGTGCCTGGGAAGTATGAACACCACAGGCCCAATTAAATAACCAGATTACACTGAACTCTCAGGGCCAGTTTCCCGGACACATATTAAACCTAGTCCTGGACTAAAAAATACTTTCAATGATGAATCTCCATTGAACATGCTTCTTAGTCCAGGAGGAGTCTTAATCTTTGTCCGGGAAACTGGCCCGGGAAACTGGCCCTTAAAGTTACGCCTCAAATGAATTTAGAGCGAATATAAGAGCAGGACTGGAACATGATGCCCAAAACAATTACCAATTCAAGTTCTATGACCCCCCCTCCCCAAGGTCTCGAGTGGATCCTGAGATTTATACCAATTAAAAAGAGATTCCAAAATTGAGCAGACTGATTAGTCCATAGTTGGTCAGGTGACGAGATGGGAGGTGACACTTTCTTATTCTAGACTCCCCACATTCGTCAGGCGTGGCAGTTTTATAAACACGCCGCGCATTGGATCAGAAACCGATCAGAGCAGCAGCAGCAGCAAGCACGCGCGTCAACTTGATAAATGTATGACAGTAAAGTGAGACAATGCATGGAATGCAATGCAAGCACGGGGGAAAACATCTGTTAGGGAAGAACATGTATTTCACACGAATTCTTTCACTTTGATAAACGCTAGAAGAACTTTATAGGTTCACCACTGTGAAGAATTGGTGGGAGAAAAAGCGCATACCATTTTGCCATTGATCTAGGAGCCTATAGTCTATAGCAGATGTGAATGATAAGATCACCATTTACAAGCCTATTGTGCAGACGTGCGTGTCTTGTAAATGAGGACAAAGATGAGTAGCCTATATCACTTTCCCAGGACATAATAGAAACAACCCAGCATATCAGCTATTTCAGGGGTTTTCACATTTTTCTTGCAAAGGGACCCACGCCTAGGCAAACCGGCGACCCAGGGACACCCGTCATATGCCATGTCAAAAAGTAATGCCTTATCAGGTGAATGATAACGGCAAGTAGAAGTAATTTATTGTAAAAATTAATCGATTTTGTGGGCAGTTCATACCTGTATTTCAGTCAGAAAATATAAACCTACGTCTGCGCTCGATACATGTAATAGCTTACATACATATTTTTAAAGTAGGGCTTACACGTGAGGTTTTTTCTCCCTCTCTCGCGCGCGCTCAATACTTACTACGCAGCAGTAGGCGTCCGAACACATTGTGGTCTCGCTCTATGGTATTGCAGTTCCAGCGGTGGTTCTGAAACTGATGTTGGCACTCCCCGATCCAGTCTTTAATCCCGGCTCCGATCGCCTGCATAATGTTGGGATGCTGGCGGCACAGCTGCCGCTGTTTGTTGACTAACCCTGGGATGTTGTCGCACATCACTTGCGACCCAAGGGTTCCCATGTACCTGCATACAGTGGTGGAAAAAGTACCCAACTGTCATACTTGAGTAAAAGTAGAGATACTGGAGTCATTTTCTAATAAGATAAAAGTAAAAGTCACCCAGTACAATTCTACTTGAGTAAAAGTCAATGTATTTGGTTTCATATATACTTAAGTACCAAAAGTAAAAGTGTAAATTATTTCAAAATCCTTATATTAAGCAAACCAGGCACCAGTTTTTATATGTTTTGAATTTACGGAAAGCCATGGGCACACTCCAACACTCAGACATAATTTAGAAACAAAGCATTTGTGTTTAGCGAGTCCGCCAGATCAGAGGCAGTAGAGATGACCAGGGATGTTCGATTGATAAGTACGTGCATTTCACTATTTTCCTGTCCTGCTAAGCATTCAAAATGTAACAAGTACTTTTGGGTGTCAAGGAAAATGGAGTAAAAATGACACTATGTTCTTAAGGAATGTAGTGAAGTAAAAGTAAAAAATATAAATAGTAAAGTACAGGTACCCCCAAAAAACTACTTAAGTAGTACTTTAAAGTATTTTTACTTAAGTACTTTACACCACTGACTGCATAGAAAGTTGAGGTTTTGGCTTGGACCATGCAAATTTAATCTGTTTTAATGTCCTTGTGGCAATGATGGGAAACTAGGCTTCTATAACACTCAAATAAAGGAATAAAAAATGATCTGCCCTATAAAATGTGTCCAAATTAAAGAAATGCATGCATGTCTAACGTTATTGGGGGATACATTATATTATTTTACACACAAATGTATTATCAATTTTTGACAATGATTCAACTAGTTTAATTAAAACAATAATTTAAAGACAGATCATATCCTACAGTATATCCTTGCCTATTATAAAGTACAGACTTCATTGTGTAGGCTATACTTATTTTTGATATAGCCTATAAATCACTGCATAATATTTAATATATGTTCAATTCACTTTACACTTGCATTAAATGGTTGGTGCTATGTTCCATTTTTTTTGTCTACTCACCATAAAGATCCGCCGACCCTTGACCCTAGCCAGCAGATTACTACAGATAAATAAAAGCATTTTCCACTTGGCAATAAATTCATATTACTAAAGTTTTGTCGGTGTGCACATTCAGGCACTTGTACTGAGCATTTCCATGAGTAGAAAACAACACAGGCGCGCGTCAGACAGGAGTCCTGACAGCTTCTCGATTGCACAAATCAAAGTTCTACTTTGTCTTGCATTAAAAAAATAAATCGATCAGAAGAGGTTTACCGCCCGGATGGATCTTTGTACATATAAACCATAACGCTTATATGACAAAGAGAATGGTAAAATAAGCTCATTAGATATTGGAAGCGCATGAGATATTGAGTCGATCTAAAGTTAACAGATATTTGCAGTGTAAAGATAGGATGATCGTTTGCTATCAGGTTTAAATTGCTTACACAAGGGGTGGGCGCAGTCCTGTCTCAGGAATGAGGTGAAGAAATTAGATGTCTGAAAGTATCTGTTCAGGCTAGCTTGATACCAGACACAAGTTTGGCCGATTTCCAAGCGGTAAGGTGTAGAATGTGGTACGAGGTAATGTGTTAAACCCTGAGCGTTTTAACAAAAACAATCAAATTGACGTGTTTAGAAGGAACTGGTGCGCTGCAAACGTGCTTAGTTATGCTTATGCCTATAACGCACACTCGCCAAAAATTCCAGAAACGCACAGCCATGACGCCATATTATGCACACAGG
The DNA here is from genome assembly GCF_057628025.1 of Oncorhynchus mykiss. Lineage (NCBI taxonomy): Eukaryota > Metazoa > Chordata > Actinopteri > Salmoniformes > Salmonidae > Oncorhynchus > Oncorhynchus mykiss. The sequence continues at coordinate 50,722,464 of NC_143022.1, read as the reverse complement.
TTAAGAATTAGACGAGATGCGGCCATGATGACTAATATTATTTGCAGAAGCTAAATGCAGATTAATCAAAGGCCGCCCAAAAGTTTGGGTGCATTTACAATTAGATTATCAAATTCTTTTGAACTCGTTTCTCGATCTGCACGATTGTCACATTGTATTTCCTTTATCTTTGATCTCCACTTCATGCAAGCGATTTAATGTTCCCAATCCCGTCTCTTCTTTGTAATTGGGAGGTCTGGTGCTCGGTCTCCTGTTGGGATGAGGTTAAGGCTGAACTTGGATTCTCTCATGATCTTCGTGGAAGAAACGAACAAGACGCAGGACAATTCATAAAAATCAACATGCCTCCAGTAGAGAAACGTTATAATGCTTAGTATAAACTCCATTTGGAGAGACAAAAGATTAACATAGTATTTTTTCAATTACATGTATCAACCCTTTAAAAAACAAAACCTGTTAGAAATTGTAAACAAAATGTAAATTGAAAATGTATATTAAATGTATCTCCAAGAAGAAATACGATATTTCCATAAAACAAACTATATTTACTTTATATCAGAACATATTCAAATAGTTTTAGTCATATAGTCAACTAAAATATTTTAATCTTGAACAATATGTGGGAAGTGTATTTCACCGACAGTGTTCTAACATGTGCAGCAATTTAATGCAGTAAAATGCTGGATAAAGAACGTTTTTTTTCTTTTCAAAAGCCCACAAAGGATTATGAACAAAATAAATAAAAAACTATTAAGATCCAAGTATACAAATAATAAGGAACGTCAATCAAAAATACTCCAACTTTTCTTGAAAGGTCTGCATTTGAGATATTCTCAGTTGGCATAATTCCTCAAACAGAAATGTCAATTAGATAAAACAATTAAGCAAATTGATTGATAACCTTTGACCTATGACATCATTTATCCAAATGAATAGTGATTGGATATTACGGGCAGAGTCGATGTCTATTAGTAAAAGAGCAGGCCTGCTCCGAGCATGCTCAGTGCGAGCATCTTCAGAACCCGTTTCCTCCAGTCGCAGTGGGAACCAGGTCGAGGAAGCGGGCAGGAACCTCCGGCCGGGTCCATTTTAGGAGGAGGAGGAGGAGGAGGATCACCACAAGGGAATAGGTGAGAAAGAGTAGGGTGGACACAAACTCGAGACACACACGTCTCTCTCTCTCACACACACACACACACCAGAGGATGTGAGCCGACTGCATTGAGCTAGTTGAGTTTGAGTAATTTGGCTGGAGCGTGGGCTTTCTCTACCGCTCCAATTTCGCTCCGGTATCACTAAGGCACAAGTTATAGCCATGCTCAGCCCAGCAGTATTCTTTTAATTAGGCCTATACTTTTGTATACCCCACCACTAATGCGCAGGGATGTTGCTATGAGTCGACCAAGAAATAGGTCATACAGCCTGTGTAATTGATGGCAAGACAACCAAAGAGCCCATGCAGCAACACCGGAGACGTTTTGGTTTCTATAAAGGCTACTGTTGAACGAGAGGAGTACGTTTGTAACATTGCTAAAGTTGTCTATCAACTGTAAAATGTGAGTGCAACAGAGCCCGTTACTTCAGTTGTATCTGATCATCAATAGAGTAGAGAAAAAGCTATTTGTTTTTTAACACAGTGCCCACGTAGCCTGTCGCCTATGTAGGTCCTTGTTCATAACCTACAACATGTTGTTGAAATGTTGAAGCTTCTTATGATAGTCTACTTCAAAACCAAATGGTACATAGTCACAAAAGTAGATGGTGTGTTTGTTAAAAAAAAAAAAATTAAACAATGAATGGAGCTAATTTGGAGCAACCGTTTATTTTCCTGTGAGTGCTAAGCAATTTGTAGCGGAGCAGGGGAAGGGCCATTGAGCGCCAGAGCGGTGCACAAAGACCACTCCGTGACCGATGAGTGGGATTTCCAACAGCTCAACTCCGCTCACATACTCTGACACACACACCACTTCAAGTGGACATAATTACCTAATGAGACTCTGACCTAATCCTGACCAGACCCTTTTTTGGTGTGCATCCCAAATTGCACCCTTTTCCCTACATGGCCTTTGCTTTGAGTGCACTACATCTGTGAGTCTTTTTTTAAATCAAATGTATTTATTTAGCCCTTCTTAGATCAGCTGATATCTCAAAGTGCTGTACAGAAACCCAGCCTAAAACCCCAAACAGCAATCAATGCAGGTGAAGAAGCACGGTGGCTAGGAAAAACTCCCTAGAAAGGCCAAAACCCAGGAAGAAACCTAGAGGAACCAGGCTATAAGGGGTTGCCAGTCCTCTTCTGACTGTGCCAGGTGGAGATTATAACAGAACATGGCCAAGATGTTCAAATGTTCATAAATGACCAGCATGGTCAAATAATAATAATCACAGTAGTTGTCGAGGGTGCAACAGGTTAGCACCTCAGGAGTAAATGTCAGTTGGCTTTTCATAGCCGATCATTGAGTGTCTCTACCGCTCCTGCTGTCTCTAGGGAGTTGAAAACAGCAGGTCTGGGACAGGTAGCAAGTCCGGTCAGGGTTCCATAGCCGCAGGTCGAACAGTTGAAACTGGAGCAGCAGCACGGCTAGGTGGACTGGGGACAGCAAGGAGTCATCATGCCAGGTAGTCCTGAGGCATGGTCCTCCGAGAAAGAAAGAGCATACTTAAATTCACAAGACCAAGAGCTTTCCACACGAATTCATCGCCCAGTCTCTGGTGGAAAGCAGACTGAGACAAGTTTTCCTCTAGGATTTTGTCTATGCTTAGCTCAAATCTGTTGCTTTTTTTATCCTGAAAAACTCCCCAGTCCTTAACAATTACAAGCATACCCATAACATGATGCAGCAACCACTACAGTATTCTTGAATATGTGAAGAGTCGTACTTAGTAATGGGTTGTATTAGATTTGCCCCAAACAAACATTTGTATTCAGGACAAAAAATTAATTGTTTTGCCACATTTTTTTGCAGTATTACTTTAGTGCTTTGTTGCAAACAGGATGCATGTTTTGAAATATTTTATTCTGTATAGGCTTGCTTCCTTTTCACTGTAAATTAGGTTAGTATTGTGTAGTAAATAGAATGTTGTTGAGCCGTCCTCAGTTTTCTCCTATCACAGTCATTAAACTCTTAACTATTTTAGAAATCCCTGAGTGGTTTCCCTCCTCTCCGGCAACTCAGTTAGGAAGGACGCCTGTACCTTTGTGGTGACTGAGTGATACACCATCCAGTGTAATTAATAACTTCACCATGCTCAAGGGGATATTCAATGTATGCTTTTTTTTTTACCCATCTACCAATAGGTGCCCTTCTTTGCGAGGTATTGGAAAACCTCCTTGGTCTTTGTGGTTGAATCTGTGTTTGAAATTCACTGCTTGACTGAGGAACCTTACAGATAATTGTATGTGTGGGGTGCAGAGATGAGGTAGTCATTCAAAAATTATGCTACACACTATTATTGCACGCAGAGTCAATGCATCTTATGTGACAATAAAGGGGTTGAATACCTATTGACACAAGACATTTCAGCATTTAAATTTGAATTAATTAACAAATCTTAATTGAATCCATTTTAAATTCAGGCTGTAACACAGCAAAATGTGAAAAAGTCAAGGGGTGTGAATACTTTCTGAAGGCACTGTATAGGGAATCGGGTGCCATTTAGGACTCAAGCCCTTAGTTTTCCGCCAGTTCACAGGCCTAAGACATTTCAGCCTGAGTGGGTGGGCATTGGATCAATGACTGCTGGGTGATTGGCTGAATAAAGTGGAAAGAAAGCTAGTTACTACCTGTGGAGATGGCATGTCTGATTGTATCATGTATCAGGGATCACCGCTCAAGAGCTAACAGGCCTGCCCGCTCACTGCTCAGCCACCCGAGCCACCCAGGCCCAAAGAATGCCACATCTCGCTCACTCTCTCATGGCCAACCACGACCTACATATTGTAATGAAGCAGCAGGGAGCAGGTCTCGAACCCTCGACCTTCGAGCCTGAGGTCCGGCGCGCTATCGACTGTGCTGTGCCGCAAAAGCATGCTCGAGCGGCAGAGTCGATTTACGCGCTTATAAACCCAGGGTCGTTACAATATATTGTAAAACACTGTAGTAGCCGTACTTGTTGAATGTCTAATATTCCTAGAAGCTACTGCTTTGAAGGAAAATGTACTTACTACGACTGATTATGTGGTTGTCTCGCCTAGCTATCTTAAAATGAATGCACAAATTGTAAGTCGCTCTGGATAAGAGTGCCGGCTAAATTATTCAAATGTAAAAAAAAAATAAAAAAACATTTTTGAATACATATGTGGCATGTATAGTAGTTGGAGGGTGTAGCCTATGTTATTGTGCTTTCTATAAATGCCTTCGAAATGGACTCTAAGAGCATTCATAATGCTGTATTGTGTTATAGTACAGATATAGCACTGTTCCCATAGGCGCCTGAGCAATGGAGCAAACGGCGCAGCTGCACTCCCACTTACAAAATAGTGGTGCAAATGTATGTTTTTGCACCCCCACTTTTCCCCAGAAAAGTATTATGATCCATTGGTTCATTTTTCATTTTCAATGATTAGTAATGTTTTAAGATGCGTCCATTTGTATACAGTGCATTCGGAAACTATTCAGACCCCTTGACTTTTACGGCCTTATTCTAAAATTGATAATTGTTTTTTCCCCTCATCAATCTACACACAATGACAAAGTGAAAACCATTTTTAGAAATGTTTGCAAATTTATAAAAAATAAATAACTGAAATCACATTTACATAAGTATTCAGACCCAAGTTCTGTCAATTGGATGGAGAGCTTCGCTGCACAGCTATTTTCAGGTCTCTTCCAGAGATGTTTGATCGGGTTTAAGTCTGGGCTCTGGCTGGGCCACTCAACGACATTCAGAGACTTGTCCCGAAGCCACTCCTGTATTGTCTTGGCTGTGTGCTTAGGGTCGTTGTCCTGTTGGAAGGTGAACCTTCGTAGTCTGAGGTCCTGAGCGCTCTGGAGCAGGTTTTCATTAAGGATCTCTCTGTACTTTGCTCCATTCATCTTTCCCGCGATCCTGACTAGTCTCCCAGTCCCCGCCGCTAAAAAAACATCCCCACAGCATGATGCTGCCACTACCATGCTTCCCCATAGGGATGGTGCCAGGCTTCCTCCAGATGTGACTCTTGGCATTCAAGCCAAAGAGTTCATCGATCTTGGTTTCATCATACCAGAGAATCTTGTTTCTCATGGTTTTGAGAGCCCTTTAGGTGACTTTTTGGCAAACTCCAAGTGGGCTGCCATGTGCCTTTTACTGAGTAGTGGATTCCGTCTGGCCACTCTACCATTAAGGCCTGATTGGTGGAATCCTGCAGAGGTGGTTGTCCTCCTGGAAGATTCTCCCATCTCCACAGAGGAACTCAGGAGCTCTGTCACTCTGAACCAACGGGTTCTTGGTCACCTCCCTGACCAAGGCCCTTCTCCCCCGATTGCTCAGTTTGGCCGAGAGGCTAGCTCTAGGAATAGTCTTGGTGGTTCCAAACTTCTTCCATTTAAGAATGATGGAGGCCACTGTGTTCTGAGACCTTCAATTACAGACATTTTTCGGTACCCTTCCCCAGACCTGTGCCTAGACACAATGCAGTTTCGGAGCTCTACGGCCAAGTCCTTCGACTTCATGGCTTGGTTTTTGCTCTGACATGCACTGTCAACTGTGGGACCTTTATATAGACAGGTGTGTTTCTTTCCACATCATGTCCAATCAATTTAATTTATCACAGGTGGACTCCGTTAAGAGTTGTAGAAAAATCTCAAGAATGATCAATGGAAACAGGATGCACTGAGTTCAAATTCGAGTCTCATAGCAAAGGGTCTGAATACTTATATGTATAAGGTATCTTTTTTTTTTTTTTTAATCTAATACATTTGCAAAACATTCTAAACCTGTTTTTGCTTTATCGTTATGGGGTATTGTTTGTAGATTTTTTTTTTTTCTTCCATTGAGCCTTTAGGCAAGTCAGTTAAGAACAAATTCTTATTTACAATGACAACCCACTGTTCCCCAGTAGGCCAACTGCCTTGTTCAGGGGCAGAACGACATATATTTTTTAAAACTTTTAGAATAAGGCTGTAACATAATAAAATAGGGAAGCGGTCTGAATACTTTTTCCACATCTGAATGCCCTGTAGATTTATGGAACAGATCTATGATTTTACCAACCCCATAGATTGGAGATGGGCAGAAGCACAATCCTTCCATCTGGCCAGGCACTCTGTGTATGTGTGTTTAGGGGGGTGGGTGTCAAGACGAGCCCCAACAGATAAGATAAACTGGTGCGAGGGCCTGCCCCCCTGGGCCTTGAGCCAGTCTCTCCAAATGGCCTCCGTTGGTTGTCAGATTCCTGTCTGACACCGCCAGCGTCCGGGGCTCCCAACCCCCCCCCCCCCCCCCCCCCCTTCTTCCCCACCTTAACCTCCCCATCTCCACATTGACAGGACACTGTCACACTGTGTCTGAGTTATGGGCTGTGAGGACTCACCCTGTCAGGACCCTTACACACAGGACCCTCCCTACACATAGAGAGGGTGCGAAATGGGAATTGACCCGAGGTTGTGAGAAGTTTGGAATTGGACCTGATGGGAAGAGAGAGCAGTGAAAAGGTGTGCAGGGACGGATAGAGGCAGGACTCTCATTTTATTCAGTCAGAGTGGCCCAGTAAGGAGAGTGGAAATATTGTGTGTCAGGGCTGAGGTGACACACAGACACACAGCAGTCAGAGGAAAAAAAATACCTACCTTGTGAAGCAGGTTCCTTAGACAGGTGACTTCTTTCTGCAGGTCTCCAGTCCGGGCCACCAGCTCATTACAGATGGCCTGGGCTTCCTCCTTAGGATCCAGGGACAACACCAGCTGGGGAGTGGAGAGAGGGAGAGAGTTAGTGGATCTGGAGAGAGTCCGGGGGGGGGGGGGAATCAGCTGATGACGTCCTGCACGGTCTCGGTCAGGCAGCAGCGCTGCTGCCGCAGGCTAATCAGGACGTTCTACAGCGCCTCACTCCTACAGCGAAGGATGCAGACACCACTATTAGACAGCTTCTCACTTACGGTAGACAACAATGAGCCAAAACCTCAAACAGGACATGGTTGTGGTACACTTCCAGCCAACTCGGTGTTGATGAGTCTCTTCACACTTCGACCCCAAGTGTGTTTTAAGTGTGACGGTCTGAGCTTAATTGTGTGGGTGAGCAGCACAACCTGTGTCCCTCCCAAACTCGGTCCTGGGGCCCCCCCGTGTCCCTCCCAAACTCGGTCCTGGGGCCCCCCCGTGTCCCTCCCAAACTCAGTCCTGGGGCAGCTCCGCAGTGCACATTTTTGTTTTTGTCCAAGAACTACTCAGCTGCTTCAAATGATCAAAGCTTGATGATGAGTTGGTTATTTGAATCAGCTGTGTAGTGCTCGGGCAAAAACCAAAATATGCACACGGGGGGGCCCCAGGACTGAGTTTGGGAAACCCTGCCCTATACAATACAGTACACCTAAACCAGGAGGGAGGGAAAGAGAGGCTGCCTGCAGCAGACAGACATCTCCCCCTATCTTCCCCTCTGCTCTCCTATCCCTGTACTAAGTGTTGCAACGAGAGCCTATCAGTCTTTGGTGTGATAGATAAACTAACAGCGCTATAGTCCCAGGTCCCGGGGAGGAGATAGTAACTCCAATCTGACTGACATTGTTTACACGGCAAGCTGACAGTGTGGGCATCACAAAACGGCTGCTACACATGCAGGGAAAGGTACCATTTCAAATCAAATAACCCGTCAACGAACACAGGACAGCAGAGCGATAGCAGCAACAACAACAACAACAACAAATGGAGCCTTGATGAACATGATGTACAAATCATTTGGATGGGACGTTTCTTTTTTTCTCGTTTAAATTTTTGTTGTACAGTGCCTTGCGAAAGTATTCGGCCCCCTTGAACTTTGCGACCTTTTGCCACATTTCAGGCTTCAAACATAAACATAAAAAACTATTTTTTTGTGAAGAATCAACAACAAGTGGAACACAATCATGAAGTGGAACGACATTTATTGGATATTTCAAACTTTTTTAACAAATCAAAAACTGAAAAATTGGGCGTGCAAAATTATTCAGCCCCTTTACTTTCAGTGCAGCAAACTCTCTCCAAAAGTTCAGTGAGGATCTCTGAATGATCCAATGTTGACCTAAATTACTAATGATGATAAATACAATCCACCTGTGTGTAATCAAGTCTCCGTATAAATGCACCTGCACTGTGATAGTCTCAGAGGTCCGTTAAAAGCGCAGAGAGCATCATGAAGAACAAGGAACACACCAGGCAGGTCCGAGATACTGTTGTGAAGAAGTTTAAAGCCGGATTTGGATACAAAAAGATTTCCCAAGCTTTAAATATGCCAAGGAGCACTGTGCAAGCGATAATATTGAAATGGAAGGAGTATCAGACCACTGCAAATCTACCAAGACCTGGCCGTCCCTCTAAACTTTCAGCTCATACAAGGAGAAGACTGATCAGAGATGCAGCCAAGAGGCCCATGATCACTCTGGATGAACTGCAGAGATCTACAGCTGAGGTGGGAGACTCTGTCCATAGGACAACATTCAGTCGTATATTGCACAAATCTGGCCTTTATGGAAGAGTGGCAAGAAGAAAGCCATTTCTTAAAGATATCCATAAAAAGTGTTGTTTAAAGTTTGCCACAAGCCGCCTGGGAGACACACCAAACATGTGGAAGAAGGTGCTCTGGTCAGATGAAATCAAAATGTAACTTTTTGGCAACAATGCAAAATGTTATGTTTGGCGTAAAAGCAACACAGCTGAACACACCATCCCCACTGTCAAACATGGTGGTGGCAGCATCATGGTTTGGGCCTGCTTTTCTTCAGCAGGGACAGGGAAGATGGTTAAAATTGGTGGGAAGATGGATGGAGCCAAATACAGGACCATTCTGGAAGAAAACCTGATGGAGTCTGCAAAAGACCTGAGACTGGGACGGAGATTTGTCTTCCAACAAGACAATGATCCAAAACATAAAGCAAAATCTACAATGGAATGGTTCCAAAATAAACATATCCAGGTGTTAGAATGGCCAAGTCAAAGTCCAGACCTGAATCCAATTGAGAATCTGTGGAAAGAACTGAAAACTGCTGTTCACAAATGCCCTCCATCCAACCTCACTGAGCTCGAGCTGTTTTGCAAGGAGGAATGGGAAAAAAATTCAGTCTCTCGATGTGCAAAACTGATAGAGACATACCCCAAGCGACTTACAGCTGTAATCGCAGCAAAAGGTGGCGCTACAAAGTATTAACTTAAGGGGGCTGAATAATTTTGCGCGCCCAATTTTTCAGTTTTTGATTTGTTAAAAAAGTTTGAAATATCCAATAAATGTCGTTCCACTTCATGATTGTGTCCCACTTGTTGATTCTTCACAAAAAAATACAGTTTTATATCTTTATGTGTGAAGCCTGAAATGTGGCAAAAGGTCGCAAAGTTCAAGGGGGCCGAATACTTTCGCAAGGCACTGTATATATTATACTGTCGTTTTTGAGTTATGAGGGGAAATACTGGACATTGGCCACACACAGGGTCTTATGTATTTGTATTTGTCTGTTGTGTAGCGGTCAGTTGGGTTTGACTATCTGTGTCAGTTGTCTCCCGGTATGAAAATCTCTGTCCCCCTGTCCACCCATCTGTCTGTCAGTACATTTTGTCATGTACTGCAGGTGGAAAGCCGTCTAACATGCACTACATGGCCAAAATAATGTGGACACCCTTTCAAATGAGTGGATTTGGCTATTTCAGCTACAGCCATTGCTGACAGGTGTATACAATTGAGCAGACAGCCATGCAATCTCCATAGGAAAACATTGGCAGTAGAATGGCCCGTACAGAGGAGCTCAGTGACTTTCAACGTGACACCGTCATAGGATATCACCTTTCTAATGAATCAGTTTGTTGACATTTCTGCCCTGCTAGAGCTGCCCCAGTCAACTGTAAGTGCTGTTATTGTGAAGTGAAAACATCTAGGATCAATAACGGCTCCGCTGCGAAGAAGTGGTAGGTCACACAAGCTCACAGAAGGGGACTTCTGAAGTGCGTAGCGTGTAAAAAATCATCTGTCCTCCATTGGCAACACTCACTACAGAATTCCAAACTGCCTCTGGAAGCAACGTCAGCACAATAACGTTTTGTTGGGAACTTCATAAAATGGATTTCCATGAATGAGCAGCCGCACCCAAGCCTAAGATCACCATGCGCAATGCCAAGAGTGGTGTAAAGCTCACCGCCATTGGACTGTGGAGCAATGGAAACACGTTCTCTGGAGTGATGAATCACGCTTCACCATCTGGCAGTGTGACGGACAAATCTGGGATTGGCGGATGCCAGGAGAATGCAATCTGCTCAAATGCATAGTGCCAACTGTAAAGTTTGGTGGAGGAGGAATAATGGTCTGGGGCTGTTTTTCATGGTTCTGACTAGGCCCCTTAGTTCCAGCGAAGGGAAATCTTAACTCTACAGCATTCAATGACATTCTAAACTATAGACATTCTAAACTGTGCTTCCAACTTTGTGGCAACAGTTTGGGGAAGACCCTTTCCTGTTTCAGCATGACAATGACCCTGTGCGCAAAGCGAGGTCCATACAGAAATGGTGTGTCGAGATCGGTGTGTAAGAACTTGACTGGCCTGCACAGAGCCCTGACCTCAACCCCATCGAGCACCTTTAGGGTGATTTGGAACGCCAACTGCAAGCCAGGCCTAATACCCCAACATCAGAGCCCAACCTCACTCATTGCGCTGAGTGGAAGCAAGTCCCCGCAGCTACAGTGCCTTGCGAAAGTATTCGGCCCCCTTGAACTTTGCGACCTTTTGCCACATTTCAGGCTTCAAACATAAGGATATAAAACTATTTTTTTGTGAAGAATCAACAACAAGTGGGACACAATCATGAAGTGGAACGACATTTATTGGATATTTCAAACTTTTTTAACAAATCAAAAACTGAAAAATTGGGCGTGCAAAATTATTCAGCCCCCTTAAGTTAATACTTTGTAGCGCCACCTTTTGCTGCGATTACAGCTGTAAGTCGCTTGGGGTATGTCTATCAGTTTTGCACATCGAGAGACTGACATTTTTTCCCATTCCTCCTTGCAAAACAGCTCGAGCTCAGTGAGGTTGGATGGAGAGCATTTGTGAACAGCAGTTTTCAGTTCTTTCCACAGATTCTCGATTGGATTCAGGTCTGGACTTTGACTTGGCCATTCTAACACCTGGATATGTTTATTTTTGAACCATTCCATTGTAGATTTTGCTTTGTTTTGGATCATTGTCTTGTTGGAAGACAAATCTCCGTCCCAGTCTCAGGTCTTTTGCAGACTCCATCAGGTTTTCAGTTTTTGATTTGTTACAAAAGTTTGAAATATCCAATAAATGTCGTTCCACTTCATGATTGTGTCCCACTTGTTGTTGATTCTTCACAAAAAAATACAGTTTTATATCTTTATATCTTCCATTCTTCCAGAATGGTCCTGTATTTGGCTCCATCCATCTTCCCATCAATTTTAACCATCTTCCCTGTCCCTGCTAAAGAAAAGCAGGCCCAAACCATGATGCTGCCACCACCATGTTTGACAGTGGGGATGGTATGTTCAGAGTGATGAGCTGTGTTGCTTTTACGCCAAACATAACGTTTTGCATTGTTGCCAAAAAGTTCAATTTTGGTTTCATCTGACCAGAGCACCTTCTTCCACATGTTTGGTGTGTCTCCCAGGTGGCTTGTGGCAAACTTTAAACTACACTTTTTATGGATATCTTTAAGAAATGGCTTTCTTCTTGCCACTCTTCCATAAAGGCCAGATTTGTGCACTATACGACTGATTGTTGTCCTTTGGACAGAGTCTCCCACCTCAGCTGTAGATCTCTGCAGTTCATCCAGAGTGATCATGGACCTCTTGGCTGCATCTCTGATCAGTCTTCTCCCTCCTTGTATGAGCGGAAAGTTTAGAGGGACGGCCAGGTCTTGGTAGATTTGCAGTGGTCTGATACTCCTTCCATTTCAATATTATCGCTTGCACAGTGCTCCTTGGGATGTTTAAAGCTTGGGAAATCTTTTTGTATCCAAATCCGGCTTTAAACTTCTTCACAACAGTATCTCGGACCTGCCTGGTGTGTTCCTTGTTCTTCATGATGCTCTCTGCGCTTTTAACGGACCTCTGAGACTATCACAGTGCAGGTGCATTTATACGGAGACTTGATTACACACAGGTGGATTGTATTTATCATCATTAGTCATTTAGGTCAACATTGGATCATTCAGAGATCCTCACTGAACTTCTGGAGAGAGTTTGCTGCACTGAAAGTAAAGGGGCTGAATAATTTTGATTTGTTACAAAAGTTTGAAATATCCAATAAATGTTGTTCCACTTCATGATTGTGTCCCACTTGTTGTTGATTCTTCACAAAAAAATACAGTTTTATATCTTTATGTTTGAAGCCTGAAATGTGGCAAAAGGTCGCAAAGTTCAAGGGGGCCGAATACTTTTGCAAGGCACTGTATGTTCCAACATCTAGTGGAAAGCCCTTCCAGAAGAGTGGAGGATGTTTTAGCAGCAAAGCGGGGACAAACTCCATGTCAATTGCCCATGATTTTTTGGAATGAGATGTTCGACGAGCAGGTTTCCACATACTTTTGGCCATGTACCAGCCCAACTAGAACATGAAATGGGCCACGTCAATATAACCCGGGTGATCTCTCTGAACAAAGTGTAGCCACTACCTCCTGGGATGAGCATAGCCACATCCCTTATGCTGTATCTAGCGGTGTAATGTTTACAGTGTGGCCATCATCAGAGGATTTACCCCAGGGGATGTACAGTCTCTGTAAAAGTAGCCCGGTATGCCTGGCATGAAAAGTAGAGTAGAGGGGAGAACAATGGCCATAAGGCCTCAGGATTCATGACGTGAGGGGCTGCAGGCAGACATGGTCGCTTGGCCTGAGAGCTGGCCTGTCATCAGTCATAGAGAGGGTGGAAAGAGAGAGGGGAGGGGGGGGGATTTCATTCCATCTCCTCTCACCTTACAAATCATTATGGCCCGCTTAAACCATTAGGACTCTGCTCTCAGAGACTTGAAGAGGCAGTGGGAGAATAACAGTGGGATCCGTCTGTCTGACGGATGACTTCCAGCACTGGAGAATGGACTGTGTACAGTTTGCGGGGATGATGCTGAGACCTCGCCGGTGGGAAGGGGGTCCTGAATGTAATGTCTGAATCCTGGAGAGAGGATGTCCACAGCAGGGTTTCATAACCCCCCCCCCCCCCCCCCAGACATTTCACATTTTAGTTTTAACCCTAAACAGCCACACTTGATTCCATTAGTCAAGTAATCATCAAGCCCTTGACTAATTGAATCAGGTGTGGCAGTTTAGGGTTAAAACAAAAATGTGATGTGTCTGGGGGGGAGATAGGGTTGCGAAACCCTGGTCTTTAGGCTTATGTGTTTAAAAGTATAATGCATGTGTAAACTTGGAAGGGATTACTCTAATAGAAAGAAAACAAGATTTGTACTGTACCCGCTGTTTATGTTCTCAAACTGGCTGAGTGTGTCCAGGTCGACCCGGTCCAGATGAATCTCCTTCACCACACTCAGAACCTTCTGCTGGTCCTCTGGGTTGAAGATACCAATCTGAGGAAGAATGCAGTATTAACACCTGGAAAACTCACCAGCAACCCTAAGTTAGGCAGGGTTTACATTGTGTCATTACAATATTACGGATGTACATTACAGCCAATGCACTCATACTTGAATTGTGTCTCTTCTGAAAATGTCTAGTGTAAATGTGGCACAGGTGCAAACCTGACAGACAGACAGACTGACATGGAGGCCTTTCTTACCTTCTCCCTGGTCATCCTTCTCCCTGGTCAACAAGTAGCTCCAAGTGATGTCATTTTCATTCCCAGAAAACAAATGATACTCTGCATAAAAAAATATCTATATAATATGACAGCTTCAAACCCTGTCCTGCACCCTGAGATGTACATTAGTTACAGTATGTGTTAGTGTAGCTACCTGCTACCAGTATGTGTTAGTGTAGCTACCTGCTACCAGTATGTGTTAGTGTAGCTACCTGCTACCAGTATGTAGTTCCGCCCCGCCATTCAGAGGCCGCCTGTTTTGCATGTTCTTTTATGTTATATAAGTTTGCAAAATGTTAAACTTTATTTTTTATTTTTTATCGATTTAAAAAATCATTGTGTTAATAAAGCTGCATTTGAATATGGTCTTTTTTTTGTTGTTGCTTTCTCTAGTTTTGCTGATCTTGGCTCAGTTGTTCTGTCACTCATGGGGACACTACGTCACCGCAAAATCTACGGGGGGAACGCAAAAATTCAAGCAACTTGTGTGCTGCCATAGAGTTACATTAAAGGTGCCGATACAAGAAGGCTCAAGGAAGGAATCAGTGGCTAACTGCAAGCGTTGCAAAGCAATCACTAGCCTGCTATTCAGTGGAGTGAGTGTGTGGTCCAAGTCTGGGTGTAAGGGTCTCTTTTCCAAGCTTAAAAGAGAACATTCAACATTATGAGCTAGAAAACTTTTAATTACATGTCATGTTGTCAATCCAGCATGATTGCTGACGTGTTCAAAACAACAGGAAACTCAGAACTAGGACATCTCAGACTTCAGTGAGTTCAAGAAAACTGGGAACTCTGGAAAAACAACGAGCTCCGGCCGGAAAAATACGTTTTGAACGGTCATCCATCTCGGAATTCCAAGCAGGGAAAACTGTCCTCTTTCTAGAGCTCCGACTTGAAGATCACTGACATCATGATTCGACATTGCTTTTATCCGAGTTCCCAGGTGTCTTGAAAGCACCATAAATCCAGAGAATGCCAGACTTTGATGACAAAATTTGCCCACATAGACCGTTCAAGTGAGCACAGCACAACAAGGTGAGTCCAAAATATATTGTATGCTGCTGCATAAATTATGTAATATGCCAGGGAGGTATGTATATTGTAGCTAAGACAGTAATACTAAGTGTATGTTGTCTAGTAAGCTGTTAGTAGCCCATGTGCCTCACCCAATAATTTGGTCCCTTTCCCCCTCAACTGAGCTTACTGTTCTGACTTGGTGGTGCACATGTAGCCTGTAGCCTGTTTTAGAGAAATGTAATCATCAACTATTGTAAGAGCTTTCATTGTCTGCTTATATGCCCTCTTTATTTAACCTACGGTTCTGACTTTGGTGTACAGGGAGAATACTGTAAGAATGGCCCATGTTCTGAATTATGTCCCTGTACATTTCAAAAGTGCTGAACAAATAGTTATATTTACTTCGTCTGCCCTAGCTCACTCATTAATGTCTTAATCGAAATTATGGATTGCATATTATCTGCTCGTCGACCCTTATGCCATAGTTTGTACATGTCAATTGTCAGTAGAAACCATATATGGCAAGTCCGCCATAACAGCTATGTTTGTTTCTTTAAATTTTAAAGGCAGTAAATGAGGCTGAATTAATTGTTACGCTGTATGGTAAACCGTGGGGTGTTGGGTTGAGCGTGCAAAGATAGAGACAGATTTTTAGTCCGCAAAAACAACTTTACTATGACAGAAAATAAACAAAGAAAATCACTTATGTTTGGCTCGGTCCTTCTCTACTTTTGCTCGGTGTCAGTCTCTCCCCGTTCTCCCTCACGGTGTGCCACAGTGATCCTTTTATTTGGCCTCCACGGCTGGTTGGCACTTTCCCTAATTACCTCCACTTGGAGCTGTCTGTGTCTGGGTGCCCAGCTCCCGTATTCCCAGCAGAGGGAGCCAACGTCGCCTCACGTACCTCCCCTCTATTACCATCCCCCGGGGTAGAGCTTCTGGGATACCACAGCTGCAAGACAAGGCTCCGCTGATAGCCAGGTGTTGCAGTGGTAAGGAGTCACTCCATGGTTCTGAAAAGAAAGCTCTGCTGTTGGGACAGGTTTATTGTAGGCTCTAACAGTTTGTGGGCAGAGTTTGTCACCGTTATAGTGCAATTAATGTATTGTTTAGTATTTCGCAGTGTAGTGGCTTTGCTGGCATGCATCTAAAACATATTTTTTTAGTTTGCCCCACCAAGATTTACAGTTGAAGTAGGAAGTTTACATACACTTAGGTTGGAGTCATTAACTTGTTTTTCAATCACAAATTTCTTGGTAACAAACTATAGTTTTGGCAAGTCGGTGCATGACACAAGTAATTTTTCCAACAGTTGTTTACAGACAGATTATATCACAGATACAGAATTCACTGTATCACAATTCCAGTGGGTCAGAAGTTTACATACACCAAGTTGACTGTGCCTTTTAAATAGCCTTGAAATTTCCAGAAAATGATGTCATGGCTTTAGAAGCTTCTGATAGGCTAATTGACACCATTTGAGTCAGTTGGAGGTGTACCTGTGGATGCATTTCAAGGCCTACCTTCAAACGCAGTGCCTCTTTGCTTGACATCATGGGAAAATCAAAAGAAATCAGCCATGACCTCAGGAAAAATATTGTAGATCTCCACAAGTCTAGTTCATCCTTGGGAGCAATTTCCAAACTCCTGAAGCTACCACGTTCATCTGTACAAACAATAGTACGCAAGTATAAACACCATGGGACCACGCAGCCGTCATACCGTTCAGGAAGCAGACGTGTTCTGTCTCCTAGAGATGAATGTACTTTGGTGCAAAAAATGCAAATCAATCCCAGAACAACAGCAAAGGACCTTGTGACGATGCTGGAGGAAAAGGGTACAAAAGTATCTATATCCACAGTAAAAGGAGTCCTATATCGACACAGCCTGAAAGGCCGCTCAGCAAGGAAAAAGCCACTGCTCCAAAACTGCCATTTAAAAAAGTCAGACTACGGTTTGCAACTGCACATGGGGACAAAGAGAGTACTTTTTGGAGAAATATCCTCTGGTCTGATGAAACAAAAATAGAACTGTTTGGCCATAATGACCATTGTTATGTTTGGAGGAAAAAGGGGGAGGCTTGCAAGCCGAAGAACACCATCCCAACCGTGAAGCACGGGGGTGACAGCATCATGCTGTGGGGGTGCTTTGCTACAGGAGGGACTGGAGCACTTCACAAAATAGATGGCATCATGAGGTGGAAGATTGAGATTTTGCTTCAATATATCCACAAGACATCAGTCAGGAAGTTAAAGCTTGGTTGCAAATGGGTCTTCCAAATGGACTGTGACCACTAGCATACTGCCAAAGTTGTGGCAAAAAAGTAAAGTCGAGGTATTGGAGTGGCCATCATAAAGCCCTGACCTCAATCCTATAGAACATTTGTGGGCAAAACTGAAAAAGCGTGTGCGAGCAAGGAGGCCTCTGGAGGCCTCTACACCAGCTCTGTCAGATGAAATGGGCCAAAATTTCTTATCACAAAATCACTTATTGTGAGAAGCTTGTGGAAGGCTACCTGAAACGTTTCACCCAAGATAAACAATTTAAAGGCAATGCTACCAAATACTAATTGAGTGTATGTAGACTTCTGACCCACTGGGAATGTGATGAAAGAAATAAAAGCTGAAATAGATCATTCTCTCTACTATTATTCTGACATTTCACATTCTTAAAATAAAGTGGTGATCCTAACTGACCTAATATTTACTAGGATAAAATGTCAGGAATTGTGAAAAACTGAGTTGAAATGTATTTGGCTAAGGTATGTAAACTTCCGACTTCAACCGTACATGCTAAAATACGACACTGCAGTCGTATTGTGCAGAATCACTGATCAACAAATCACCTTTTTAAATCAACTACTCATAATTATTTGTAGATCAGTCAGTTTGCTCATGCTCTCGAACACAAGCAATGTGTTCTCAATAACTTACCCGGTTAAATAAAGACAATGTATATAAATAGGTTTAAGAGCATACTACATCAACCATCTGTTAACAACAGACCCCACGGAACCAAGTCGGCCCATTAAAAATTCTGCCTAAAATATTTTAGAACAGATAAACATTGACAGTTTAAACAGGCCAGATTAGAACACTGAATCTTCAACAGTGAGACATATGGCATGAGATAAAGGGATATTGTGCAGATTTAGCAGCTAGTCCCAAAACAGGACTAAACAAGTATGACGGTTTTAATGGGATAGGGCATTTCCCTTAATGTCCACTAGAGGGCCACAAATACACAATCATGGCTCCTGGCCTCCACTGACAGATGTGATGGGGCATTTTCTCAATTCATCTTTCCTCGATTCCTCGCATCCTCTCGCCTCCTCCAATATGATTGAGAAGAGTAGATGGGATGCGAGGAATAGTAAGACGAACTGAGGTTAAACCATGTTCTCCCCTCTTGGAGGCAGAAGGGGGATCGGGGTCCCTCTTGAAGAACTTAGAAGGTCTCCTCGGAGATGGTCACCAGGGCATGGCCTGGGGACGCCAGGATCCTGGCAATCTGAGGGGGAAGAAGAGCAGATATATTTGATATAATGTTGAGATATGACCTTTGTTGTGTCCTGCAACTCTTCCCCATTTTGATTTAAAATGGGTTTTACAAGAGACAGGGAAAATGGACTACCATTTCAAACTGCGTGGTAAACCTAGTTTTGCTGTGGTCAAAGTGGTGGTTGATGGTTACCTGTGGTCGTTTTGAATGACAGAGTTATGTATTTAGTTTGACCACAACTATGTACACAACTAAGTGGTTTGATTTGTTTTTACCTGTGGTCGTTTGAAGACTTTGGCTGTGTCAGCAGCAATCTTTCCTGCTTTGGTCTTGTCTGACCCCAGCTAGAGAAGCTTGAGGACCGGCTCCTCTCTGCCATACTGCACTGCCACAGTCGAGACCTGGGGGTCAAAGCTCACAGGTTATCAACTACAATCAACATCTAGGACCATCCTATATACTTATCATTGAAGGCCCAGTGCAGTCAAAAAATAGATTTTCTGTTTTATATTGACTTCCACACTGAGGTTGGACTAGTACTGTGAAATTCTGAAAATTATGATAATGTCCTTAGTTTACGAGCTGTTTGAAAAGACCGCCTGAAATTTCAATTTCATTAAAATTATTTAATAGACCAATAGGAAAGAGCGTTCCAAACCTCTCACTGCATTGGACCTGCAGAAATCTAATTAGACACATTTTTAAAATCCCCATAGAAATCTGTCACTTTAAGCTAGAGAGATGTTTTTTCTTGCATTGGATGCGTCTCAATCCACCACCTCCGTCAATGTCGCACTTCCTCATCTTCCTGAAAGGTGACCAACCTAGAGCGGTGATTTGTCAGACCATGAGACATCCTAAAAATGGGTCTTCTCACAAAATCGCCTGAGGCGTCCGAACAGTTTGGCCTACACACTATTATCACACCTCCATGGAAAGATGAGTGTTCTCAGTTTTGATCTATGACCCCTACACGGGTCTTGGGACTCGTCTGAAGTTGGTACAGCTGATCTGCCAACTTCTGCCTGTAGCGTCCGAGCATTTTGGGCCACACACTAATATGACCCCTTTGTGGAAAGATGAGATTCTCACAAACGCGTACATGTTTTGCTCTAGGATGCTCACATGCCTCACAAGACTCATCTGAAGGTCCCACAGTACCAGGTTTAAAAAATGAATGGAAGTACACTATATATACAGAAGTATGTGGACACACTTTCAAATTAGTGGATTCTGCTATTTCAGCCACACACACACCCATTGCTGACAGGTGTATAACATTGAGCACACAGCCATACAATCTCCATAGACAAATATTGGCAGTAGAACAGACTTATTGAAGAGCTCAGCAACACTCACTACCGAGTTCCAAACTGCCTTCTTCACCTGTAGGATCATCTGAGACCAGCCACCCGGATAGCTGATAAAACTGAGAAGTGTTTTTTTTCTTCTTCTCTGTCATAAAGACCTTTTTGTGGGGGAAAACTAATTCTGATTGTCTGGGCCTAGTTCCCCAGTGGGCGGGCGTGGCTCCCAAGTGGGTGGGCCTATGCCCTCACAGCCACACCCATGGCTGCACCCCTGCCCAGTCATGTGAAATTCCTAGATTAGTCCCTAATGAATTGATTTAAATTGACTGATTTCCTTTTTGAACTGTAACTGCATGTTGCGACTTAGACAGGGCTTACACCAGGGTGCCCCAACTGGCGGCCGTCGGGCCGAATTTGGCCCCCCGGGTGGTTTAATTTGCCCCCTCCAGGTTTTCCGAGCAAAAAAATAATAAACAAAAACAAAAAAGACACAAAAGACTGTAAAAACAGCAGGAAATCAGCTCCAAGTGATTTGTTCCCATGTATTCCGATGCATAATGGAGAGACACGTGATCGTGTACAAATGCAAGCCAAGTTCCACCATCCGCTCAAACAAAAAATCGTCCCGCGGTTGAATCCAGTTGTCGATCCCTGGCTTAGACTGCAATGGGTTAATCATCACCATGTCACTACTCATTAATATCAATCAGTCAAAATCAAGGAAAGGAATGTAAAAACATTTGATTGGTGTAAGCATGGGCTGGACAGAGTTTCCACCATATATGTTAAAACAGTATTTTTTTTTTCCAAATCTGTCTCCAAAGGGAAGTAAAAAATTCCACACTTGGGGAGAAAGAAGGGATTATTGGGATGCAGGGAGCGCTGAGCTATGAAACCAAAGAGTTCTCTTATGCAACAGGCATCACGCCAGGTGAGGTGGGCACCATCCTTACTGTGTACCCATTTTCATCCTGGGAGTTGACCTCTGCCCCGTGAGACACCAGCAAGTTGATTACCTGATTGTAGCCATCTCGGGACACCAGCATCAGGGAGGTCATACGAGACCTGGGAATGGGAATAGAATAAAATATAATATATTGTTTACTGTACATTTTTGAGAGAAGCAGACATTTTGTCTTCTCCCAAGCTAAACTTGTCTCCTGCCTATCTGGGTAAGAAATAAGGAGTGGGAGAACTGGTTTTGAACACTTGAAACCACTGGAGGGCAACAGACACCAAGCCCTCAACTTGAGTGACCCAACTACAGCAGGGTTTTACAAACTCACAAACTCACTTACATACTGTAAGGGAGCAATTGTTTTCAAACACACACTGCGGCACATGGCTTTGACAGCTTTAGGGTAACATAAAAACATATGCTACTTACTGTAAGTTACAATAAGTAAAACAACTATTGTAAATTCAGTATTACTTAGTGATTCACCACACTGTTTGGCCCAAACAAGCTATGCTCTAATTCTAGGTTAATGAGACTTGGCACCCAAAACACAATGTTATTGGGCAAGAGTGAGGCGGCCCATGCCACTGATCACCCGTCCCATTGTGCCAAAGTTCAGTATGTTGAGCAACAAACCGGCAAGTGTAAATAACCATTGATAAAAGTCAACTTTATCACCCGTGACTCAGAACAGAGGGTAAGAAACTACATCAATCCAGAGGTGTGGGAACGCCCTATGGTCATTCATCACAATGTGACGTTTCCCAGGGCCAGAGGGGGGGGTGTGTGTGTATTGGTGACATCTAGCCCCAGAGTCAGGGGCGTATTAATCCTCATCCTGACATATTCCAGGTATTCACTTTTTACTTCCTCTTTGACCACATGAGACATGACAGGCTCCCGAGGGTCACTGACGGTTTTAGTTTCCTGAGAACCTGTTTTCCCAAGATGTTGGTCTCAGTGGCAAACAGGTGACAAGGTTGTTCGCTCGCCGCGGGGGTGCAGCCAAAGAGTGAAGGGGTGGTGTGTGTGTGTGTGTGTGTGTTTGTACTTTAAGTGTTTTTGATCACCAGTTCCCACACAAGAGCAGAGAATCGATACAAAGACGTTTTTTTTGTTGTTGCAAAAAACTCAAAGGTTTCAGCTGAAACTGATTTCCAACTCTTATCCAGCTGACTGGTCATTAGGCGACAGGAAAAAGCTTGACATTCAGCTGGTATCCAAAAGTGTTTACTGTACCTGTCCTCTGGCTTGTAGAGGTTGCAGAGGACAAACTAGAGATGCGATCATATAGCCTATTGTCTATGCAAAAAAAAAAAAACATCTTGCTCCTGAACAATCACAGCATCTTTAGGGGTTCATTTGTTTGAGACTGAGGGAAGGAAATGCAGCTGGTATGAATTGCTGGTCAAAAACTCAGAATGTAAAAGCCAATTGGGTGGCGGGGAATATTTCTCTGCCCACAAGAACCCCTGGTCTTCTTTCTTCTCCTCCCTTTGCTGAAACTTTTTTTCCCCCCTTTCCACTTGTCCGCATCCTCTCTGTCTTTTGTTACCGTTCTTCAAATATTTTGGCTGGAGAGGAAACAATCAATTTCCTACCCTGCCTGCTCTTGTTCACTTTCTGGCTGGTGTGTGTTGGAGGGCTCTGGGCGGTGTGTGGCTCAGGCGGTGGGCATGAGACAAGGGTGGTGGAGAGTTTGTGAGGGCGATGGAGGTGAAAGGGAGAGGGCGAAGTTCAGGGCTTCACCCTTCGCTTGCCATGAGAAATGTCCACAGATGATGACAACGGGTAAGTGGTTCCAGAATCCCCCTCCCTCCTCTCTCTCCCTCACTCCCTCACTTTCCATCCCTCCCTCACTCGTTGTGTCTGGGCATCATCAGGCAGTGTACAGTACAGTGAGTTTAGGTGGTGAGGGGGGGGGGGCTCTTTCCCCCCGCTCCATGAATGTTTGTTTTTTGTCTGTCTGAAGAAGGCCTGGGTACATGTGCATGCAGATGCCATAACAGGACATTCCACACAGAAGACCAATGTAGACACACCAACCAACACGGGGACACACACACACCGTACTCCATGTGTTGCAGTGGTGTACGGGGCCAGTGTTGACAGCAAAGGAAGAAGTCTTAAGGTAGTCAAGGCCAGGATCAAACCCAGACATGGTTGCGAGGCAATGGGAAACACTGCCTCTATCATAGTACATTCCATCACATTAAACAATATATAGAAGAGCTTTCAGAATATAAAGTGTAATCAGAACATAGTATTAAAGAATTAGCATGACATATTCTGTAATCTATTGTATATTATCTTCACCCATACAACGTATATGAACAGGAACTTCAAACTGTACTGCATGTGACCTTTTATAATCTGCACTTCAAAAATGACAGTGTGGTCCTTTTTATTTCTAGTGAACTGAAATGAAATTAGTGTTTCACATTCATAGTCACCCAGGGATAGGAGGCTTGCATGTTCACATATCATTCCCTGTGCTGCGGAGTCTAAAATGTACTGTGTGTATCTTGTGATGATATTGAATGTAATTTCACTCTATAAAATGCACAGACACACTCATTCTCATGCGCACACAGACACAGTCCCTCACTTGTTGAATGTGTTGGTCAGCGCTTCTGGACAAGAGCAGCTCCACACACTTGACCATCTTGTCCTCTCTGGCAGAAGCCATGCATGCAGCCATCAGTACCGTGTACTGGTCTATGCTTGTGTGAGGACACAGACACACACACAGAATATTCAGTAACCAATTATCACCATTTTGCATACTCTTATTTAAATATTGCCGGTGATTCCATTCAATGATGACAACTAAACAACAGAGTCAGAGTCATGACAATAATAAAGAGCCAGGCATCACAGCAAACAGAGCAGGATGAGACAGGATGTTAGAATTGTGAAGTTGGTAACATTCACATTGATGTGGTCAATATTCTTTTATCTTAATCTGGGAACTGTGGTGTTCTCTATGGGGTTGACTTCAGTGGAATTGTCTTATCTCTGACTCGGAACACGATAAGGACTCAGTGATTTATTCTTGGTATGAAACATTTGTAAAATACAGGGAATATAAAATATGCTTTCTACTTTGGCACTGACTGACTGACTGTGTGTTAGGGTTTAAAATGTTCCAGGTATTTTACAAATGTTCCATCCCGAGATTAAATCCCTTTTCTCCCGGGTAACCCAGTATTTCCCGCCAAAAGTGTAATTCTGAAACATATACTGTAAGTATGTCTGGATTTGATTAGAGCGTTGATCGGGATGAAAATTCAAGCCAGATGCTACCTGAGCCCTACATTAAATACATTGTATAAGCCCTACATTAAATAGATTGTATGAGCCCAGGCCCAAAAAACCTAAATGATTATCCAATACATATGACATATGACAGGCTACTTACTGCACATTGCGCATGACAGAAAAGTCCATAGATGTATGTTCTCTTGGGTAAATAAATGAAACCAGCTCCAGTAATCTTTTTGAGTGTGGACTGTATTCCTGTATTATATTATTATATGAACCAAAATTACTCACCTCTTTTAAATTATGAAGCTGGGAGAGAACAAGAGATGCTGGTGCAGGACATGCGGCCTACAAAGTTACAATTATAGGATCCCGAATTTGATCTTCATTTTGAAATATAATAGAGCCTACTTGACATGCGTATTACCTCCTCTTGCTTGCTCTATTGTTGCTTCATTCCTTTCTTACTCAACAGTTAAGTGAACTACGTTTCACTGGCCTTATCTTCATCATTGTAATGACGTGGTTGAATAATATAAGACTAAGACGCGGATGGCTTTCACTTCTCTTCACAAAGGTTGAATTTGTATTTATTAAGGATCCCCATTCCTGGGGTCCAGCAACATTAAGGCAGTTATATATCATTTAAAATATAACATGACATTACATTTCGGGAACACTTTACCCAATACATTTAGTGTGTTGCCACTACTCCACTATCACATTTTACAACACAACATCCATGTGTACATGTGTCTTATCGTGTGTGTGTCTTCACAGTCCCCGCTGTTCCATAATGTGTATTTGTATCTGTTTTTTAAATCTGATTCTACTGCTTGCATCAGTTACCTGATGTGGAATAGAGTTCCGTGTAGTACTGTGTGCCTCCCATAGTCTGTTCTCGACTTGGGGATTGTGAAGAGACCTCTGGTGGCATGTCTTGTGGGGTATGCATGGGTGTCCGAGCTGTGTGCTTAGTAGTTTCAACAGACACCTCGGTGCATTCAGCTAGCCAATAATTCTTACAAGAACTAGTAGTGGTGAAGTCAATCTCTCCTCCACTTTGAGCCATGAGTGATTTACTTGCATAACGTTGTCAGCGGTCTGTGTACTTTTAAGGGCCAGTCGTGCTGCCCTGTTCTGAGCCAAAATGTCATATTCCGAGGTCCTTCTTTGTGGCACCTGACCACACAACTGAATAGTAGTCCAAGTGTGACGAAATTAGAGCCGGTAGGACCTGCCTTGTTGATGGTGTTTATTATGGACATACTTCTCCCCATCTTAACTACTGTTGTATCAATATGTTTTGACCATGACAGTTCTACAATCCAGGGTTACTCCAAGCAGTTCAGTCACCTCAATTTGCTCAATTTCCACATTACTCATTACACAATTCAGTTGAGGTTTAGGGTTTAGTGAATGATTTGTGCCGAATACAATGTTTTTAGTTTTTGAAATATTTAGGACTAACTTATTCCTTGCCACCCATTCTGAAACTAACTGCAGCTCTTTGTTAAGTGTTGCAGTAATTTCAGCCGCTGTAGTAGCTGATGTGTATAGTGTCATCTGCGTACATAGACAAACTGGCTTTACTCAAAGCCAGTGGCATGTTAGTAAAGATTGAAAAAAGTAAGGGGCCTAGACAGCTGCGCTGGGGAATGGTGGAGCTGAGTTTGCCTTTTTGCCCAAAATTGAATTTTAGGTGCTCCAAAGCTTTTTACTATCATTCTTTGTCATGTATCTTTGTTTCATACTGTAGTATAGTTTATTCTTTATTCTCATGATTTCTCAATTTGGAATATGTTTGTGAATCGATTGTGCAGCCAGACTTATTTGCCATTCCTTTTGCCTCGTCTCTCTCCGCCATTACATTTTTAAATTCCTCATCAATCCGCAGGGATTTAGCCGTTTTTACAGTCCTTTTCGTAATGGGTCCATGCTTATTAGTAACTGGAATAAGTCATTTAAAAAAATGTATGAAGTGCAGCGTCTGGTTGCTCCTCATTACACACCACAGAACAACAAATATCTTAATGGTAATGGGTCTGAATAAATAACTGCTGTAGCCTATCGCCATCACACGTTCTCTCTTCTTTCCCCTATGAGTTATTTTGGCCGCTGTATTTAACATTCAGCAAACGAGAGCAAGCTTTCATCCCTCTTCAAATAGTCTATTAGTATAAGATTTTTTTTATTTTTTTTTATCCACAAGCTATTCTAGTCTAGCTTTTCCTGGGACTCCACAAGAGCTAAGGAGAGAGGCCAGAGGAGATCAGGTGCTTACTGCACAAGAGTGGAGACAGAGGTTACAAGTTAGAAGCATATGCAGATTAACCCAGTATTCATAAGCTAAATAAGGTTAATATTGCATTGAGGTTATTACATGAAAGAGGTAGGCTAGGACATCTATATACTATTCCTTCAGAAAGCATTTCCACCCCTTGATATATTCCACATTTTGTGTTCCATCCTGAATTCAATAATTTAAAAAAAATCACACCCATTTACACACAATACCTCATAATGACAAAGTGAAAACATGTTTTTAGACATTTTAACAAATGTATTGAAAATGAAATACAAAAATATCTCATTTACATAAGTATTCACACATCTGAATTAATCATTTGTAGAAGCACCTTTGCCGGCGATTACAGCTTTGAGTCGTCTTGGTTATACAGTGCCTTGCAAAGGTATTCATCCCCCTTGGCGTTTTTCCTATTTTGTCGCATTTCAACCTGTAATTTAAATTGATTTTTATTTGGATTTCATGTAAATGGACATACACAAAATAGTCCAAATTGTTGAAGTGAAATGAAAAAAATGACTTGTTTTAAAAAATAAAATACAAATTAAAAAGTGGAGCGTACTCACCCCCTTTGCTATGAAGCCCCTAAATAATATCTGGTGCAACCAATTGCCTTCAGAAGTACCATAATTAGGTTGCACACAGGTGGACTTTATTTAACTAAGTGTCACATGATCTGTCACATGATCTCAGTATATATACACACCTGTTCTGAAAGGCCCATGAGTCTGCAACACCACTAAGCAAGGGGCACCACCAAGCTAGCGGCACAATGAACACCAAGGAGCTCTCCAAACAGGTCAGGGACAAAGTTGTGGAGAAGTACAGATCAGGGTTGGGTTACAAAAAAATATCCATTAAATCCACCATTAAATCCATTATTAAAAAATGGAAAGAATATGGCACCACAACAAACCTGCCAAGAGAGAGCTGCCCACCAAAACTCATGGACCAGGCAAGGAGGGCATTAACCAGAGAGAGACCAAAGATGACCCTGAAGGAGCTGCAAAGCTCCACAGCGGAGATTAGAGTATCTGTCCATAAGACCACTTTAAGCCATACACTCCGCAGAGCTGGGCTTTATGGAAGAGTGGCCAGAAAAAAAGACATTGCTTAAAGAAAAAAATAAGCAAACACGTTTGGTGTTCACCAAAAGGCATGTGAGAGACTCCCCAAACATATGGAAGAAGGTACTCTGGTCAGATGGCCAAAAATATCAATTTTATTCTCATCAAGGCAAACGCAATGTCTGGCGCAAACCCAACTACTCTCATCATCCCGAGAACACCATCCATTCTGACCAGTTTCCCAGTCCCTGCCGATGAAAAACATCCCTACAGCATGATGCTGCCACCACCATGCTTCACTGTGGGGATGTTTTTCATCGGCAGGGACTGGGAAACTGGTCAGAATTGAAGGAATGATGGATGGCGATAAATACAGGGAAATTCTTGAGTGAAACCTGTTTCAGTCTTCCAGACATTTGAGACTGGGACGGAGGTTCACCTTCCAGCAGGACAATGACCCTAAGGATACTGCTAAAGCAATACTCGAGTGGTTTAAGGACAACCATATCTGCAGCACTCCACCAATTTAGCTCTTTGTGGTAAAGTGGCCAGACGGAAGCCCCTCCTCAGTAGAAGGTACATGTCTTATTGTCTTACATTTTTTATACATTTGTAAACATTTCTAACAACCTGTTTTTAACTTTGTCATTAAGGGGAAAAAACGATTACATCCATTTTAGAATAAGGCTAACACAAAATGTGGAAAAAGTCAATACTTTCCGAATGCACTGTATCAATCTGGAAAAGGATTATCTATTTTAGATGCAATTTGAATGCAATTGATGGAGAGAAAAAAAGTGTCGTGTGCACAATGATGTAAAGCAACAATATTCAAGTGATAGTCTATTAAAACCTTGCAGCTGCAATTAAAATAAAAATAATCATTACTATTAAAAAAATAAGGCGAAAGCAAGAAGGAAATGTGTAAATTACAAGTGCATTCAGAAATATTAGTCCTAATATTAATGTTTGCTATGCTGCAGCAAATGTACCTGACAATAAAAAAAACTAACTGATGAGACAATACATGCACTGTGAACTGTGCTCCATATGAGATACAGTGGGGCAAAAAAGTATTTAGTCAGCCACCAATTGTGCAATTTCTCCCACTTAAAAAGATGAGAGGCCTGTAATTTTCATCATAGGTACACTTCAACTATGACAGACAAAATGAGAAAAAAAATCCAGAAAATCACATTGTAGGATTTTTGATGAATTTATTTGCAAATTATGGTGGAAAATAAGTATTTGGTCACCTACAAACAAGCAAGATTTCTGGCTCTCACAGACCTGTAACTTCTTCTTTAAGAGCCTCCACTCGTTACCTGTATTAATGGCACCTGTTTGAACTTGTTATCAGTATAAAAGACACCTGTCCACAACCTCAAACAGTCACACTCCAAACTCCACTATGGCCAAGACCAAAGAGCTGTCAAAGGACACCAGAAACACAATGTTAGACCTGCACCAGGCTGGGAAGACTGAATCTGCAATAGGTAAGCAGCTTGGTTTGAAGAAATCAACTGTGGGAGCAATTATTAGGAAATGGAAGACATACAAGACCACTGATAATCTCCCTCGATCTGGGGCTCCACGCAAGATCTCACCCCGTGGGGTCAAAATGATCACAAGAACGGTGAGCAAAAATCCCAGAACCACACGGGGGGACCTAGTGAATGACCTGCAGAGAGCTGGGACCAAAGTAACAAAGCCAATACAATACAAAATGTTTAATACCACCATACAACAATATTACAATGTATGCGTATGCATGTGTCTGTACATATTTTAAACAGACAGCTCGGTGCATTCAGCATGTCAAAACCTCAAAACCTACAAAAACAAGTAGTAATAAAGTCAATCTCTCTTGCACTTTGAGCCATGAGAGATTGACATGCATGTCATTAATGTTAGCTTGCCGTGTACTTTTAAGCGCCAGCCGTGCTGTTCTGTTCGGATCCGACTGCAATTTTCCTAAGTCCCTCTTTGTGGCACCTGACCCCACAACTGAACAGTAGTCTAGGTGTGACAAAACTAGGGCCTGTAGGACTTGCCTTGTTGATAATGTTGTTAAGAAGGCAGAGCAGTGCTTTATTATGGACAGACTTCACGTCATCTTACCTACTGTTGTATCAATATGTTTTGACCATGACAGTTTACAATCCTGGGTTACCCCAAGCAATTTAGTCACCTCAACTTATTCAATTTCCACATTATTCATTATGACATGTAGTTGAGTTGAGAGATTAGTGAATAATTTGACCCAAACTTCTTTCTTGCTACCCATTCCGAAACTAACTGCAGCTCTTCGTTAAGTGTTGCAGTCATTTCAGTTGCTGTAGTAACTGATGTTTATAGTGTTGAGTCTTCCGCATACATAGACACACTGGCTTTACTCAAAGCCAGTGAGTGGTATGTCGTTAGTAAAGATTGAAAAAAGTAAAGGGCCTAAACAGCTACCCTGGGGAATTCCTGATTCTACCTGGATTATGTTTGAGAAGCTTCCATTAAAGAACACCTGTGTTCTGTTAGACAAGTAACTCTTTATCCACATTATAGCAGGGAGTGTAAAGCCATAACACCTACTGTATCTTTTTCCAGCAGCAGACTATGATCAATAATGTCAAAAGCTGCACTGGAGTCTAACAAGACAGCCTCCACAATCATTATATCATCAATTTCTCTCAGCTAATAATCAGTCATTTGTGTGTTGTGCTTGTTGAGTGTCCTTCCCTACAAGCGTGCTGAAAGTCTGTTGTCAATTTGTTTACTGTGAAATAGCATTGTATCTGGTCAATCACAATTTTTTTCCAGAAGTTTATTAAGGGTTGGTAACAGGCTGATTGGTCAGCTATTTGAGCCAGTAAAGGGTGCTTTACTATTCTTGGGTAGAGGAATGACTTTAGCTTCCCTCCAAGCCTGAGGGCACACATTTTCTAGTAGGCTTAAATTGAAGATGTGGCAAATATGAGTGGCTTTATCCTCCGCTATTATCCTCAGTAATCTTTTCACACCTGCGGCCCAAAGAAGGTACTGGACCTGAAATGACTGCCCCTTTTTTGGGGTCTTTTAATGCTAAAATCAGTTCTTTTAAAATCAATTTTCAGATGTTCAGAGCTAGCCCTCTTAATGTTGTTTGACCCCACATGGACTACGACAGCGTCAGCTCCCGGCATCTGCAGTAGAACAATCGTAAGCAGCCTTGTGATGTCCTGTACTTTTGCTCCTGGGTAGCACCGGGTTTTTGCATTGGTGACCGAGATGATTCTCACCATAAAGCTGCCGATGATGACAGCTGGTGATGTTGAATGGGCAGGTTTCTCAGGCAGCCTTACGTTCTGATGAGGGTGGGAGCACTGAAGATCTGAACCCGAGGTAGAAGCCACCGGAGAGCGAGACAGAATAGAGGATGAAGACGCAGGTACCTCTGGATCCGATCTCAAATGGGAAGCCCCTAAGGAAGAAGGCGCCAGAACCTCTGGATCCAGGGCGGCAAAGTCGTCGCCAGAGGATGCTTTCTTCAACTTCCACGTTGACTGACGTATCTCTATGGCTGGTTGGTTGGGTCAAGAACAGCTCCGTTCTCCAGGAAAGGGGGTGACGCCTTCGGGGATGGATCCCTTCTGAGCACCAACCAGTTGGCTGTGGAAAGCCGACACGGCGGCGACACTTCCACCAGACCAAAGTGGCGTGCTGCTACTGGGGTGGAAGACAAATTAAAAGTAGGCGGGCATGGATTCCCCAGTAGCTTTTGTAGGTTTACTACCTGCTTGCTAAGAATAGCCACTTGGCCCCATTGTCCTCCGCAAGCAAGCAGTTGCTTCATTGAAAGTCAGCACGTTCCACATTGTCCCGGAACAAAGCAAAGTAAACACCGCTCCTGCAGTGCTGGAAACTTTCAATATCGATCTCCATTTGAGAGCCGAGCCAGCTCGGCTAGCTGGGCGTCCGTGTCTCTCCCCCTATGCGGAATCTGGCAGCATCCCGGGACAGACAGCAGCGCTCACAGCAACTATGCCCAACAGAACGCAAAATAATATAAAAACAAAATGTCCAAAGAAACACTGTCAACTTGACAAAAACAATTAACCTTTATTCAGCTTTCAACAACAAACGTTGTGCTCAGATGACGAGTGTATTTTAGTCAGACCAGCCTGACTAAAACACATGACTATTGCATCATAGACAAGCATGTATTGTTGTGTTTTGTTAGATATTACTGCACTATTGGAGCTAAGAACACAAGCATTTCACTACATGCGCAATAACATCTGCTAAATATGTGTAAGCGACAAATCAAACTAGATTTTTTTACTTTTGGGTTTGGGCAGTAAATCTTGGTATCATGGTTCCTGCATTAAAACCTACTGTGTGTGTACGTGTCTGTATGGGAAGTGTATGTTTGTGTG
This sequence comes from Oncorhynchus mykiss, assembly GCF_057628025.1. Classification (NCBI taxonomy): domain Eukaryota; kingdom Metazoa; phylum Chordata; class Actinopteri; order Salmoniformes; family Salmonidae; genus Oncorhynchus; species Oncorhynchus mykiss. The sequence goes on along the minus strand of NC_143022.1, from coordinate 50,690,710 downwards.
TTAGAGGGGAAAAGCAAAAAAGGGCAGCTGCTGGTCTGTTCAGGTGTAGAAAGCAACCAGACTACCGGTTTGTGTCTGCGGTTGCCAGGGGGAAATAAATAAAAGTCTGGGGTTGGCCCGGTGCTATGACGACAGCGCCACACTCTGTGTACCAGCTTTATCAATCATTCCTGCATTCCTTACCCTATTTTTTTCTCTCTTAGCGGAACACAAATTAGGAAGTGACCACCACTCTCCCATTTAATTGTTTCCTTTCAAAGCCTCCAGCACCAGTCGCCGCCGCAGTGTGTACACACACACAGACATAGAAACACACACCAACACTAGTGATGCACGGGTTGACTCATAACCCTTGGTTATAGTGCATTCGGAAAGTATTCAGACCCCTTCACCTTTTCCAAATGTTGTTACATAACAGCCATATTCTAAAATATATATATTTTTAAATGTCCCTAATCAATCTACACGCAATACCCCATAATAAAAAATAAAAAAACATGTTTCCAGAAAATGTTACTAATTTATATATTTTTTTTAACAGATATCTTATTTACGTAAGTATTCAGATCCTTTGCTATGAGACTAGAAATTGAGCTCAGGTGCATCCTGTTTCCATTGATCATCCTTGACATGTTTCTACAACTTCAAAAAACCAAGCCATGAGGTCGAAGGAACTGTTCGTAGAGCTCAGAGACAGGATTGTGTTGAGGCACAGATCTGGGGAAGGGTACCAAAAAACGTCTGCAGCATTGAAGGTCTCCAAGAACACAGTGGCCTCCATCATTCTTAAATGGAAGAAGTTTGGAACCACTAAGACTCTTTCTGGGGACAAGGGCCTTAATTAGGGAGAGAGCTCCAGAGTTCCTCTGTGGCGATGGGAGAACCTTCCAGAAGGACAACCATCTCTGCAGCACTCCACCAATCAGGTCTTTATGGTAGAGTGGCCAGGCACATAAATGCACATAAATGACTCGCAGACCATTAGAAACGAGATTCTCTGTTCTGATAAAACCAAGATTGAACTCTTTGGCCTAAATGCCAAATGTCACGTCTGGAGGAAACCAGGCACCGCTCAGCACCTGGCCAATACCATCCGTACAATGAAGACTGGTGGTCGCAGCATCGTGCTGTGGGGATGTTTTTCAGTGGCAGGGACTGGGAGACTAGTCAGGATTGGGGGAAAGATTAAAAGAGCAAAGTACAGAGAGATCCTTGATTAAAACCTGCTCAAGAGCACTCGGGACCTCAGACTGGGGCGAAGGTTCACCTTCCAACAGGACAACAACCCTAAGCATACAGCCAAGACAACATAGGAGTGGCTTCGGGACAAGTCTCTGAATGTTCTTGAGTGACCCAGCCACATCCCGGACTTGAACCCGATTGAACATCTCTGGAGAGACCTGAAAATAGCTGTGCAGCCACACCCCTCATCCAACCTGACAGAACTTGACAGGATCTGCAGAGAAGAATGCGAGAAACTCCCCAAATACAGGTATGTCAAGCTTGTAGCATCATACCCACGAAGACTTGAGGCTGTAATCGCTGCTAAATGTGTTTCAACAAAGTACTGAGTAAAGAGTCTGAATACTAATGTCATTTGATATTTCAGTTTTGTATTTTTAATTCATTTGCAAATGTTTATAAAAACCTGTTTTTGCTTTGTCATTATGGGTTAGTGTGTGTGTGTGTGTGTGTGTGTGTTGATGAGGAAAAAACAATTTAATACGTTTTAGAGTAAGGCTGTAATCTAACAATGTGGAAAAGGTGAAGGGGTCTGAAGACTTTCTGAATGCACCGTATATCCGACGGGCGGGTTTAAGGTAATTCAATATTGTCTGGAAAGAGAAAACGATGCATTAAAAATAAATGTGTGTGTAATTCATATCTATAGGCTACGTTGATTTTTGTTCGATCCACTGAGGCAAAAAGCACAATGTCGTGAAGAGAAAAGCTTCGAAATGGAGAGTTGCAAATAAGTAGAAGGGAGGGCCAGAACAGTAGTCTAATGTTTGGGAAATGTTTGGTGAAGTGATAAATGAGGATCATAGCATTGCTGGATATGTTACAGTGCCTTGCAAAAGTATTCACCCCCCCCTTGGAGTTTTTCCTATTTTGTTGCATTACAGCCTGTAATTTAAATTGATTTCATGTAAATGGACATACACAAAATAGTCAAAAGTTTCAAAAAAAAAAGTATAATTAAAAATGAAAAAGTGGTGCGTGCATATGTATTTTCACCCCCTTTGCTATGAAGCCCCTAAATAATATCTGGTGCAACCAATTACCTTCAGAAGTACCATAATTAGTTAAATAAAGTCCACCTGTGTGCAATCTAGGTGCCACATGATCTGTCACATGATCTCAGTATTTAAACACCTGTTCTGATAGTGGTGTTGCAGACTCATCTGCCTAAGCAAGGGGCACCACCAAGCAAGCGGCACAATGAACACCAACGAGCTCTCCAAACAGGTCAGGGACAAAGTTGTGGAGAAGTACAGATCAGGGTTGGGTTACAAAAAAATATCCATTAAATCCATTATTAAAAAATGGAAAGAATATGGCACCACAACAAACCTGCCAAGAGAGAGCTGCCCACCAAAACTCATGGACCAGGCAAGGAGGGCATTAACCAGAGAGGCAACAAAAATACCAAAGATAACCCTGAAGGAGCTGCAAAGCTCCACAACGGATATTGGAGAATCTGTCCATATGACCACTTTAAGCCGTACACTCCACAGAGCTGGGCTTTACGGAGAGTGGCCAGAAAAAAAGCCATTGCTTCAAGAAAGAAATAAGCAAACACATTTGGTGTTCGCCAAAAGGCATGTGGGAGACTCCCGAAACATATGGAAGAAGGTACTCTGGTCAGATGAGACAAAACATTGAGCTTGTTGGCAATCAAGGAAAACGCCATCTCTGGCACAAACCCAACACCTCTCATCACCCTGAGAACACCATCCCCACAGTGAAGCATGGTGGCGGCAGCATCATGCTGTGGGGATGTTTTTCCATCGGCAGGGACAGGGAAACTGGTCAGAATTGAAGGAATGATGGATGGCGATAAATACAGGGAAATTCTTGAGGGAAACCTGTTTCAGTCTTCCAGAGATTTGAGACTGGGACGGAGGTTCACCTTCTAGCAGGACAATGACCCGAAGCATACTGCTAAAGCAACGCTTGAATGGTTTAGGGGGAAACATTTAAATGGTTTGGAATGGTCTAGTCAAAGCCCAGACCTCAATCCAATTGAGAATCTGTGGTATGACTTAAAGATTGCTGTACACCAGCGGAACCTATCCAAATTGAATGAGCTGGAGCAGTTTTGCCTTCAAGAATGGGCAAAAATCCCAGTGGCGAGATGTGCCAAGCTTATAGAGACATACCCCAAGAGACTTGCAGCTGTAATTGCTGCAAAAGGTGGTTCTACAAAGTATTGACTTGGGGGGGGGGTGAATAATTATGCATGCTCAAGTTCTGTTTTTTTGTCTTATTTCTTGTGTGCTTCACACACAAAAAAAAATATCTTCAAAGTGGTACACATGTTGTGTAAATCAAATTATAGAAACCCCAAAATATATTTTAATTCCAGGTTATAAGGCAACAAAATAGGAAAAATGCCAAGGGTGGTGAATATTTTCGCAAGCCACTGTATGTGTGATGATTGTGAGGTGCTATACAAATTCGACAGTCACGAGAAGGGGAATTCAAAATGCCACCTCAAGGGAACTGTAGTGTTCAGTTGGGTAAATGGAATCGTAGCCTAACTGAAATCTGGACACTGACTGTAGGTCTAAAACCTCAGACATAGCTTAATATAATATTAACTCCTATAGAATTAAGTATTACTTGCAGTAAAATTATACACCAAATGTACATTTGGATTCAGGAACACGAGTGGATAAATATTTCTTTCTTTGAGCATCTTGAGAGAGTGAATGAGTGGTTAGGGAATGTCTGTAAATGTGCTGTCTTTAACAGCATCATGAAAGCTGATTAGTATTTCAACCACATAAAATAGACATCCAAGCCAAACTGAAATCTTATTAGAAACATGTTGGGTTGTTTTACCAGCTTTAAATTTCCTTAAAACTGCTGAAACTCATTTGGAAATGTTGCATGGAATATTTTTAAATTGCATTTTCTCCCCGGTCCTGAAACATCCACTGTGCTGAGAGAAGCAGAGAAGAAAGAGAAAACAAACATTACTGATGTCAATCAGATTCAAGCAATTATTCTATTGATTTATGGCATTATTCTGGTGAGCAAGGGTTTATTTAGTATTTTAGGGCAACAATTAGGCTAATGACAGAAGATAAGCTGCATGTATCTAATTATAGACAAGTTGACTAACAGACTACCAAAATGTTGGAAATAATAAGCGGAAACAGGCCAATCTAAAAAGGACTGTCAAAAAATGATTCCGTCATCTCTGACTGTAGGCCTAAAGCGCATTTTCAATATATGCGGATTAGGGTTGGGTGCGGGCCTCAGATTTTTAGTTTATCACATATTGTCGGGCGGTTGCGGATCGGTAGTAGGGGTGTAACGGTACATTTATCTGGTTTGGCTGCAATAGCCAAATCCACATTTGAAGGGGTGTTCCCATACGTTCATATATATACAGTACCTGTCAAAAGTTTGGACACCTACTCATTCAAGGGTTTTTCTTTATTTTTTTACTATTTTCTACATTGTATAATAATAGTGAAGACATCAAAACTATAAAATAACACATGGAATCATGTAGTAACCAAAACATTGTTAACCAAATCAAAATACATTTTATATTTGAGATTATAAAAAGTAGCCAACATTTGCCTTGATGACAGCTTTGCACTCTCTTGGCATTCTCTCAACTAGCTTCACGAGGTAGTCAACTGGAATGCATTTCAATTAACAGATGTGTCTTAAATTAATCTGTGGAATTTATTTCCTTCTTAATGCGTTTGAGCCAATCAGTTGTGTTGTGACAAGGTAGGGGTGGCATACAGAAGATAGACTTGGTGTTTTACCAAATAGGGCTATCTTATGGCAAGAACAGCGCTAATAAGCAAAGAGAAATGACAGTCCATCATTACTTTAAGACATGAAGGTCAGTCAACCTGGAAAATTTCAAGAACTTTGAAAGTTTCTTCAAGTGCAGTCACAAGAACCATCAAGCGCTATGATGAAACTGGCTCTCATGAGGATCGCCACAGGAAAGGAAGACCCAGAGTTTCCTCTGCTGCAGAGGATAAGTTAATTACAGTTACCAGGCTCAGAAATTGCTGCCCAAATAAATGCTTCACATAGTTCAATTAACAGACACATCTCAACATCAACTGTTCAGAGGAGACTGCGTGAATCAGGCCTTCATGGTCGAATTGCTGCAAAGAAACTACTACTAAAGGACACCAATAATAAGAAGAGACTTGCTTGGGCCACGAAACACGAGCAATGGACATTAGACCGGTGGAATCTGTCATTTGGTCTGATGAGTCCAAATTTGAGATTATTGGTTCCAACCGCCATAACGTTGTGAGACGCAATGTAGGTGAACGGATGATCTCCGCATGTGTGGTTCCCACCGTGAAGCATGGAGGAGGAGGTGGGATGGTGTGGGGGTGCTTTGGTGGTGACACTGTCAGTGATTTATTTAGAATTCAAGGCACACTTAACCAGCATGGCTACCACAGCATTCTGCAGCATTACACCATTCCATCTGGTGGGACTATAATTTGTTTTTCAACAGGACAATGACTTAACACATCTCCAAGCTCTGTAAGGACTATTTGACCAAGAAGGAGAGTGATGGAGTGCTGTATCAGATGACCTGGCCTCCACAATCACCCGACTCAACCCAATTGAGATGGTTTGGGATGAGTTGGACCGCAGAGTGAAGGAAAAGCAGCCAACAACAAGCTCAGCATGTGGGAAGTCCTTCAAGACTGTTGGAAAAGCATTCCAGGTGACTGCCAAGAGTGTGCAAAGCTGTCATCAAGGCAAACTTTGAAAAATCTAAAATATATTTTGATTTGTTTAACACAATTTTGGTTACTACATGATTCCATATATGTTATTTCATAGTTTTGATGTCTTCCCTATTATTCTGCAATGTAGAAAATAGTAAAAATAAAGAAAAACCTTTCAATGAGTAGGTGTGTCCAATCTTTTGACTGGTACTGTATGGTTGTACATTTACCATTAATTTATAATCTACAATCTTTGTTTGATTATGGTCTTTTCTGTTAATGCATTCAATATATTATTATTATTATTATTATTATTCTATTATTTTACTGTTCTCATTGTCGGAGTGGACACGTTGTTTGCAGAGTGAACAACCTATGCCTGTGAGAAACAGGTTTTGCTTTATTTCCTTCCATTTACGAGTTTAGTCAATTTAGTAAGTGTCTTTTGTTTGGAGTGCTCCTGTCAATGTTGAGCAAGGACAAGCATCTGATTATGCATAGAAGTAGGCCTATAGGCTACCTGGCCTGCGTACAAATGTAGGCATATAAATGTGCCCATTTGGGGATTTGATAGTATTTCTGATTGGCTTAAAACACCACCACTCATGAGCTGTGGAGCTTCTCGAAGTAATGTTTTCTTAAATCTCAGACAGCAAGCAAACAAAGTCTGTTTTTGCATCCATTGAGAATGACAATAGTTAATTAAATCTTTCCAGCTCTCTCCCTTTCTATAAATATAATGCTCTGATCCAGTGGAAACGTCATAAAATAGGCCTATCCGATTACCTTTTATCTCTTGCTCAAATAGCCTACAGCTGTGTTTGTCCCGATCTCACTGACATTGGCAACTCTGAGGGCCCAGAATATTTTATACAATGGCCAGACCCAAGTTGATTGTTGATACAATGTTTCAAGTTCGTTGTGTCTTTCTCGTTTGTATCATTTTAATTTAGATTTGGATAGAATTTTGATTAACCACATGACACTGATTTTGAGATACAAGGATGTTATTATAAATTGAAATGAAACTGTGCATATGAAAACCATAACTGGCACGCGGATGGGTGGAAATGGTAAGATAAATTGGCATTCCACATGAGAAAGGTTGCCGCGTCCTCGTGGAGCCTGTTACAGGCAACTTCATGGGAGTAATGGCAAAATCAGCAAAAGCCAGCCAGAATGAGAGGAGGATGGTCCGGTCAGGTTAAGGTTTTTTCTTCCTGTTATCTTGATCTCGGGCTCCCTCTTGAGTAATCTGTGTCTTTATTTAATCAAACCGTTTGCTTGAAGCATCAGACAAGCTCAATACATATAGTTGATTTTTATTAAAACACATAGGGTGTGTCTACAGTGGGGAGAACAAGTATTTGATACACTGCCGATTTTGCAGGTTTTCCTATTTACAAAGCATGTAGAGGTCTGTAATTTTGATCATAGGTACACTTCAACTGTGAGAGACAGAATCTACAACAAAAATCCAGAAAATCACATTGTATGATTTTTAAGTAATTAATTAGCATTTTATTGCATGACATAAGTATTTGATCACCTACCAACCAGTAAGAATTCCGGCTCTCACAAACCTGTTAGTTTTTCTTTAAGAATCCCTCCTGTTCTCCACTCATTACCTGTATTAGCTGCACCTGTTTGAACTCGTTACCTGTATAAAAAAAAAAGCCCTTAGATGTTTTGGTACACCCACTGGAGAGCTCTTCTATGTCTACAGCCATTCAGCATCATTCACACCCTCTTAAGCCTTAGCCCCACACATCTCTGTAAGGATTCACATGAGGCCATGTGCTAAACAGAGTAGTGTAGTAAACAACCAAATATTTCAAGTAGTAGCCTACAATAAGGGAAAAAAATCCAAGTAAAAATACACTATCTAGTCCTTAGGTTATATCCTAATCTGACTTTGGTGCAGGTCATGCTGTTCATTACCGTCTCTGGTAAACACACAAGTTTATTTGTCACATGCACAGGAGACAGAAGGTGTAAATGGCACTGTGAAATGGTTACTTGCATAAACAATATCAAAAACAGAACATGTGCAGATATAATTATTAGATGATGCTTACCCAGACACACTTGTCTAAATTGATGGGTCATGTGAAAGAAATGCTGTAACCACCCCCCTTGCCACATCTAGCTACGTGGATGGGTCACTTCTCTAGACATGTATACATGTTCATGAAATACATTAGATGGCTGTAATCACCCCCCCAGACACACCTGGCTAACTTGATGGGTTATGCAATCATCTGGCCAAGTGGAGTCTTGATTAGACATGTAGCTGGGTATCTATTTAACTAGCTAAACAATTAACCGGCATAATCACAACTCATACTACTACCACCAATACAAGCATTGTCATACCTGTAGTATGAATCTGCAGGTAGCTAAAGCTAACCAACTAGGTTCAATGTTAGCTAGCCAAAATCAGGCTATAACTAGCAATGCAAATGAGTTCTAATTAGAATAATATTACTACACAGGTCATACACGTAACATTAGCTAGCAAGCCAGTAAGCTAAAGTTCGCTAGCTAACTAACAGTACACATTTCATCTTGCAATGAAAATTACTTTCTGACAAAATGAACATATAATATCATATATCAAACATATATCTGAAAATATTGCTAGACCAGTATACATGGATGAACGCCTCACAGCAGACTTGAACCATTTCACTCTGTTTTGTTTGTAGCTACATCTTGTTTGGCCAACTTTGAGTCAAGTCACTCCCATTCACACTGACTATGGCGTGTGGAGAAAGTAGCCAATCACAACTTTTTTCAACTGATCTGTCGATAGCGCCTGCTAAATTCAGGGCATCAATGTTGTTGAGAAAAGTAGCAACTTTTGTAGTTCTCGATTGAAAACGTTATATCTTTCAAAAACGCCACAGTACAAAAGATTATCAACTCATACTGAGCAACTCATGTTATACAGGAGCATGCTACATGGCAGACCAATCCAAACTCATCTCCCAGCATGTCCAGCCCAACCATTCTCAGCCAATCATTGCTAGCGAGAAGGTTCCTGCCTTTTTCCTTGGCTAAACCAACTAAACTTGTAATTAAAAACAAATATTCGTATTTACAGATGGAATACAAGTTTGTTATTAAGGCATTTGAAAGTTAACGTTCTAGAAGGCATTTCTACCAAAATAACACATGTTGATAAAAAAAAATTATAAAATGCCTCTCCTGTGAAGTAATTAAGTGCCACATATGGCTAGCTTCCTGAAACAGGTCAAATATACTACAGTTCAAAAGTTTGAGGACACTTAGAAATGTCCTTGTTTTTGAAAGAAAAGCAAATTTTTTTGTCCATTAAAATAACATAACATTTATCAGAAATACAGTGTAGACATTGTTGGAATATCTACATGGGCATACAGAGGCCCCTTATCAGCAACCATCACTCCTGTGTTCCAATGGCACGTTGTCTTAGCTAATCCAAGTTTATCATTTTGAAAGGCTAATTGATCATTAGAAAACCCTTTTGCAATTATTTAGCACAGCTGAAAACTGTTGTCCTGATTTAAAGAACCAATACAACTGGCCTTCTTAAGACTAGTTGAGTATCTGGAGCGTCAGCATTTGTGGGTTCGATTACAGGCTCAAAATTGCTAGAAACAAATAACTTTCTTTTGAGACTCGTCAGTCTATTCTTGTTCTGAGAAATTAAGACTATTTATTCCATGCGAGAAATTGGCAAGAAACGGAAAATCTGGTACAACGCTGTGTACTACTCCCAAACTTTTGAACGGTAGTGTATATGGAAAAATATACATTTTCTATGTAGACCAATCGATTGGTTGAAAGAACAGACGACTTTCGGTCAACCAAGATTTTTTGGGATCGGGGACAGCCCTAATGTCGCCACGCTCAACGAGAACAGCCTATGCAGCTGCCAACACCTCAAACATATTGACACATTTACACAGACATCAGCCCAGTATACCGGAGCGAGCAGAAATGCAAAGAAACAACAACACAATGTCTGCAATCTGCAGTCAAGCAGCACTTGGTAGCTGATTCTGACCAGGCCAAAGAAATTACAAGAGCAATAGGTAGGCTATGTTTATATTTTTTTCAATGCTAGTTACAGATATTATAGTTATTATATTTAACATTGAATTTATTAACTACAAAAAATTAAGATGTGTTTTTAATCCTGGTCCTGCTCTGCACACACAAACTAAAAGTTCCTCCATCGAAGCTGCTCCTCAGTAAGTATAACTCTGTGGGCCCAATTCAGATAATGCATAGCAAAACTCTCTTGGTTGTGTCGAAGCTAGTCATAACAAGATGCCCAGCACTTCAAGCACAACCTTCCTCCACCCCCTCTCGCACTCTCCCCACCAGCAAAATGTTAGTTGCGGCCTGTACTTGTCTGTCCATCGCATATGTAAACAACTATAAAGCTTACCCGCGCCATAGTGAGCTGCTCTATCCGTACTGGTGAAGTAGTTTAATGTCGAGGTAATGTAAAAATATATATATTTCAGAGCTTTCAAAAGGAACAGAAAATAAGGATATAAACCAGTACTTTATTTTGCAGGTCAGTGGAAAATAAAAACAATCACATGAATGCATACCAACTGGTATTTACGACTTCACAACTGGTAAACTCGCACATTCCATAAGGTTACAAACGCAGCATCAGAGTGGAAACCCAACACAACAATCCGGTCACAACGGACAATGCAAGGAACATTGAATGCTGAACATTGAAGTACATTTCATTTTTCCACTGAACCGTGAACCCAATACTGCAATACGCACCGAACCATGGATTTGGTGAACCTTTACACCCCTAGTTATTAGCAATTGGGTGCGGGTGAACAAACGGCTGACCCGCCCATCACTAATGTACACACAACCATCCATCCCATATGTGCTGACTGGAGTAATGCACAAACGTAAGCACAGACTGTGACACCCAACCGGGGTAACACTCTCCTCTGTCTATCCATGACTTTGACACTCTTGTCTCCCTTTCCTAGATCCCTGATACAACGATACCCCGAAAGATGCATTCAATTTCTCCACCAGAGTGAGAGAGGCTGGAATGATCTGGTCTGAGCTGTAAACTGAAAACACACCAGCGGATTAGCAGCATGTTTTTCGAAGGTTCCTCTTTAACGTCATAGACTTTAAGTAAAGGCAGATGAAGCTAGTGCCAAGGCTTCTAATTGGCTCCCCAGTCTTTGGCCGGGGCACGTGTGGAAATTGAGAGAAGGTGCGAGAGGTGGGGTAATTAACTGTGTGTGCATGTGTGTGATTCAAGTGCGATACAGTTTTTTCATGGAAAGCAGAAGTGGCCTGTCGGAAGACGGGAGGATTAAGTCTGGACATGCACAGCTTGGGTCATTTTATATCACAGGATTCCTTCCTTCCTTTCCATGTCCATCATTGCTGTGTTGTTGCAATATCCCGCTATCTGTCCAACTTCTAACAGGAAGGTCATTTGAGCCCGTGCCAGCAGCCGTGTTCTCTCTTTTAATTGGTGTCTCTATAGAGCAGATAGTCTCTTCTACAAGCAGTCTTGCAGAAGCTGGAAGATATGAAAGTGTCTACCAGAAATTGGTCAAATTCTGTCACACCACTGTCTGTGAAACCCTGAAAAACCATGACATCTGAAAAACATATTGGCCTGGTGGAATGATTTAACGTTTACGCCTATTAACTTGCACTTCAACTACAATGCAAAATTATTTCACACCTAATACGCACCAGGATGTAGTCAACAGAGTGCTGATGGGAGCATGGTATTGAATACAAGCTGTAGCCTACATAATATGACAAGTTGGTCTTGTCTCTGCTGAAGTTAGCGCTGGCTAATATGACGCGTTGGTCTTGTCTCTGCTGAAGTTAGCGCTGGCTAATATGACGCGTTGGTCTTGTCTCTGCTGAAGTTAGCGCTGGCTCTTATGACGAGTTGGTCTCGTCTCTGCTGAAGTTAGCGCTGGCTCTTATGACGCGTTGGTTTTGTCTCTGCCGAAGTTAGAGCTGGCTCCTATGTCCAGCAGCAACTTGGCGATGTCATAGTGAGCCACGTGCACGGCACACATCAGCGGTGTCCACTCAAAGCCCAGCTTGGCCTCGACATCCAGGCCTGACACAGGAATTAGAAAGGTGAAACCAGGCCATACAGAGTTACAGGACTTAGTTATTTAACTGGGTTCAAAGAAGACCCCAAACAGCAAGGTTGAAAACACTGTCATGTACCAAACATTGCCTGAACAAGAGGGCAGAAACAAAAGGTTACAATTTTCAGTTAAGGCAGACTCAATAGAGCTGGGATTTGCCAGGGACCTCACCATAAGATATTATCACGATACTGAGGTGCTGATACGATATGTATTGCGATTGTCACGATTTGATGTGTTTTAAGATTCAATACTGCAATATAATTGCAATTTCATGCTCCGAACATATTACTCAATATATGTATGCTGCAGAGACAAGAGAGAGCATTAGAACATTTGTTTTGATCAGTCATGGGAAAAAAGTGCTGAAAACATATTGGCTCACTATTATAAAAGAAAATGAAGAGCAAGCTATAGGATGAAAAATACTGTAGTTTTGGCTCAGATACAGCCGACAAGCGCCAACTAGCTCTACCTAGCAAAAACATTTTTACAATTCGATACTTGGACTCAAAGTATCGATATACACTGAACAAAAATATAAATGCAACATGTAAAGTGGTTGGTCCCATGTTTCATGAGCTGAAATAAAAGAGCTAAGAAGTATTCCATACGCAGAAAGATCTTATTTCTCTCAATTTGTGCACAACTTTGTTTACGTCCCTGTTATTGAGCATTTCTCATTTGTCAAGATAATCAATCCACCTGACAGGTTTGGCATATCATGAAGTTGATGAAACAGCATGATCATTATACAGGTGCACCTTGTGCTGGGGACAATAAAAGGCCACTCTAAAATGTGCAGTTTTGTCACACAACACAATGCCACAGATGTCTCAACCTTTGAGGGAACGTGCAATTGGCATGCTGACTGCTGGAATGTCCACCAGAGCTGTTGCTAAATCATTTTATGTTCATTTTTCTACATAAGCCATCTCCAATGTCATATTAAACAATCTGGCAGTACGTCTAACTGGCCTCACAACCACAGGCCACGTGTATGACATTGAGCAGTTTGCTGATGTCAACATTGTGAACAGAGTGGCCCATGGTGGCGGTTTGGTTATGGTATGGGCAGGCGTAACCTACGGACAATGAACACAATTGCATTTTATCGATAGCAATTTGAATGCAAAGAGATACCGTGATGAGATTCTGAGGCCCATTGTCTTACCATCTGCCGCCATCACCCGATGTTACAGCATGATATTGCACGCCCCAATGTCACAAGGATCTGTACACAATTACTGTAAGCTGAAAATGTCCCAGTTCTACCATGGGCGGTATACTCACCAGACATGTCACCCATTGTGCATGTTTGGGATGCTCTGGATCGACGTATACGACAGCGTGTTACAGTTCCCACCAATATCCAACAAATTTGTACAGCCATTAAAGAGGAGTGGGACAACATTCCACAGGTCACAATCAACAGCCTGATTAACTGCATGCGAAGGAGATGTGTCACGCTGCATGAGGAAAATGGTGGTCACACCAGATGCTAACTGCTTTTCTGATCCACGCTCCTACCTTTTTTTTATGGTATCTGTGACTAACAGATGCATATTGGTATTCCCAGTCATGTGAAATCCATAGATTAGGGCCTAATGAATTTATTTCAATTGACCGATTTCCTTATATGAACTGTAACTCAGTCAAATCTTTGAAATTGTTGAATGTTGCGATTTATATTTTTGTTCAGTATAATCTAGTCCAAAATAATATTGCAATATGTAACTGTATCGATTTGTTCCTCCATCCCTAAGATTCAGTTTAACTGGTGCTTTAAATTCAACATTTCCAACAGATCTTACAAAGTCATATGGAAATATCAGGGTTCCCCAATTAAGTTCAGCCGTGGAGCGAATTTATTTTTTTCCCCCTTGAACGATGGTCGGGGGGTCGGAACATAGTTATAAATCATTTGTACACTGCAAATTGACCGCAAGATTCCCAAACAGATATAGTATTTGACAAAAACTGAATAATTTCAAACCTTGATTACATTGGGCTACGATCACATACGTTAGTAAAGTGTTGCAGTGGTGCCTGGAGAAGTGGGTATACTCACATTTTGCCAAAACTTTCCCAAATGGCGTAAACAGTAACACACTCTGAATGACCTAAAATTATAAATCCCATATTGGTCTTTCAGTCAGGCCAGCCCAAGCTGTACTACAAGTTGTACTGTGCAAGTAAGCTAATAGTAGGCCTACTATTGAAATAGATAAATTAAATCGTCAACTGACTCAGAATTTCGCTCTCAAAGTCTACAACAATGCTTAAACCACATCAGATACCCACTTTTGAGGTCTGGGAAAAATCGAATACATTTAGATTTTTTTTGTGTGTGGTTAGCCTTTAAATCAACTTGGCAGGCACCTAGCACTGTTGTATGGTCAGCAGTGTTTCTGTAGCGCACATGAGATGGAGATTTGCTAAACAAATGGCCATTGAAGTGACACATCGGCGATGAGAGCCGGGTCCAAGATGTCTTTAGCAGGAACCCAGCACCTCTCCTTCGGGCAAAAACCCTCCCAGTCATCCAGGTACTGGAAACCCCTGCCCTGTGGTCAAACCCTCAGGAGGCGTCTCACCATATACGCTGGCTGGCCATCGATTACCTGGGGGGAGGGATGGGCCTGGAACAGAAGACAAAGGACACAGGCTTAATTCTGGACACATGGAAAGTAGGGTGGGTATGAGGTAACACAAGACGGACAGCAGTGGAACTAAGGACTCTAGAGATGGGAATAGGACCGAGTGGAAAGCCATACCCTCTGCCCAATGCGGTAGCGGGGAGCTGGAGTCCGGCGACGGTCCTCTTGTCGACGGTACCTAGAGTTGGTTTTGAGAAGTACCGCCCGAGCTCTTCTCCAGGTACATTGACAGCGGCGGACAAACATCTGGGCCGAGGGTACTCTGACCTCTTCC
This sequence comes from Oncorhynchus mykiss, assembly GCF_057628025.1. Taxonomy (NCBI): domain Eukaryota; kingdom Metazoa; phylum Chordata; class Actinopteri; order Salmoniformes; family Salmonidae; genus Oncorhynchus; species Oncorhynchus mykiss. The sequence continues at coordinate 50,675,664 of NC_143022.1, read as the reverse complement.
TCTTGTTCCGGGAAGAGTGGAGGTTGATACCCCAAAGAACACTCAAATGGAGAGTCCTGTGGCCGAACAGGGAAGGGTGTTCCGGGCATACTCCACCCACACCAGTTGGCAGTCTCTATGGGGTGTAATCAGTAGTGTGTAGAGGAGTCAGGCGCAGGACAGCAGATAATAAATGTAATTTACTCAATTTACTCAAAATAGACTAAATACAATAACACAAGCCCACAATAACGGACCGTATACATACAAACAATTACTCACAAACACACATGGGAGAACAGAGGGTTAAATAATGAACAAGTAATTGGGGAATTGAAACCAGGTGTGTAAGACTAAGACAAAACAAATGGAAAATGAAAAGTGGATCGGCGATGGCTAGAAGGCCGGTGTCATCGACCGCCGAATGCCGCCCGAACAAGGAGAGGGACTGACTTCGGCGGAAGTCATGACAGTAACCCCCCCTTGACGTGCGGCTCCAGCAGCGCCCCGACCTCGGGGATGACCCAGAGGACGAGGCGCAGGGCAATCCGGATGGAGACGGTGAAACTCCCGCAGCAACGAAGGGTCCAAAACATCCTCCACTGGCACCCAGCATCTCTCCTCCGGACCGCACCCCTCAGACTCCACGAGGTACTGAAGGCCCCCCCCCCCCCCGACACCTCGAGTCCAGGATGGCGCGAACAGCATACGCCAGGGCCCCCTCGATGTCCAGAGGGGGCGGAGGAACCTCCCTCACCTCAGACTACTGGACTGGACCAACCACCACCGGCCTGAGGAGAGACACATGGAACTAAGGATTAATACGGTAATCTGAGGGAAACTGTAACCTGTAGCATACCTTGTTCAGTCTCCTCAGGATTTTGAATGGCCCCACAAACCGCGGACCCAGCTTCCGGCATGGCAGGCGGAGGGACAAGTTTCGGGTCGAGAGCTGCGGTGGCGGTCGGTGCTTGCCTTCTGCCGCCTCACGGCCCTTTGCAGGTGCACATAGGCAATGTCCCAGGTCTCCTCCGAGCGCTTAAACAATTCGTCCACCGCAGGGGCCTTGACCTGGCTCTGATGCCAAGGTGCCAGAACCGGTTGATACCGCAGTACGCACTGGAAGGGGGAGAGGTTAGTGGAGGAGTGGCGGAGTGAGTTTTGGGCCATCTCTGCCCAGGGGATGAACACCACCCACTCCCTCGGCCAGCCCTGGCAATATGACAGCAGAAACCTACCCACATCCTGGTTTACTCTCGCCACATGCCTGTTACTCTCGGGGTGAAAACCTGAGGTGAGGCTGACTGAGACCACCAGACGTTCCATGAACGCCCTCCAAACCCTGGACGTGAACTGGGGACCCCGATCAGAGACCCCGTAGTGCCGGAAGACGTGAGTGAACAGGGCCTCCGCAGTCTGTAGATCCGTAAGGAGACCGGGCAAAGGGAGGAGACGGCAGGACTTAGAAAACGATCCACAATGACCAGGATCGTGGTGTTGCCCTGAGAGGGAGGAAGATCCGTCAGGAAGTCCACCGACAGGTGCGACCACGGCCGTTGTGAAACGGGTAGGGGTTGTAACTTCCCTCTGGGCAGGTGCCTGGGAGCCTTGCACTGGGCGCACACCGAGCAGGAGGACACATAAACCCTCACTTCCTTGGCCAAGGTGGACCACCAGTACTTCCCACTAAGGCAACGCACCGTCCGACTGATGCCAGGATGACCAGAGGAGGGTGACGTGTGGGCCCAATAGATCAAATGGTCACGAACAGCAGACGGAACGTACAGACGCCCAGCTGGACACTGGGGGGGAGTGGGCTCTGTGCGTAACGCCCGCTCGATGTCCGTGTCCAGCTCCCACACCACCGTTGCCACCAGGCAAGAGGCCGGAAGTATGGGAGTGTGATCCATGGACCGCTCCTCTGTGTCATACATCCGGGACAGTGTGTCTGCCTTAGCGTTCTGGGAACCTGGTCTGTAGGACAGAGTGAAAACACAATGGGTAAAGAACATGGCCCACCTTGCCTGGCAAGGGTTCAGTCTCCTTGCCGCCCGGATGTACTCCAGATTGCGGTGGTCAGTCCAGATGAGAAAAGGGTGTTTAGCTCCCTCAAGCCAATGTCTCCAAGCCTTCAGAGCCTTGACAACAGCCAACAGCTCCCTGTCCCCCACATCATAGTTTCACTCCGCCGGGCTGAGCTTCTTCGGAAAGCACAGGGACTGAGCTTTGGTGGCGTGGCCGAGCGCTGAGAGAGCACAGCTCCTATCCCAGCCTCGGACACGTCCACCTCCACTATGAACGCCAAAGAGGGATCCGGATGAGCCAGCACGGGAGCCGAGGTATACATAGCCTTCAGGTGATCAAAAGCTCTGTCCGCCTCAGCCGACCACTGCAGTCACACCGGTCACCCCTTCAGCAGTGAGGTAATGGGAGCCGCTACCTGACCAAAACTCCGGATAAACCTCCGGTAGTAGTTGGCAAAGCCTAGGAACCGCTGCACTTCCTTTACCGTGGTGGGAGTCGGCCAATTATGCACGGCTGAAATGCGGTCACTCTCCATCTTTACCCCTGAAGTAGAAATGCGGTACCCTAGGAAGGAGATGGACTGTTGGAAGAACAGACATTTCTCAGCCTTGATGTACAGGTCATGCTCCAACAGTCGACCCAGCACCCTGCGATACATGCTCGGCGCGTGTAGCGGAGTATATCAGAATGTCGTCGATATACATCACTACACCCTGCCCGTGCAGGTCCCTGAAAATCTCATCAACAAAGGCCTGGAAGACTGATGGAGCATTCATGATAATGCGATGAGAGGCAGTGGGTAACTGTACCTCACTGTGATCTGATTGATACCCCGATAGTCAATACACGGGCGCAGATCTCCATCCTTCTTCACAAAAAATAAACTCGAGGAGGCAGGTGAAGTGGAGGGCCGAATGTATCCCTGCCCCAGGGATTCGGAGACATATGTTTCCATAGCCGCAGTCTCCTCCTGTGACAGAGGATAAACGTGACTCCTGGGAAGTGCTGCGTCTACCAGGAGATTTACCACACAATCCCCCCGTCGATGGGGTGGTAATTGAGTCGCCTTCTTCTTACAAAAGGCGAGAGCCAAATCGGCATATTCTGAGGGGATGCGCACGGTGGAGACCTGGTCTGGACTTTCCACCGTAGTCGCACCCGATGGAAACCCCTACACACCTCCCCGAGCACCCTCGTGACCACCCCTTGAGAGCCCTCTGTTTCCACGAAATAGTGGGGTCATGACAGGCCAACTAGGGTAGGCCCAGCACCACGGAAACGCAGGAGAATCAATAAGGAAGATTCCCTCCTTATTCTCTCCCCTCCTGCATAACCATGCTTAGTGGAGCGGTGGCCTCTCTACTCAGCCCTGACCCTAATGGTTGACTATCTAGGGCGTGCACAGGGAAGTGCATATCCACAGGAATAAGGGGGACCTAAACTATGGGCAAATGAACGGTCAATAAAATTATCAGCTGCGCATGAATCTACGAGAGCCTTATGCCGGGAATGCGGGGAACACTCAGGGAATTTGATAAACACATACATGTGAGCAACAGGGGATCTCTGGGTGATCCTGGTGCCGACTCACCTGGGGTGACACGATAGTGCCCTGCCTGCTGCCTCAACTCCCTGAGGAACCCCCCCAGCACCGACCAGCAGTGTGCCCTCTGCGGCCACAGATGGTGGCTGCACCGGTAGTGATCGATCAGGGCCCTGTTGTTCCATCCCGCGAAATCCTGTGCACTCTTCTACCACCACAGGGAGGATGTCTTCTCCTGCTGACTCCGTTCTAGGTCAGTAATTCTGTATTCAGGCCTGTGTGTAGATGGTGTAGAGGAGTCAGGCACAGGACAGCAGATATGAGAAATAAACGTAATTTACTCAAAATAGACTAAATACAATAACACTAGCCCACAATAACGGACCGTATACATACAAACAATTACTCACAAACACACATGGGGGAACAGAGGGTTAAATAATGAACAAGTAATTGGGGAATTGAAACCAGGTGTGTAAGACTAAGACAAAACAAATGGAAAATGAAAAGTGGATCGGCGATGGCTAGAAGGCAGGTGACTTCGACCTCCGAACGCCGCCCGAACAAGAAGAGGGACCGACTTCAGCGGAAGTCATGACAGAGGGTGCCACAGGGTTCAATTCTCGAGGCCGACTCACTTCTCTGTATACATCAATGATGTCGCTCTTGCTGCTGGTGATTCTCTGATCCACATCGACGCAGACGACACCATTCTGTATACTTCTGGCCCCTATTTGGGCACTGTGTTAACTAACCTCCACACGAGCTTCAATGCCATCCAACTCTCCTTCCGTGGCCTCCAACTGCTCTTAAATGCAAGCAAAACTAAATGCCTGCTATTCAATCAATCACTGCCCGCACCTGCCCGTCCGTCCAGCATCACTACTCTGGACGGTTCTGACTTAGAATACATGGACAACTACAAATACCTAGGTGTCTGGTTAGACTGTAAACTCTCCTTCCAGACTCACATTAAGCATCTCCAATCCAAAATTAAATCTAGAATTGGCTTCCTATATCGCAACAAAGTATCCTTCACTCATGCTGCCAAACATACCCTCGTAAAACTGACCATCCTAAACTGACCATGTCATCTATAAAATAGCCTCCAACACTCTACTCAACAAATTGGATGCAGTCTATCACAGTGCCATCCGTTTTGTCACCAAAGCCCCATACACTACCCACCACTGCGACCTGTACCACTGCGACCTGCAACCTGGGTTGGCCCTCGCTTCATACTCGTTGCCAAACCCACTGGCTACAGGTTACCTACAAGTCTCTGCTAGGTAAAGCCCCGCCTTATCTCAGCTCACTGGTCACCATAGCAGCACCCACTCGTAGCCCGTGCTCCAGCAGGTATATCTCACCCCCCCAAAACCAATTCCTCCTTTGGTCGCCTTTCCTTCTAGTTCATTGCTGCTAATTACTGGAACGAACTGCAAAAATCACTGAAGTTGGAGACCCACATCTCCCTCACTAGCTTTAAGCACCAGCTGTCAGAGCAGCTCACAGATCACTGCACCTGTACATAGCCCATCTTTAAACAGCCCATCTATCTACCTCATCCCCATACTGTATTTATTTATTTATCTTGCTCCTTTGCACCCCAGTATATCTACTTGCACATTCATCTTCTGCACATCTACCATTCCAGTGTTTAATTGCTATATTGTAATTATTTTGCCACCATGGCCTATTTATTGCCTTATCTCCCTCATCTTACCTCATTTGCACTCACTGTATATATACTTTTTTTTGCTTTCTTTTTTCTACTGTATTATTGACTGTATGTTTTGTTTATTCCATGTGTAACTCTGTGTTGTTGTATGTGTCGAATTGCTATGCTTTATCTTGGCCAGGTCGCAGTTGCAATTGAGAACTTGTTCTCAACTAGCCTACCTAGCTAAATAAAGGTCAAATGTAAAAAACAATAAAAGGTCACCAGGCTGCTCGTCAGGGCACACACCTTTCACCAGCGTTACCCGCATTATGACACTCACCTGGACTCCATCACCTCCTTGATTACCTGCCCTTTAAATGTCACTCCCTTTGGTTTCTTCCCCAGTCGTCATTGTTGGTGTTTCATGTCGGTGCACTATTTGTGTTTCTTGTTTTGTTCATTTATTAATTAAATGTATTCACTCCCTGAACTTGCTTCCCGACTCTCAGCGTATATCGTTACAGAATGGATTTGATTGTATCTCAAATAGATAGTCCTATTTGAGTGTAAAGTGTTAAACTGTGAGTAATTCAATTTAAATATCAGATATTTTTGAACAGGTTCCCTTGGTAAAGGGAATCTAGATTCAGCACTAATAATCCCTCCATCCTAGCCCGTGGTGATTTTAGCATGTAAATCTTGGTGGTACAAACTCAAATATTTTTGGGGGGATGCATTCCAGCAAAGCGACTACACAACACTAAACAATACATTAATTGAACTATAACGGTGACAAGCAATGCCCACAAACTGTTAGGGCCTACATAAAACTGTCCCAACAGCAGAGCTTTCTTCTTTCACCATGGGGTGAATCCTTACCACTGCTACACCTGGCTATCAGCGGAGCCTTGTTTGGCAGAAAAACAGTTAATTTTGCCTAATTCACTGCCTGTTAAAAAACATAGCTGCTATGGCTGGCTGACTTGCTTCAACAAATGTGGTTTCTACTGACAATTGAGATAAGCGGACGACGAGCGTATAAGAGGCCATCTGTAATGAGGACATTATTGAGTGAGCTAGGACGGATGTAGTACATATAACTATTATTACAGTATTCTCCCTGTACACCAAGTCAGAACCACAGGATAAACAAATAGGGCATATACTGTAAACTGTTAATGAAAGCTCTAACAGTATTCTATGATTTTCTTTCTCTAAAACAGGCTATAGGCTACATGTGCACCACCAAGTCAGAACAGTAGGCTAAGTTATGAGGGGGAAAATACCAAATTATTAGGGTGAGGCACATGGGCTACTAACAGCTTACTACACAACATATGTGTAGTATGACATTCTTAGCTACAGTATACATTTCTCTAGTCACTTTGAAATGTTAGTTTTGTTGTGTAACACAACAGTGGGGCCTAAATGTATTTGTGTGAAATAAATGTAACAAACACTATCATGTATAATTACTAATATAATTTCTATATTGTCTTGTCTTTCTAAGGTCTTGTGGAAAAACAAAAATCTACTTAAAGAAGACAAATGCTGTTGCTTGTAGAGAGCATTTCAAGACTGGTAATACCAAAGACAGATGAGCTAGGGGACTTGTTGACCAGAATTATTGATAGACAGTAACCCCTGGAAGGTATCCCCTATGATGCCCATTTAGACAGTTCAGATAGAAAAACCTGTGCCATCCCCGGACTGCAGGGAATATGTCATGTTGTCAGTCATCTCTTGCACTCCCATAATAAAAATCATGTAATGAACTCAACTCTTAAAGAAATAATGTCCTCTAATGCAGCAACGTAACCATTTTCTAGAGGCAGATGATCACCATAGCTTGGAGGGAACTTGTCTTAACAGGATGAAGGTCAGCACGCTTCATCTGCAGCAGCCAGGAAGGAAGATTGTGTCACTGAACCCGGGCCGGAGGATAAAGACAGAGGCTGAGCGTGCATGAGAAACTGGCCATGGAATTTAATGAGCCCAAACTAATGTATTTAAAAGAAGAGCATGATATGAAGATGCACATCCTTCATGTTGAGTTGGCTATGAAATAGGAGGGAAATGTGAAGTAGCAATGTTCTTCTCCAACCAGCACCAGTTGAGGATCCAGATATTACCATCTGTGAATATTTTTTCTTTGCTACAATCACTTGAGCTATCTGTTGTGAGGAGTGCTGCACAGCAAAAGCACCTCTGCAGGCTTGTCCATTTCTGTCATTGTCTGCCTCAACCATGGGAACATCTGGATCATCCTCACCTCCAATGCAAGGACCTGGGCAGCCATGCTATCTGAGGTAATTGTGAAGCACTGGGGTTGCAATTATGACAATGCATCTTTTTGGTTGAAAGCGCACTGGAAAATACTCTTCCATACACCAAACATGCGCTCCAATACACCTCTGGCACGGATATGAGCTCGGTTATACTGTTGTTGCTCAGGTCCTATTGCATGAAGATGGGGGGTGAACGAGAAGTTGGTCTGTGCAATACCCACTGTCGCCAAGCATGGCTCCACTATCTTGTCCTCCTTTAAGCTGAGCATACAAAGAGGAGTTTTGGAAAATCCTTGAGTCATGAGTTGCACCTTTCCAACGTGCAACAATGACATATTCCTACAGATTCCTGTAGAGGGACATTTGATGGGAATACAGTGGGGCAAAAAAGTATTTAGTCAGCCACCAATTGTGCAAGTTCTCCCACTTAAAAAGATAAGAGGCCTGTAATTTTCATCATAGGTACACTTCAACTATGACAGACAAAATGAGAAAAAAAATCCAGAAAATCACATTGTAGGATTTTTTATGAATTTATTTGCAAATTATGGTGGAAAATAAGTATTTGGTCAAAAGTTTATCTCAATACTTTGTTATATACCCTTTGTTGGCAATGACAGAGGTCAAACGTTTTCTGTAAGTCTTCACAAGGTTTTCAAACACTGTTGCTGGTATTTTGGCCCATTCCTCCATGCAGATCTCCTCTAGAGCAGTGATGTTTTGGGGCTGTTGCTGGGCAACACGGACTTTCAACTCCCTCCAAAGATTTTCTATGGGGTTGAGATCTGGAGACTGGCTAGGCCACTCCAGGACCTTGAAATGCTTCTTACGAAGCCACTCCTTCGTTGCCCGGGCGGTGTGTTTGGGATCATTGTCATGCTGAAAGACCCAGCCACGTTTCATCTTCAATGCCCTTGCTGATGGAAGGAGGTTTTCACTCAAAATCTCACGATACATGGCCCCATTCATTCTTTCCTTTACACGGATCAGTCGTTCTAGTCCCTTTGCAGAAAAACAGCCCCAAAGCATGATGTTTCCACCCCCATGCTTCACAGTAGGTATGGTGTTCTTTGGATGCAACTCAGCATTCTTTGTCCTCCAAACACGACGAGTTGAGTTTTTACCAAAAAGTTATATTTTGGTTTCATCTGACCATATGACATTCTCCCAATCTTCTTCTGGGTCATCCAAATGCTCTCTAGCAAACTTCAGACGGGCCTGGACATGTACTGGCTTAAGCAGGGGAACACGTCTAGCACTGCAGGATTTGAGTCCCTGGCGGCGTAGTGTGTTACTGATGGTAGGCTTTGTTACTTTGGTCCCAGCTCTCTACAGGTCATTCACTAGGTCCCCCCGTGTGGTTCTGGGATTTTTGCTTACCGTTCCTGTAATCATTTTGACCCCACGGGGTGAGATCTTGCGTGGAGCCCCAGATCGAGGGAGATTATCAGTGGTCTTGTATGTCTTCCATTTCCTAATAATTGCTCCCACAGTTAGTTTATTCAAACCAAGCTGCTTACCTATTGCAGATGCAGTCTTCCCAGCCTGGTGCAAGTCTACAATTTTGTTTCTGGTGTCCTTTGACAGCTCTTTGGTCTTGGCCATAGTGGAGTTTGGAGTGTGACTGTTTGAGGTTGTGGACAGGTGTCTTTTATACTGATAACAAGTTCAAACAGGTGCCATTAATACAGGTAACGAGTGGAGGACAGAGGGGCCTCTTAAAGAAGAAGGTACAGGTCTGTGAGAGCCAGAAATCTTGCTTGTTTGTAGGTGACTTATTTTCCACCATCATTTGCAATTAAATTAATTCAAAATCCTACAATGTGATTTTCTGGATTATTTTTTCTCATTTTGTCTGTCATAGTTGAAGTGTACCTATGATGAATTACAGGCCTCTCTCATCTTTTTAAGTGGGAGAACTTGCACAATTGATGGCTGACTAAATACTTTTTTGCCCCACTGTATATCTTATATAGCCCAATGACTCCAGGGAAGTTCCCACATTCATAAAACTCTACTTTGTTGTTGACTTGGGCAGCAGCATCAGGGGAACTTGATGTATTTGTCTTTCACATCACATATAGCATTTCAGACTTGTGGACTATTCCGCATACAGTCACTTACATCACACATATCTCCTGCTTCTCGACTGAAGGGTCCAGATGCCAAAACCCTCAAGGGGATCAATACTTGTTGGGAAGGAGAGATGGGCCTTCCCCCTAAGAGTCAGATGAAAGCCTTGGCTCAATCAAGTAAAATGTCAGCTACATTTTCTTTGAACATATGGAAATCATTCAGTGGGTTGCTCCAGTCTATACGCGCTTCTGCCTCGCCTTGGTGGTGCTGCAACGTATATGCTGGGAGTCGGAAAGCAAGTGCAGGTGCTGAGTTTAATAGTAAACGGAACATGGTCCACGGAACAATATAACAAACACAAGTAGCGTATAGACATGAAGCACATCATCAATTCTGCCTGGGGAATGGACCTCAGGAGGTGACAGATATAGGGGAGGTAATCAGTGAAGTGATGGAGTCCAGGTGTGCATGATGATGAATGCCAGTTGCACGCAATGATGAATGCCAGGACCGGTTGTGTATTATTTACTCTATTTGATTGTAAAGCCATTGAATGTATCTCACACTATGACGTTGCTCTTGCTATTTCGAAGTGTAAAAGGGTCATTCCACAAAATAAGTCCCTTTTTGTGTAGTGTAACTTGTTGAATTTAAAAAAAAAATCATCTCATTTTTAAACTGAACAAAAATGCAAGCGCAACAAGTAAAGTGTTGGTCCCAGGTTTCATGAGCTGAAATAAAAGATCCCAGACACTTTCCATACACACAAAAAGCTTATTTCTATCAAATTGTGTGCACACATATGTTTACATACCTGTTAGTGAGCATTTCCCCTATGCTAAGATAATTCATCCACCTGACAGGAGTGGGATATCAAGAAGCTGATTAAACAGCATGATCATTACACAGGTACATCTTGTGCGGGGGACAATAAAAGGCCACTCTAAAATGTGCAGTTTTGTCACACAACACAACTGAGTCTTGTGAACCTGAAGAGCAGGCTGAGGCATCCTCACTTGCCCCTGAGCGGCACTCCGGTGGCACCTACCAAAACAAAAAACACTCCCTAATGCATCCATTTGGTGAGAAGTTATTCTGTAGAGTCGGGAAGCAAGTACAGGGAGTGAATAATTTAATGAATAAATAAAAGAACATGGACAAAACAAGAACCACGAGCAGCGTACAGACATGAAACAATAACGCCTGGGGAAGGAACCAAAGCGAATGACAGATATAGGGAAGGTGAGTCTGGTGAGGCGCTTGTACGCGTAACGATGGTGACAGGTGTGCATAATAATGCGAAGCCTGGTGACCTAGAGCGCCGGAGAGGGAGTATATGTAAGAATGGAGTTGTGAGGGCGAGCGGTTTGCTGATGTCAACGTTGTGAACAGAGTGCCCCGTGGTGGAAGTGGGGTTATGGTATGGGCAGGCATAAACTACGGACAATGAACACAAGTACATTTTATCGGTGGCAATTTGAATGCACAGAGATACCGTGATGAGATCCTGATCCTGTCATTCATCCGCCGCCATCACCTCATGTTTCAGCATGATAATGCACGACCCCATGTCACAAGGATCTGTACATAATTCCTGGAAGCTGAAAATGTCCCAGTTCTTAGATTGCCTACATACTGACCAGACATGTTACCCATTGAGCATTTTTTGGTGCTCTGAATCGATGTGTACGATAGCGTGTTCCACCTCCCGCCAATATCCAGAAACTTCGCACACCCATTGAAGAGGACTGGGACAACATTCCACAGGCCACAATCAACAGCCTGATCAACTCTATGCGAAGGAGATGTGTTTCCCTGCATGAGGCAAATGTTGGTCACACGAGATACTGTCTGGTTTTCTGATCAAAGCCCCTACCTTTTTTGTAAGGTATCTGTGACCAACAGATGCATATCTGTATTCTAAATCATGTAAAATCCATAGATTAGGGCCTATTGAATTTATTTCAATTGGCTGATTTACTCAAATGAACTGTAACTGAGTAAAATCTTTGAAATAGTTACATGTTGCGTTTATATTTTTGTTCAGTATATATTCTGCCATGAAGAGCACATGTTCAACTTAATAAAAAACATGTTTTCCCATCTCAAGAGGTTAATTAAAATATATATTTTAAACTATAGTAAGTGCCTATTAAGTGCCAAATAAAGTAACAGGGTTATTATTTTACATAATGAGTTGACTATTAGAGGTTCAATTTTTATTTTGAATTTTCTTTGTTTTAATGAATAGTTTCACCATATTAAAACGAGAGTTCAGGTCACATAACAGGGTTGACATTAAAATGAGGGAAAGTTTTTTTAAACTTTTTTATTAATCACTAATCGCATGAAATAAATAATAATTGTCAGAAATGACTTTGTTAAAGCAACGAAATAATTAGAGCTGTGCAATGATAGTGATAACTTGGAGGAGAACGCTTGGAGAGGAGTGCCCAGAGGGACATGTCAAAACGCTGAATTTCACAAATGTCTTTATTCATATAAAAAAAAATCTGATTCATTTAATTTTCAAAGTGGTCTATATTAAAGTGCACATCATTTAATGTAACAGCCTTTTAAAATGCAATATTGATGCACAATTTCTACATAAAATAAAAAAGGACGCAAAAGGACTCATTTCATGGAACAGACCAGAAGATGCCAGGACATTAGCTTACTTTTTCTTTAATATTCTCCAGACTAACTAACTCCATCATCTAGTCTTATTCTGATACATTGCTTGGAGCCCAGGTGATGTAACTGGGTTTTCTGAAGGACATATTCATTCTAACAAATGAATGAGATCACATACCCTTTTGATTCAAATAAATTGACATACTTGCAGAAGAGGTGATTTCTTTGAAACCTGCCTGCTAAAAAATTGTGCGCCATTATAGATGTAGTAGTTTATGTCTCCGCAAATTGGGTTGCCACAATATGCAACCCGTGTACGTTTTTGAAGAGGCTTGTCAGTATGGAAATGACGCACTCCGGGATGTTTGGAGAGTCCATAAATGATTCTCTCTCGCTAACCAACGTGTTCTCATTGTCGGGATCGAGGCAAGGACAAGACAGCCCATTTGCTGCGGTCTGTGTGTTGTGTGCTCTGCATTGTGTGTTAGTTGTTTGGATAGTGGTCGCAGCTCCGGCTTGGAGACAATTTCACACCAGTGACATCACCTCTGCTCGGCGCATTTATACAATCGGCACAAGCTGGGACAGTCAGAACAGAACTAGCGGTCATCCACGAGAAAAGGGGAAGCGATAGGACACAGGTGCAGTGAAATAAAACTGGCGGTGCTCTTAGGATGCAGAAGTCACCCGTGGAAGATGCAAACTTCCTCTCCAAATATGTATTCTGGTAAGGAATGATATGTTTTCTTCATATATGTCGTAAATAAACAATTGAATGATTTGCCAGAGGCTGTTGCCAGATATGGAGAACGCATTTGTGAAAGGGGACAGAGTCACTTTTCCGGCAAGTCAGGTCACAGGAATCGTATTATTTTTCAATGTTCACTTTTAGTAGATTCTTGTAAATGCTAAAAACGAACGTGCAAATATGCTCCAAGGACCGTTTCTGTGTGTTTAGCTCCGAGATGAAATTCCAGCAGCTCTTTGCGCTCCATCTTTCAATTGTGATATCTCGTCGTTTGTCCTGCATGTATAGTGTATATGTATAGTGTCATGTAGGCTACAACACTCACCACACGCGTCCTGTCATGGGAAAAGCCCATGCCATCCCAAAACTCATTATGTAACAGATTTAGGATTGCTTTTTTTTTTTTTAAACAAATTATGCAGCTATCTAAATTGTAGACCTCGGCCTAATTATCATGCTACATGCATGCTGCTGATATAATGAATGTATGATTTTGCCACCCTATATGACTGCATGGGCGTTTGGTTAATACAATGTATTAAGGTCTTGAGCAGGCTTATCTGTGCTCAACTTCAGAGGAGATTGGTCTACTGTAAGTACCTCAGAAGTAGGCTATTATATTCTATACTTTTTCGCCAACCAAACCTCCCATACCCATCCATTCTGTTGTATTGCAGGTGGACATCTCCACTGTTGAGGAAGGGCTTCAGAAAGAAGTTGGATTTGACCGATGTTTACAAAGCACCGTCGTTTGATCTGGCGGACAATCTTTCTGAACGACTAGAAAGGTTTGCAAATCAGCCAAAGTGTCTCCCTTTATGAACATTCAAGGCATGTTGAACACACCTGTGCATCCTTGGAAGTTACTCAATTCTAAATGACTTTCTTTTTGTCTTCATTACGCACACACGTTCGCACACACCGTGCTGTGCTTTGATTACCTATTTTAACTCCTGTCCAAATTTGATTCCAGACATTTCAATGATACGGAACACAAACACATGTCCCAAAGGATCAGCCCCAGGCCATAACAATAGATCAACGTGCTCCTGTTGGGGTTGTTGGTCCCTTCTCTTCTTTGTTGTTGTCTTGTTGAGTTGAGAGAGTTGAGAATGGATGTTTCTTACTGCCCTTCGGGGCTAAAGTGTATTTACCCCCCCCCCCCCATTCAATGATCGCAATGATTAGCTAAAGAACTGGAAATTCTAGATGACCCACGCTAACCTAAAATATGGGATGGCCTTTGGTTGGAGAGGGGCAGACAAACATAAACTTTGGCATGTCCCAAATAAACACACCGGAGGCGGGTGGGGCAGGCTGGGCCCTCTCTCTCTCTCTCTCTCTCTCTCTCTCTCTCTCTCTCTCTCTCTCTCTCTCTCTCTCTCTCTCTCTCTCTCTCTCTCTCTCTCTTTCTTTCTTTCTCTCTCTCTCTCTTTCTCTCTTTCTCTCTCTCTCTCTCTGTCTCTCTCTCTCTGCTTTCGATCTCTCTTCTCTCAATCTATGCACTTTTCCTATTTTTCAATCTCATTCTCTTTCTCTCATTCCTCTCACCACTCTCTTTCTCTCTCTAATTAATTCGGTCAATTTCTCCTCTCAATCTCTCTGGCCCTTTCTCTGTCTCTCTCCCCTTTCCCTTCACTGTACGTCCTTTCTGCTCTGTCCCCGTTCTGTGATGTGTGTAAATGTCACACATTGAAAGGATTGTAGAAAGAAAAAAGGGGAGGATCTTAGGCCACCTGTTATATGCCACGCGTGTTTTTTTGTCCCCGAAAACAAAATAAACACAACCATGTCCCATGCTGGGCCACTATGGGGTGAGGGTAGGGACAGTGTCACAGTAAAGTGTGCCAGCAGCCCTTTAAATAGGTGTGAAAGTCGACCTTTGAAAGGGCCAGTTGTCCGTAGAGTGCTGAATTATGTGCATTTTATTTATCTGCCAAATTCTGCTGGTAGCTGCATGGGAATTTGAACTTTACCTTGAATTAACATGTTGGTAAGGTCCCTCCATCTATCATGTGCAATCACACATTCTCTTACCCTCTCTCTGTCCCTGTCTCTCTCTCTCTCTCGCTCATCACCTTTTTTTTCTCCCCTCTCTGCCTTTTTCCCTCCCTCCGCTCTCTTTTTCTCACAAATTCTCACATTTCTCTCTTACCTCTTTTTCTCCTTCGTTCGTCAAGGTCTCTGCACTCCGTTTAACAAGTCAGCCAAAGTGCCCAGGTTATACACCAGGGCCCTGAACAATGTGCCCCTACTTTACTTTTACTGTCAGCCAATGTGTGTGTGTGTGTGTGTGTGTGTTTTTTTCCCCAGATAGATTCTAACTTCTCCGCTCTGTTTTCCTGGTGTAGAGAATGGGACCGAGAAGTGGCATCGGCCAAGAAGAAGCCACGGCTTCTGCGGGCGCTCTCCCGTTGTTTCCTCTGGCCTTTTGTGTTCTACGGAATCCTGCTGTACTTTGGGGTGAGTCCATCTCTCCACATGAAGCACAGGTGTCCAACGGTTGCAGTTAGTTAAAAAGAAAATGTGTTGCTCTAGTTTAACTAACCCACATTAGTCAAACTCTATATAAAACCAAATAACGATCTATTTGATCGGGTGTCATAGAGCTTGGCTAGAGCGAAAGCCTGCACACATTGTGGGCTCGCCACAACCGGAGTCAGCCCCGATTGTTATAAAGGCCTGCATACTTTATTACTACGATGCCAGGTGATGAACAACCTTGTATTTAAAATGTGGGTTGCCATTTGGGTCTTATTATAGTGTTATTTTGCCCCTTTGAAGTGCATCTGTCTCTCATACAGGATCTCTCATATGAGAACAGATCATATATTGTGACAGCAGAGGTGTTATACCATTGATAGGGTTGTGTGTGCAGTCAATTCCATTTCAATTCAGGAAGGGAATGGACGTTCCAATTCTAGAATTAAAAAAAAAACGGGATCATTTGTCAATGGGGAGTTTCAGTTTCTCATTCAACTCATGAACTGAGTTAAAATTCACTTTGTGAATTGGAGGGAATTGGAACTGGAATGGAACTGACCTCAACCCAACCCAGGCTAGCTGTTAGCCTGTTCTGTCCTGTACCTGTGTGGTACTTACTAGTGAATTAGCGGCATGACCATAGTATGGAGAGGAAGCATGTCTCACTGCCGTGTGAGTATCCCAGTTTCCTCCGCTCGGTGAGGAAGTTTGACGTCAGCAGCAGGTCTTGCGTAACCTGGTGGTGTGAGGTGATCCCCATGGAACCTTCTAGGAATGCCCATCAGTTCAGGGGTTATGGGAGATTAAGAGCAGAGGTATCAAGTTATATCATTAAGATCATATCAAAGTGCCACCAAATTCAGTTTTGTAGGGCAACCTTTTTCCCCGCACCCCTCCCCCATACTGGATACGTTTTTCATTATACAGGCTACTTCAGATTTTCAGGAACACACGGATCATTATAGCATGACAGATATATATGTTTTTCTCTCTTTTCTTCCAGGAGGCGTCGAAGGCAGTGCAGCCCCAGCTCCTGGGTCGTATCATTGCCTCGTTCGACCCCTTTCATGCCCCGGAGCGGGAGCAGGGCTACTACCTGGCCCTGGGTCTCAGTCTTCTCTTCATCACTCGCTTCCTGCTCCTGCAGCCAGCCATCTTTGGGCTGCACCACCTGGGCATGCAGATACGCATCGCTCTCTTCAGCCTCATCTATAAGAAGGTGTGTGTGGGAGGGGGAAGTGGTGTGTGTGGGAGGGGGAAGTGGTGTGTGTGGGGAGGAAGTGATGTGTGTGGAAGGGGGAAGTGGTGTGTGTGTGGGGAGTAAGTGGTGTGTGTGGGAGGGGGACGTGGTGTGTGTGGGAGGGGGAAGTGGTGTGTGTGGGGAGGAAGTGATGTGTGTGGGAGGGGGAAGTGGTGTGTGTGTGGGGGGGGGGGGGGGGGGAGTGGTGTGTGTGTGTGTGGGGGGGGGGGGGTGTGGGAGGGGAGAGTGGTGTGTGTGAGGAGGAAGTGGTGAGTGTTTGTGTGCATCTGACATGCCACCACCTAGGCATGCATGCAGATCCACATCACACTCTTCAGTGTAGCCACTCTCTGGTGTGAGGGTCAGCTATGTAGCTGCTACATCCTCTTAGTGTCACACAGCAGCCTCTCATGTGTCACGTTTTTAACCCTTTGTGTCCGTCCTAACCCCTGACCTTCAACCCCCAAGACTCTGAAGCTGTCCAGCCGGGTCCTGGACAAGATCAGCACAGGTCAGCTAGTCAGCCTGATGTCAGCCCACCTCAACAAGCTGGATGAGGTAAGAACCACCCAACTCATCTGCTGTACTAACCCTAACCTCAACAATATGGATGAGAATTAAGGACCCAAATCATTTACTTACACTGAACAAAATAATAAAAACGCAACATGTGACAATTTCAAAGACTTTACTGAGTTACAGTTCATAAAAGGAAATCAGTCCATTTAAATCAATTCATAAATTCCTAATCTATGGATTTCACATGTCTGGGAATAAAGATGGTCACAGATACCTTTTAAAAATAAAGGTATGGGTGGGGATCAGAAAACTGATCAGTATCTGGTGTGACCAACATTTGCCTCATGCAGCACGACACATCTCCTTCTCATTCTGTAGATTTGATCAGGCTGTTAATTTTATCCTGTGGAATGTTGTCCCACTCCTCTTCAATGGATGTGCGAAGTTACTGGATATTGGGTGGAACCGGAACACGCTGTCGTACACGTCGATTCAGAGCATCCCAAACATGCTCAATGGGTGACATGTCTGGTGGTAGGCCATGGTAGAACTGGGAAATGTTCACCTTCCAGGAATTGTGTACAGATCCTTGCGAAATGGGGCCGTGCATTATCATTCTGAAACATGAGGTGATGGCGGCGGAAGAATGACACGACAATGGCCCTCAGGATCTCGTCACGGTATCTCTGTGCATTCAAATTGCCATTGATAAAATGCAATTGAGTTTGTTGTCCATAGCTTATGCCTGCCCATACCATAACCCCACTGTCACCATTGGGCACTCTGTTCACAATGTTGACATCAGCAAACCGCTCGCCCCTGTACATCTGTCCTGTACAGTTGAATCCGTGATTCATCTGTGAAGAGCACACTTCTCCAGTGTGCCAGTGGCCATCGAAGGTGAGCATTTGCCCACTGAAGTCGATTACAACGCTGAACTTCAGTCAGGTCAAGACCCTGGTGAATACGACGAGCACGTAGATAAGCTTCCCTGAGACGGTTTCTGGCAGTTTGTGCAGAAATTCTTCGGTTGTGCAAAGCCAAGTTACATCAGCTGTCCGTGTAGCTGGTCTCAGATGATCCCACAGGTGAAGAAGCCAGATGTGGAGGTCCTGGGCTGGCGTGGTTACAAGGGGTCTGAGGTTGTGAGGCTGGTTGGACGTATGCCAAATTCTCTAAAATGACGTTGGAAGTGGCTTATGGTAGAGAATTTAACATTAAATTCACTGGCAACAGCTCTGGTGGACATTCCTGCAGTCAGCATGCCAATTGAACGCTTCCTCAAAACTTGAGACATCTGTGGCAATGTGCCAAAACTGCACATTTTAGAGTGGCCATTATTGTCCCCAGCACAAGGTGCACCTGTTTAATGATCATGCTGTTTAATCAGTTTCTTGATATGCCACAACTGTCAGTTGGACGTATTATCTTGGAAAAGGAGAAATGCTCACTAACAGGGATGTAAACCTTTTGTGCGTATGGAACATTTCTGGGATCTTTTATTTCAGCTCATGAAACATGGGACCAACACTTTGCATGTTGCGTTTATACACTGAACAGAAATATAAACATAACATTTAAAGTGTTGGTCCCAGGTTTCATGAGCTGAAATAAAAGGTCCCAGAAATGTTCTATACACACAAAAAGCTTATTTCTCAAAAAATGTTGCTCACAAATGTGTTCACATCCCTGTCAGTGAGCATTTCTCCTTTGCCAAGACAATCCATCCACCTGACAGGCATGGCAGGGTAAATACATTTGAGTTCAATCCCATTTTGACAGCATTCCTTTTGATTGAAACAAAACTCTCCATACATGTTCACCCATGGAAGAAGTGGTCAGAAAGAGACTCTTTGGACCTGAATGCCAAACACATTCAGGAGACTAAGGTGTTAACCATGTTACCCATGGTGCATAACCCACCATACTGTGAGACATCCATGTCTTCGTCACCGTTGGGTTTGATATCACTTAAAAGCTTTTACAAACAGTATTGTGTTGCTGCATCTCTCTTCATACATTCATGTGTGTTGCAGAGCCTTGGCCTGGCCCACTTTGTGTGGATCACCCCTCTGCAGTGTATCCTGTGTGTGGGTTTGATCTGGGAACTGATCGAGGTGAATGGTTTCTGTGCCCTGGCTGCCCTCACCCTGCTGGGCATCGTACAGGCCTGCCTCTCACAGAAGATGGGGCCTCACAGGTTGGTACTGGACTAACATTCTACCACTAGTAAGCAACATTGCATCGTTAAATGCGCATCAATTGACACAAAATAGTAAGAAACGTGTAGTCAATATGGCGGGTTACTCACGTTTGATATTGGACACGCAGATAACAGAAAGAAACTGATAAATGCTAACAAGGTTTTTTCCCCACTGCCTGCAAAGTCTTCTTCTTCGGTGGAGTTTAATGGCGGTTGGCATCCAATATATTGCATTAGCGCCACCCAACTGAACTACAATACACATCCATTCAACTTTGTGATACAAAATGGGAAAAGGGCAAACGACCTTATTCCACTACTTTAACCCGATCTGACCCTACCCCAGGCCAAGACCAGTGTGGACCGGACACTACCACTCAACACGTCCTGTAACTCTTCTGAAGTCAAATCTCGTACCCCCCAAGTACTTCCCTGCAGCTGCCGCCACAACATCTATTTTCTGTGACTTACGTTCCACCTCTGCGGTACAATTGATATCCATGGCTATTGAATGCTAAGAAGCCAACCTTACTGAAACATATATCACTCATTGGCCTGTCCCTCTGTTCTGGCACAGATCTACTATTCACAGGGATCCTCTCAGAATCCCTCACCCTTGATCCACCTTCCTCTGCTTTCTTCACTGCCTCAGCATACAATATCTTCTGCACTACTCTGACCCTGGCCACTTCAACTTGCCTCTCTCGAACCGGACACCTCTGATCCCCAGCAACATGGGCACCCCTACAGTTGACAACTGTTCCCACCAAAACTACACCTTCCTCTGTCCTATGTCCTCCTGCACACTTCCCACATCTTGGAATCTCCCTCCTACACACTGCTGTGACCCTCCCATAAACGTGACACCTATAATACCACAGTGTATTCGGACAAAAACCTTTTTACCCAGGAATAAATCTGGTTAATTAACATGCAGACTCACCAAGTTTGGATGTTTATCCTCAGCCATCTCTCTGAACTTGGAATTTAATTGTATCATCTGGTGTGTGTATGTGTGTGTACGTACAGTGCCTTGCGAAAGTATTCGGCCCCCTTGAACTTTGCGACCTTTTGCCACATTTCAGGCTTCAAACATAAAGATTTAAAACATGTATTTTTTTGTGAAGAATCAACAACAAGTGGGACACAATCATGAAGTGGAACGACATTTATTGGATATTTCAAACTTTTTTAACAAATCAAAAACTGAAAAATTGTGCTTGCAAAATTATTCAGCCCCCTTAAGTTAATACTTTGTAGCGCCACCTTTTGCTGCGATTACAGCTGTAAGTCGCTTGGGGTATGTCTCTATCAGTTTTGCACATCGAGAGACTGACATTTTTTCCCATTCCTCCTTGCAAAACAGCTCGAGCTCAGTGAGGTTGGATGGAGAGCATTTGTGAACAGCAGTTTTCAGTTCTTTCCACAGATTCTCGATTGGATTCAGGTCTGGACTTTGACTTGGCCATTCTAACACCTGGATATGTTTATTTTTGAACCATTCCATTGTAGATTTTGCTTTATGTTTTGGATCATTGTCTTGTTGGAAGACAAATCTCCGTCCCAGTCTCAGGTCTTTTGCAGACTCCATCAGGTTTTCTTCCAGAATGGTCCTGTATTTGGCTCCATCCAGCTTCCCATCAATTTTAACCATCTTCATCTTTTTTTGTTGTCCTATGGACAGAGTCTCCCACCTCAGCTGTAGATCTCTGCAGTTCATCCAGAGTGATCATGGGCCTCTTGGCTGCATCTCTGATCAGTCTTCTCCTTGTATGAGCTGAAAGTTTAGAGGGACGGCCAGGTCTTGGTAGATTTGCAGTGGTCTGATACTCCTTCCATTTCAATATTATCGCTTGCACAGTGCTCCTTGGGATGTTTAAAGCTTGGGAAATCTTTTTGTATCCAAATCCGGCTTTAAACTTCTTCACAACAGTATCTCGGACCTGCCTGGTGTGTTCCTTGTTCTTCATGATGCTCTCTGCGCTTTTAACGGACCTCTGAGACTATCACAGTGCAGGTGCATTTATACGGAGACTTGATTACACACAGGTGGATTGTATTTATCATCATTAGTCATTTAGGTCAACATTGGATCATTCAGAGATCCTCACTGAACTTCTGGAGAGAGTTTGCTGCACTGAAAGTAAAGGGGCTGAATAATTTTGCACGCCCAATTTTTCAGTTTTTGATTTGTTAAAAAAGTTTGAAATAATCCAATAAATGTCGTTCCACTTCATGATTGTGTCCCACTTGTTGTTGATTCTTCACAAAAAAATACAGTTTTATATCTTTATGTTTGAAGCCTGAAATGTGGCAAAAGTTCGCAAAGTTCAAGGGGGCCGAATACTTTCGCAAGGCACTGTACGTGTCTTATTCTGTGTTTGTGTGTGTGTGTGTGTTTGTGTGTGTGTGTGTGTGTGTTTGTGTGTGTGTTTGTGTGTGTGTGGGGGGGTCCTATAATCAGGCAGAAACGAGCAGGGATGATCAGTCGTCGCCTGGCTCTGACCTCAGAGATAGTAGAGAACATCCACTCAGTGAAGGCCTACGGCTGGGAGGAGGTGATGGAGACCATCATCAAGAACATCAGACAGTAAGACACACATACAAAACCCTCCATAACCTAACTACAACCTAATACTGTACATCGGGGGTGTCATACTCCACGGCGGCCGAGTGTCTGCAGGTTTTTGTTTTTTCCTTTCAATTAAGACCTAGACAACCAGGTGAGGAGAGTTCCTTAACTAGTTGGTGACGTTAATTCATCAATCGAATACAAGGGTTGATGAAAACTTGCAGACACGTGGCCCTCTGTGGAATGAGTTTGACACGTGCTGTACATCAACAGAGCCAAGTGACCTAACGAGCAATTTTTAAGGCAATTCAGCAAACATGACTCCATTGGCCCCATGTTGGTATTCAGTGGGCAAGGTGGGCACTGGCTAGCCCACACCAGCCTGACACAGGCAACCCAACAACAAGCCCAACACAGGCTAGCCCACACCAATTCCACACCAGCCCAACACGGGCCAGCCCACACCAAGCCCAGTCACATGCGCCGAATACAGCAGGTGTAGACCTTACCGTGAAGTGCTTACTTACAAGCCCTTTAACCAACAATGCAGTTTTAAGAAAATACCTAAAAAAGAAAGTATGAGATACAAGAGCAGCAGTAAATAACAATAGCTGGGTTATATGCAGGGGGTACCGGTACAGACGCAATATGGGGGAACCGGTGTCGAGGTAATTGAGGTAATATGTACATGTAGGTAGAGTTATTAACGTGACTATGCATAGATAATAACAGAGAGTAGCAGCAGTGTAGAAAAGGGGGAGGTGGCAATGCAAATAGTCTGAGTATCCATTTGATTAGCTGTTCAGGAGTCTTATGGCTTGGGGGTAGAAGCTGTTTAGAAGCCTCTTGGACCTTGACCTGGCGCTCCGGTACCACTTGTCGTGCGGTAACAGAGAAAACAGTCTATGACTTGGGTGGATGGAGGCTTTCATAATTTTTAGGTTCTTCCTCTGAAACCGCCTGGTATAGAGGTCCTGGATGGCAGGAAGCTTGGCCCCGATGATGTACTGAGTCGTACGCACTACCTTCTGTAGTGCCTTGCGGTCGGAGGCTGACCTGTCAGGATGCTCTCGATGTTGCAGCTGTAAAACCTTTTGAGGATCTGAAGACCCATGCCAAATCTTTTCAGTCCCCTGAGGGGGAATAGGTTTTGTTGTGCCCTCTTCATGACTGTCTTGGTGTGCTTTAACCATGTTAGTTTGTTGGTGATGTGGACGCCAAGGAACTTGAAGCTCTCAACCTGTCCCACTACAGCCCCGTCGATGAGAATGGGGGCGTGCTCAGTACTCTTTTTCCTGTAGTCCTCAATCATCTCCTTTGTCTTGATCACGTTGAGGGAGAGGTTGGCACCACACCGCCAGGTCCTGACCTCCTCCCTATAGGCTGTCTCATCGTTGTCTGTGTTGTGTCATCAGCAAACTTAATGATGGTGTTGGAGTTGTGCCTGGTCATGAGGTCATGAGTGAACAGGGAGCACAGAAGGGGACTGAGCACGCACCCCTGAGGGGCCCTCGTGTTGAAGATCAGAGTGGCCGATGTGTTGTTACCTACCCTTACCACCTGGGGCGGCCCGTCAGGAAGTCCAGGATCCAGTTTCAGAGGGAGGTGTTTAGGTGTTGAACACTGAGCTGTAGACAATGAATAGCATTCTCACATAGGTGTTCCATTTGTCCAGGTGTGAAAGGGTGGCATGGAATGCAATAGAGATTGCATCATCTGTGGATCTGTTGGTGCAGTATGCAAATTGGAGTTGGTCTAGGGTTTCTGGGATAATGCTGTTGATGTGAGCCATGACCAGCCTTTCAAAGCACTTCCTGGTTACAGACCTGAGTGCTACGGATCGGTAGTCATTTAGGCAGGTTACCTTAGTTTTCTTGGCACAGGGACTATGGTGGTCTGCTTGAAACATGTTGGTATTACAGACTCAGACAGGGACAGGTTGAAAATGTCAATGAAGACTCTTGCCAGTAAGTCAGCACATGCTCAGAGTACACATCCTGGTAATCCATCTGGCCTTGTGGCCTTGTAAATGTTGACCTGTTTAAAGGTCTTACTCGGCTGCGGAGAGTGTGATCACACAGTCATCCGGAACAGCTGATACTGTTATGCATGTTTCAGTGTTACTTGTCTCGAACCTCGTATTTAGCTCATCTGGTAGGCTCGTGGCACTGGGCAGCTCTCGGCTGTGCTTCCCTTTGTAGTCTGTAATAGTTTGCAAGCCGATTCGATCTTAGTAATGTACTGTATTGACGCTTTGCCTGTTCGATGGTTCGTCGGAGGGCATAGCGGAATTCCTTATAAGCTTCCGCTCCTTGAAAGCGGCAGCTCTACCCTTTAGCTCAGTGTGAATGTTGCCTGTAATCCATGGCTTCTGGTTGGGGTATGTACGCACAGTCACTGTGGGGATGACGTCCTCGATGCACTTATTTATAAAGTCAGTGACTGATGTGGTGTACTCCTCAATGCCATCAGAAGAATCCTGGAAGATATTCCAGTCTGTGCTAGCAAAACAGTCCTGTAGTTTAGCATCTGCTTCATCTGACCACTTTTTTATAGACCGAGTCACTGGTGCTTCCTGCTTTAATTTTAGCTTGTAAACAGGAATTAGGAGGATAGAATTCTGGTGAGTGAGAGGGACAGCTTTGTACACATTTCTCTGTGTGGAGTAAAGGTGGTCTAGATTTTTTTCCCCTCTGGTTGCACATTTAACATGCTGATAGAAATGAGGTAAAACTGATATGTTTCCCTGCATTAAAGTCCCTGGCCACTAGGAGCGCCGCCTCTGGACGAGCATTTTCCTGTTTGCTTATGGCGGTATACAGCTCATTGAGTGCGGTTTTAGTGCCAGCATCGGTCTGTGGTGGTATGTAAGACAGCTACGAAAAATACAGATGAAAACTCTCTTGGTAGATAGTGTGGTCTACATCTTATCATGAGGTACTCTACCTCAGGCGAGCAAAACCTTAAGACTTCCTTAGATATCGTGCACCAGCTGTTGTTCACGTATATGCATAGGCCCCCACCCCGTGTCTTACCAGAGGCTTCTGTTCTATCAGTCCGGGGTTAGTGGTAATGAATCCAGTTCAGTGACGCCTAGAGTGCTGGTGACGTAGACCTCTGGAGCTGCTGAACGGAATGAGCAGCAGTAACGGGGGAATCCGTGACAGTAGATTATCAACGTGATTCATGATGATCACTGCTTGTCTAGCTTGCAGTCCAATCAAAGCTACGGTAGATATAATGTGATTTGATGTAATTTTATCTGTGGCCAATGACCTTGAGCCTTCTTGGATGGGCACTTATTTTTATTTATTCAATTGTTTTGCATTTTACCCCTATTTCGGGATATCCAATTGCAATCCAATTACTATCTTGTCTCATCACTGCAACTACCCAATGGGCTCGGGATAGGCAAAGGGGAAGTCCCACATCCTCCGAAACATGACCCAACAAACCGTGCTTCTTAACCCACGTCCACTTAACCCTGAAGCCAGCTATACCAATGTGTCACTGTACCAC
This sequence comes from Oncorhynchus mykiss, assembly GCF_057628025.1. Taxonomy (NCBI): domain Eukaryota; kingdom Metazoa; phylum Chordata; class Actinopteri; order Salmoniformes; family Salmonidae; genus Oncorhynchus; species Oncorhynchus mykiss. The sequence goes on along the minus strand of NC_143022.1, from coordinate 50,650,171 downwards.
CGTTCAACTGATGACCGAAGTCAGCCTTCAGGCACCCGGCCCACCTCAAGGAGTCGCTAGAGTGAGATGAGCCAAGTAAAGCCCCCCCGGCCAAACCCTCCCCTAACCCGGACGACGATTTGTCAATTGTGCGCCGCCCAATTGTCACAACAGCCGGTTGTGACACACCCTGGGATCGAATCCGGGCACTGTGATGCAGTGCCTTAGACCGCTGCGCCACTCGGGAGGCCAGATGGACACTTCTAATGTAAATCTATGGCAGCACCCAAGGGGGCTGCAAGGCCCTCCCCTGCCCGCCCTCCCTTCAGCAAGTCAGATCACGACTCTATTCTGCTCCTCCTTTCCTATAGGCAGAAACTCAAACTGTAAGTACCCGTGCTAAGGTCTATTCAACGCTGGTCTGACCAATCGGAATTAATGCTTCAAGATTGTTTTGATCACGAGACTGGGATATGTTCTGGGTTGCCTCTGAGAATAACATTGATGTATACACGGACATAGTGACTGAGTTCATCAGGAAGTGTATAGAGGATGATGTTCCCACTGTGACTATTAAAAACTACCCAGACCAGAAACCGTGCATAGATGGCAGCATTCGCGCAAAACTGAAAGTGTGAACCACCGCATTTAACCACAGCAAGGTGACTGGGAATAATGGTCAAATACAAACAGTGTGTTTAATTTGATTTGACAATCTCTCCCTTTAGATTTTGCAGTGACGTAGTATTCCCAAGAGTGACAGAACACTGAGCCAATCACAATGCAACTAGAGAAGCTTACCAACCCCTACACTCTGTATTTTCTGCTTAAACACATTTTGTAGCTGCCTTATTCAAGAAAACAAAAAAGAGACCATGTTTATATGCGGCTTTATTAACTCAATTCATTTTTTGCTACATTGTTTGCGAACTGATATGTGACACATGTTAATGCCAAAATAACACTGGGACAACACTGGGAAAATCCACGTTGGCCCCCAAGGCATTTTCCCAGTGTGGGCAGCACATTACTGGTAAGGCAGCTTTCACTTAGCCTAAAATAAGCCCATGAGCAGATGAGCAAAAGCGCATTGGCCCAATATTGGCACCCTACTCGGGACCCATATTTTAGCATGCATTGAGCCCACATTTTGTTTGCTGGTAACATTCCGAGAACTATGGGGAAAGTGATCATGCTTTGACTCTAACACAGGGATGGGCAACTCCAGTCCTCGGGTGCCAGAGTGGTGTCACATCTTTTCACCATCCCTAGCAAACACAGCTGATTAAACTCATTTCATTCTAAACTGAAGATCATGTTTAATTGATTATTGGAGTCATGTGTGTTAACTGGGGCTGGGGCAAAAGTGTGACACCAGTCAGGCACCTGAGGACTGGAGTTGCCCATCCCTTCTCTAACACTAATACTCTGAGGTGAAAGGTCATGGTAGGAACACTATCCCATCCACCAGAGATCTTCTGGAAATCAAAAACTGTTAGCTGGAATAGATGACCAGTGACTCTCATTAATAAATAAGATTCCCATCAAGATATTTTCACTTAAATTCCATTAAATAAGCTCAAAGGGAGGATTAATTGCCATCTATGATCATGACACACGACATTCACAAACAAAGCCAATCAGAGAAACACTCCTGCATTGTGTAGTCTAGTCAAACCTTGAGTCAATTGCCAGTGTTTAATCCCTGTCTGATTTGGGTGAATTGGGCCTAAATACATAATTGGATTCCCCTGTTGATGTCTGTCCACCTATTGACGCCTCTGCGTCAAGACCTTTGACAAGGCGTCTTGTGACCTTGGCTTCCTTGTCTAGTCCAAATTTGGCGTAAACTATGTTTTTTCAATGAGAAAACCGAATAATTCCAATGAATAAGAAAATGATTTAAAATACAAACGTAAGAGAGGTTACGTAATAGGAAGTATTATATAAAATGAATCCCCCACCTACCTCTTACAGGGATGAGATGTCATTGACGCGGAAGATTGGTTCTCTGCGTTACTTCTACAGCGCCTCCTACTTCTTCTCTGCCATCCTGGTCATCGTGTCAGCCATTGTGCCACACGCCCTCAGCAAGGTACTTTTTCCACTGGCCTTTGTATATTTATATCCATTTTTTATTTACTTGGATGTTTTTTATGTGGTGAGTATTTGTATTTGTATTGTTTGTTTTTTACTATGACAAAGTACGACCAATGAATTTCCACTTGGTGATTAATAAAGGAAGTGCACCATTTTCACATACACTGCATTTGGAAAGTATTCCCACATTTTGTTAGATTAAAGCCTTGTTCTAAAATTGATTAAAATGTTTTATCAACCTACACACAATAGCCCATAACGACAAAGCAAAAACTGGTTTTACATTTATTTTGCAAAAAATATATATAAAACAAAAGACCCTTTAACTCAGTAATTTGTTGAAGCGCCTTTGGCAGCGATTACAGCTGTAATCGATTACAGCCTTGAGTCTTCTTGGGTATGACTCTACAAGCTTGGCACACCTGCATTTGGGGATTTTCTCCCATTCATCTCTGCAGATCCTCTCAAGCTCAGTCAGGTTGGAGGGGGAGCGTCCACTCAAGGACATTCAGAGACTTGTCCCGAAGCCACTCCTTCGTTGTCTTGGCTATGTGCTTAGGGTCGTTGTCCTGTTGGAAGGTTAACCTTCGCCCCAGTCTGAGTTCCTGAGTGCTCTGTAGCAGGTATTCATCAAGGATCTCTCTGTAGGGCTTCCCAAGTGGCGCAGCGGTCTAAAGCACTGCATCACAGTGCTTGAGGCATCACTACAGATCCGGGTTCGATCCCGAGCTGTCACATAGCTGGCCGTGACCGGGAGACCCAAGAGGCGATGCACAATTGGCCCAGCGCCGTTAGGGGAGGGTTTGGCCGGCCCGGGATGTCCTTGTCCCATCACACTCTAGCAACTCCTGTGGCGGGCTGGGCGCATGCACGCTGACACAGTCGCCAGTTGTATGGTGTTTCCTCCGACACATTGGTGCGGCTGGCTTCCGGTTAAGTGAGCAGTATGTCAAGAAACAGAGCGGCTTGGCAGGGTTGTGTTTCGCAGGACGCATGGCTCTTGAATCTCGCATCTCCCGAGTCCGTACGGGAGATGCAGCGATGGGGCAAGGCTGTAACTACCAATTGGGGAGAAAAAGGGTCAAATAATAATGGGTGTAAATAATAATTTAAAAAAAGTATCTCTCTGTACTTTGCTCCGTTCCTCTTTGCCTCGATCCTGACTAGTCTCCCAGACCCTGCCGCTGAAAAACATCCCCACAGCATAATGCGGCCACCACCATGCTTCACCGAAGGGATGGTGCCAGGTTTCCTCCAGACGTGACACTTGGCATTCAGGCCAAAGATTTCAATTTTGTTTTCATCAGACCAGATAATCTTGTTTCTCATGGTCTGAATCCTTTAGGTGCCTTTTGGCAAACTCTAAGCGGGCTGTCATGTGCCTTCTACTGTGGAGTGGCATCCATCTGACCACTCTGTCATAAAGGCCTGATTGGTGGACTGCTGCAGAGATGGTTTTCATTCTGGAAGGTTCTCTCATCTCCACAGAGGTACTCTGGAGCTCTATCAGAGTGACCATCGGGTTATTGGTCACCTCTCTGACCAAGGCCCTTCACCCCTGATTGCTCAGTTTGGCCAGGCGGCTTTACAGTGGAGGCCACTGTGTTCTTGGGGACCTTCAATGCCGCAGGTATTTTTTTTGTACCCTTCCCCAGATCTGTGCCTCGACACAGTCTTGTCTCTGAGCTCTACGGACAATTCCTTCTACCTCATGGCTTGGGTTTTGCTCTGACATTCACTGTCAACTTTGGGACCTTATATAGACAGGTGTGCCTTTCCAAATCATGTCCAATCAATTGAATGTACCACAGGTGTAACGTTTGTCGTCGGAAGGAGACCAAGGTGCAGCGTGGTAGGCGTACATTCTTTTATTTAAATGTTCCACCAAGAAAAAAAAACAATAAACAATACCACGAACGAAAAGCTTCGTCGTGCAAACTACATGCACTCAAACAAAGACAAGATCCCAGACTGAAGGAGGGAAAAAGGGCTGCCTAAGTATGATCCCCAATCGGAGACAATGAAAGACAGCTGCCTCTGATTGGGAACCACACTCGGCCAAACACATAGAAATAGAGTTTAACATTGAGGTTCATCTCTGACATTGTGGTGGACATTGAGGTTAAACTCTGACATTGTGCTGGACATTGAGGTTAAACTCTGACATTGAGGTTAGAAATCTATGGAATTCTCCCAATTGGGATTAATAAAGTACAATCTCAATCTGATCTCTACAGGGCATTATCCTGAGGCGGATCTTCACCACTGCCTCCTACTGCATGGTGCTCCGTATGACCCTCACCAGACAGCTGCCCGGCTCCATACAGATGTGGTACGACACGCTGGCGCTGGTCACAAAGATAGAGGTGAAGCGGATTTGTGTACATGGGTATGGGAGTAAATGAGGGAGTGAGAAATGGGGGAAGGACAGGGGGAGGTGAGAAGGATGGATGGGATTTGAACGTTCATCTAGATGTGGTACAGTACACTGGAACTTTGAGACATTGTCAAATTGGGCATTTTACTTGGGTGAAGTCTGGTCGAGGGCTGTAATGGTTGGGATTGAGCACCTGGGTTGGAGGAGCACCTGTTATAGTTATTGATACTGTATATAGTGTACATTTGCCTGTGGAATGTACAGACTTGACAAGAGGAAGTGGAGGGGAGAGGAGTGCTTGTTAACATAGGTTGATGATAACTCTGGTTTTGTTAATGAGCTATTTTTATTTACATTTGGTGGTTATGTAAGTTACGTTATATTTTTAATGTTGTTGACATCATGTCTAAAGAAGACACGGGAATTGGCTTACACAAACACACCCGCATACCCACACCAGACCAGACCCACATACATGAGTATTTGAGTACATGATTATTTGGAGTCATCTTCTCAGTCCAACATCTGGAATCCAAAACACCCCCCCCCCCCCCCACCCCCACCCCGACTGCACCCCAAGAAACACACATGCCCTTCACACCGCCTTGCCGTAAAGGCACATCATGAAATAGACAGAGACAGACACACATGTCATCCTCAGCCAAAAAGGCCATCACAGTACAGTTGTTGTATCAATCTTATCAGTAATTCCTCTCGGTCTCCTGAACATGCTGTTTATTCTGTCTTTATACTGCACAGGACACTACAGTCGGACAACACATGCTTTACGTTCGTCTTACACTACTGTTTATATTTATACCCAGAGTGTGTGTGTGTGTGTGTGTGTGTGCGCGTGTGTGTGCGCGTGTGTATTGACCTGACTTGTTGTTGCCAAGATAACGTTCTTGTTTTGTTATCCATTGTCTATCCTGTAGGAGTACCTCTGCAAAGAGGAGTACAAAGTATTGGAGTACAACCTGACCACCACTGAGATAGAGTTGGTGAATGTGACCGCCTCCTGGGATGAAGTACGTGTGTGTGCGTGCGTGCGTGCGTGCAGGTGTATGTATGCATTCTATTCTTCCTGAGAATGATCCTACTACTATCTAGGAAAAAGGCAATTCATTACCACAGAGTAACATTATCAGTTTGAAATGTCACAGGCAGTGTATTTCATTTTATGGATACGTTTTATGACCATCCCAAGTAGGCAGAAAATCATTTGTGTTCAGACACTGTGCACTAATTCAGATAAGCAACAGCAATGCTATGCTAGACGGTGGTAAACTATTCTAAACCCAACCCATTTATATGCTGGGAAAATCACTACCCCATAAAATGTCACCCAGGTTAATGGTTAAACAAACCAACCACTCAGCCACCCCCCCTCGCGCGGCAAGTCTATTTCTATGGGCACAAGCACCGTTCATGATACAAACTATTCACACCCCTCTTTTCGGCGGAGAGAACATTTTGCAGGTTTAAAGCTAATTGTATTGCAATTTTGTGATATCTGAGTGACTGAAATCTATACTCTAAAAAACCTAGCTAATTGATCTGGACATTTCTGACAAGTTCTCTATGGTATGCAATGACTGACATGACAAGAGGAACACTGATGATGCACTACCCAATTTCGAAATTGCACCTTGTGCATTCTACTATTGCAACTTTCGCACTGGGGGGGGGGGGGGGGGGGGCATGACCCACAGTTTGCGAACCACTGTCCTACAGAAGTCTCACCCTCACCAGTGATTTGATTTCAATGGAATTGTTGATGGATTAGGGGGCAATAATGACATTTGAGTAATATACTGGCAAGAGTCTCTTATTTCTCAGTGATTCCCAGAATATTGAAAATGTTCTCGGCCGGATGGCTGACGCATTTCAGCGTAAAGCCTTCATCATAGCATTTTCTCACCAGTCTGTTTTCCATTTTATGCCCAATTAGTATTCCTATTACAGCCAGAAATGTATGCACGTGAGCTCACTTTTTCAAACAAGCTGTTCTAGTCATATTGTATGAGAGAAAATTCAATTTAATATCTCTCTCTCTCTCTCTCTACCCCCGTCTCTCTTTCACACCCTACTCTCTTCCCCCTCTCCAGGGTATCGGGGAGCTCTTTGAGAAAATTAAGCAGGAGAACAAGGCTAACGGCCACTCTAACGGTGACGCAGGGTTGTTCTTCACAAACCTGTATGTCACACCCGTCCTCAAGAACATCAGCCTGTACCTGGAGAAGGGACAGATGCTGGCCGTGGCTGGATCCACCGGCTCTGGGAAGGTACCACTACCACTCACTGTCTGGGAACACTGGGCTGGACGGACAAGGTCTGGGCCTTTGTATATTTGAATTGGCAGGAACAATGTACATGAATCAACATTTCTGTAAATGTGCCAACTGCAGTCCCTGTAACGTCCCTGCTACGCTACAGCCATCGGGTGTCCGGCTTTGCCATCGGCCATCAGCCATTGAGGGAATGCTTACTTTTAAGTCGGCGAAAGCTACTGCTTGAGTTGGTCGCCTCCAATGGCAGCGTCCAAGCTCAAGATAATAATATTATTGAGACACAGGAGGACATGGGCATTAATATAGAGTTGGTCCCCTCTTTGCTGCAATAACAGCCTCCATTCTTCTGGGAAGGCTTTCCAGTAAACGCTGGAACATTGCTGAGTAAACTTCCTTCCATTCAGCCACAAGAGTATTAGTAAGGTCGGGCTCTGATGTTGGGCGATTAGGCCTGGCTCGCAGTCGGCGTTCCAATTCATCCCAAAAGAGTTACATGGGGTTGAGGTCAGGGCTCTGTGCAGGCCAGTCAAGTTCTTCCACACCGATCTCGACAAACCACTTATGTATGGTCCTTGGTTTGTGCATGGGGGCATTGTCATGCTGAAAAAGGAAAGGGCCTTCCCCAAACTCTTGTCACAAAGTTGAAGCACACTGTAGCGTTAAGATTTCTCTTCACTGGAACTATGGGGCATAGTCCGAACCATGATAATCAGCCACAGACCATTGATCCTCCTCCACCAAACGTACAGTTGGCGCTATGCATTCGGGCAAGTAGCAGTGTGCATGGTGATCGTCGGCTTGTGTGCGGCTGCTCGACCATGGAAACCCATTTCATGAAGCTCCCAACGAACAGTTCTTGTGCTGAAGTTGCTTCCAGAGGCAGTTTTGGACTCTGTAGTGGGTGTTGCAACCGAGGACAGACGATATTTACGCGCTGTGCGCTTCAGCACTCAGCGGTCCCATTCTGTGAGCTTGTGTGGCCTACCACTTCGCAGCTGAGCTGTTGTTGCTCCTAGACATTTCCACTTCACAATAACAGCACTTATAGTTGACCGGGGCAGCTCAAGCAGGGCAGAAATATGATGAACTGAGTTGTTGGAAATGTGGCACCCTTTGACGGTGCCAATGTCTGGAACCGAGCAAATAGAGGCATCCAACACATGGAAACCATGTGTTTGATGTATCGGATACAATTCCACCTATTCCGCTCCAGCCATTACCAGGAGCCTCTCCTCCCCGATTAAGGTGCCACCAGCCTCATGTGATTGAGATATATTACATGTTGAGACAAAGTGAAAGACTTAATATTATAAATATCTCACTTTGTGTCTATGCCTCAATTCCACCTCTACTGGTGCTATTAAGTGCAGTCAATCCGAGGTTTGGAGATGAGTGTCTGCCCCCCTACCTACAGTTACACGCCATCCCTTCCCCCGGTGAGCTGAAGTGGATAGCATATCATAGAATACATTATTATTCCTCTCTCTCCAGGGCGTAATGTTGTACATAGATTAGGGATGCACATATACAGTATCTCTCCCCTCTCTGCATATTTTTACTCCATAGTGTTCAGAGGTGTTCTGACATTTCTTCCCTTCACAACAGGATTAACACACACCACCAAGCTTATCTCCTTTATGGTGCTGGGAATTACTTCCCCCAAAAAATCAACACACAATTTTACCCCATCACATGTATTGTGCTCGACGCTTCGGATATTGTGCCCCCCCCCCACCCCAGAGTTCCCTGCTGATGATGATCCTGGGGGAGCTGGTCCCGTCGGAGGGGAAGATCAGACACAGTGGGCGGATCTCCTTCTCCCCCCAGACCTCCTGGATCATGCCCGGAACCATCCGTGACAACATCCTGTTTGGCCTGACCTACGACGAGTTCCGCTACACCTCTGTCATCAAGGCCTGTCAGCTGGAGGAGGTACGGATGGAGGGAAATATGCTGTCGCTCTGTCATATTGTCTGTCGGGCTGTTAGCTTGGTTAGAATTGTTTTGGTCTCAGGTATGGTCTTTGACGTTGTCGTGTTGGATGTTTCTCTACTTCTGCTTTCCTCTGTCTTTGCTTTATTTCCATCCACGTTCATTAAAAAAAAGATTTTTATCCCCTCTTTTTACCAGATGTTTTTTTTTCTTCTACTCTCTCTACCTCCCCATGTTCTCTTGCTCATCTCTTATTCCTAGCCCTGTTCTCTTTTCCTCCCTTGACTCATATGTTCCACCTGGCTGTCTACCCAGGAGCCTTTGTGAGGAGTTGAGATGTCATATTTCTCCAGTTCACGCACGCACGCACACACACACACACACACCCTTCCGTCCCTGTGTGGAGCCCCAGTGTTGAGTGGGGGGGGCGTGTCACTGGATTACTGTCCCTGACACTCCCGTTGCCATGGACACCCCACATTATGTCATTGGGACGGAATATCAGCTTGCTCAGTCACAAGCATGGATGTAGACTAGACTAGACTAGAGCATTCATTGTCAATCTGTGTTTCTGTCTATCTCTGTGTACGTGACCTGACCAGAAAACTCTGTGCAACAGAGCTACTGTACAGTAGCATTTATTGTTTTTTTACATTTAGACTACTGAGATGGCGTGAAAATGATTAGTGGCACACTGGCACCGCTCATGCCCTGGGGGTATTGATGATTTGGCGCAGATCATTTGGATGGTGTGTTACCTGAGGCGTCTTGAGGCACTGTTTGAAATGTGCGCCAGCCCGCCCCCCCCCCCCCCCAATAAGTGCGAAGTAAACCGCTGCGTTGAAAAAGGCTGTTACAAAATACGTTATGGAACAGCTCTGATGATGTGCCACGTCTCCTAGGCCCAAGTGTGTCGTTGCCTGTTTCGAAGCAAACACTACTGTATGCACCTATTTTTAACCCTTTGACAGCTCCCAATGAGCACCTTTTGACCTGACCTTTCAACTCTTCTGTAACTGTGTAATGTTCACCTGCATCCAAACTCTCAACGACTGAGTGACTTCAGAGGAGTCATGAATATTCCATCTCTCAAAAGAGAATATGACAAAAGAAATCTGGTATACGTGGTCTGAGACCGAGAGGATAAAAAGACATCTGTGTTCCCAGACGTATCAGACTGTGTGATCATGCTCCAGTCTATTTTTCGACCTCTCCTAGGACCAGAAAATGTCCATGGGTGGGCTGTTTCTTGTAAACCCCAATCATTTTGCACGTTAACAGTTAGCTAGCTTGTAATCTCAGCACCCAGAACCAAGGTTTATGGTGAGAGAATAGTTAGCTTGTAGCGCTAGCCACGCTTTTTTTGTCAGTTTGAGACACGGTGCCTTTTCTCCACTTGCTGTGTTTTACGACCTGTTAAACAACCTCTGAACTTAATTCCCAATGCCTTCCGTTTGGATAGCAGAAGTAGCGTTTATAAAGGTAGGAGGTTTTATGTATGACTAAATTCATTCTTTCACATGTTGGTTTACATGTTTCAGACATTTGTGTTTGAAATCATCTAGCTATTAAAGGGCGACTGCACTTCCTGATTTGGCCTCGTTTTTAGATTTGGTTCATTACGAAAATTAATGCTAGCGGCCATGACTGAATTCAAACGTGAGTTGGTTTCGGGTTGTGATTTGATGTGGGTGTCTTGGGTGTGTGTTCGCATGTGGGAATAGTTAGGCAAATAATTTTGCCCATTAGCTTCAGCTGGCGGGTGTGCAACAGTGGCTAAGTTGGTTTGACTCGCTCCGGGGCTAGTTAGGATAAATTATTACACAATATAAATGAGACAATATTTTGTTCACACCTTTGAGTTTTCTCCTTAAATGTTTTCAATATTTGTATATGAATTTCTACAATTTATATTTTGTTTTAACAATTTCTAACATGTTTTAACAAATCATAACATGTTTTAACAAATTTGAACATATTGTCCCATGTACATTGTGTTATTAACCGATCATCCCTAACTAGTCCCATAGTCAATCCAAATTTACCACAGGCATTATGATCGGGTTGCTTGCAGCTGCACTCCAAATTGATGATTACTTGTGCGTTGCCTGCTGTGGGCATGTGGGCAGATTTGAAACAAACCCAACCTTCATTTACGTTTGCGATGCAGTCACGACCACAAGTCTCACAAAACGATATTTTATCAAAAAATCCCATTTAACCTTTGTAGTTAATTTTGACAATAAAGTACATGTTTCTGACTCATATCGATGTTTTCTAAATGACAAATTGTTTTTTAGTGGCCATTTGTGAAGTTTTTCATACTCTTTCGATGTTTCAGTGTATCTTGTTTGATGTGGTGGAATTAGACTTTTGAAATTCCACCTTTCTGTCTTTCAGCTACTGTACTTAAAGCCTTAACTGCAGCTTTAAGTACATGTGATTTGATTGCTTTGAAGCTGTATACCAATATGAAAAAGTAATTGGATTTGCAAAACTCATTTATATAACTGTCACACGGTACTTTAGATCATCTTTTAACCAGGCCCCAGGTTATTTTATTTCACATTTAAACACTTGACTGAAAAACTAGGGGATGTTGAACTGAGTCAGTGCCCAGTTTAACCACCTTTTTTCAGGAGTAAATGACATAAACAAACTGTTTGTTTATATTTTTGTAGCTGACATTTCAGTCTGTTATGTCTACTAACACTGAACTTTTCTCTTTGTTTTCCCCGATACATTTACTACTGCTTTGACATTCCAATTCCCCTACCTTTCATGTTTTTGTGTGTGGGTGTGCATGTCTATGTCTCAAACATTTATCTAACCCTCCCCTGCTCTCCCCTCAGGATCTGGCCCTGCTGCCGGAGAAAGACAAGACGCCCCTTATGGAGGGAGGGGTGACCCTAAGTGGAGGTCAGAGGGCGAGGATAGGCCTGGCCAGGTACGTACTGGTGCGCACACACACACACACACACACACACACACACACACACACACACACACACACCTGTCTCTCAGCATGTACGTCCTGTGGAAACACTCATTCTGGAATGTGACATAATACTCTTGAAGGAAGAATGCGTCTTGTGTTGTTTTGCCCATGAGACTGCTGTTGTGTATACATGGATGTATATTCCGATACTTACAGTACTTTCTAAAATGGAAATGTCAATGGAATGTGACATGACTACAGGAAAAGGAGAACTGAGCACACCCCAATTCTCATTGACAGGGCTGTAGTGGAGCAGGTTGAGAGCTTCTAGATCCTTGGTGTCCACATCACCAACAAACTATCATAGTCCAAACACACCAAGACAGTCATGAAGAGGGCACAACAAAGCCTATTCCCCCTCAGGAGACTGAAAAGATTCGGCATGGGTCCTCAGATCCTCAAAAAGTTCTACACCATCGAGAGCATGGTGTAGACGACCCTTATGCAGGGAAGGGTGATCCTAAGTGGAGGTCAGAGGGCGAGGATACTGGCCAGGCCTATCCTCAGTTGCATCACTGCCTGGTATGGCAACTGCTCGGCCTCTGACCGCAAGGCACTACAGAGGGTAGTTCATAACTGGGGCCAAACTTACTGCTATCCAGGACCTCTATACCAGGCGGTGTCAGAGGAAGGCCCTAAAAATAGTCAAAGAATCCAGCCACCCTAGTCATAGACTGTTCTCTCTGCTACCGCACGGCATGCGGTACCGGAGCACCAAGTCTAGGTCCAAGAGGCTTCTAAACAGGCTTCTACCCCCAAGCCATAAGACTCCTGAACAGCTAAACAAATGGCTAACAAGACTATTTGCATTGACCCCCCCTATAGTACATGTACATATTACCTCAATTACCTTAACCGATGCCCCCGCATATTGATTGACTCTGTACCGGTACCCCCTGTATATAGCCTGTTAACTGTTATTTTACTGCTGCTCTTTAATTATTTGTTCAATATTTTTTACTTAACACTTATTTTTCTTAAAAATACATTGCTGATTAAGGGCTTGTAAGTAAGCATTTCACTGTTGTATTCGGCGCATGTGACAAAAAAGAATGGATTTGATTTTGATACTCTTGAAGGCAGAATGCATCTTGTGTTGTTTTGCCCACGAGACTGCTGTTATGGGACAATGTATGCATGGATAGTGCATCCTAATGGTCATAATGCCCAATGAAAAAGATGATTACTACCGAATCAATATTATTATTATTTTCTTCATTTGACTGTTAGTTCAGCTCCTGTAACTGTGGTGTTCTATGATCTAATTGGTTTTATTTCTGTTTTCTTTATTTTTGCAATTTTCTATGTTGTAGAATAATAATGGATACATCAAAACTATGAAATAACACCTATGGAATCATGTAGTAACCAAAAAAGTGTGAAATAAATCAAAATATATTTTATATTTGAGATTCTAAAAAGTAGCCACCCATTTCCTTGATGCCACTTCCACAAGTTAACTTTTAAGAAAGCACACCTTTTAATTGAAATGCATTCCAGGTGACTACCCCATCAAAACTGGTTGAGAGAATGCCAAGATTGTGCAAAGCTGTCATCAAGGCAAAGGCTGGCTACTTTGAGGAATCTCAAATATAAAATATATTTTGATTTGTTTAACACTTTTTTAGTTACTATATGTGTTATTTCATAGTTTTGAAATCTTCACTATTATTCTATAATGTAGAAAATAGTGAAAATAAAGAAAAACCCTTGAATGAGCAGGTGTGTCCAAACTTTTCACTGGTACTGTATATTCCAATGTTCCGACATATTCATTATTTATTGGTTTTATTGTATTGGGTGCCCATTTGCTCCCACTTAACAAAATACACATTTGTCAGTTTGGCTATATTGTCATAGTAAATGTATCACTTAAACTGAGTTGAATCCCACAGGGACTTAACTTCCTCATTTAAAGGCCTATTTAATTTATGACTTTTTTCCATTCACGTTTCCGTGTGTTTGTTTCTCTCTGTGTTTGTGTGTGCTATTACAGAGCTGTGTATAAAGACGCCGACCTCTACCTACTGGATTCACCTTTTACCCACCTGGACATTGTGACTGAGAAAGAGATCTTTGAGAGGTCTGTCTGTGGCTCAACACTGAGGCTTTAATATTGGCCGGGGCCTGGAGGATAGGGGAGGGTTGGTCTGGGCTGGGTGGAATGAGCAGGGTGAATGGTTAAGGAGAGGAGAGAAGGTTAAGGTCAAGTTGGTGAGATGTTATTTTGGTCGATCAAAGGGCTTTTCATGGAAATGTAACTTTCTCTGACAATCATGACCTTTGGTCTGATTTTTGATGTTTGTGTTATCAGCAACTTCCCACCCAGAAATGAGCACATGATTGAACAGAAATGCCTAAAGTAAAGTTTGATAAACTAAACAAAGGATACATGTATTTTCTCCTGCCAGGTGTCTGTGTAAACTGATGTCTTCCAAGACTCGCATCGTGGTCACTAGTAAGCTGGAGCACCTGAAGAGAGCGGACAAGATCCTTCTGCTTCACAACGGAGTGTGTTACTTCTACGGCTCCTTCTCCGAGCTGCAGGCCAAGAGACCAGACTTCAGCTCCCTGCTCCTGGGCCTGGAGGCCTACGACAACATCAACGCCGAACGCCGCAGCTCCATCCTCACCGAGACCCTCCGACGCGTCTCTATCGATGAATCTGCCGTCTTCCGTGGCCCCGAACCCATCCACCAGTCCTTCCGCCAGCCCCCGCCACCGATCATCTGTACAAACAATGGTCCTCAAGCCATCACCATTGCCGGGGGCGACGGTCTCACAGCAGCGGAAAAACGTAAACAGTCAATTATCCTTAATCCGTTAGCCCCGGCCCGTAAATTCTCCTTCATCGGTGCAGGATCCCAGAAAGCCCAGGCTCCTCCACCCGGGTCCACCACTATCGAGGATGCCGTGCGAGAGCTGTCAGAGAGGAAGTTCTCAGTGGTGCCCGAGGACGATCAGGTGAGGCTGCTTCTCTACTTATCTTCTTTGACTGAAGGGAGGTTTCTTGCACACAGACTAAGCTTAGTCCTGGACAAAGCAATGCTTTCAATGGAGAATCTCTGTTGAAAATACTTTTTAGTCCAGGACTACGCTTAGTTTGAGTCTGGGGAACCGGCTCAAAGTATTCTTATTGCGCTGTTTTTCTAATTTTTGAGAGGAGAGCTCGCATTTCAACTAAGCATTTCATTGCACTGTGTACACTACGCTGCTTTGTCCCGTGCATCTGACTGATTCATTGATTTGATTGCATGTACATCTGCTAAATGAAGTGCGTCTGCCAATAAGCATCCGCTAAATGGCATATGTTATATTATTATTTATTGTAGATTGAAGAGTCGCTGCCGCGGGGGAACCAGTACCATCATGGCCTGCAGCACCTGAGCGGGCAGCGCCGCCAGTCTGTGCTGCAGTTCATCACCAACGCCCGGGGGGAGGGCAGGAGGGAGCAGCTCCAGACGTCCTTCAGGAAGAAGCTGTCCGTCACGCCGCAGTGCGAGCTGGCCTCTGAGCTGGACATCTACGCACGACGCCTGTCCAAAGACAGTGTCTATGACATCAGCGAGGATGTGGACGAGCAGGATATGGAGGTAGGTTCAGTGAAGGGAGCTGGTTGGGTTCAAGGCAGGTTGGATGTTTTCCTCTGTAACTGCTGGTCTTCATGAGCACATGGAGGTTAGGGTAAAGGTTAAGTTTAGGGTTAGGGTCAAGGAATAGCCCAGGGGACGTCACCGAAAGTGCACCAGTGTTTGAACCGAGACATTTGAAGACAAAACACTAAGAACAGCTAGGTTCGAGTGTTTCATTCGAACACGTATCTTTTGTCTGTTTGCAGCAATGCTTTGCAGACGAGCGCAAGAACGTGTTCGACACGACGTCGTGGAACACCTACCTGCGTTACATCTTCACCAACAGGAACCTCGTCTACGTCCTCATCTTCATCTTCCTTGTCTTCGCTGTAGAGGTAAAGAAACGGTATTAAATGATAGCATTAGATAATACCTGTCTTGGAGATACTATACTAAACAATAAAAGTACTGTATTAGAGGGAATCAGAATCACCTTCTATGCATTATACGGATGTATAATTGTAGGATTTTTAATGAATTTATTTGCAAATTATGGTGGAAAATAAGTATTTGGTCAATAACAAAAGTTTATCTCAATACTTTGTTATATACCCTTTGTTGACAATGACAGAGGTTAAACGTTTTCTGTAAGTCTTCACAAGGTTTTCACACACTGTTGCTGGTATTTTGGCCCATTCCTCCATGCAGATCTCCTCTAGGGCAGTGATGTTTTGGGGCTGTTGCTGGGCAACACAGACTTTCAACTCCCTCCAAAGATTTTCTATGGGGTTGAGATCTGGGGACTGGCTAGGCCACTCCAGGACCTTGAAATGCTTCTTACGAAGCCACTCCTTCGTTGCCCGGGCGGTGTGTTTGGGATCATTGTCATGCTGAAAGACCCAGCCACATTTCATATTCAATGCCCTTGCTGATGGTAGGCTTTGTTACTTTGGTCCCAGCTCTCTGCAGGTCATTCACTAGGTCCCCCCGTGTGGTTCTGGGATTTTTGCTCACCGTTCTTGTGATCATTTTGACCCCACGGGGTGAGATCTTGCGTGGAGCCCTTGATCGAGGGAGATTATCAGTGGTCTTGTATGTCTTCCATTTCCTAATAATTGCTCCCACAGTTGATTTCTTCAAACCAAGCTGCTTACCTATTGTAGATTCAGTCTTCCCAGCCTGGTGCAGGTCTACAATTTTATTTCTGGTGTCCTTTGACAGCTCTTTGGTCTTGGCCATAGTGGAGTTTGGAGTGTGACTGTTTGAGGTTGTGGACAGGTGTCTTTTATACTGATAACAAGTTCAAACAGGTGCCATTAATACAGGTAACGAGTGGAGGACAGAGGAGCCTCTTAAAGAAGAAGTTACACGTCTGTGAGAGCCAGAAATCTTGCTTGTTTGTAGGTGACCAAATACTTATTTTCCACCATAATTTGCAAATAAATTCATTAAAAATCCTACAATGTGATTTTCTGGATTTTCTTTTCTCATTTTGTCTGTCATAGTTGAAGTGTACCTATGATAAAAATTAAAGGCCTCTCTCATCTTTTTAATTGGGAGAACTTGCACAATTGGTGGCTGACTAAATACCTTTTTTGCCCCACTGTATATATATATGCTACGCCATTGTTGAATACTCGTTTCTGATTTGCTTGAAGGGCAATCTAGATCGGGCATTATTTCCCTTTATGATTGATTGGCTGACAGCCGTGGTATATCAGACCGTACACCAATGGTATGACAAAACATTTATTTTTACTGCTCTAATTATGTTGGTCACCAGTTTATAATAGAAATAACGCACCTCGGGGGTTGTGATATATGGCCAATGTCATATATCATGTCATACAAATAAAGGCATTTCAATCAATTATATGAAGAGTGCCTTGGTCCTCCTTTCTTTTTGATGACCAATTCACCCCTTTTACCAAAGAGCACCTTCTGTGTCCCAAAATGTACTATTGTGTACCTTTAGTAGCACTTCCCTTCCTCCTCTTTCTACTACAGGGTCTCTGTTGGAACACAATTGCCTAATTATATTGCCTGTTGACAATTTAATTACAATGCAAGGTGCCACCCTCAGTCTAACTGTGTTTGCCGTGTGTTGTAGGTTGCTGGCTCTGTCCTGGGGATATTTCTTATCACAGAGTAAGTTTATTTTTATGTGCAATATTCATTCTACAGAAGATAATGGTACAGGAAACCTACAAAATAACAGCAAGAACCCTCTCTGCAGTTTAGAAAATGCTGTCGTAATGCTGTGCTGATAAACATTTGCAATACATGTTCAACATCAGCCTACGATCAATTGTGAACAAGTAGTATTCACCACAAGACCACCAAGATCAGCCCGATAACATATAAACAGCCCAATACAGAGTACAGTACTCAGACAAAAGACCACCATTCAGATACCATTGCAACCATTGTGCTTTCTTCTCTCCCTCCCAGTAAGATCTGGACAGAGGAGGCCAACCCGTCGGCGCCTAACTTCGTAGACCAGCAGCACGCCAACGCCTCGTCGCCCGCCGTCCAAAAGCCAGTCATCGTCACGCCGACCAGCGCCTATTACATCATCTACATCTACGTGGCGACGTCGGAGAGCGTTCTAGCGCTGGGGTTCTTCAGAGGCCTGCCATTGGTCCACACTTTACTGACCGTGTCCAAGAGGCTGCATGAACAGATGCTGACCGCTGTGCTCAGGGCCCCCATGGCTGTACTCAACACTATGAAGACTGGTGAGCGCAGCTGCTGAAACCCCTGGCTTAACCAAGCGTTATGCATCAGCTGTAGACACATAGTGTACATGCATCTACCGGTGTCTGAACACTTGAATGGCTAACTTATCAGTCAGTTGTCCATACAACCTCACAGCCTATACATCAATCAGTCAGTCTGTCAGCCTTTCAGTTAGTCAGTACGACCACCAGCGGCAGTCAATTCCATGCATGTGTTTTTCTGCCCTGTACTTTAGGTCGGATCATGAACAGGTTCACCAAAGACATGGCCACCATCGACGACATGCTTCCCCTTGCACTGTTTGACCTCATCCAGGTAAGTGGCCGTCTGCTCTGCCCGTCTCAGTCTCTATCTCTCTCTCTCTCTCTCTCTCTCTCTCTGACTCTTTCCTATTCTCTCCCTCCAGTTAACTCTGATCGTGCTGGGTGCCATATTCACTGTGTCCATCATGAGGCCGTACATCTTCATTGCCGTGATCCCATTGGCCGTCATATTCGTGGTTCTGAGGAAGTACTTTCTGCGTACGGGACAGCAGCTCAAACAACTGGAGGCTGAGGGTGAGACTGGGAGGGGGATTGGATGGGGCTCTTGACAGATTAACCTGGGGCTGGGGATGGAGAACTCTCAAGTACTGCAGGTGTGCGTGATACATCTTGATTGGCGAGAAAGATGGGCAGATCCAGAAGTTACATTGTACTGTGCAAGGAGGCGAACAAAGTAACGGTTATACATTCTCCCTCACCACAACAATTCCTAACACTCTGAAAACATTCCATACATTCCCCCCTAACTTACTTAGTGAGAAAGAAGTGTGTGTGTGTGCCGGGTCTTGGGACATTCCGACATTACTCCTCCTGATCCTGTCATTCCGAGTGTGTCGCCGATGGCAACAACAAGGCCTTCCCGCAGCCATGGAGAGAGAGAAAACGTGATCAGGGATTTCCTCTGGCTCCATCCTGGCATCGCTCTCTCACGGTCCCTCACTGAACACACACAGACTCACTGTCCCCAAAAGGACAAAACTCTCTCCCTGTCTCCCAATGCACAACTAGACGAAACACACAGTTAACCCCCACAACGGCAACTTTTCGATGACGTAGACGTCGATTAAGCCCCCCCCCCCCCCCGCACCTTTCTGATTCAGAGGGGTTGGATTGAATGCTGAAGACACATGTCAGTTGAGTGTGTTCTGTTGTGCAACTGACTAGATATCCCCTTTTCCCAAAACACGCACGACTGAACAAGACACCCACATTCTCTGTAACTGTTCCTTCCTGTGATCAAAGCTACTGGAGAGCAGAGAGGCTGTCGCTTTAATTTCTTCCTTCCATTTTAGTCCATTTCCTGCCTGTCTGTCCATGCCGGACTGTTGTAAGAGATACAGGTGTAGGATCTTAATTTGTATTGTCGCTGCAACAGAATTTGAACGTGTAGTCCAAAATGTTGCCTGATTGGCGTTTAGGCTGTTAGCTGGTCAAAATGAGGCAACGTGAAAAGTGGAATCCTGTTAATGTAACCGTGTTAATGTGGGGTTTTCAGTGAATTTATGTCAATCACCAAGCTCATCGTTATTTCCTACGTCTGTACAGGAGAAACGTCAGGGTTTAATCTCGTAACAAGAGCCTTGGTTTTATGCAATGTGGCATGAGAAAATACTGCACGCTCTTTATTGTTGGGACACTGTCTCGTACCAATCAAATCAATCACATTTATTTATAAAGCCCTTTTTACTTCAGCAGATGTCACCTAGTGCTTATACAGAAACCCAGCCTAAAACTCCAAAACAGCAAGCAATGCAGATGTAGAAGCACAGTGGCTAGGAAAAACTCCCTAGAAAGGCAGGGAACCTAGAGAGGAACCAGGCTCTGAGGGGTGGCCAGTCCTCTTCTGGCTGTGCCGGATGGAGATTATGAGAGAACGTGGCCATTAAGACCATATTGTTCCTCAAGATGCTCAAACGTTCACAGATGACCAGCAGGGTCGACTAATGATCACAAGTGGTTGTAAGAGGGTGCAACAGGTCAGTACCACGGGAGTAAATGTCAGTTGGCTTTTCATAGCCGATCATTCCGTGGTCGAGACAGCAGGTAGAGGGGGCGAGTTGAAAACCGCATGTCCGGGACGATGTCTGGTGAACAGGTCAAGTTTCCATAGCCTCAGGTAGAACAGTTGAAACTGAGCAGCAGCAAGTCAAGGTGGACTGGGGACAGCCAGGAGTCATCGGGCCAGGTAATCCTGAGGGTCCATGGTCCAAGGGCTCAGGTCCTCCTGGAGGGAAGGGAGAGAGGGAGAGAGAATTAGAGGGAGCATACTTAAGTTCACACAGGACCCCCGGCACATAGACTGTGAAGCGTGGTACACTTTTGACTCTTGGTGACTCCTTTACATAAACATGCCCCCTCTGGAACAGCAAACTCTGATGTTTTGTAGCTGACTGTAAGTCAGGGTTGGGGCCAGGAAGTGAATTGAAATTCCGTCAACAAGTCCACATCAACCATGCGTTTTGGTGAAGAAGTACATAGATATTGTGTCGGACCTCCTGTGAGTGATTGACTAATGCTTCTGTGTTTCTCTTCTCTCCCCCTTCCTGCAATCCTCCATTCGTTCTCTCTACTTGCCTCCTCTCTTTCTCTCTCTCCCCCTTCCTGCATCTCTCCATTCGTTCTCTCTACTTGCCTCCTCTCTTTCTCTCTCTCCCCCTTTGATACATTTGTCTTCTTCTATAAACTCTTTTTTTTAATCTCTCTCTTCCTCACTCTGTCTCTCTCATTCCTCCTCCTCTCAGCCCGTAGCCCAATATTCTCCCACCTCATCATCTCTCTGAAGGGTCTGTGGACTATACGTGCATTTGGTCGTCAGTCCTACTTTGAGACGTTGTTCCACAAGGCCCTGAACACCCACACGGCCACCTGGTTCCACTACCTCGCAACGCTGCGATGGTTCCTCTTCCGCTGTGACATCATCTTCGTCTTCTTCTTCTCCGCCGCAGTCTTCATCGCCGTGGGAACCAACCGTGAGTGACACAGACAGACAGACAGGCAGGCGCACGCACACACACAGCCCATTTTGACAGCTTAGAAATACGTTTGGGACATAGTCAGGAGATGCTGATTGCATTGCATGTACACATATTTACTTTCGACCTGCATAAATGCCAGTACGTTTGCATGCACCTGTAGAATGTCTCAATGGACCACAGTGTTTATGTTGGGAGTGAATTTCAGAGGTAATTTGACAGCGTTCGCTTTCATTAATATCTGTGCGTTTGTGTGTGTATAACGTCAGGATGCAAAGGAAGTGTGCTATTACCAGTGTGTGTGTGTGACACTTTGTGTGTGTGTGTGTGTGTGTGTGTGTGTGTGTGTGTGTGTGTGTGTGTGACTGTCCATTGATAATGTGTGTGACTGCTGACTGCCAAAGGATAATGTGTGTGACTGCTGACTGCCAAAGGATAATGTGTGTGACTGCTGACTGCCCATTGATAGTGTGTGTGTATTCCACAGAGGACAAGCCTGGGGAGATTGGCATCATCGTGGCCTTAGCCATGCTCATCCTTGGGACGTTCCAATGGGCTGTCATTACCAGCATCACTGTGGACGGACTGGTATGCACACACACACACACACACAGTTTTGATCAAGCATCACGGCAGATAGATGTGTATTTACATTCACAAACCACATTACCCGTGGTCAGTCATCAGTAACACAAGCACACGCTCCATGAAATATGAATCTCCTTGGCTTTGCTTGTGCGGGATACTCTACTTGTTTTATTGTTCGGTAAGAATATATTCAGTTCTCCTGTGTGTGTGTGTGTGTGTGTGTGTGTGTGTGTGTGTGTGTGTGTGTGTGTGTGTGTGTGTGTGTGTGTGTTGTTGTTGAAATGAGCTGCGTTCAGGCTCCGTGATTCTTCTAATCACAATGCAGGACATGTAGTTCTCCTCGTGCTCACAGAGTGAGAGGAAACACTCACTGTCATTGCCAGACTGACTGACACTACTGTGTGGGAATAGAACTCGTTAACCGGGGAGGGGAGCTCACTACTCAAACATACCGTCACACATTGCAGGGTAGTAGGGAACACACATGTACTTATTTACAGATTGTTTGTTATTCTCTCATGACAAGTGCACAGCACGTACACACAACTCCCTCCAATCGCTCTTATCTCTCCATCCCCTATTCCCCCAGATGCGATCGGTAGACCGGGTCTTCAAGTTCATCGACCTGCCTCAAGAGGAGCCCAGACCCAGCGGTGGAGGTGGTAAAGGAACAGACCTGGTGATCGACAACCCTCACGCCCAGGACTGCTGGCCCAACCAGGGCCACATGGACGTCCAAGGACTGACCGTCAAATACACAGAGGCTGGACGCTCCGTCCTGCAGGACCTCTCCTTCACTGTGGAAGGAGGACAGAGTGTAGGTCACTCTCTGTGTGCGTGCGTGCCTGCGTGTGGCTGATGAGGGGCTGATGGTCCTGCTCTCAGGCGGGGAATTCAATATATTAATCTCTCTCGGGCTGTTAGGAGGCTAGAGAGACTCAGACTCCCTGTGGTATGTCTTGAGAGGTAATTAGGATAGATACAATTCCTAGTAACGAGGCCTGAGGGAGACTATCTTAGTGTCAGCACTTTAGCCTACCGCCCTAGCCATTAGCTAAAGCTTCCCGTTAATGGCCTAACTCACTGACGCTCTGGCCTGTGGGAGAGTGGTTCTACACAGTGTTTTGGAAGCTACTCTGGAAATATAGTTTACCAAGTTACCAATTACTTCTCACTGAAAGAAGTTAAGCTACGCTAAATCTACCCTTAAGAAAAGTATAGTTGACTTAACAAAAGTTACTTCGAAAAAGTAGTTCACTACATCAAAACTACTTACTGGAAAATGTGCATATCTAAATCTGAAACGTCATCGGCTAACAATCAGAAGAACAGATCTGGAGTCAGATGTAAACAGAATGTGTCGTCTATCCTTTTAAAAACAACTGTTTCAGGTGAGAATTAGGCAGGTCTGATGCTGAAAAATAAAGGAAATTCTGGCCTATTTCACTCATATCTTCTCTTATGTTTGTATTTCCAGTAGTTAGCTCCTCAAAAAAAAGCAATTAACTACTGAAAACACGACCGAGATTTAAGTTTAGTTGAACTACCACCAAGCTACTGCAAGTTCAATTACTGGATGAACTACATGTAGTTCACTACTCCCCAATACTAATTCTACAGTAGTCTCCCGTTCCACATAGTGTTGGTTAATCATGGTAGAAATGCTGGCTCAAGATCTGTACTCTACATTTTCATCTACATTTTAGGGACATAATCGGAATGCTTTGTGTCTGCACTGTAAGGAGGATATTTGAACCGGGTGGATGTTCATTGCTTTGTGTGTAGGTGGGTGTGTTGGGGAGGACGGGCTCAGGAAAAAGCACCTTGCTATCGGCTCTCCTGCGTCTGGCGTCTACAGACGGAGAGATCTCCATCGATGGGGTCTCCTGGAACTCGGTCACCCTACAGACCTGGAGGAAAGCCTTCGGCGTGGTGCCACAGGTAAATACCACCCCGCAACTAGACTTAGTGCTCAATGGTATTTTTGCTATGGTGAATGTAATGCCCTAATCTGATTTTCTGGACAGAAAATCTTCATCCTGACTGGTACATTCCGTATGAACCTGGATCCACACGCTCGCTACAGGGACGAGGAACTGTGGCGTGTGGCTGAGGAGGTGAGACACGACATTCACATCAGTCACACTGGTCTCCGGTCTAACCCAAACCCTAGCTTCATGTCCACGTCCCTGTTCAACTTTAACCCTCAACCACAGCCCTAACCCTCAACCACAGCCCTAACCCTCAACCACAGCCCTAACCCTAGCTTCACGTCCACATTCCAGTTCAACCCTAACCCTTTCCTCAACCCTAAACCTCAACCACAGCCCTAACCCTCAACCACAGCCCTAACCCTAGCTTCACGTCCACATCCCTGTTCAACCCTAACCCTTCCCTCAACCCTAATCCTCAACCACAGCCCTAACCCTAGCTTCACGTCTACATTCCAGTTCAACCCTAACCCTACCCTCAATCCTAACCCACAGCTCTAACCCTAGCTTTATATCCACATCCCGGTTCAACCCTAGCTCTAGCCTCAATCACAACAGGTCCCCTCTATCACTGTCCTCCCTCTCTCTTCACCTTTCTCCTGTCTGTCTGAGCGTCCTTCTGTCTGTACACTGCAGAGAGTCCCGCTGACCCCTTTCCTACCATGCCGTAGTAACCTCGTTCCGACATGCTATGCTGATGGTAAGGCGCTGCTGTGTTCGTGTGTGTCAGTAGGGCAGTGACGGTGCCACCATAGCCACACCATACTGGTAGTTGCATAGTAAGCACAGCCAGGTCGGGAAACAGGAGTCACATGCAAGTCTGCTTCGGCTTGACCCTGTGACCATAGCGCATGTGAAGTTGCTCTCCTATAAATTGATCACCTAACGCACATGCACATGTATTTGCTTACAATGACGGTGTGTAGAACTAACCTGAAATCCACATCAGACTCCATGTCACCTGTTTTGCCCTGCCTACGGAGGTCCGTTGGAGTCCACTGAGTCAGTGCATTTCATTTGATTGGTTGATTGTTTATTTGATTGGTTGATTGATTGATTGAGATCCTCCGGTGTTTCCGGTCCTATGTGTCGTCCAGGTGGGTCTGAAGTCCGTGATAGAGCAGTTCCCAGACAAGCTGGACTTCCAGCTGGAGGACGGGGGTTACGTCCTGAGCAACGGACACAAGCAGCTCATGTGTCTGGCCCGCTCCATCCTCAGCAAGGCCCGCATACTGCTGCTAGACGAACCCAGCGCCTTCCTCGACCCCATGTAAGAGGAGAGAGTGAGCGAGAGAAAGTGAGAGAGTGCGTGTTGGATTTGGGGTTGGACATGGAAGATAAGTGTATGTGCCAGTGGTGGCTAGTGGCACTTTAAGTGAGTAATGGCTGGAACGGAATGAATAGAATGGTCTCCAACACGTCAAACACCTGGTTTGCATGTGTT
The DNA here is from genome assembly GCF_057628025.1 of Oncorhynchus mykiss. Lineage (NCBI taxonomy): Eukaryota > Metazoa > Chordata > Actinopteri > Salmoniformes > Salmonidae > Oncorhynchus > Oncorhynchus mykiss. The sequence goes on along the minus strand of NC_143022.1, from coordinate 50,625,144 downwards.
TGATACCATTCCATTGACTCCATTCCATTAATTATTACGAGCCGTCTCCCCCTCACCAGCCTCCTCTGGTGTTTGTATGAGGCTGCATTTACACAGGCAGCCCAATTCAGATCTTTTGCCAACTATTTGCATATCTGATACCTATCTGATCTTTTCACTAATGTGTAATCAGCAACAACAAAAAACACATGGAATCAGATTTTTTTGGGCTGTGTTTACACAGGCAGCCCAATTGTGTTTTCCATTAATTGCTTTTGACCGATCAGGTCAGCTCTTTTGCCAATAATTGGGCTGCCTGTGTAAACACAGCCTTTGACTTCCGATTCATACCGCCTCCATACAGTATGTGGATCTGAATCCTGATACAAACCTGATCTTCCGTATGCGACCTCTGTCTGGACGCTCAAACAGATTTGTTTGCTCTGAAGTGTTTTTTTGTTGTTGCCCATGACCAGTCATTACAAGGACAACCTCCCCTCTGAGGCTACATCCGTGTGAATGTGCAAATCCGATATGGATCACACGTAAAACAGTGTGGACGTCCAGAAAAAAAAGATTGGATATAGAAAGAAAATCAGATTGGGTTCTTATGGTGGCTGTGTAAACGCAGCCTAAGTGTCTCGCTGCATATGGTGACAATTCTAGGACTTACTGTAAGTCTTTGACTGTGTGTGTGTTTGCACAGAATGGGTGTAACCACACGTAAAGACACAGGTCTTTAAGCTAAATGGTGCCTGTCATGAGTGAATTAGTGGTGGTTGATGACACTGGTCTACTTCAGAGTAATCTCAGCAGTAAGTGCACATTGGGGAAGCTAGAGTGGAAGGAGTTTGTACGTGAAGGGAGAATGAGAGACGGCGCGTGTGTGTGTGTTTATATATGTGTGTATGCAGGCCTACTGTTAAACTCTCTGGTTAATTGAGTGTACTCTGGTTTGTTGATGGTTGACTGAAGAACATTGTCTGATGGTTGCGTTTTGGTTTGTTTCTGGTTCACAGAACGTTGCAGGTCCTGAGGAAGACCCTGAAACAGTCGTTCTCCAACTGTACAGTCATACTGTCAGAACACAGAGTGGAACCACTGCTGGAGTGCCAGTCCTTCCTGGTTAGCGCGCACGCACCTATCTCCCTTTAAGCATTAGGTTACCCTTTGTTAACTGCCTATCCCTTCTATTAAAATGATTTACGGCTCTATTAGCAAATACTGCCTTCACGGTTTCGTCTGCTCAATAGGAAATGACCTTTACCTACATTCTTCAGCGATACAGATTGAATAGAGCAGTGTTTCCCAACCCTGGTCCTCGAGTACCCCCAACGGTACACATTTTTATTGGATCCCTGGACAAGCACACCTGATTCCACTTGTCAACTAATCATCAAGCCCTCAAATAGGTTGAATGAGGTGCGTTTGTCCAGGGCTACAATGAAAATGTGTTCTGTTGGGGGTACTGGAGGACCAGGGTTGGGAAACACTGGATAGAGCCCTTGGTATTTCCCTGTAAGAAGTGAGAATAGAGCACTGACCACCAGCTTAAACAAACATTATATCCTCCATTTTAGATTCAATTCTTCTATCAGTGCATCACCATTCGTTAGCCTCGCCATAAACAACAAATTTGATTTACGGTGTTCCATGACTCAGGGCATGGTGTCGGCTGTGTGTGTTGGTACACGCTCCCTGTATAAGTGACCTGCGTTTGTGTTCACACAAGCAGACAGCGTGACAATGCAGGCACAGTGGCATGATGCTGGGTGCTTGACACTGGAGCATCTTCAAACATGTCATTCTATCTGCATTACACAACCTGGTGTCATTTTAACCCTTCGTTGTACCAAATCGTCAGTTTTACTGGGGTCTGTCTAGGTTGGAGTGAAACAAGAGTTGAGTTTAAACCCACTGAGCTATTGGAACCAACCAACTCCTCTCTCCCTCCAGATGATCGAGGGCAGTTCTATGAAGAGATACGACTCCATTCAGAAGCTGTTGAATGAGACCAGCCACCTGAAGCAGGCCATGAGTGCTGCTGAGCGCCTCAAACTCTTCCCCCTGCACCGCCTCAACTCCAGCAAGCGACCCCCTCAATCCCAGCCGCCCAAGATCACCGCCCTGCAGGAGGTGGCTGAGGACGAGGTCCAGAACACGCATCTTTAAGGAGGCCCGGATTAACTGGACGCCATTTTGTCTTCTGGAATGCTCTTTCCTCGATGAAAACTCTCCTCATTGCCTTGCATCCTCTCTCCTCGGCTCCTTGTCAAAACACATGGGAAAAAGTAGGCCCGAGGAGGGACCTTGAACCTTCTCCTCCGATATGGTTGAGGAGGCAAGGAGATAGGTTGCAAGGAATCGTGGAAAGATGCGCTGCCGACTCATCCAAGTGCCTCTAGTTTATAGATGATGATAAGAGTGAATGTGAGAGGTGGTCGGTCCTTATTGGTACACATTGGTGTTTCCAGAGTGAGATTTGTTTCACTTTGAGAACATTGGAATGCCAGTTTTGTTTGAATATATAAAGCCATACTTTTTTTTAAGCAAGATTGTAAAAAGCATACAGTCCCTAAACTCAAAAGCTGCCTGTAAATACAGAGTAGGATGAAATTGCCCAGACACTGATCTGAGGTCAGTTTTGTTTCCCTCCCAATGGTTGTTAGGACTTGGAAGGAAAACTGTGCCGCAGGGCAACTTATATTCAAAGCTATAAAGACACAAAACAGGAATGAATGGTGGGTGATGCTAGGGTGATGCTATGGACAAGTGTTTCTATTTGAATGCACTTTAAAGAAACCGGAGGTACTTTTTCATGGTGGCCTGGCAGGGTAATAGCAAGGAAAATAAATGAAACGCTTTTTCAAATGTGATTTGTCAAGCTCCCTCTTGTACTTCTGGAACTTGAAATTGTCTTTTTATTTGGCACATTGCTCCTTAGTGATATTGGAGAACAGTTTTTATAACGATACGATAAAATATGGTACCGACACCTTGAAATGTAACTGACTACAGACAATTTTTTTTGTGTGTGTAAAAATAAGCTCTTTCTTATTCATCGGAAAGAGACGCATGTCCAAAAATTTATAAATTGTTTTGCATTTCCATTAGAATAGTTTGATTTCCTGTAAAACGATCTTGAGAAAAGACGAGGTCATTGTTAAGACAGCGTTTCTCAACTCCGGTCCTGAAGACCCCCCAACCCCCCCTGTAATGCAGGTGGTTTTCAATTCAAAAAATGTCTCTCGTTAACTTGACCCGCGTTGTAGAGAATTACACCTGCAGTCATCCCTTAGAAATGATTTGTGAAGCCTCTATGTAGAGCATTCATAAGTCGTTTGTTTTAGATTCTCAGTCGAAGGTCCTCCATACTGTACCCAGGCCAGTAGTCTGGTGTAAGAAGACACGAGGTGGAGGACTGTTGGGGTTAACAGTGCGGTTTTAATGTTTTGTTCTTAAAGGAGGCAGGACATTACATCATACAGATCAACACCAAAGGTTGACAAAAATATCTCCTGTACATTTATCAACAATGGCCATTAAAAAAGAAAAATGTTGAACAAAATAAAGCGAACAAACCATGCTGCTTTGAAATTTGTATCAGTGTATGGATTAATCGAACCATGACTCGTGGGCAGAATTGTGGGTAGTTTAAAGTATTTATTTATGGCTTAACGTCAAAAGCAACAAATGTCCTGTGTTTGCAATTACATTTACTTATTGCCACATTCCATTCACTTTGAAACAAGTGAAAAGTTATGAACCAAATACACATGTTATTATCATTACAAACATATGTACATGTTTTTTTTCTTCAGCTTTTGTTTTTTACTGTACAGTTCTTACTGTACAAGCATAATACCACATACACCAATCTATATACCATTAAAGTTACTAATTCTTATTTACAAATATTTGGTAAAACCCTGATTAATTTCAACAGTATTTAAACCAACCTTGCAACTATTTAAACATAAAACACTTGAATATTAGAAAATACCTAATTGCAAAAACAACCTGCCTGCTTTTCTTTGATCCAAAACACTCACCGCGAAAGGTAAATCCTGTCTTTTTCCTTTGGACATAATTCCCTAAGAAATGTTTGTTTTTTTAAACTTCTTTCAATACTGTATAATATCATAAAACTATGGTCCCCAAGTACACAATTGCTATACAGTTTAACAAGTACGGATAACAAGTACAAATAGTAAAAGGCCGTCATAAGCCTAACTACAACATGGAGGGATACAACAGCGGAGGGGTGGGAGGAAAGGAAGGGAGTTGGAAGAGGAGGAAGTTCATCTACTACTTTGTATTGTTGTTGTTGTTTTCATGCAGGTCTCGGTGTAGGATCCAAATGTCCTCGTGTTGTTGGCTGTTCTCGTTGACGTTGTTGTTATGTCTGGTTGGGGCCTGCCTTGTTTTGCTGCTGCTTGGTTCAGTTCTGGCCGCGTTGCGGTTAGCGGTCATAGTGGGTGTTCGTGGTGCGGCACTGCTGCTGTTTGCTCGTGGTTGCGGCCCCCTGCTGCTGGGGACGGGGAGCTGAGATTTGGGCCGCGACGCTGGTCGCCTCTCGTTGCTAGGGGCGGGGCTGCCTGGGGCGGTGCTGGGAGTAGAGTGACGGCTGCCGGTCTGTAAAGGGGGAGACAGGCAGATGGTTGGGAAACACTTCTCGCTACTGGTGGACCACCAGACAGTTCAGTTTTGTTCTAGCCCTGCACGTGATGAGCTGAATAGGTGTGTTGGTGCTAGGCCTTTAATTAGAGCCTTTAAGCGCGGTTTGACTCACCGTCTGTGGTCGAGCGGTTGCTTCATGGTCGGTCTTCCGGCGGGGCGATTGTCCACTTGGAGAACCAGAGAAGACAATGAAGTCCCCCTTGGACCGAGCAATCTGCAACGCAGAAAAATACAGCCGGCGGAAAACGTCAACCTCATGGTGTGTGTGTGTGTGTGTGTGTGTGTGGTGAGAGAGAGAGAGAGTGAGAGAGAGAGAGAGTGAGCGTTACCTTGCTGATGTCTGGCTCTGACTTGCTGGAGCACATGGTCTGCAGCTCCCTGATCAGATCAGTCTCATCGTCAGAGCAGAGAGACAGACTCACAGCGTCCCCATCTACAACACTGCCATCACACACACACACACACACAGTACAACATCAGTACAATCCCACACACAGCACAATACAACAAACAGTACAATCCCACCACACAGTACAACATCAGAACAATCCCACACACATACAGAGTACAGTACAACATCAGTGCAATCCCCACACACAGTGCAAACCCCACACAGTACAATCACACAGTACAGTACAATCCCATCACACAGTACAGTACAACCCCACACAGTACAACATCAGTAAAAACAATCACACAGTACAGTACAACAGTACACACTCAGATAAAACTACACACTGACCCCTGCTGGATGCTCTCAGCAATACTCTATTCTATCACGTTTCCTAGAGGCTAGAACACAGCATATCACATGATCTAAACAACATACTAGAGCCGGCGTCACATTAACACATTTTACTGCAAACCATGAATAAATGGACACTTCCTAATAGTGTCAAATAAACGGCTCGGGTTAACGTCACTCACCTTGGAGCGTTGCCGTTGGTGATAAAGCGGACATCCGTGTTGGACAATGACCCTGCGGGCAACAGAAGGACAACATGAACACCCATTATGGCTATTCTAACAGGAATCGTAGGGGGGGAAACACCTCTTCATCCTGACCTTCTCTGAGGGAACCTCCACAGGTCCAGTTGGAGGTGGGGCTCCCCTTCTTCCGTGGGCTGGTATTAGCTCGTCTCCACATGCCGCTGTCCCGCCCCTTCCTGCCACCACTTCCTTTACAGGAGCCAATGGCTGCGAGGGGGAAGGTCCCGCCTTGGAACTCCAACAGGTGCCTGTCAATCTCTGATGAGAGAAAGACATTAACATTAGGTAGCATTACACTATTCTCTTTGTCTACGTCCCGTCCAACCAGTCTACCTATCATCCATCCAAAACAAAGATAAGACACATACAATCCTGATTCACATTTTTAAAAAAGGGACAAACCCATCCAAGCAAGTCGAGCTGTACTGAGCTGGCCTGGTAACGCATCCACCGTAGTTGCTGGGCCCGTGCTGGAAATGACAGCGTGAAAAGAACATACGCGAGCGAGCCAGCGCAGTTCAGTTCGGGGTCGGCCCTATAATGTGAATTTTTGCGTCGCTCGGGCCAACTGAAGTTTCCTCTTCTTCCTCCCTGCCTGGCGAATTTGCGAATGCAAACACATTCGGACGGTTCTGATTGGTCCCAGAAACCGATGGCTTGGGCCAGAGCCGGCCTACATGATGACATGATCAACTTTGAGGCACTGATTGGTTAGATTTGTTGGAAACAATCCAATCGCTGATGAATTTGTTTTGTACAACGGCCCTCATTTTGAAGTCACACAAACAACTTCGGGGATGGCAGTTTCCGACTGAACGCATGTAGCGATCCATAGTGCGGCGGAATGAAATTCAGGGTGAGTTGTCAGGCAATAGTGAAGTGTGTACCCACCGTGACGTGGCAGTGGGCATCCCTGCAGGACGGCCTTGTTTAACAGGATGCTGAGGGCAGCCTTGACCACCGCCTGCTGGCCCGAGCTCAGGCGCAGGTTGCTAGGCGACACCCGCTGGCCGGAGGAGCGCTTTACCGTCACCCGGGAGACGATGGATTCCTCCACGCGAGGGACCACCACCATGTTCCACAGCCGGGCCAGCCACCTGGAGGAACACACGGGGAAAGAAATACAGAAACAACACACAGAATATTGCTGCTCCCCTATCACCTTAGTTTGGTTCAGAAACACTCAGTCATACATAGTCTAACTTAAATTAAGCTTGAAACCCCCCCCACACACACACACACACACACAGGTGCATACTTGACGATGGCCTGTGTGTTGTTTGGCACCACGGGGCAGGAGAGAAATAGCTGGGGTCCTAGCAGGGCCTCGTGGGTCCCCAGGCGGGACAGACAGGCATTCAGCTGCTGCCACACACAGCTCACCCAGCACACCGTCCTCTCCAGCAGGCCCTCGGGAGCCTGACCACTGCCACCACCCTGCATCTGGAGAGAGAGAGAGAGAGAGAGTGAGAGAGAGTCAAGGGAAAGCACAGCTTTCCAGAACGTCACTATATTTCCAATCTTATCAGAGAAAGCCAAGATGGCTGGCCCCCACTTGCGCGAGTAAGACGAATGATATACGGTCCGTTTTGTGTTTTGTGCCCTAGCGGATCGAGGTACGGATACAATGAATCTAGGTCTGTTCCTACGGGAGCAGTGTGTTTCTGTGACTGACCTTGTGGAGCAGCTTCCTGCGGAGGTGCCTTCCCAGAAGGCCGTGCAGCGGCTCCGAGTCCCAGCGCAGCGTTACCCAGCGGAAGTGCTGTTGGAGGCGGAGCTCTGAGCCCTTGAGGCGGGACTTGGACAGCGTGCCAATCAGAAAGCCTCCCTCCTGAAAGTGGTGCGGGCCCATCTGGCCTGTTGGGAGGATGATGATGATTTGGAGGGGAGGGGGGGGGGGGGTGTAGTTGGACATCTGTTCATTCTGTCATCTATTCAGTCCTTAATTAATCCATTCATTCTTTCACTCCCTCACAGTTCATCCGCTCACTCACACACTCGCTGGTTCACCCCCCCCCCCCCCCACACACACACATATATACTCTCATTAATTTATTCAGTCAGCCAGTCTATATCCAGTAGGCCTCACCATGGAGTAGGTAGGCTGTGCCACGGTTCTCCAGGCCTTCACACAGGTCTCCCAGCAGCTCAGTCAGAGAGTGGGCCTTCTCTAGTCCCTCCAACACCACCACCACACACCGCCCCACCCTACTAGTACTGCTACACAGAGACACACCACCTACTGGGACCAGGAAACCTGCAGGGAGACCACGGACAATTAGATTTTTTTATTTCATTGAACCTTTATTTTTGACAGGGAGTCACGTTGAAAACCAAGGTCTATTTTTCAAATGAGCCCTGTAAATCCAAAAAATACACACATCAAATACAGTGAGGGGGAGAGAGAAAAAAAAGAGAGGCAAAAATCACAAGCTGTAGATTCTATAAACACACAATCCAAGCTCCCTGAACAGAAAAAAAGGCAGGTATATCTATATTGCTATATTATAAACTGGGCGGTTCGAGCCTTGAATGCTGATTGGCTGACAGCCGTTGTATATCAGACCGTATACCACAGGTATGACAAAACATTTATTTTTACTGCTCTAATTAAGCTGGTTGCGTCCGGCCTAAGAACAGCTCTTAGCTGCGGTATATTGGCCATATACCACACCCCCTCGGGCCTTACTGCTTAACCTCTTGAGTGTAGGGGGCAGTATTTTGATGAACGGGATGGGTGCATCAAGAAGTTAAACAACACATAGAACAATCCAATAAGGGTGGAGTGTGATTTATAGGCATTTACCACAAGTTATGAAGGTGTCCAACAGCTGTTGTTTAGTCAGACTCCTGTCTACCTCCACCCTGATGATGTCACAGGCCACACCCAACACTTCCTGCTTGGTCTTGATGCAGCGGGAGATCTGATTGGCTAGGTACTCCTGACAGCTCCCCTCCAGCCCGTGGAAGATAATGTTACGGTACTGTTCCACCTGAAGAGGGATGAGTGGAAGAGAATATAACAAAGTGACACACTAAGCTCCAGGCAGTTTCAGACACACTTAGGCAGAAATGGGGGACACGGGAACTCACAGTCACTACATTCTCATGCTAAATGAGATGTGGCCAGTAGAGGGCATACTAACATGCATAACAATACTATACCCAAAATCCAAGTGACCTATTTTGGGAATCCATATAATGATATGAATGTTCTTCTTGTCCTTTTTCAGTGTGTGTGTGTGTGTGTGTGTGTGTGTGTGTGTGTGTGTGTGTGTGTGTGTGTGTGTGTACCAGGCGGACGTAGTTCTGCAGCAGCTGAAGGGGGATAAGAGATTCCAGGGCCAGCTCATCCAGACACGACTCTGACAGACCTGTCGAGAAACGCAAAACCCACATGGAAATGAGCAATCATAACACACACCCAGACGCATAGATATATGCAGGAAGACACACACACATATACACACACTTGAATATCCTCCTGAGAGTTTTAACTGTGCTCTGAGCTTCAGATACGGTGTTTCAGTGTCAAAACTGGAGGAATCTTCCCTGCGCTGTCAAAACACACGGTTCTAAGCAGACTGAAAATGAGCCTGCCAATAGAGCTGACAACGTCACGAAAAAACTATTTGCGCACTTCAAAGGGGCAGAAGGCTGGATTGCCAGATGGCTAGGAATAATGACTAGAATCTGCCATGTGGGGAATCGCAGGTGGCTCGTGTCAGCTAGTTGTATCTTGTTCTTGACACATAGTCTTGTTTTGACTGATGTCATGTCAATGTTAATACGACAAAACATTTGCTAGCTAGCTAACCAACAACCGTAATGATGTATTTGAGACAACAAGAGCTCATTGTGCAAATGTATTGATGGAGACGAAATATAGTCAACAGTCTAAGCCAACCCTGTCTGTTTCGCCCCATAGTTGCGCACGCATCTGGTTTTGTTGCTAAACAACCAACCCATCTATATAAACACAGCAGAAAGAGAAAAAGCTAGCTAAAGATTCCCTGGCAATGGGTCAATACACTGGCAGTGGGTGGACAGTGGCTCGATAGACACACACACACACACACACACACACGGCAGAGGAGAAAAGAGAATAAAAAAATAAAAAGAGGAGAGCTGTATTCCAAGATGATCAGGGTTGCCAGATTGGTACCTTTGAGTCTGATGGTGATGTGCTGGCTCAGTGGCTTCCTGACTAGGTCCCATGGAGACAGAGGCAGTTCCTGACCTGGCAACCACACAGTGTCACCTACAACAACAAGACAACGTGACATGTTAACAGCAGCACCACACACTGCACTGAAGACACACGCAATACACGCTACACTAAAACGCACAGACATTTGCATACCAACAACAAATACAGCATTCAAACGTAACCTAAATACGACACACTGTAGCCATGTCTAGACAACTTTACGTCAACGTCACATTTACACAGTTAATAATACATTAAAGGTTCTGTAAGCACACACATGGTGCTGCACCCACCCACGCACACACTCCCTCAGAGGTGAAAAGAAAGACGAACCCAAAAACCCATCGAGGGCGCTGATCGTCACACGGAAATCAGACATTTCCCTGAATATGTCAACACCCCCTCCCCCAGCTCTCCTTCCTCCTCTATCTTTCCATATCTCATCCATAATGCATCCCCAGTCGCCACTGTTCTCTTTCTCGCTTTCATCCCTCCCTTGACCGCGGATTCCCTTGCGCTCTCGTCCTTGAGTTTTTTTGGGGGAAAAGCGGTCGCGTCGGCATAATTCCCACTGACTGGTTTCACCTTGACGTGTTAAACAGAGGACAGACCCATTCGCCTTTCCTTTGTATGAGCTCAGCCAGACAGACTGGATTATCTTTCCCCTGGCTAGGCCAGACTTCACTAAGTCGGTTCAGACTATGTACCAAGCCAGTCATTCGTTAGTCTCTTGTGACAGACTTAACATTAGCATGTTAAAAATGTAACAGTTGATTTGGTTCTCGGTGCCGAGATTAGTCATTCATAGTAGACAGGACACACGTTAGGGAGTTTGTCCTAACAATGTGACCAGGAAATTACCTCCTTGGAGTGTGTTTGTGTGTGTGTGTGTTCATTCTGGGCAGGCTCTGTGTGAATGTGGTGTGGTGTGATCGGGCCAAGCTCAATTAGGCTCATGTTCCAGCCCTCTCCGGCTTGGCGATCACAATTTTGGACAGGACCCAGGGATGCGTGCCATCCAACAGAGCTGCAATGTGTGGTGGATGTGCGATACAGGAACAAAAGAGAGAGCGAGAGAGTGGGCGTGCCTGCTTGCGTGTGTCTGTGTGAGTGTAACCTTTGCTAAACCAGCTGCAACGCCAGGTGCCTGGAACGAGCCCCGATTTCAATAATCATCTATGAAGGAGTCAATTCATTCCAAAACGATTCATCCAACACTCACTGAAATCCAGCTTTTAAGCTGTGAATGTGAATAAAACACAACTAAACCCTACTGACAGCTACTCATAAAGGGGCTCATCCTCACAAAAAACGTTTGTTACGTTTTATTTTACAGCCTGCTATTCATTTGCCATTTACTCCTAAATGTCCAAGTAAAATAGTTAAGATATAATTATGTGGAAATTGAGAGATATAAAAGGGCCGGGGATTCACCTGCAGCTAATGAAATGCTCATCCAGGAGGCGGCGCTCCTAGTGGCCGGGGACTTTAATGCAGGGAAACTAACATCCATTTGACCTCATTTCTATCAGCATGTTACATGAGCAACCAGAGGGGGAAAGAAATTATAGACCACCTTTACTCAACACACAGAGACGTGTACAAAGCTCTCCCTCGCCCGCCATTTGGCAAATCTGACCATAAATATAAACTCCTAATTCCTGCTTAACCTTTTTGGGATAGGGGACAGCATTTTAACTTTTGTATGAATAGCGTGCCCAGAGTGAACTGCCTCCTACTCTGTCCCAGATGCTAATATATGCATATTAATATTATTATTGGATAGAAAACACTCTGAAGTTTCTAAAACTGTTTGAATGATGTCTGAGTATAACATAACTCATATGGCAGGCAAAAAATCCAAACAGGAAGTGGGAAATCTGAGGTTTGTAGTTTTTGAACTCAGCCCCTATCGAATACACAGTGGGATATGGGTAATTTTGCGCTTCCTAAGGCTTCCACTAGATGTCAACCATCTTTAGTACGTTGTTTCAGGCTTCCACTGTGAAGGGGGGCCAAATGAGAGCTGATTGAGTCAGCTGTCTGGCAGCAGCCTCGATCTCAGTCACGCGCATTCACATGAGAGGTAGCTCTCGTTCCATTGCTTTTCTACAGACAATGGAATTCTCCGGTTGGAACATTATTGAACATTTATGATAAAAACATCCTAAAGATTGATTCTATACTTAGTTTGACAAGTTTCTACGACCTGTAATATAACTTTTTGAACTTTTCATCCGACGTTCAGCAGGACCTGAACGCGCGTTTGGATTTGTTTACCAAACGCCCTAACAAATGAAGCTATTTGGACATAAATTATTACCTTTTTCGAACAAATCAAACATTTATTGTGGAACTGGGATTCCTGGGAGTGAATTCTGATGAAGATCAAAGGTAAGTGAATATTTATAATGCTATTTCTGACTGATGTTGACTGCGCAACATGGCAGATATTTATTTTGGCTGGTTTGGCCTCTGAGCGCCATACTCAGATTATGCTTTTTCCGTGAAGTTTTTTTGAAATCTGACACAGCGTTGCATTAAGGAGAAGTGTATCTAAAGTTCCATGCATAACACTTGAATTTTCATCAACATTTATGAGTATTTCTGTGAATTGATGTGGCTCTCTTCAAAATCACAGCATGTTTTTGAACTACTGAACACAACACACCAATGTAAAATGACATTTTTTGGATATAATTATGCACTTTATCGAACAAAATGTATTGTGTAACATGAAGTCCTATGAGTGTCATCTGATGAAGATCATCAAAGGTTAGTGATTAATTTTATCTCTATTTGTGCTTTTTGTGACTCCTCTCTTTGGCTGAAAAAATGGCTGGGTTTTTCTGTGAGTTGATGGTGACCTAACAATCGTTTGTAGAGCTTTCGCTGTAAAAGCATTTTTGAAATCAGACACGGTGGCTGGATTAACGAGAATTTGTGTCTTTAAAATGGTGCCTAATACTTGTATGTTTGAGAAATTTGATTTATGAGATTCCTGAACAGACTGGTTAACAGCTTCTACCGCCAAGCCATGACCCCTGAACAGCTAACCTGAACAGACCCCCCCCATGTTTACACTGCTGCTACTCTCTGTTATCATCTATGCATAGTCACTTTAACTCTACTTTCATGTACATATTACCTCAATTACCGCAACTATCCAGTGGCCCCACACACCTGTACCGGTACCCCCTGGATATAGCCTTGTTACTGTCATTTTATTCTTGCTCTTTAATTATGTGTAATTTTTCAATTTATTTTTATTTTCCTTTTTAGCGTTCACTTCAGTTAATTTAATAAATACTTTTAACACTTGTTTTTTTTCTTTAAACTGCATTGTTGTTTAAGTAAGCATTTCACAGGAAGGCCTACACCAGTTGTATTCGGCGCATGTGACAAATACAATTTGATTTGAAAACCCATTTATCTAAGAACCATACTTTCCATAGAGATTCCCCTGGAATGAACTCCTACTGTAATAGCGATTCATTGTTGAGAATAAGAGAGATTCATATTCAGATAAGCGATTCAGTTCAGCAGGGAGTCGTTGGTCTCCTGTTGGGTGCCATCCATTCCCTCATGCTGACTAAGGGAAATTCAAACTTGAACCCAGGGGCGGTCGGGAGGCGTTCAGAGGCAGCAGCTGTTTGGAACATGTTGCATTGTCGCACAAAATAGGCCACAACACCTCTGTAAACTTGGCTCAGGTTGGGAGATTTGGCTTTAAAAAAACAGACAAGGCCCTGCTCACCAAGTGTATGCTCTCTGTTTGGGATATCCTTTAGAGACAGCAGGCTAGGCTACACTTCGGTAAACGTACCACTAGCTAAGGCAATGTCAAGGTGTTAAAATCATATCGGTATTTATAAGCTAACTAGTAAATCAATTGAACAACAACCAATACAGCTCCTTACCTATGAGGATGGAGGCCATGCTAGCGGGGGTCAGTCCCAGGTGTGTGTGTTGGTGTGTGTCATCTCTGGTGGGCTGGTTTGTGTGTTGGTGTGTGTGTGTGTTGGTGTTGCCACAGAGCAGCTGGAGGTGAGAGGTCAAGGCTTGGCCCAGGGCGTAGTTCAGCTCGGCCCAGCGCGTAGCCCGGTGAATACACACACCCCCCAGCACGCTCACACACACCCCATCCTTCAACACCTCCACTGGACACATGGGCTCTCCTGAGCCACTGGACTGGACACACACTAACACCCTGTAGGAGTCTGAGGGAGGAAGCGAGGGAGTGGTGCATAAAATAACAAAAAAGAGAGGGAGAGGGGAGGCAGAGAGAGATAATTAGTTTTACACTGAACAGAAATAGAAAAATGCAACATGTAAAGTGTTGGTCCCATGTTTCGTGAGCTGAAACCAAGGATCGCAGAAATGTTCCACACGCACAAATTTGTTCACATCCCTGTTAGTGAGCATTTCTCCTTTGCCATGATAATCCATCCACCTGACAGGTGTGGCATATCAAGAAGCTGATTAAATGGCATGATCATTAACACAGGTGCACCTTGTACTAGGGACAATAAAAGGCTGCTGTTAAAGTGCAGTTGTGTCACAACACAATGCAACAGATATCTAAGTTGAGGGAGCGTGCAATTGGCATGCTGACTGCAGGAACGTCCACTAGAGCTGTTGCCAGTGAATCGAAAGTTAATTTATTTCTCTCCATAAGCCGCTTCCAACGTAGTTTTAGAGATTTTGGAAGTAGTGGGCATTGTGTCAAGAAGCAGTGCGGCTTGGATGGGTTGTGTTTCGGAGGACGCACAGCTCTTCTACCTTTGCCTCTCCCGAGTCCGTACAAGAGTTGCAGCGATGAGACAATTGGATTCTACGAAAAAGGGGTTACATTTTTGTTTTTTTTAAACTGCCAGAAACCATCTCAGGGAATCTCATCTGAGTGCTTGTCATCCTCACCAGGATGACCTGCAGTTTGGCAGTCATAATCAACTTCAGTGAGCAAATGCTCACCTTCGATGGCCACTGGCATGCTGAAGAAGTGTGCTTTTCACAGATGAATCCTGACTTCAACTGTACTGGGCAGATGGCGTAGTGTGGGCGAGTGGTTTGCAGATGTCAGCGTTGTGGACAGTGCCCCATTGTGACAGTGGGGTTATGGTACGGGAAGGCATAATTTATGGACAATTGCATTGCATTTCATCAATGTCAATTTGAATGCACAGAGATACCCGGACGAGATCCTGAGGCCCATTGTCGTGCCACTCGTCCTCCGCCATCACCTTATGTTTCAGCATGATATTGCACGGCTCCATTTCGCAAGGATCGGTACACAATTCCTGAAAATGTCCCAGCTCTTCCATGGCCTGCATACTCACCAGACATGTCACCCATTGAGCATGTTTGGGATGCTCTGGACAGTGTTACAGTTTCCGCCAACATCCAGCAACTTCGCACAGCCATTGAAAAGGAGTGGGACAAAATTCCACAGGCCACAAACAACAACCTGATCAACTCTAAGAGAAGGAGATGTGCAACATTGCATGAGGCAAATGGTGGTCACAACAGATACGGACTGGTTTTCTGATCAAAGCCCCTACCTTTTATTTAAGGTATCTGTGACCAACAGATGCATATCTGTATTCTCAGTCAAGTAAAATCCATAGATTAGGGGGCGAATGTTGCGTTTATATTTTTATTCGGTGCAGTATTATTGCAATGTTTGATCCCGTGTAATGGAAGCCAATTACATATTTCCACATGACTGAAAAGGGGGATGGAGCACTCAAACACAGAAGAGCCACAGTTTAATCAGGTGCTAGGCTGGAACAAAAAAACAAGCGTGCACACACCCTGGTGCTGGTACTCACATAGGTTCTCTAGTAAGTCTTTGCAGTCGTCGGTGGCAACGTCATGGATGGTGCGGTTCCACTTGTCCCTCCTCTCTATATCCTGGTCACTGTGGCTACACAGCACCTCCAGGCAGTCCTGACAGCACACAAAACAGTATAATATATATTACACACACAGTTGAAGTCGGAAGTTTACATACACCTTAGCCAAATACATTTGAACTCAGTTTTTCACAATTCCTGACATTTAATCAGAGTAAAAAGTCCCTGTCTTAGGGCAGTTAGAATCACCACTTTATTTTAAGAATGTGAAATGTCAGAATAATAGTAGAGAGAATGGTTTATTTAAGCTTTGATTTCTTTCATCACATTCCCAGTGGGTCAGAAGTTTACATACACTCAATTAGTATTTGGTAGCATTGCCTTTAAATTGTTTAACTTGGGTCAAATGTTTCAGGTAGCCTTCCACAAGCTTCCCACAATAAGTTGGGTTAATTTTGGCCCATTCCTCCTGACAGAGCTGGTGTAACAGTCAGGTTTGTAGGCCTCCTTGCTCACACACACCTTTTCAGTTCTGCCCAAACATTTTCTATGGGATTAAGGTCAGGGCTTTGTGATGGCCACTCCAATAACTTGACTTTGGAAGTATGCTTGGGGTCATTGTCCATTTGGAAGACCCATTTGCGACCAATCTTTAACTTCCTGACTGATGTCTTGAGTTACTTCAATATATCCACATCATTTTTCTCCCTCATGATGTCATTTATTTTGTGAATTGCACCAGTTCCTCCTGTAGCAAAGCACCCCCACAACATAATGCTGCTACCCCCGTGCTTCAAGGTTGGGATGGTATTCTTCGGCTTGCAAGCCTCCCCCTTTTTCCTCCAAACATAACGATGGTCATTATGGCCAAACAGTTCTATTTTTGTTTCATCAGACCAGAGGACATCTCTCCAAATAGTACGATCTTTGTCCCCATGTGCAGTTGCAAACCGTAGTCTGGCTTTTTTACGGTGGTTTTGGAGAGGTGGCTTCTTCCTTGCTGAGTGGCCTTTCAGGTTATGTCGATATAGGACTCATTTTACTCTGGATATAGATACTTTTGTACCTGTTTCCTCCAGCATCTTCACAAGGTCCTTTGCTGTTGTTCTGGGATTGATTTGCACTTTTCGCACCAAAGTACGTTCATCTCTAGGAGACAGAACGCGTCTTCTTCCTGAGCGGTATGACGGCTGCATGGTCCCATGGTGTTTATACTTGCGTACTATTGTTTGTACAGATGAATACCTTCAGGCGTTTGGAAAGTGCTCCCAAGGATGAACCAGACTTGTGGAGGTCTACAATTTCTTTCCTAAGGTCTTGGCTGATATCTTTTGCTATTCCCATGATGTCAAGCAAAGAGACACTGAGTTTGAAGGTAGGCCTTGGAATACATCCACAGGTACAATTGACTCAAATGATGATGTCAATTAGCCTATCAGAAGCTTCTAAAGCCATGACATAATTTTCTGGAATTGTCCATTCTGTTTAAAGGCACAGTCAACTTAGTGTATGTAAACTTCTGACCCACTGGAATTGTGATACAGTGAATTATAAGTAAAATAATCTGTCTGTAAACAATTGTTGGAAAAATGACTTGTGTCATGCACAAAGTAGATGTCCTAACCGACTTGCCAAAACTATAGTTTCTTAACAAGAAATTTGTGGAGTGGTTGAAAAACGAATTTGAATGACTTTAATGACCTAAGCGTATGTAAACTTCCGACTTCAACTGTACACACACACACACACACACACACACACACACACACACACACACACACAGCATTTGGGAAAGTATTCAGACTGCTGAGCTCAATTTAGAGTCTTTTCAATGTTTCCACATTTTGTTATGTTACAGCCTTATTCTAAAACAGATTAAATACAAATCAGCAATCTACACACAATGCCCCATGATGACAAAGTCAAATAAAACAAAAATATATTATTTACATAAGTATTCAGACCCTTTGCTATGAGACTCTAAATTGAGCTCAGGTGCATCCTGTTTCCATTGATCATCATTGATGTTTCTACAACTTGATTGGAGTCCACCTGTGGTCAAGTCAATTGATTGGACATTATTTGGAAAGACACACACCTGTCTATATAAGGTCCCACAGTTGACAGTGCATGTCAGAGCAAAAAACAAGCCATGAGGTCTTGAATTGGAAACACCAAGACTTCCTAGAGCTGGCCGCATGGCCAAACTGAGCAATGAGGGGAGAAGGGCCTTGGTCAGGGAGGTGACCAAGAACCCGACAGAGCTCCAGAGTCCCTCTGTGGAGATGGGAGAACCTTCCAGAAGGACAACCATCTCTGCAGCACTCCACCAATCAGGCTTTTAGGTGAGAGTGGCTAGACAGAAGCCACCCCTCAGCAAAAAGGCACAAAACAGGTGTGCCAAGCTTGTAGCATCATACCCAAGAAGATTATGCTATAATCGCTGCCAAAACTGCTTCAACAAAGTACTGAGTCTGAATACTTATGTAAATGTAATTTCATTTATTCTTCTTTTTTTAATATAAATTAGCAAACATTTCTAAGAAACTGTTTTTGCTTTGTCATTATGTAGATTGAGGGGGGGGGGGGGAACAATTTAATCAATTTTAGAATATGGCTGTAAGGTAACAAAATGTGGAAAAAGTGGTCTGAATACTTTCAGAAGGCACAGTACGTGTCTGTGTGAAGCTACATGCATACCCCGCCCACCGCAGAATTCCTTTCTTTCCACTATTTAAATCCCTGGTTTTTGTCAGGTGTAAATTAACTTGGCACAATTGTTGCTGGATTGATTCACATTTCAAAAGAGAACCAATGCATATTCCAATTCTTGCTCGTACAAAGATAATTTTTCCCCAATTGATTTCACAATCACGCCAACGTCTGCTATGACTGCTCAAACATGTCGGTCCCCTTCAAAATGTCAAATGTGGATATTGATCGACATAGTTTACAACACCGACCCTTGGACGGGGGTTAAAACGTATAAAGACAATATTTATACCACAAGACCGAGGAGGAAGCGTTCTTTGCACAGGTGGGTGTTTTTGGTACAGTTTAAGAAAGTTCAGATTTTATTCAAATGTTCACAAAGTAACTCACTACAATGGAAATCGCTCCCGAAAAGCAACGTCCCAATCTCATAAATAGGGCTTTTGATCTTGGACACAATGTCAACGATTTGTGCATTGGTCAATTCTAGAGAACCGTGTTTAGATTATAAACATAGTCTCCCAACTAATGTTGAATATGCAAGAGGACTTTACAAAAACAATCATGAAATCCATGGTGAAAAATACAGGAGCTTAGGAGGCGGATTGTGAGGGGGCGGTACCTTTGAAAGATGCTGGTTTGATGGAGGGTCATTTCATGCAAGTGTATTTGTGAATGAGATATTTTCAAACATTATTATTCTAACAATATAATAAAAAAAACACAAATAGGTCGTTTATGGTTGAAAAATGTTAGCATGGGTCGTTTCAAATATTATTATTTAAAAAAAAAAATTATATTCGACAAAGTTGAAAACGGTATTTCCTACTCAAACTGGCGGATTACATTGACTTCTTGTCCATCACTACACAATTGTTTACGTGCTATAATTTAGTCAATATTTGATGGGGATTTTTTTTTTCTTCAGAAAGTGTTAGGTATCTCACTCCATAATACATCAGTTACATTTAGTAGAACTGTGTGTGTGTGTGTGTGTGTGGGGGGGGGGGGGGGGGGGGGGGGGATTCTGCACAGCTACTATGTGTGTTAAGCATGTGCATTTTTGTTTGTCTCCAATTAACAAAATTGAAAAATATGGTCAATGTGTCTATGTGCATACATACAGTGCATACTACATTGCTGTGGGCTTTTACAGTACATGAGTCATGTCCCAGTACCTTGAAGCCCCTGGCAGCAGCAATGTGTGCAGCGGTCCAGCCCTCACAGTTTGCCTGGTTCAGCAAGGTGCTGGATAGGATCGGGACCGTGGCAGGACTAGGGCTACGGTCAGAGCTATGGTTGTGGTCAGGGTCATGGTGTGTGTGGTCAGGGGGAGGGTGGCAGAGGAGAAGCCGCAGAGTGTCCACATGTCCCGAGCTAACCGCTGCGTGGAGAGCCGTGCAGCTGTCCTGTGGATCACACACACAAAGACATAAGCCACCTGCATACACTCCAAGCTGTTCCAATTTAAAAATGCACACAACATTGGAAATACTTTCTGTGATATATTGGTTGATATGACTTCTGCAAATGTGATGTTGACTAAAATAGCCCAGTGGAGCTGCATTTGTACGCAGTTGCCCCAGGGACAACATGGGGCAATACACAGCTGTCTAAATACACAACTAAGCAAAACCCATTCATGAATAATTGGCAACAACAATACCGTGAGTAAATTGGTCATATGAGATATTTGGGGCGGCAGGGTAGCCTAGTGGTTAGAGCGTTGGACTGGAAGGTTGCAAGTTCAAACCCCCGAGCTGACAAGGTACAAATCTGTCGTTCTGCCCCTGAACAGGCAGTGAAACCACTGTTCCTAGGCCATCATTGAAAATATGAATTTGTTCTTAACTGACTTGCCTGGTTAAATAAAGGTAAAATAAAATAAAAATAAATAAAATATCCCGTATGGCTGCTTTAGAGATACAGGAAATCTATAAGTGAAACACTGATCGGCAGGTCGGGCCAGTAAACGAAAGGTTGCTGGATCGAATCCCTGACATGAATGTTCTTAACCGACGTGCCTGCATAAATAAAGGTTAAATAAAATAACAAAAATCTGACTAAAAGGCCCTGTGAAGCTCCATGTGTTGTGATGCAAATGTGAAAAGTGAATTAATTCCCTTGCTGTTTTGAAGCGTATGTGTTCTAAGGACTAGTACGCTTCAAAACAGCAAGGGAATGAATTCACTGTATGCCACGACTCGCCTATCAGACATTAAAACCCAATTAGCTTTCTGTGATCTTGATTGACTGGGGGGGGGAATAAAAAGTCAAACGATCTCAGTCCTGAGTGTGACAATAAGGGTCAGTGAAGGACCATCTGAAAATAGGAGAAATGTAGGACAGGGGAGGACGAGGCACGGTTGAGGACATCTGGCGCCAGTTGGGGACTTACGGTGGTGGATCGTGAACGGTCTGCGCCGGCGTTGAGCAGGGCTCTGGTACAGTCCAGCCTGCCAGCTCCACTGGCCACGAACAGAGGGGTCTGTCCACCCACAGCCCCATGATCCACATCAGCCCCACCAGACACCAGGGCCTCCACACACCTGGACGTACACACGAGAAGAGGTCAGGTTACACACACAGGGGTGGTTTTGTGGTTTTTGAAGCATCCTCCTTATTTTAGTCTGGGACTCCCTAGTCTAGAACAGATTTATTTTTTATACGGATTCATTTAAGTAGAATTATCTTCATCCTGATTTATCTTCAACTCTGTCCGGGAAACAGCCCCGTAGAGGTAGTGAAACTCTTGTCAAACTTAAAAGTTATGGTAACATTTCTACGCTGTCAAACGGTCACCCTTTTCCTGTATTGCAGACATAGGTCAGTGTGTGTTCACGTTCGTGTGTGTGTGTTCGTATTAGCCCTGGCCATCTGGTGAATGTGCAGTGTTGTAATTGGCAACAACAGTAGTTGTTAATAGTGGGGGTAGCCGATCGGCACGCTGACAGTCACTAACACAGTGGTGTTTCACTGTCTCAAAATGTTTACTGCAGCACTGGTAACATGCATTCCAGTGGGGGCTGGTAGGAGGAGTTATAGGAGGACGGGCTCATTGTAATGGATGAAATGGAATAAATGGAAGGGAGTCAAACGTGGCTTCCATATGTTTGATACCGTTCCAATTATTCCATTCCAGCCATTCAAAATGATCCCGTCCTCCTATACCGCCTCCAACCAGCCACCACTGTTCATTCCTAGGTCAGGGCTAAGGACTACTTTACTCAGGATGTGCCTCTA
Source organism: Oncorhynchus mykiss (assembly GCF_057628025.1). Classification (NCBI taxonomy): domain Eukaryota; kingdom Metazoa; phylum Chordata; class Actinopteri; order Salmoniformes; family Salmonidae; genus Oncorhynchus; species Oncorhynchus mykiss. The sequence continues at coordinate 50,603,475 of NC_143022.1, read as the reverse complement.
CACTCAACAGAGGATGGTATAGGGCAGGGCTGGATGCGTGCCCAGCACAGCACGGCTCACATAACGGACAGAACATCCCCAGCTGCTCCTGTCTCACGTCACTCTGCAGGTGTCCGTCCACAGGGGGGCGCCAGAGAAGTAGAGGATTACAACTGCCCCTGGACCAGGGGTGGGAAACCCCTAATTTAAACCTGTTAAAGGATCGGACCCTTTTTTTCCAATTTTCGCCTAAAATGACATACCCAACTAACTGCCTGTAGCTCAGGACCTGAAGCAAAAGAAATGCATATTCTGGATACCATCTGAAAGGAAACACTTCGAGGTTTGTGGAAATGTGAAATGAATGTAGGAGAATATAACATTAGATCTAGTAAAAAATAATACAAAGAAAAAAACTTTATTTTATATATTTTTTACCACCATCTTTGAAATGCAAGCGAAAGGCCATAATGTATTATTACAGCCCAGGCAAAATCTTGATTTTGGCCACTAGATGGCAGCAATGAACCTTTGCATATCTGTTCAAAATGTTGTATCAAGACTGCCCAAATGTGCCTAATTGGTTTATTAATACATTATCAAGTTCCTAATTGTGCGCTCTCCTCAAACAATAGCGTGGTATTCTTTCACTGTAATGGCTACTGTAAATTGGACAGTGCAGTTAGATAAACAAGAACGTAAGCTTTCTGCCCATAGATATGTCTATGTCCTGGGATTCACATTAGCGCAACCATCCCGCAGGGGAGGACACCGATCCCGTCGAGGTTAAAGACACATTTCAAAATTGTTCAACTTCATATTCACCTCCAGCAGCATCCCAACATATGTGAAAATTGCCCGTTATGTTTCGCAGTAAGGAAGATAAGTGTTTCGAATGACATCGGTGTTCATCGTGTAATTATAACCAAATATGTGTAGGGTTTTGTCTACTAATTGGTGATGATGTCATCTTTATTTTTTTTTTACAACAAAACATAGAAAGGCACCATTTGTCAAATATGTTGACGTTGGGGTGGTGCTGGAGATGATGAATATGAAGTTAAAACGTACATTTCCCTTTATGGATTCGGGGCAGGTAAGCTGATCCTAGATCTGTGCGGTTAAGGCAACTTTTACTCTGAGCCGCCAAGTCCATCCAAACGCGGACGACACTATATTTGAGAGGATACTATATTTAACATGTACAGTAACACAATGACATGTCACGCGCTTAGCGCAGGATTTGACAGTTTGCTGTGTGTGATACATATGGGGAGACAATATCTGTCAGTTTGTACGCATGCCAGATACTGAGCCGACAGTTACTGGCAGTGGCTCTATTATGGAACCAGATATTGAGGGGTTGCAGTATGTAGCAGTGACTGTTTTTAGAGACAGGTTGATGTAAAGAATAGGGGTTGTGTGCGTTGTGCACCAACCTGTGGTGTCCGAACGCGGCGGCAAAGTGTAAAGGCGTAAATCCGTTTTCATCAGAAACATCAGCAGACGCCCCTGAAGTCAGCAGCAGCTTAACACATTCTGAGAGAGAGTGGGAGAGAGAAATAGCCATTCATTTCCTCAGTTATTTCCTTTAAATGAAGCAGGGTTTTAATTGTGCCTCTGCACATTGCCACTGTTTACGGATCGACAACCATTGAATGACGGAACACTATCAAACGTGAAAGAAAGGCTTCAAATCTTGGCTGCAATAGGTAGTGTGTGTGTGTGTGTGTCTACCGCCTAAGAGTGGAACAGCAGGAGCTTTTTCTGACACACATGAGTGAGCAGGGATCGCTGTCCCTCGAGGCCACAATTCCCATGTTGTCTATCTGCAGTAATTCTGTGCTTCATATCAATTATAATAACTGTATTGACTAAAATGAATCAATGGAGTTGAACATCTTCGGGTGTGTATCATATATGTTTTGCACTGACTCTATGCACTGACTCTATGCACTGACTCTATGCACTGACTCTATGCACTGACTCTATGCACTGACTCTATGCACTGACTCTATGCACTGACTCTATGCACTGACTCTATGCACTGACTCTATGCACTCACTAGACTACCCATACACTCACACATACTACAATGACACACAAACATGCATATTGACATCACACACACACACACACAGACCCACTTTCACATATGCTGCAGCTTTGTGTTTTATTACCTATCCTGATTGCCTAGTTGCCTCCACTTACATGTACATACCGTAATTACCTCTACCTCGTAACCCTGCACATCGACTCGGCACTGGTACTCCTTGTATATAGCCTCGTTATTGTCATTTTAATAGTGTAACTATTTCTTTTTTTTATTTAGCAAATACTTGTCTTACTTTTTTTTTAACTCTCCATTGTTGGGAACGGGCTCGTAAGTAAGCATTTCACGGTAAAGTCTACACCTGTTGTACTCGGCGCGTCTGACCAACAAAATGTGATGACTGTACCTGTGTGTCCGGTCTGAGCAGCAGAAAACAAGGCAGAGGTTGGGTGGTCTTCAAGGTGACTAATATTATCCGTTGGATCTTGGTTAAGCAGCATTGACAATAAAGTGACATTTCCCTGGGAAGCAGCTTGGAGGAGCAGGGGGCGCCCGTCGTCCAGGGCAACGGGCCCACCGCAGGTTAGCGAGGGGACTATGGAGGGACACCAGCCTAAATGGGAGTTAAAGGGGACACAAGGTTTAACATGGCAGGGAAGCGGATAGAGAGGAGCTGGGAGAAGAGGGGGAGGGACGACACCTGGGAGTTCCACGACACAATGACTAGTGTAGTTACAGCTCAAACGAGAAAGCATGCGTCTATTGATAACCGAGTGAATTTAAAGAGTTTGTTCCCTTTGCTACATATGCCCTCGTAAGCAACGACATAGAATAAGTTGCCTTTCAGAACAGGTGGACACGTCATGGAACCCAGGTGTAGGATGGAGGGCATTTTTTGTCATCTCAACCATCATCCATCCATCCAGCCGCACAACCAACCACAACAATCCCCATTCACGCGTGTATTTAATGGTCAATCAACACACCGACCCCATCCATGCATACACCGTTTAGTATGTTGACGACACTGTTACTTAGCAGGATGTGTGTGAGCAAAGAAACATGTAAAGAAGAAACCATAACACGATTCAGTAAAGGACAAGAAAGAAAGGAAAGCCAATAGCCTACTTTTAATTTGCAACTCAACAGCATAGGCCTAATATTATTCAGCTCTAATCTACTGTGCTGTAAAATTGCTAAAAACTCTGCTCTACAGACGGGGTGGGAGGGAAGGTAAAGGCCGTTGTTAGCTACAACGCTACAAAAAAGGTACATTGTGGGTTATTTGACACTCCTCAGGACAAACAGGTTAAAAAAAAGTGGGTGGAGCAAAGCGAGCTGAAGACCTTTCCGGGAACACCCCTGTCTGATAGACTGAAAAGGAGAGGGAGGAGGGGAGTAAGTAAATCAGCAGTCGCCGTTTCCATGTCGACGGGTAACAGAGACCACACCACTACTGGTGATATTACATCGGCTGGTTAGTTTGGTCGAAAATAAAGTCTGTCTCACCGCTGTGGAGTCAGACGTTGTATGATCTAGTCTTAATAGATGTGCGTTTTGGAAATTATACAATTTCCTCGGCATATTGAAACATTGAGACAAACTTGACTTGGATAAACAAAACAACTTTGGGACTGGAATCTGACAACAGGACCATTAACCTGAAAAGCAAATGTATCACTTCATGAAGTAATGTGGGGCATAGAATACTGCAAATGTCAAAAGAAAACGGCGAAATCTGCACTAAGAACTAACGAGCACCATTACTAGTTTGTTTCGGTCAGTGTAGTGCGAAACACTTCTCTCACATTGACATTAAAAACTAAAAAGACAAAAAAAACAGGACTTGCATCACGCAACTTCTCCACTTGATTGCTTGGAAAATGGTTGTGGAAAACCTTTTTTCAACCAATTGCGACAAACACACGTTGCAGTATAAACAAGAAGTAGTAGTTTAAGCACAACAGCATCAACATTCATAGGACTGTCAACATACATATAATAGGTACATCAAAACAGAGTGCAGGAGTTGACACAGGAAGGGAAATGGAATGGTCAGTGGGAGGGGTTAGTGAAGGGAAAACAGGAAATGTGCAGACAGGAAGTGTGCAGGGAGGGGGTAGTGATGAAGAGGAAGAAGGGCCAAGGGTCACAGGTATCATGCTAGTGGACGATGAAGGGGATGAGGGGAGAGAGCAGCCACTGGCATCAGCTTCAGAGAGGAGGGTTACTCATAGGAACCCTACACACCCTATTTGAACAGGGAAAACTAACCCCAAAACCTCAAGAAACAGTGGAGTAACGCTCCTAATTCCTACAGCCGGAGCAAGCTAGCCTAGCATCTGACCCTTTATCCAGGCCCATGATATTAGCCTGCCACTGGTCTGTTTACAGCTGCTAGCTAGGGGATAACGTGTCAGAATAGGTCTATGGAGAAGCAGGGAGACGACAGGCTCCTGAAGGAGGGGGAAGAGAATTAAGTATGCGTACAGAGAGATCAGGTCTCAAGCAATGGTTTAGGGCCAGAAGGGACGAGAGCTGAACTTGACTGACCCTGCTCTGTTGTGTTCTCCTCTGGACTCCTGTGGTTAAAGCAGGTTCCCTATATCCTGAACACTACGCTAAGCTAGGCTAACCTAGCATTGGAAAGATAGTTGGAGCGGAGAGGTAGAGGCAGTAGGGGGAGAGCGGTAGGGGGAGCGTGGTGCCCCTTTACCTGATGCTGTTGCCAGGGGGCTGCCTGGGGCACGGGAGCTACGGGATGGAGCGCTAGCGGAGGAGGAGGGGTTTATGGAGGGGCTACTGACAGTGATGGCAGCGCTGGTGGGGGGGCACTCTGCACATGCGGCCTGGTGCGGCCCCCTCGCGGGGGGGCAGGCACCCACCTGAGACGCTGTCAGGGCTGGGACCAGGTCCAGGGCGGGTTTGGGCGGCAGCTGGGGCGTGGCGGGTTTTAACCCCACCCCGGGGGAGCGGCTGCCGTCCCCCACCACTTTGATGGGTGGGTGAGGAGGGGATGGGGTCTGGGAGAGGCCCGGCTTTTTGGGCGGGATGGGGGGCGGGTTGCCCCGGTCGATCCTGGCCACGGTGGGGGACTTGAGGCCGATGGGGTGGCCCAGTCGGCCGGGGAAGGGGCCCCCCTCCGAGGTGGAGTGGGGCAGACCGGGACGGAGGGCGCTGGGGCCCCCTGCTGGGGGGCTGGTGAAACGTGAGAGGACCTGCGTGACGGTGTGGCGCGCCTGCTGCTTGGCGGCAAAATTGTCGCGGTTGGTGGGGGAGAGGTCGCGGGACGGCGGGCTGCTGTGGGAGGCCGTGCCGTTTTGGTCCTGCTCCTGAAACTTGTAGCGGGCAGCCTGGACGCGAGGGCTCACCCCCGTGGGCAGCGCTGGAGTGGGGGCTGGGGAGTGAAGTCCCCCGTGGGGCGTCTGGCCCTCTGCTCCGTTCTCCCCCGTTTGAGGAAGTCCCCCTGCGCTACTATGGACCAGCCCCCGGCCTGCGCTGGGCGTCTTGGGCAGGCTGAGGCCTGCGTAGTTGGTGGGAGTGGGTTTGACAGGGATGGTGAGGGGGCTTGGCTTCTTCTGCCCCTCGGCCTCTGGAGGGGACAGATCTGTTTGGCAGGAGGCCGTCCGGGATATGACGGGGTCCGTGGCCACGGCAACAGAGACCGTAGGTTTGGGCGGTGGCGTGTTGGTGGCAGCGGTGGGATCCACGGCAGCAGCACCCAGTTGGGCCGAGACCCTTCTATCATCCTTACAGTCTTCAACATCTTGACCGTCCCGTTCAGTCCTGAGCTGCTCTACCAGACGGCGCAGGCTCAGGCTCTCAGTCTCCTCTCGGCCCAGCCTGGCACGCAGCTGCTCACGCTCCGTGTCCAACTCTGACAGTTGCTTCTCCATCTTGGCCTCCAACTGTTGTCCGCGTTGCCTCTCTGCCGTCAGCTCCTCCTGCAGCCGCCCGGCCGAGCGGCCCTCGTCGTCCAGCCGGGCGGAGATCTCGTCGAAGCGCTGCGACTCCTCCACCACGCGCGTGGCCAGCTGCTTGCACTCCCGCACCAGCATCATCACGATGTGCTTGTTCTTCTCCCGCTCGTCCTTCAGCTGGGCGGTTAGTTTACGGTGCTCCTGCTCCAGACTCTGCAGTTGCAGTTTCTCCAGCTGCAGCTGAGAGACAGAGACCACAAGCCAGTCAGGGGAGATGTCGTTTAGAAAAAACACACACACACACACACACACACACCGAACAACACACCGCTATCCCAAACACAAACTGTACAAACAATCTCAAACATGGAAACTCAAATCACACACGTTATCTGCACACACTCACACAATTGCGTAACAACATACACACACGGTCAGATCACACCTACACCAAACTACACAGATATCAAGCACACATATCTACTACCCACATCTGGTATATCTTTTGCAAAACATACACAGAGTATAGCAAACATTAGGGACACCTTCCTAATATTGAGTTGCACCCCCCTTTTGGCCTCAGAACATTCTTAATTCGTCGAGGCGTGGACTCTACAAGGTGTCGAAAGCGTTCCACAGGGATTCTGGCCCATGTCGACTCCAATGCTTCCTACGGTTGTGTTAAGTTGGCTGGATGTCCTTTGGGGTGGTGGACCATTCTTGATACACAACAGGAAACTGTTGAGTGTGAAAAACCCAGCAGCGTTGCAGTTGTTGACACAAACCGGTGCGCCTGGCACCTACTACCATACCCTGTTCAAAGGCACTTAAACCTTTTGTCTTGCCTATTCACCCTCTGAATGGCAGACACACGCATGTATCAATCGTCTCAAGGCTTAAAAAGTCCTTAACAAGTGGCATCAATAAAGGGATCATAGCTTTAACCTGGTCAGTCTGTGTCACGGAACGAGTAGGTGTTGATTTGTATGCTCGGTGTACAGCATGTCACACCCACGCCGCCACATGACATACAGTAGATCTGCGGCACGTCACATAAACCACGTAGGCCCTGCGTCACACACACACACACATCACCTTAACGTTAATCCAATACACAAGGGTGCACGTACATTCACTTTGCTCCCTCCTTACTCACACACACACACACACACACACACACACACACACACACACACAAGCGCCTCCCTCAAATCACGCCCAGAGTGGAGAGCTCAGCTCGCCAACACACTGAAATCAATATGCTCACTTTATGAACTGTGGAGGTGCTCTCTAGGCTCCTTGCGTTTGTTGAAACTATTTCCTGAACCTACCTGGTCTGATAACCAAAGACTTGAAAACACGACAACGCCTACAATGGATTTACTATGATTTTGAAAAGCTACAAACCTTTCAGGAAACACCACTTGGCAATAATTGCAAGCTGACATTGTATGTTCAAAAGGACAAGGTGAATAGTAGTGCTCAACTAACTGAACAAGAATGAGGAACATTTCCTCCTCTCCATGTTCACACAACAGTGGAAAATAGTCATGTTTAAATGACCTCAGTATTGTCGGTCTCTCCCTAGAAGACCACAAAATACAAAACAGACCCGTTTGAATTCAGCAATAACAGTCCTCCTTTTTAGAATATTGATTTAATCATAATTCAGAAAGCAAAAGACCTAATTTACACAGAAACAGTCAATATGCAAAATAGCACACACACACACACACACACGGCGGAGCAGTTATTGGAAGAACGGCACTCACACGGGGGGAAAAAATGGACGATGGAATCTAACGTTTCAAACATCTGATTGAATTTCGATGACTTGTCAACCCCGGGCGACTATATCTGGAGCGAGGCTGCTATTGTTAGCTGTGCGTTGGCAGCGAGGGTACAGGCTTAACTGGGCTTTCCGGGCGATTGCCTGCCCCGCTGCTCTAACGAGCCCAAACAATGAGGCTGATATCCACTACGCCTGCCTGCTACCCACCCCCAAACACGACCCCTTGTAAATCCTCACAGGAACGAACACACATCTCGGACTGATCGACTGAGTCCCTGTTACGTCACTCCTATGAGGCCGAGTAGCTCCTACGGCATGAAGCTTGAATAGCAACAGAATGACATCCGATTGAAATGAAGCACTTCCAACTGTGCCGTTTGTACTACGGTGAGATCTGTTGCCATGAGGAAACACTAATTTCTCCCATTTAGGATGCGGGTCTTGTTCGAGTGGAGTCTATATTCTCCCTAAAGGACCATTTGATTTACTTGTATTGTCCACTCGGCGTGTACACCTCACTGGCATCACAAAGTCAGTAAGGACCCTGCCCTGTTCCTAATGACTCATTCATAATGCATTATGCCAGTACACACACACACACACACACACACACACACACACACACACACACACACACACACACACACACACACACACACACACACACGCCTTGCACTCTGCCAGGCAGGTGAGCGGAGTGTTACACACGGATGAATGGCACCAGGCCTTTCAGCTGGCTTTTAAAACCCATTCATATTTCAGGAGGCTGACTCAGAAAAACGTGACTTTGTATGGGGGTCGGTGTGAACACGGGATAGGATAAAAAAATAAATAAAGTTGTTTCTCATGTATTTGTTTATGTTCCAGTATGTTATTATTCACAGACCAGAGCAAACGATTTGTTTGGCGTTCTCGTCGTTGTCATGTTCTGGTTTGTGGCAGATGAAATGGCTAGCTTCATCCAGACAATCGTGTGGCCTGTCACCGTGACAAAGGCAGAAGGTTGGGGGAGGTGGTTTATTCCAGGAGTGGGAGGGAGGGGGTATTGGGAAAATGAGCCAAGAGCTTCTAGTTTTTTGGACTCCATGCTGTGCTGCTGTAGTGACATTGAGTCAAAATGGAGCGGCTGCAGGTTTCATTGCGTCTCAGTGGCTAAACGCAAACAGCAGGGTCATGTCGAGTAGGGCACACCGTAGCAAAACGTTTTGCAATAGAATTAGCTAGTACGGAAGTGGATCCTCTAAATACTCCTCAATCACCTCTCTCTTACTCTACCTTCCCCCCCTTCTTCCATTCTCTCCGCATCATCCCCTGGCTGGCTGGCTGGCTGTGTCTCACTGCTTATCTGGAGCACACAGCACAGTGCTGGCTAACAGAGGTGTCTCCCCAGCCACACAAGCCCGGTTGGAGAGAATCTCGGGTCTCCGCTGGCTCTGTGACTGGTGGAAGGGTTCAGGAACAGGACAAGGAGAGCAGTTCTCTCACATACACCCCCCAGCCTTCCTCCCAGGCAAGCCCCATTCCACACACCAACATTCTATCTAACCTCAGACAATTATACACTGCCACGCACACCATTCCCCTCACACTCGCCCTGCAAACCTCCCATAAACACACCCTTACGCTCACCCACTCCATCCCTCACCCACTACCTCTGCTGGGATAGCACACAGAGAGAGGGGAAACAGGACGGAGACGGAACACATCTGGCCACGGTGGACTTAAATCAGACAGGTAGTCCTACATAGTCCAGGGACAGTAAGATGTACAGCAGATACATACACTTGCTCTCCGACGCGCGCACGCACATTCACACACTTGACATTAACCAAATATGGCAAAGCAACTTCAAATGCATCTCACACACACACACACAGTTATCATATTATAGTATTGTCTACAAATAGCCTCCCATAACCTACCCTCTTTTGCCTGCTCTCGGCAGCTTCCAGCTCAGCTGACATCCTCTCCTGCATCTTCCTGCAGTGGGCCATGACAGCCTCCAGGACTGCGATGGGGCTGGAGCCCACAGGCCGGCGCTCCTTGTCCCCCCCGGGGACACAGTCAAAGTCCCTCTGCAGGGCCAGGAAGGGGTCGGTCAGACTGAAGTGGCCGTAACGCTCCTGCAGGAACACCTCCTTCCGCCGCGCCTACGGAGAGATATAAATAAATAAATAAATAAAGAGAGAGAGAGAGAGAGAGAGAGAGAGAGACAGACAGATGGAATTCTGTGATTCCTCTGTCTATGACCATTTGATTTGTACAACCAATCGATTCTTAAAAAGCCGAAGGGTATTAGCTAGGTACACGTTTGACGATTACTATACGAGTGGATTGATTAGCATGTCTGTGGTCCTAAGTGTTACTAATTGCCTGCACACGCAGGGTCTCTTCAAGTTAAGAACTGTCCACCCCTGTCCTAGACCCATATACATGTTATTGATGGGACCCAGTCTCAGCTCAGCCCCTTCACTTGCACTCTGGCCAGCCTTAGCTCAGCCCAGCACCGCGGGTCGTGGGAAAGGCAAGTCCAGACGGTCATGCTGTGCCCACTGTGCCCTCTCTGGCGTGGGCCAATTCCTAAGCTCCACTCTCCTGTCCAACCACTCACTGCTACAGGAGCCATGATGTCTGTTAGATTACATTGGGAGTCGAGAGGCAGGGGAAATGGTGTGTTTAATCTGTTAGTAATATTCTGGGATGTTGTAACACAGACGGGCAGATACAGTGGGGCAAAAAAGTATTTAGTCAGCCACCAATTGTGCAAGTTCTCCCACTTAAAAAGATGAGAGAGGCCTGTAATTTTCATCATAGGTACACTTCAACTATGACAGACAAAATGAGGTAAAAAATCCAGACAATCATATTGTAGGATTTTTAATGAATTTATTTGCAAATTATGGTGGTAAGTATTTGGTCACCTACAAACAAGCAAGATTTCTAGCTCTCACAGACCTGTAACTTCTTCTTTAAGAGGCTCCTCTGTCCTCCACTCGTTACCTGTATTAATGGCACCTGTTTGAACTTGTTATCAGTATAAAAGACACCTGTCCACAACCTCAAACAGTCACACTCCAAACTCCACTATGGCCAAGACCAAAGAGCTGTCAAAGGACACCAGAAACACAATTGTAGACCTGCACCAGGCTGGGAAGACTGAATCTGCAATAGGTAAGCAGCTTGGTTTGAAGAAATCAACTGTGGGAGCAATTATTAGGATATGGAAGACATACAAGACCACTGATAATCTCCCTCGATCTGGGGCTCCACGCAAGATCTCACCCCGTGGCGTCAAAATGATCACAAGAACGGTGAGCAAAAATCCCAGAACCACACGGGGGGACATAGTGAATGACCTGCAGAGAGCTGGGACCAAAGTAACAAAGCCTACCATCAGTAACACACTACACCGCCAGGGACTCAAATCCTGCAGTGCCAGACGTGTCCCCCTGCTTAAGCCAGTACATGTCCAGGCCCGTCTGAAGTTTGCTAGAGAGCATTTGGATGATCCAGAAGAAGATTGGGAGAATGTCATACGGTCGTGTTTGGAGGACAAAGAATGCTGAGATGCATCCAAAGAACACCATACCTACTGTGAAGCATGGGGGTGGAAACATCATGCTTTGAGGCTGTTTTTCTGCAAAGGGACCAGGACGACTGATCCGTGTAAAGGAAAGAATGAATGGGGCCATGTATCGTGAGATTTTGAGTGAAAACCTCCTTCCATCAGCAAGGGCATTGAAGATGAAACGTGGCTGGGTCTTTCAGCATGACAATGATCCCAAACACACCGCCCGGGAAACGAAGGAGTGGCTTCATAAGAAGCATTTCAAGGTCCTGGAGTGGCCTAGCCAGTCTCCAGATCTCAACCCCATAGAAAATCTTTGGAGGGAGTTGAAAGTCTGTGTTGCCCAGCAACAGCCCCAAAACATCACTGCTCTAGAGGAGATCTGCATGGAGGAATGGGACAAAATACCAGCAACAATGTGTGAAAACCTTGTGATGACTTACAGAAAACGTTTGACCTCTGTCATTGCCAACAAAGGGTATATAACAAAGTATTGAGATAAGCTTTTGTTATTGACCAAATACTTATTTTCCACCATCATTTGCAAATAAATTCATAAAAAAGTCCTACAATGTGATTTTCTGGATTTTTTTTCTCATTTTGTCTATCATAGTTGAAGTGCACCTATGATGAAAATTACAGGCCTCTCATCTTTTTAAGTGGGAGAACTTGCACAATTGGTGGCTGACTAAATACTTTTTTGCCCCACTGTAGATAAGACAATGGGAAGACAATAACTGGGGATAGATTCCCAGGCACCTAAGTACTTTTTAATGCACCGGCATAATTTGGTATCAGGCAAGAGTCTTTATTGGGCATAAGAGCACCGGTGGGTGAATTTGAGGCACTGCTATGAGTAAGTGTCAGTTAGCCAATGCAGCTACGCTAAGCTACTGTAGCCATTATTATCATCTAGGCCTTCGGGCAACTGTGGACACCATTGACCATGTAATAATTGACCACACGATCGTTGAGCTCACGAGCCAGTGACCAAAGGATTCACAGGTCATAAACCACTTCAAACCAAACCCCTTGGTTAAGGAACTAAATAGTAAAACACGGACAGTTTTAAGGACGAATCACTACTGTACATTCCTGGAGAGAAGCTGAAACCCTACATTCCTTCATTGTTCAGAGGAAAGGGGGATCTCCCCTAGGCTAGGGCTGAACATGAAGCTACCTCTACAGTGTTACAGTGCTACATTCACAGTGTTCAATGTTCAGGACATTGAGTTCTGTGTGCACAGGGTAAAAGGAATAATTTATGACAGTTGGTCTTGAAATCAAGCAGAAGGGGAGTGAGAAACAGAGAGAGAGAGAGAGAGAGACACACACAAAGAGAAGTGAGAGAACAGACACAGAATGTGTTCCTGGGGGGTGGCTAGCTACTGTGCTCTTGTGGCCGATGCTTCGCCAAAGAAGGAGATGAAATTCACAGAACGCACACGTGCATTAAATAGGAATACTTTGAACACACATAAATAAACTACTGCATAGCCTTGCTACACATGCGCGCACGAGCACACACACAGAGGGTAGGAGCAGGGTAGAGATTGATGGCGATCCCCAAACATTCAAAGGTAGCTCCCATTACTCTGACCGTTAACTGTGAACATACCACAGAAAGGGAGAGAGCGAGAGAGTATGGATGAGAGAGGAATAAGAAGGAAAGAGGGGAGAGCAAGCGAGAGAGAGTTGGGTGTGGGACATTGAAGTGTGTGTGTGTGTGTGTGGCTGCATTTACAAAGGCATCCCGATTCAGATCTTTTGCATATCTGATACCCATCTGATCTTTTCCCTAATGTGTAAGTCAGTATGGATGTGGAGGGTGCAGTGAGGTCACAGACATCTGGTCTTCTCCACTGGGCTTTCACAAATATCATCCCTAATTACAGGGGATCTACCATACATAGACCCCCACCTCACACACACACACAGACAGACAGACGTTTATACTGTCTCAACATAGGGTTATTAGGAGACTGACTTAGGGCTGGGCGATATGGACAAAATATTTCAAAATTTTCAGCATTTTCAGAAACGTCTGCATTTCCCTGCGCTCATTGAGAATTCCCACGCAGGGCTGCACGAAACAATCTAGGCCTTATTTTGAACCAAACCTTGCAATTTGACTTTGACTTGTGATTTAGAGCATAACGCTTGGGTGAACTGTTGGAATCATGGAAATCGAATGATTATTCTAATTCTATAGTTAGAATATAATATTGGGTACTTTAAATGCAGTGTTTTGACATTACAAATGAAAATGCCAGGGAGGAGTTATTGTGACAGAGTAGAAACCAAAGTGTTGACAATTGTTCCTAGGGCACCCTATAATCTTTATATACATTGAATGTTTTCTCTTAACTACTTCATGTAGCTAACATATTCTTGCTTCGCGTATTCCTTTGATTTAGAAGATACTGTTAAACAAAAAATTATGCAGATGTAGGTCTACACCATCACTGGTATTATCAGGCTATATGGCACTGTGATTATTATTATTTGACCATGCTGGTCATTTATGAACATTTGAACATCTTGGCCATGTTCTGTTATAATCTCCATCCGGCACAGCCAGAAGAGGACTGGCAACCCCTTATAGCCTGGTTCCTCTAGGTTTCTTCCTAGGTTTTGGCCTTTCTAGGGAGTTTTTCCTAGCCACCGTGCTTCTACACCTGCATTGCTTGCTGTTTGGGGTTTTAGGCTGAGTTTCTGTACAGCACTTTGAGATATCAGCTGATGTAAGAAGGGCTTTATAATTAAATTTGATTAGTTACGTTCGCTCTGACTCAGTACAATTAATAGCTAGCTGGCGATTAGCATTAGCGACTAGAATTAGCGTCTAACAATATTTAGACCCAACCTACTAAGACAAACTAGTGGTTTCCAGATGTAAGAAACAAACTAATGGTGTAATTATAAAAACGCTAGTGGACTTCTATTAAGAAGCTAAGTGAAAACGCCATCGTTGTCGTCAACATTACCGCATGTGCTGCATTAACAACGCAGAGACTGAACGCAAGCGTCTCGTGGTGGAGGAACTACAAATGCGCTCCTTGAGTGACAGGGGGCGGGGCTTGGTCTGTGTGGAAAGCGGCATGGAGAGAGAGAGAGAACGGAGAGAGTTGGACTTTACACGCGGCGTATCACATTCAATAACACACCAAAACATTCAAAAACCCGTATATAAAAAAAGTGAAGTAAAAAACAAAGCGGTCCGTGCATCAATACAGGTATTTCGTAAAATATGGTATCCCGTCCAGCCCTACTCTGACTACTCATCTGGATTGTATAAAAGAGGATAGATGTGGCCAGTTGTTGGCAGGTAAATACATGGGCATTCTACTCTACGATACTCCGTGTTTTGATGCCAGTACACTCCTGAATACAGAGCTCTTAGAGGACAACTCTAGGGCACGTTAAGTAACTAACAAGCGGAAAATTCTGTTTACCTCAACAAATAAAAACAGCCCGTGGCTCCCTGTGAGAGAGATGGCATCTGTAACCAGCGTTTATTTCCGGAGGGGAAGGGGGGGGTGTATCCATCCAATAATATTTACACTGGAGAGGACATGGCTACCTCAGGGTGGCCAGACCAGCACAGGCTAGTAAGTGTCACATGACCTGCAGATGACCTGCAGATAACCAGAGGCAGACCCTTTCTACGGTTAATTAATGATTTATAAGTGCTTAATAAATGCTTTCTGTGGTTAATAAGTATACTTTTTAAGGAACAGGGCAAGGTTGACATCTTTGTATACGTGCAGGTTGGAACATTTGGAAGAGGACAGTGCACAAAACAAGACCGCGTCACACTACACCATAGGGTCGGCCCTATAGTGTGAATCAGGAATAAGAATCGAATAAGTCCTGTAGGAAATGGAAAAGCTATCTATTTCCTGGTGAGCAGGAAGAGGTCGGGGGTGGGCAGGAAGAGGCTCCTCTACTGGAGGTCCTTTGACAAATGCTGAAAACAAATGTGCTGTTATGGCTGTAGTGTCATTTAGAATGGATACTTAAATACCTCCCCGATACTGTAAGTACATTGTACACTGGGAAACAATATGCTTAGGAAAAAATATTATTAGTGTGGAATTGACAGCCGGGGGAGATTTGTTGATGGAAAGTTGTACAGGGGGACAATAGTTTTGCTCCCTGATGTGCTTAAGGATAAGGTGTGTTTTATTATGTCCAAGATCAGCTGTTTTGACTGCGGGAGGATATTCCTGCATGCCTGTGGTATTTCCTAGCAGAGCCAGTGTTTAACACTCCCCATGATGTATGTATGTATGTATGTATGTATGTATGTATGTATGTATGTATGTATGTAGAAGTTTACATACACCTTAGACGAATGTGCTTTTTTCGCAAATGCTCTTTTGTTAAAACATCCCCCGTTTGGTGAAGTTGGCTGTCTATGTTAGGAAGAAATAGTCGTCACACAGTTCTCAACGAGCCAGGCGGCCCAAACTGCTGCATATACCCTGACTCTTTTGCACAGAACGCAAGAGAAGTGACAAAATGTCCCTAGTTAAAAGAAAGTTAGCAGGCAATATTAACTAAATATGCAGGTTTAAAAATATATACTAGTGTATTGATTTTAAAGGTGTGGATGTTTATGGTTAGGTACAAATTGGTGCAACAACAGTGCTTTTTTCATGAATGCGCTTGTTAAATCACCCGTTTGGGAAGTAGGCTGTGATTCGATGATAAAGTAACAGGCACCGCATTGTTTATATGCAACGCAGGACAAGCTAGTTAAACTAGTAATATCATCAACCATGAGTAGTTAACTAGTGATTATGTTAAGATTGATTGTTTTTTATAAGATGTGTTTCATGCTAGCTAGCACCTTACCTTGGCTCCTTGCTGCACAGGTAGTCAGCCTGCCATGCAGTCTCCTCATGGAGCGCAATGTAACCGGCCATGATCGGTGTCCAAAAATGCCGATTACCGATTGTTATGAAAACTTGAAATCGGCCCTAATTAAATCGGTCGACCTCTAGTATGTATGTATGTATGTATGTATGTATGTATGCATGCATGTATGTATGTGGCACAGTACTGTACTGAAAGTTATAACAGTATAGGCAGTCTATTTCAGAGTGTATCCATGTAGCCCTACTACTAACAGAGTATTTCAATATTCATAGTGTTTTATTCACCAGTAAGACTGCAGTAACATCAGAGTATATTTACTGCCAGTGCTGTGTGTATACTAAGGCCCCAGTCAGTATTATTAGCATCGACCTTTACAGGCATGCATAGCTGGGTGAGAGGGTTCAGGGAACGCAGCCAGAGAAACAGCACAGTCAGGAGGAGGAGAGAGAGAGAGAGGGGTGAGAGAGAGAGGAGAAGAGGGGAGAGAGGGGAAGGGAGGGAGGGAGAGAGAGAGAGAGGGGAAGGGAGGGAGAGAGGGCGAGAGAGGGGGAAGGGAGAGAGAGGGATAGGGGAGAGAGTAAGACAGAGTGGCAGCGAGAGCAAGAGAGTGGCAGCGGAAGGAAGCGGGTGTGATAAAATAAAGTGAGAGTGAAAGAGAGAAAAAGAGAGCACTCAAAGCTCGTCTGGAGAAAAAGGATCATATTTTATTCAAAGCCCCATTAATTGTGTATTCATGACAATCTGAATTTTACATTAGAGGCAGTGTCAATCTGGCCATAATGCATAAATCAATATCTCTAACAGCTACAGGGTAAAAAAAACGTGTGTATATATATTATATATATATATATATATATATATATATATATATATATATATATATATATATATATATATATATATATATATATATATATATATATATATATATATATATATATGTGTGTGCAGAGGGGAAAGGCTACCTAAATCTAGAAGGATTTAATAAATGTACATGTTATCTTTTCCTCTACAACTCAAAGAAAAATGATTAAACTTTGAAAGGCAAGGAAGGCCCTTACTAATATTGACACTCAGCTATTGTCTGGTGCTCTGCTGCTCTCCCAGATAAAACTCCAAGAGGCCGATAGAAATGCATTATGTAGAACAGAGACGTCTCTGTTACGTAGCAATAAAGAATCGCGTCATCACCTCTACATGTTACATTTCTATGTGCTACCTCACCCGTGCAATGACAGCTTGGTCAATACGTCGACAGCTCCACAAGTTCCTCATTTCAGCCACAGGGGCTCCAGATCAACATCGCCCACCATGGTCCGACCACGGCCCCATACACCTCCAACCCCTGGCTAAACAAACTGACGCTATTGCTGCTAATGCTCGCCTGTTGCGAGATAGGATGAGTTAAGCTGAGGGGAATTAGTAGACTAGTTACATGGCTACTAGGGTGGGTTTGTGTGATGGTGGGGCCAGGGGAATATATATATATATTTTTTTTTTTAGCAGGCAGACAGAAGGACAACACTGGGATTGGGAAATTCTGCCATCAAGGACTCCGGAATAATGGCCGTTTGGAATCATATGCGGCAGGGGCCAAGGTCGAAAGGTCAGCCATGAGAGAGGCTTTTGTCGACTGTGTATGGGTGTGTGTAGGACCGTTTAAATCAGACACAGCGAGCTCTTTGTGGTATTTAAAGACTTCCACGGGGCCTTCTCCCTTGCCTCTCTTCTCACACACACACTAGCTTGTTCTTTGCAAGAACCAGGGGAAAAGAACGCTTTTGGGTCATTAACAAAAAATCATGTCTGAATGCAAGAGTTCTGCCTCAAAGCTGCCCATCTAAAGATCCTGCCTTTGATATTCACATGCACACACACACACACACACGACTGGCAATACTGTTCTCATTCACTAAAACACCTAATTTAAGTCATTGAAAATAAGAATTTGTTCTTAACTGACTTGCCTAGTTAAATAAAGGTGTGTTATATATATATATATATATACACAAATCGGGTAGCCTAGTGGTTAGAGCGTTGGACTAGTAACCGGAAGGTTGCAAGTTCAAACCCCCGAGCTGACAAGGTACAAATCTGTCGTTCTGCCCCTGAACAGGGGCAGAACGACAGGCCGTCATTGAAAATAGGCCGTCATTGAAAATAAGAATTTGTTCTTAACTGACTTGCCTAGTTAAATAAAGGTTAAAAAAATATATATAAAAAAAGTGAATCAGCTTATCAGAAAAACTGAATATATTATGACTGAGGATAAAGCCGTGATAGGCTATCTACATTTATGTTCTCTAGAGATCCAATATCTGGGATATTGGAGGCTTTACTGGAATACTGGCCAGAGTGTGTGTGTGGGGCAGTATGGGTCCTGGGGGTCCCCCAGCTCTCTCTCCCTTCTGTCACACCCACCCAGGCACTACGATTTATTTATTTTTATATATATATATATCCTTTATTTAACAAGGCAAGTCAGTTAAGAACAAATTCTTATTTTCAATGACGGCCTAGGAACTGCCTGTTCAGGAGCAGAACAACAGATTTGTACCTCGTCAGCTCAAGGGTTTGAACTTGCAACCGTCCGGTTACTAGTCCAACGCTCTAACCACTAGGCTACCCTGCCGCCCCTGAACCCCACCTCACATCAACAACCATAAGACATGACGCGTCAACAACAACAAAAAACACCTAAACCTACTCCTCTGAACTGTCAAAAAGTACCACCAAAGAAGTGTACCTGCTTCAATGAAAAGGTCTTTCAACCATACATGCACTTCTCATACCAGTCTTTTCCTTTTTATCCCATGTAACACGAACAATACTAGAGATCCATTTACCATATGTTCAATATGGTGAGGCCATCCCTCCCTCATGGAAGGGAGAGGGTGGAGAGATAAAGAGAACGAAAGAGAAGAGTGACTCATCCTGATCGTCTCTCTATTCCTTTTCTTCTCGGGTGGGGTGGGGTGGAGCGTACCCTTCACTGTGCTGCAATGCCTTGTGGGAGACAAATATCCATATGAAAAGACCTGGGCTTCCCGAAGGATCATAGGAGATGGATTCAAATGTACAGCAAGACCGATGATTAGTTGGGCAATGAGAGGGAAGGTGAATGGAGGGGGGTGCATGTGCACATCACAGTCTGTGCTCTACTAACAAGAGAGAGACAGGTCATCCACTAATTTGCCAACTAGAAAAACAGTATGGGAATAATATAATGATCTAGATAAGAGAGAGACACGGACACACACATACAGCATGAATCAAATGATGATCTCTTCTCATTTCCAGTATGTTGGGTAGCTTACTGTAACATAGAAACAGATCTGCCTTTTGAGTCGAGAGAGCGCGAGAGTGAGCAAGAGGGATTTCACTTTGCTGGAGGGATCAATAAACACATGAACATTTACCAGCACATGCCTGACAGAGAGAGAGAGAAAAGAGACCAGGAGAGAGAAAGAGCGAGAGAGAGAGAGCGAGAGAACAGGAAAGGGAGATTTGTTTAAGGAGTGACTCAGGGGTCTGTAAATGGAAACAGTGGAGAATATAAGGCTGATTTAACAGAGATTTTCACACATGGGTAGACAAGTAGAATCTGTTCATGTTTTTAAGTGTTGCTCAATAGGAATGTGTCAGCAACAGTAGCGTCGGATTGGATCAAGTCTTTCAACTAACAACTAATACATCATGTCTGAGCACATCCTCCTTGGATCTACAACAGCACTTAAACCTATAGCAGAGCATACCAACTGCACCTGCAGATAGCCTTTGAGAAAAGATTGACGTTTCGAACGCTGTTTGAAGCTTCAAAGTGGCTGGCCAGTCTACCCCCTTTCTATCTGTGTGTCATATTCTACTACAGTATACAGCTGCACCACAATGGAGCCATTCTAAATGGTATTGCCATTTTGGAATAGACGTTTTTTAGCTACACTCTCCATCCCTCCTCACTCGCTCCGTCTCCAGCTCTCCATTTCCATCCATGTCACCCCATCCATTCTTCACAACATTCTTCATTTCTCAGTCTCTCTCTATGCCTCTAAGTCCCCCCTCCGCTCGCTCTCTCTCTCTCTCTGTCACAGCATGTTTGCTTAGAGTCTATCCTACTGAAATGTGTGTGCCTTGCCTCAGGGTGACGTGACAGCAGAGGAACAGTCAGTGACATTACATTTACATTAGCCGTTAGCTGGTGTTGAGCCTCCACCGCTAGGGACAAACCAAGCCACTCTTATATAACCAGCCGAGCAGCAGGCCAGGCAGGCAGGGAACGTGCGAGTGGCTAATTCGGTCCCACTACAATGGCATTTACAGGCCCCAGATGCCAACAGCGCTAGGCTAACAAGAACAACCCAGCAGGTATGAGTGCTCTCTCCGTCAAAACCAATCGCAAACCGAATACTCATGTGGCTAATGGGTGAATTGAATAGAATGTGCTCATTTAGGCTATATGAAGGCTTGTGCCAAAAGGGGAATCCCAAAATGTCAATGCATAAATAAGGCTATGGTATGGCACCGACGTCATTGGAGGTGGCTGAGAAGAGGAGGGCTCTATTTATTACATTTTTTATTTTATTCAACCTTTATTTATACAGGTTTTTCTCATTGAGATAACATTTATTTTCAAGAGAACTTGTCTGACAGCAGCAGGGGGGGGGACAATGTTCCAGACAAAACAACTTACGTACACTAACACACCATTGAACAAAACTATAGACACACATACAGTACAATTACATATTACGTAAAGAAACACAAATGTCATAACTAAAAAAAAAAGCTGACCTAAAGACAATTACACTGTGATATTTAAACCGAGCAGGTATTTAAACTCTACCAACGTCACTCATAATAATGGCTGGAATGGCATCCAACACATGGAAACCACGTGTTTGATATATTTGTTCCACTCATTACCACGAGCCCGTCTTCCCCAATTAAGTTGCCACCAACCTCCTGTGATTGATGTGCTACACACTCAAATGGTATCTATTCTTTACATTTCAAAGTTGGGGTCTGGTCTAGAGGTCGACCGATTAATCGGTATGGCCGATTAATTAGGGCCGATTTCAAGTTTTCATAACAATCGGAAATCAGTATTTTTGGACACTGATTTGGCCGATTTATTATATACCTACAAACAAGCAATTTGCAAACAAATTCATTAAAAATCCTACAATGTGATTTTCTGGATTTTTTTTTCTCATTTTGTCTGTCATAGTGTACCTATGATGAAAATTACAGGCCTCATCTTTTTAAGTGGGAGAACTTGCACAATTGGTGGCTGACTAAATACTTTTTTGCCCCACTGTGTATGTATATATATATGTATATATATATATATATATATATATATTTTTTTTTACACCTTTATTTAACTAGGCAAGTCAGTTAAGAACACATTCTTATTTTCAATGACTAGGAACGGTGGGTTAACTGCCTTGTTCAGGGGCAGAACGACAAGATTTTTACCTTCTCAGCTCGGGGATTCAATCTTGCAACCTTACAGTTAACTAGTCCAACGCTCTAACCACCTGATTACATTGCACTCCACGAGGAGCCTGCCTGTTACGCGAAGGCAGTAAAAAGCCAAGGTAAGTTGCTAGCTAGCATTAAACTTAGCTTATAAAAAAACAATCATAATCACTAGTTAACTACATATGGTTGATGATATTACTAGTTTATCTAGCGTGTCCTGCGTTGCATATAATCGATGCGGTGGCATTCGCGAAAAAGGACTGTCGTTGCTCCAACATGTACCTAACCATAAACATCAATGCCTTTCTTAAAATCAATACACAAGTATATATTTTTAATCCTGCATATTTAGTTAATATTGCCTGCTAACATTAATTTCTTTAACTAGGAAGAATGGTGTCACTTCTCTTGCAAAAGAGTCAGGGTATATGCAGCAGTTTGGGCCGCCTGGCTCACTGAAAACTGTGTGAAGACTATTTCTTCCTAACAAAGACAGCGAACTTCGCCAAACAGTGGATGATTTAACAAAAGCGCATTTGCGAAAAACGCACAATCGTTGCACGACTGTACCTAACCATAAATATCAATGCGTTTCTTAAAACCAATACACAGAAGTATGTATTTTTAAACCTGCATATTTAGCTAAAATAAATCCAGGTTAGCAGGCAATATTAACTAGGTGAAAATGTGTCACTTCTCTTGCGTTCATTGCACGCAGAATCAGGGTATATGCAACAGTTTGGGCCACCTGGCTCGTTGCGAACTAATTTGCCAGAATTTTACGTAATGACATATTATGACATAACATTGAAGGTTGTGTAATGTAACAGGAATATTTAGACTTATGGACGCCACCCGTTAAATCAAATATGGAACATTGGAACGGTTCCGTATTTCACTGAATGATAAACGTTTTGTTTGATATGATAGTTTCCAGATTCGACCATATTAAATGACCTAAGGCTCGTATTTCTGTGTGTTATTATGTTATAATGTTATGTTATAATTAAGTCTATGATTTGAGCAGTCTAACTGAGCGATGGTAGGCACCAGCAGGCTCGTAAGCATTCATTCAAAAAGCACTTTTGTACGTTTTGCCAGCAGCTCTTCGCAATGCTTAAAGCATTGCGCTGTTTATGACTTCAATCCTATCAACTCCCGAGATTAGGCAGGGTAGGCTAGTGGTTAGAGCGTTGGACTAGTAACCGGAAGGTTGCAAGTTCAAACCCCCGAGCTGACAAGGTACAAGTCTGTCGTTCTGCCCCTTATCAGGCAGTTAACCCACTGTTCCTAGGCCGTCATTTAAAATAAAAATTTGTTCTTAACTGACTTGCCTAGTTAAATAAAGGTAAAATAAATAAAATAACCGATGTGAAATGGCTAGCTAGTTAGCGGGGTGAGCGCTAATAGCGTTTCAAACATCACTCGCCCTGAGACTTGGAGTAGTTGTTTCCCTTGCTCTGCATGGGTAACGATGCTTCAAGGGTGGCTGTTGTCGATGTGTTCCTGGTTCGAGCCCAGGTAGGGGCGAGGAGAGGGACGGAAGCTATACTGTTACACTGGAAATACTAAAGTGCCTATAAGAACATCCAATAGTCAAAGGTTAATGAAATACAAATGGTATAGAGGGAAATAGTCCTATAATTCCTATAATAACTACAACCTAAAACTTCTTACCTGGAAATATTGAAGACTCATGTGAAAAGGAACCACCAGCTTTCATATGTTCTCATGTTCTGAGCAAGGAACTTAACAACATTATCAACAAGGCAGGTCCTACAGGCCCTAGTTTTGTCACACCTGGACTACTGTCCAGTCGTGTGGTCAGGTGCCACAGAGGGACTTAAGAAAATTACAATTGGCTCAGAACAGGGCAGCACGTCTGGCCCTTAAATGTACACAGAGATATAACAATAATATAACTCCACATTATTATAGGACGACTTGGGAGAATGAAAATCTGCAGCAGACAGGAATTGAACAATTGTATAGTTGAGAGGGATGACAATTAATCCACACATAAAACGGTCAACCGAATTGTTTCTAGTCATCTCTCCTCCTTCCAGGGTTTTTTCATCTTTGAACTTATATGGTGATTGGCATCTAAACTTTCATAGTATTACCACGGCGACCGGCAAAACAGTTTGTCTTTCAATCACCCATGTGGGTATAACCAATGAGGAGATGGCACGTGGGTGCCTGCTTCTATAAACCAATGAGAAGATGGGAGAGGCAGGAATTGCAGCGCGATCTGCGTCAGAAATAGGAATTACTTTTATTTTTGCAATTGGCAAAGCAGACGCTCGTTGGCGCGCGCGAGCAGTGTGGGTGCAATAATTGAATAAAATGGATTTCTAAATTTATTTTGCAACGCTCGCGCACGCGGCGTGTCCGGTCTGGTCAGCAACGTAAGGCATTAGCGGGTGTGAACGATGCTAAATGGGTGTAAACAAAGAACAGCACTGAAGCTGTTCAACGTGAAAGGTTACCTTTATTCTACAATAGGCAATTTAATACTGTAAATGGTTTACCTAATGGGATAATTTGGTGATGTAAAGTTTAAAGAATCCTTTTTTGGTAATTTGGTGAAAGTATTCCTTTTCTAAATATATGTTTCCCAGGTCTATATTTCCAATATGCATTAAGATATCCTAATTATCTATGAGTGTGTATGTAGGGCAGACAACTGCCTACTTATATAAAAAAATATGAGCAATATCAGAGCTTGCAAAATTGGGTTACAGGAGTTTATGCAAGCGGTCAAAATCCAAGCGGTCAAAACAATTAAATTTTGAGACTGGGTGAAATCCAAAGTTGTGCTATATATTCATTTGCTTTGTCATGCTATTTTTTTTTTTGAAATATAAATGCCGATACACTACTAGCTCAAACACTTCTAATCTGCAAAAATGACAAGTTAATTAGTGGGTGATGGTGATTTCAGATCACAAAGCATGCATTACCTGCACCCCCCCCAATCTGATAAGGGAGACTGGGCATCTACCACCCCGCTATGGCTCAGCTCAGGTACCCACATACACACATCATTTGTACGCACACAAAGACAAGTCAGCTTAGATAGATCCAGCTCAGAGACGCTGAGCTCACAAGATTTGACATTTTAGAAAAGAAAATGAATATATACACTCAGCAAATGTTTGCGTGTCGAACCGTATCGCATCAGAACGAAACGCGTCGATTCGTTCCTCTAATCAAATGGAATCGCACCGAATTGTTTCAAACCGAAATGTATCGTTCCTGTATTGTATCGGAGCCCGTGTATCTAGATACGTATCAAATCGTCTTGAAAGGGAGAGATGCGCATCCTTAACACAAATAAGATGGAACATTATGTTCAAGCACAATATGTGGGTGGGTCTGAACTGAAGTGTGACAAAAGTAGTGCATTATGTAGGGGATAGGGTACCATTTTGAATGCATTCCAAAACGTAATCCCATATCACAAATTGGCAAAAAATTATACCAGGCCACTCATTCTGAATGCAGCTCGGGTCACCCTACACCCAAACACCCCAAGCGTAACTGAGGACCGACCAATAAGAGTGGGTGGCAAAGGTCATTGCTCCCCCATGGCTAGCCAATGAAAATAGGGAATGGTGACTAAGGGAAGAGAGTGTGAGAGACGGTGACAGACCCCTGAATAGACTGTCCTGAATACACAGGGGAGCAGTTAGAAAAGCACATTGAATAGAAGCAGCAGCACCAACACACAGACCTGAGGAAATACTACTTAAAACATGCCAGGGAAGGGAGGTGGAGAGAAGTGGAGGGGGAATCGAGGGAGAGAGTGACAGAAACGGGGGTGGTTGGGGAAGAAAGGACAGGCAGAGAGAGAGAGAAGGGGGGGAAAGCAAGAAAGAAAGAGAGAGAAAGAGAAGGGGTTGTTTGGAGGTTGGCAGAGTAATAAACCATATGACTAGAGTGAGAACTTTAGCAGGGCCTACCATCCAATGACAAATACCATGGCCTAGAGTCTTGCACAGCAGATATTTAATGAACCCCACTCTACCAGCACTACTCTGCTGCTTTCAGTCCCAGGAGATAAAATGGCCGCTGTGGTTTTAGCACTTGTTGTAGAGTGGCGGGGCACTGGCAATGTACAGCACAAGGTGACAATGCAATTCACTTGTGCACAAACACATCTACACCTCATTTGGTGTGTGTGTGTAGCGCTTGAGTGCGAGGCCGGCCACTCAATCAAATGAACTCTGTGTGTGTGTGTGTGTGTGTGTGTGTGTGTGTGTGTGTGTGTGTGTGTGTGTGTGTGTGTGTGTGTGAGTGAGTGAGTGAGTGAGTGAGTGAGTGAGTGAGTGAGTGAGAGAGAGAGAGAGAGAGAGCGAGAGACGGAGGCTGTTGACCCTTCAACAAGTCCATTACCACACCGGGGCATTTCCATCTAAAAAGGGCCCATGAGCACATCAATTTGGGTGTGAAATGAAAGAGTCTATATTTTGGGCATGGATACATTTTCAACCATTTTCCATGTAAAAAAAAAAGTGACCTAATCATAAATAAAGAGGCTTTGATTTCACGATAAATAGATGGAAAATGGGTCTTAGAAAACATCTACCAGAAAAAGTCTTAAAATGGTATCAGAAATACATCAAAACACAATAAAAGTTGACGTAAAGACACCTGCCAACTAATATCAACACTTACTGTATATTTTATTTTGGAGAAATTGTTTACCTTCTGTAAGTTTAAGAAATACTGACCAAAAACCCACATATCTTTAAGATATTTTCTAATTTCTCTCCCTCATGAGGAGAGAGGATAACGAAAGTTCACCGAAGTAACAAGTAAAAGGTAGACCTATCAATTCGTTGTCGTCATTTTACTGATATGAATTTTGTTTGTTAATTATTAAGTGATTAAAACTCTTAATTCTGTTACCAAACTGAATTCGCTACCACGGGAAATCATAAGTCACAAAATATATTTCGGTCACCCGCTACTGTCCTCCCTTACAGTGGTATACTGTTATGTTCAG
The DNA here is from genome assembly GCF_057628025.1 of Oncorhynchus mykiss. Classification (NCBI taxonomy): domain Eukaryota; kingdom Metazoa; phylum Chordata; class Actinopteri; order Salmoniformes; family Salmonidae; genus Oncorhynchus; species Oncorhynchus mykiss. The sequence goes on along the minus strand of NC_143022.1, from coordinate 50,576,784 downwards.
CTCATGATGGTTTTCCTTGTCTGTTGGTCAAAACCAAGAGGGATCAATCAAACTCGCTCACGCACACCTACCCATGAGCCCCATTGTCTCTCCATTGAATGTAACCGACACCCTCACCCACTGAGCACCGGACACCCATGGGCAGTTGACATTTATTCAGCCCACCTTGACCTTGATGTAAACGCCCACAGACAGACCCAACCAAATCGGAACCCATCACAGACGTGTGTTTCACAATTTTGGATAGCACAGTACAGTGAAATACATTACAGTAAAGAAAGAGTATAGCACAGTAGAGTCGAATACAGTATAGTCTACTGTAACAGTCTTCTGCACAGAACTCTACACTCTATACTCTTCTGTGATCTGCTGCACTGTCCAAACTTGTGAAACACAAGGAGAATGACATTCATATCCATAATTATGCATTTCTGTGTAGTACAGACCAGGGACCCACGACGCAATTCCGTTACCGGGTGTAAAGCCACTTCACTTACTGTACTTGAATAACCAAAAATATATATTTTTTTATAAAACTCACAGTGCCATGTCATAGCTGACACCCCAGTCTTTCTGCAGACATCTTTTAAAAGGGATACTCCCTTCCCCAGAGCCAGATGAACTAGTGGAAACCATGTTCAGGTCTCTGTGTCCAGTATGAAGGAAGTTCAGGGTAGTTTCGCCGGCCAATGCTAACTAGCGTTAGAGCAATGACTGGAAGTTAGTGCAATACCTGCTCGCATTGGCGTTACCAAAGTTCACACCTGCAAAGTTAATCTGCTGAATTTGTTTTTGTACATTTTGTGGAAAGTGTTAGACGTAGTCCTTGCGCATCAACTTTGAAATCAGTTTTTTTTGTTTAGCATATATTTTAAAGTGATAAAAAAAACAGTCAAAGCATTATTCCATTACTGTGGAATTGCCCAGTCACACACCTATTAAAACATGTTCTGTTCCTCTTTAATGGTCAGTCTGGACAGGGGCCTCCTAGATCACGTCAACCACACACTGTTCATCACGCAATCAAACTCATGTTGGCTAACTAACTAACAACCACTAACTCATTCACTGGAGGTCGCACAGGGCTGAAGGTCAAGCGGACCTCCTCAAAAAGTGTGTGTGTGTGTTCATGTGAGGGTGTTTGTGCGTGTGTCTGAGTGGGCTGATTTGCCTCTGGTCTCTTAACCCCAAAAACCGCAAGGAAGCTATGTTTCCGCCCATCACCATGCATTTACGCCAAATACAGACTGACAGCCCTGGTTTCCTTTAAACACACACAGCGGACCGCCCTGGGTACATAACCCACCCGCTTCAATACCCACACAGCGGACCTCCCTGGGTACATAACCCACCCGCTTCAATACACACACAGCGGACCGCCCTGGGTACATAACCCACCCGCTTCAATACCCACACAGCGGACCTCCCTGGGTACATAACCCACCCGCTTCAATACACACACACAGCGGACCGCCCTGGGTACATAACCAACCCGCTTCAATACCCACACAGCGGACTGCCCTGGGTACATAACCCACCCGCTTCAATACATACATAACCCACCCGCTTCAATACACACACAGCGGACCACCCTGGGTACATAACCCACCCGCTTCAATACACACACAGCGGACTGCCCTGGGTACATAACCCACCCGCTTCAATACATACATAACCCACCCGCTTCAATACACACACAGCGGACCGCCCTGGGTACATAACCCACCCGCTTCAATACCCACACAGCGGACTGCCCTGGGTACATAACCCACCCGCTTCAATACATACATAACCCACCCGCTTCAACACACACACAGCGGACCGCCCTGGGTACATAACCCACCCGCTTCAATACACACACAGCGGACCGCCCTGGGTACATAACCCACCCGCTTCAATACACACACAGTGGACCGCCCTGGGTACATAACCCACCCCCCCCCCCCCCTCCCTAAACCATGCAGCTTTCGCCTTCCTCTTCCCCAGAAGCTCAGTGTACATACCGCGGGTTCCAATAAAATAAGCCCACACTGTAATGACCCCAAAGCGCTCTGCATCCTTTAAAAACAACCACCTCCTTTCAGATTGAATTAAAGTCCCCTGCCTGGGAATATTGCCACCAACCCAAACCTATCAAATGGAGGAGGGATTGAGGGGAGGCTGTAAAGACACTATGCGGCCATTAATGAGATGAGGTGGGTGGTTAAGTAATGTTGGGAGTAGAATGGAACAGAAGAGGCCTGTAACGGGCCAGGAAAGTCCTTATGGAATTGAAGTAACTTGTGAATGACGCTGACTTGCGTTGGCATTTTACTGTAGAGGAATAGAGGGCAAACGTGCGACACCAATGGCCCCTCGAAGACCGGAGCTATCCGACTACCCCCCCCCCCCCCCCCGTCACACTAAGGGGACCTAACCAGGTTCAAAATGTGGGGACCTAAAAAAGGTAGGTAGCCCCGTGTCCCCTGACAGCAGGTAGGAGGGCAGTGCTAACAGTAGTGTAACCACGAGCGGGACAACAGAAGAGCCAGTGTTGAGAAGAGCAGCTCTCCTCTGCTATCCTCTCCTATAGGACAAAGCTGTTTCTGTATAACGACAAGACAGTCGCCGAGACCTCCTCTCCTCACAAGCCAGACGACCCCTAGCCGCAGCCTCAAGGCAGGACTGTACTGAGACAGAGATAAAGAGGAGAACAACCTCATTTGGTTGTTTTATTACAGACAGTTTCTGAATTTCCGTGGACATGAAACTGAACACACACACATGCATAGTTAAACTAGGAAACAGTTTACCGGGATGGATAGGGCAAGTCCTCCCGATTAAATATTTTTTAAAAAGGCTTACGTTAACATTGCTAAGCCCTTGCCTTGAATTGTTGCAGCGAACTCTATAGCTTTACTGACCACTGCCTGGGAAGCCAGTAATGGCGGTGATCTATGTCTACATATCTTTAATAAAAGCAGACAGCAGCCAGGTGTCACCGTCCAGTATGGAGTGTCTCATTGAGAGGGCTGTAGTGGGGTTACTGTCTGCTGTTGGGGGAGGCACAGGGCACCAGTCCAAATGAAAGCCAGCCAGGCCTTATACAGCACAGACACAGCAGCACTTAAAACACCGCTCTCTTCCCATCACATCCCGGCCCTTCCTCAATCCTCAGCCTCTCTCGCTCTCTCACACAAACACACACACACTTGGCGTTTCCCATTCCAACAGCTCCAGTCACGTCCCCACGGCTCCCATAGACTGATTGATTTAATTCATATGATCATTCAAATGCATATAAAAAGACGCTCCAGCTGGAGGCGACATTAACATGAACGTAACAATTATGGAGGATTAACACCGAGCCTGAAGGTTTATTTCCATTGTGGCTGGCCTCAGTCGCATTTCTGCTGACACGGTGACGATAGAACTTCTATCTAAGTAGTCATTGGGGTCTGGGGTCTGTGGCAGTGCTGGCCAGTGTCTCTGCTCTGGTTTGTGAATTGCTTTGTTGTAGGATTAATTATTTAACCACCTTTTAGTTAGTTAATCATTCTTTCAATTGTAATGGAATGATGAAATTGAAATGTGGTGAATGACAAGTCATCATATTCTTTGTCATTATTCATTGTCATTAACCTTCCTCTAGTCTAATACCCTATTATTCATCGTAATTACTCTTACTAAAGTCTGTGGGAGACATCTCAATTAATTATATCCAAGAGGAACAGACAAACACACACACACTGGCAGGCCCTTCTCCTCACGCAGATGCCTAGTCATCGATCGGAAACCATGGCCCTGTGCTCAGAGCTATTCCACACTCTTCAATAAGAGATGATAACAGAGAAAGAATGAGAGTACAACAGGGATGAAAGTAGTGATGAGGGAATAAATTGATAGTTACACATCGCAACATTATTTTGGACAATATATCGACACACACATATACGTATATATATATATATATACACACACACACACACATACATACATACTTACATACGCCTTAGCCAAATACATTTAAACTCAGTTTCACAATTTCTGACATTTAATCCTAATAAAATGTCCCTGTCTTAGGTCAGTTAGGACCACCACTTTATTTTAAGAACGTGAAATGTCAGAATAATAGTCGAGAGAATGGTTTATTTAAACTTTTATTTATTTCATCACATTCCCAGTGGGTCAGAAGTTTACAAACACTCAATTAGTATTTGGTAGCATTGCCTTTAAATTGTTTAACCTGGGTCAAACGTTCCGGGTAGCCTTCCACAAGCTTCCCACAATAAGTTGGGTGAATTTTGGCCCATTCCTCCTGACAGAGCTGGTGTAACTGAGTCAGGTTTGTAGGCCTCCTTGCTCGCACACACTTTCAGTTCTGCCCACAAATGTTCTATAGGATTGAGGTCAGAGCTTTGCGATGGCCACTCCAATACCTTGACTTTGTTGTTCTTAAGCCATTTTGCCACAACTTTGAAGTATCCTTGGGGTCATTGTCCATTTGGAAGACCCATTTGCGACCAAGCTTTAACTTGCTGACTGATGTCTTGAGATGTTGCTTCAATATATCCACATCATTTTCCTCCTTCATGATGCCATCTATTTTCTGAAGCGCACCAGTCCATCCTGCAGCAAAGCACCCCCACAACATGCTGCTGCAACCCCCGTGATTCACGGTTGGGATGATGTTCTTCGGCTTGCAAGCCTCCCCCTTTTTCCTCCAAACATAATAATGGTCATTATGGCCAAACAGTTCTATTTTTGTTTCATCAGACCAGAGGACATTTCACCAAAAAGTATGATCTTTGTCCCCATGTGCAGTTGCAAACCGTAGTCTGGCTTTTTTTACAGCGGTTTTGGAGCAGTGGCTTCTTCCTTGCTGAGCGGCCTTTCAGGTTGTCGATATAGGACTCGTTTTACTGTGGATATAGATACTTTTGTACCTGTTTCTTCCAGCATCTTCACAAGGTCATTTTCAGTTGTTCTGGGATTGATTTGCACTTTTCGCACCAAAGTATATTAATCTCTAGGAGACAGAACGCGTCTTCTTCCTGAGCGGTATGACGGCTGCGTGGTCCCATGGTGTTTTTACTTGAGTACTATTGTTTGTACAGATGGGAGCAATTTCCAAATGCACTTTCAAGAATGAACCAGACTTGTGGAGGTCTACAATGTATTTTCTGAGGTCTTGGCTGATTTCTTTTGATTTTCCCATAATGTCAAGCAAAGAGGCACGGAGTTTGAAGGTAGCCCTTGGAATACATCCACAGATAGGCTAATTGACATAATTTGGGTCAATTGGAGGTCTATCAGATGCTTCTAAAGCCATTACATAATTTTCAAAGCTTTTTAAAAAAGGCAGTCAATTTAGTGTAATGTAAACTTCTGACTTCAACTCTATATTCACACACACACACACAGCCTTCAGAAAGTATTCATACCCCTTGACCACATTTTGTTATGTTACAACCTGAAATCCAAATGGAATCTTTTCTCCCCCCCATCTACACTCAATATCCCAAAATGACAAAGTGAAAACATGTTCTTATCAATGTCTGCACATTTATTGCAAATTAAACACAGAAATCAATCATTTTCATAAGTATTCACACACCTGAGTCAATACATGCTAGAATCACCTTTGGCAGCCATTAGATGCAAGCCTTTCTGGGTAAGTCTCTAAGAGCTTTGCACACCTGGATTGTACAATACTTGCCCATTACTCTTTTCTAAATTCTTCAAGCTCTGTCAAATTGGTTGTTTATCATTGCTAGACAACCAAGTCTTGCCATAGTTTTTAAAGCAGATATAGGTTAAAACTGTAACTCGGCCACTCAGGAACATTCACAGTCTTCTTGGTAAGCAACTCCAATGTAGATTTGGCCTTGTGTTTTAGGTTATTATCCTGCTGAAAAGGTGAATTCATCTCCCATCTTCATTTTGCCCCAAACAAAACTATTTGTATTCAGGACAAAATTTCATTGCTTGACACGTTTTTTTGCAGCATTACTTTAGTGCCCTGTTCCAAACAGGATTCATGTTTTGAAATAGTTTTCTTCTATACATGCTTCCTTTTCACTCTCATTTAGGTTACTATTTTGGAGTAACAACAGTTCTCCGACAACATCCATTAAAACGGTTTAACGTTACTCTTGGCCTCATGGTGAAATTCCTGAGCGCTTTCCTTCCTCTCCGGCAACTGAGTTAGCAAGGACACCTGTATCTTTGCAGTGACTGGGTGTATTGATACACCATCTACCAATAGGTGCCCTTCTTTGCGAGGCATTGGAAAACCTCCCTGGTCTTTGGAGGTTGAATCTGTGTTTGAAATTCACTGCTCAACCTTACGGATAAATTGTGTGTGTGGGGTACAGAGATGAGGTAGCCATTCAGAAATCATGTTAAACACTATTATTGCAAACAAAAGTCCATGCAGCTTATGCTATTTGTTAAGCACATTTTTACTCCTGGGGGTATTTAGGCTTAGTTAGACTCAAGACATTTCAGCTTTTCATTTTAAGTTCATTTTGACAAATTATGAAAAACTGGTGACATTATGGGGTATTGTTTGTAGGCCAGTGAGAGACAAAAAATCTAAATTGAATCCATTTTAAATTCAGACAGTAACACAAAAAAATGTGAGAGAGAAAAAAAAGTATTGGGGTGTGAATCTTTTTGTTGTTGTTGTTGCTAGGTAGCGTTATTTCTGCGCTAGTCGTCTGTACCTGCTCCAAAACTCTGGTATTCTCCATCCTGTAGCTCGTTCCCCTTTTTAAATAGTGAGCCAACGTGTTTTCAGCACTTTCATTTCTATGACTGATCAGTTTCTCATGCGCTCTCTACAACAGACATATAGTGAGCAATATGTTCCCAGATAACACACACACACACGTCTGCCCAACGTAGGCATGATGTGTACAGGATACATTGGGAAGAAAGACGTTTAGACAGCGTTTACTCGTTGGCGAGACGTCGTGCAGATGTATGTAGAATGCCCACATTCTAAACTCTGCAGTTTTACAGCGTTTATACGACGACCAGACATCAACATGCTGAAGTCTATTCTATTCTGGATGTCTCGACTGACATGTTCCCAATGTGCAATCTCTCTCCAAACTACACATTCCCCATGCAACTTGATAGGTCGGCCAAAGGTGTGCATGTTACCTGGGTTTGGACCATCAAATTACAACAACGTCGCGGTAAAGAACAGCAATACATTACGTATCGGCACCTAACTGTCATGATAATATCTGTTCCCAGCCAAGATGACAGGGAGGCGGGGGGGGGGCGTTTTGCTAGTGAGATAGGTAAGGGTTGAGGTAAAGAAATACAGATAGTACAGATAGAGAGAGAGATTTGGAGTAGAGCTACAGTCTGTCTCTCTAACATCTCTCTTGGGCTTTCTGACTCTCGGTCTCACTTAGTCACTCTCCTCTCTCTCTCTCTCTCTCTCTCTCTCTCTCTCTCTCTCTCTGTCGGACTCGCTCTCCCCTGGTCATCAGGCCTCTTATCCATGGTGACGGCGACAGCAGTCCTTGCTTGGTGATGTAACAACTGCTCGCAGCTGCTCCTCTCCTTCTGTCACGAGCAACAAACCCCGCCGCAAAACACCCACGGTGAATTAACAGTGTGTGTGTGTGGGGTGGTTAATTTCCTTCTACTGCTAACGAGGGTCCATTCCACTCAACACTTAGGCAACGTGCACACATAACATAGAACTCTGCGGAACATACAATACTGGGGATGTGACAATACTGGGGATGTGACAATACTGGGGATGTGACAATACTGGGGATGTGACAAATGGAAAAAACATTCTTAAAGGGATATTTCGGTTCTTTTTTGCATGTTAGACTTCATTTTCCACTTATTTTTTTTAAAGTGTTGAAGCATCATCTCGACAGTGGTTTTAGTCAGAGTTCCATTCCTGAGATTTCTTTGGCTGGCTTAGTTGCTTGCATAAGCCTTATAGTGGTAGTGGGCAGACAAAAAAAAAAAAGCTTCAAAACATCCTCACAAGAAACTCTACAGCCATCTCATGTCTTTGTGGGCACTTGGATATTTCCACTATCATGAGCATATTGAGAACCATATTTATATATGAGCCAGAATATACTGATGAAGAGCTTCGACAGATAGAAGACAGGGGGGAAATGGCAACAAGTGAGACCGGCAGACCGGCAGACCAGTTCCCAGAGACAGGTGGTGCAAATGTGAAAAATCAAGGGGGGGGGGGGGGTGCAAGGCAATACCAACCGAAATGTAGTGTGTTTGCTGTTCCGATGGGACTTCATAATGCCAACACTTAACTACCGAAGACACTGATGATGCCGTTAACAGCGCAACAATCTGTGTGACAGATCATGCAGGTTTTCCCAGCCCTCATCAACCCAGGAGTAATTGAAACCGTTTTTCCATGGCCAGAGGGACAAAACGGGCAGCTGCCCATAGAGTAAGTAAACCGTTGAAATGATCAATAACGAATGCATACCAATTTGAACGTGTTATCTGTTTCCTATAATGATCCCTTATTGATATTTTCCCATGTTCCATAGTCAATACAGTCTTGTCGCGTTTCGCATTGCGATGGAACTCAAGGGAGAAAGCTTGGAAAAGGTCACACACCTGCTTCTCTGAACCACTTGATTCTCAAGAACGTGTAAAGACTGAACCCGTAATGACACCAAAACGTATTACACAACACGTCTATGGCTAGAACCATGTAAATAAACTCAGCAAGAAAAAGAAAAAAGAAACGTCCTCTCACTGTCAACTGCGTTTATTTTCAGCAAACTTAACATGTGTAAATATTTGTATGAACATAAGATTCAACAACTGACAAGTTCCACAGACATGTGACTAACAGAAAAGGAAAAATGTGTCCCTAAACAAAGGGGGGGGGGGGGGGGGGGGGGGTCAAAATCAAAAGTAACAGTCAGTATCTGGTGTGGCCATCAGCAGCATTAAGTACTGCAGTTCATCTCCTCCTCATGGACTGCACCAGATTTGCCAGTTATTGCTGTGAGATGTTACCCCACTCTTCCACCAAGGCACCTGCAAGTTCCCGGACATTCCTGGGGGGGGAATGGCCCAAGCCCTCACCCTCCGATCCAACAGGTCCCAGACGTGCTGCCGGGGGATTGAGATCCGGGCTCTTCGCTGGCCATGGCCATGGAAATCACGCACAGAACGAGCAGTATGGCTGGTGGCATTGTCATGCTGGAGGGTCATGTCAGGATGAGCCTGCAGGAAGGGTACCACATGAGGGAGGAGGATGTCTTCCCTGTAACGCAGTGTTGAGATTGCCTGCAATAACAACAAGCTTAGTCCGATGAGGCTGTGACACACCGTCCCAGAACATGCTTCAGCAATCCAACAACCTATATAGCTTCTTCTAGTCATCTAGGCTATCCGTATGCTAATCCCTGTCCTAGCTAGTGACCTCTAGGCTATCCGTATGCTAATCCCTGTCCTAGCTAGTGACATCTAGGCTATCCGTATGTTAGTCCTAGCTAGTGAAATGCTGCTTGTATTCCTTATCCGTATTCCTGTACTTGTATCCATGTGCTGTTGACAAGCGAGAGATGGACACGCCTACTCCTGAGCACAAGACTTGTTGCTCTGGAGAGCAGAACAACACTGCCAACTAGAGGTCAATTATTGGAGGACCAAAAAAGCCGATACAGATTAAATCTGACTTTTTAAATTTTTATTTGTAATAATGACAATTACAACAATACTGAATGAACACTTATTTTAACTTAATATAATACATCAATAAAATCAATTTAGCCTCAAATAAATAATGAAACATGTTCAATTTGGTTTAAATAATGCAAAAACGAAGTGTTGGAGAAGAAAGTAAAAGTGCAATATGTGCCATGTAAGAAAGCTAACGTTTAAATTCCTTGCTCAGAACATGAGAACATATGAAAGCTGGTGGTTCCTTTTAACATGAGTCTTCAATATTCCCAGGTAATAAGTTTTAGGTTGTAGTTATTATAGGAATTACAGGACTATTTCGCTCTATACCATTTGTATTTCATTAACCTTTGACTATTGGATGTTCTTATAGGCACTTTAGTATTGCCAGTGTAACAGTATAGCTTCCGTCCCTCTCCTCGCTCCTACCTGGGCTCGAACCAGGAACACAACGACAACAGCCACCATCGAAGCAGCGTTACCCATGCAGAGCAAGAGGAACAACCACTCCAAGCCTCAGAGCGAGTGATGTTTCAAACGCTATTAGCGTGCACCATGCTAACTAGCTAGCCATTTCACATCAGTTACACCAGCCTAATCTCGGGAGTTGATAGGCTTGAAGTCATAAACAGCGCAATGCTTGAAGCACAGCAAAGAGCTGCTGGCAAAACGTACAAAAGTGCTGATTGAATGAATGCTTACAAGCCTGCTGGTGCCTACCATCGCTCAGTTAGACTGCTCAAATCATAGATTTAATTATAACATAACACACGAGCCTTAGGTCATTAATATGGTCGAATCCGGAAACTATCATCTCGAAAACAAGACGTTTATTCTTTCAGTGAACGGGTGGCATCCATAAGTCTAAATATTCCTGTTACATTGCACAACCTTCAATGTTATGTCATAATTATGTAAAATTCTGGCAAATTAGGCGGCCCAAACTGTTGTATATACACTGACTCTGCGTGCAATGAACGCAAGAGAAGTGACAATTTCACCTGGCTAATATTGCCTGCTAACCTGGATTTATTTTAGCTAAATATGCAGGTTTAAAAATATATACTTCTGTGTATTGATTTTAAGAAAGACATTGATGTTTATGGTTAGGTACACATTTTCGCGAATACGCACCGCATCGATTATGTGCAAAGCAGGACACGCTAGATAAACTAGTAATATCATCACCCATGTGTAGTTAACTAGTGACTATGATTGTTTTTTATAATATAAGTTTAATGCTAGCTAGAAACTTACTGCATTCGCGTAACAGGCAGGCTCCTCGTGGAGTGCAATGTAATCAGGTGTGTGTTGGGCTAGTTAACTGTAAGGTTGCAAGATTGAATCCCCAAGCTGACAAGGTAAAAATCTGTCATTCTGCCCCTGAACAAGGCAGTTAACCCACCGTTCCTAGGCCGTCATTGTAAATAAGAATTTGTTCTTAATCTTCTTAAAGGACTTGCCTAGTTAAATAAAGGTAAAAAAAAAAGAAGTTTTTACCGATTGTTATGAAAACTTGAAATTGGGCCTAATTAAAAATCGCCCATTCCGATTACTGCCAACATACTTCGGCTGAAGCAGCTTTTCCATTTTCTTCAAAAGCACAATTGTGGATGGTTGCAGATTATTTAATTATTTTTGTGAGAGTCTGGCCACTACCACTATATGACCTCATGCAAGCAACTATGCAAGCCAAAGAAATCTCAGGTATGGAACTGACCAAAACAATTGTCTGGATGATGCTTAAACACTAAAGGTACGTGGAAAATGAGGTCTAACATGCTAAAAACCACTCCTACAAAAAGGCAACACACACAGTCAAGAAAAAGAGCATACACACACAAACACACCAGGGTTTCCATTAGGAAAACCGCTGGACAAGATGTTAAATTACCGGCCAGTTGAGAAATTTACCGGACCCATATGCATTGGGCGCGTAAACCCATTAGGTGGTCCACCAACGGTGCTCAGAATGACAGGAATAATACCTAGATCACTTCTGTGATGAAGCTGCCAATACAAATGACATTTTCAAACAATTGCCAAAATGCCATTTGCAGGAAAACGCCATTCTAAAACAGCGCACCTGATGTGTGCGGTCCCATATGTGACAGAGATAAAAAAATCTCTGTTAAAAACAAAAGGAAGAGGGATAATCTAAAGATGCAACAACTCGGATGGGTTACTAATATGACTAGGATTGTGCCTTTGGCTTCTGGACAATGAAAGAAAGTTGATATGAAAATAGGCTTGGGGGCAGTATACATACCAGGGTATTTGGAAAAAGCCATGGGATGGTTTTCCAACACCGTTGAAACTATTCCTGATGTTTTTTTTATGAATTAAAATATTTGTAGCTACTTAAGTAAATACCTGCAGTCAACTTGTGCAATTCATTTCACCCATCACATTATTACGAAGCTTACCGTAGTCCCCAGTCACATGGTGATTGTTTACAACATTTACCTCTTGTTCGCAAATAGTTGATCAGGCTGTTGATTGTGGCCTGTGGAATGTGGTCCCAGTCCTCGTCAATGGCGGTGAGAATTTACTGAATATTGGAGGGAACAGAAACGCTGTCGTACATATCGATCCAGAGCATCCCAAACATGCTCAAATGGGGGACATGTCTGGAGAGTATGCAGGCCATGGTAGAGCTGGGACATTTTCAGCTTCCAGAAATTGTGTACAGATCCTTGCGGCATGGGGCCGTGCATCATCATGCTGAAACATGAAATGGCGGCGGATTTATGGCACGACAATAGGCCTCGGGATCTGGTCACAGTATCTCTGTGCGTTCAAATTGACATGAATAAAACGCAATTGTGTTTGTTTTCTGTAGCTTATGCTTGCCCATACCCCCACCATGCGGCACTCTGTTCACAACGTTGACATCAGCAAACTGCTCGCCCACACAACGCTATACACGTTGTCTGCGGTTGTGAGGACGGTTGGACGTACTGCCAAATTCTCTAAAACGATGTTGGAGGTGGCTTACGGTAGAAAGATTTACAGAAAATTCTCTGGCAACAGCTCTGGTGGACATTCCTGCAGTCAACATTCCAATTGCACGCTCCCTCAAACCATTTGCAATGCACGTTAGCGTTTAATTAGCACCCTCTATGGGATTACATGTACTTGTTAGCATTGTGTTCAGTGCTGGTATTACCGAATATCCCGGTATGGCACAAGGTCGGTATGAAGGTATGACAATATGCCTATATGAAAACCAATAACACAGGAGAGAAATGCAAATGATGAAGTCTTTATAAAATATTTGCCTCCACGTTTCTACGGATGGATTTTTCCTATAATTTGAAGGAAGGCAAGACATGCCTTATAATATGAAGTAAAACTTCCAGGTTTCAAACAAATATGTGTATGTTTTCATAATGCGTGGCCTACTGCCTCCAGCTCACATTGCAACGTGCTGTGTGCCATGCTGATAGCCTGCCTACCACTGCCTACGCACTTGAATGGCGAATAGGAGGCACGCTTATCATAAGTAGATATAATTGCAAATGATTAAATGCTTCCAATATCAATTTTTAAAAAACAAATTTAGTATACGAATCAAATTTTAATTAAATTCTTTGACTCTTCACGTGGGATGATTTCACAGAACAACAAAAGGGAATACTGAATGATCTCCAATGACGCATCGCATCTCCCAAAAATGTTTTCAACATACATAAAATGATAATCTAGAAACTAAAGCTTTGGTTGTCTTCCTCTCAGGCTTCCATGTCTTCTCCCTGGACCTCCTCAATGTCCACCTCTTGAACATCCGACTGAGGCCTCATCTTCACTGTCACTTTCCAACCTTGTTGAGGATGGCTCTTTGTCAGGCTCAAAAAGCATCAAATTTGCCCGGATGGCCACCAATTTTTCAACCCTTGTATTGGTCAGCTTTGGTGTGTGTGTTCCCAAACAAGGACCAGTTGCACTCTCATGTGGCTGATGTTGATAGGATTTGTAGGATGGAGGCAACAGGGGAAAGAGCCTCAGATCCACAAAGTCCCTTCCACCAGGTGGCTGATGAGATATGTTGGCACGACTGCCATATTGCATCTCCATCCCAAAGCCCTTGCTTGGAAGTGTACTTCGCCAGACTGCCAAGAACCTTGCCCTCATCCAGGCCAAGGTGGCAAGACACGGTAGTGATGACACCATAGGCCTCGTTGATCTCTGCACCAGACAGGATGCTCTTGCCAGCATACTTGGGGTCCAACATGTACGCTGCGGCGTGTATGGGCTTCAGGCAGAAGTCTTCACGCTCTTTGATGCATTTCAGAACTGCTGTTTCCTCTGCTTGGAGCAACAGTGAAGTGGGCAGGGCAGTACGGATTTCTCTTACATCTGCAAGCAGAGACTGAACATCAGACAGGATGGCATTGTCTCTCTCAATCCGTGCAATGGCTACTGCTATATGTTTCAGGGGTTTCAGGCTGCTTACCACTCTTTCCCAAAATACATAATCCAGGAGGATCCTCTTGATGGGGCTGTCCATATCGGCAGACTGTGATATGGCCATTTCTTGCAGAGACTCATTCACTTCCAGCAGACTGTCAATCATGACAATACCACCCCAACTGGTGTTGCTGGGCAGCTTCAATATGGTGCTCTTATTCTTCTCACTTTGCTTGGTGAGGTAGATTGCTGCTATATGACCCACCTAACCATTTCCTTGAATCTCGTGTAGAGTGTATCCATTGTTTTCAGTGCCATGATGTCCTTGAGGAGCAGATTCAATGCATGAGCAGCACAGCCAATGGGTGTGATGTGAGGGTAGGACTCCTTGACTTTAGACCAAGCATCCTTCATGTTCGCAGCATTGTCTGTCACCAGTGCAAATACCTTCTGTGGTCCAAGGTCATTGATGACTGCCTTCAGCTCATCTGCAATGTAGAGCCCGGTGTGTCTGTTGTCCCTTGTGTCTTTGTTCTTATAGAATACTGGTTGAGGGGTGGAGGTGATGTAGCTAATTATTCCTTGCCCACGACATTCGACCACCAATCAGAGATGATTGCAATACAGTTAGCTTTCTCTATGATTTACTTGACCTTCACTTGAACTCTGTTGAACTCTGCATCCAGCAAATGAGTAGATAAAGCATGTCTGGTTGGAGGGGTGTATGCTGGGCAAAGAACACTCGGAAATCTCTCCTGAGGGAACTTCATGCACTTGGCCAGATGATTCTGCATCTTTGTTGCATTCTTTCCAGAAAGCATGTAGTCCTTGGCTAAGACAGTGTAGCAGTGTGGGCTCAATAGCATCTCATTAGTGTGCAAGATCTTGAGAATCAGCCTTACATGTGATGGAAGAATGCACTGTGCATGCAGAGGGTTGGGGATAGTTTAACCAAAATATGCCACAAGACCTATAATTGCCTTGTGTATCCCCCCCAAAAATGGTGCACTGTTATAAGCTAACTTTTTTGACGAATTTAAGCAAAATTCCCGGGGCTTAACTTCCCATAGAAATTTACCGGAAAGTTTCCGACCCTTTGCAACCCTAGCGGCCAGCAAAAACAGTTAACATGCCATTGCATTTAGAATTGCTGCGCAATGACTGGGCTTCTAAAAGCAGGTTTCACTCAAGCAGCAACGAGATGAGGATCTAGAGCGGAGGTGATATTCCGCTCAAAATAGGCTCTGTATGCTGTGTGTATGTGATAAGATACATGATGACTAATGAAAACACACATGGGTCAATATAATTCCACCAAATTATGTAAATGAACCTTGAGACCGATAAGCATGACAGGGAATGGGGGGAGGGAAATGCTTTTCTTTTTTTATACAAAAAACAGCAATTATCGGCCAACGGTAACCTTGACACACACACACAGCCAAAAGAAGGACACACACAGACACACAGCAAAGTGAGATTGAGAAAGAGAGGGGGGCTATTTTGGTGTCCTTCTCCTATTTCATTTGGCAATCAAGGTGGAACGACCCTGTGCGAACACATTCGCGCAACATTAGAGTGAAGCCTGACGCACATCAAACAGGCCTGTGCTGCGTCATCCAATCATCCAGGAGACAGTTCACCCTGTAGCCCACCAATCACCAGAGAGAGAGAGAGAGTGAGAGCAGCTTCCTAAGACCTACCTCCTAAACCTCTCTCTTCTCCAATCCCCATGTGTTATAAGGCGGCAGGTAGACTAGTGGTAGCATAGTGTTGGGCCAGTAACCGAAAGGTACTACTATGGCTGACCCTGTAAAACACACGACTCCAGTGTGCACTGACCCTCTTCAAGACAGACACTTGGTCAACCACACAGTCAGACTCCATTCTCTCCAGAGACTAACCTGTCTCAGTCTGACAGGGCTTCAAATCCCCCCCACCCCTATCAGTGTCAAAATACATTTTAAACACCACATTTAAAAATTTTAAAAAATGAAACAATTACTTTGGCGAAGGGTAAAGTCTACAGATTCTAGTTTTGGAAACAGAAACCTGTATGAGATAAAAATGTAAGACATAAATCCACCGGAGAGGCAGAGTGACGGGTGTATGTATATATAGATAACTGGATGGCTACAGAGGCTGGTCTACCTTGGCTGGTGTTAAGTCTCAGTTTAACCCTCTTCTCTCCGCCACACTAGTAAATTAGCATCCAACCAACCACATGGCTCTGATGTCCGCATAGCAACCAGACCCCCCCCCCCTGCATGGCGATAGAGTCATGGAGATTTTTGGGGTCATGTTTCAACCCTGCTTGAATAGCGACCACCATCATCACCACCCCCACACAATCCACGTCTCAAAGCTTAAATATATATATATATATATATATATATATATATATATATATATATATATATATATATATATATATATATATATATATATATATATATATATATATATATATATATATATATATATATATATATATATATATATATATATATATATATATATTTATTTTTTTTTTTTTTATAAATAAAACTTGCTTGGGGCATCCTGCTATGCATAAACATTGGCTACATAATGCCTCAAGGATAAGGGTATCATAGCATTTTACTCATACAAGAGATCACACGCAGCTCTGTTGTTGGGAGCATGCGAGAGAATGAACCCAAGTCAGTAGTGGGTGGAATTAATATATGCCTGGTCTGCTGGACCTGTGCCCTTTTGGAATACTTAGCCTATAAAATGCTTCCTTCCTTACTTACATAAAATAATCCCCGATCTAACAACTGCATAGGTCAAATCAGGGGATCCACCATTTAGCTTTATTATTATATATATATATTTTTTTACATGAATTATGAACAAACATCCTCATGGGAGATTTTGGCACTCCAAAAAAAGAGCTTCCACTGTAAAGCTGCAATGTCACATTTTGGATGCCTGACCAAAACATAGAAATGTGAGTTATAGATCTGCCATTCTCATTGAAAGCGTCTAATAAGTGGTAGGTAGAGCTGCTCTATATGCACCGTTTTTATGCTTCCAGTGCCTTATACTTTCGGTTTTGTATAACAGCTGAAAATAAAAATAGATTTCACAGCGGCTTAGATGTTACAATGATTCTCCACACAATGACCTCTTGTTTTGTCGCAAAGTGAAATTAGACAAAAGTATTTGAATTTTAGTCACCAGGAAATGATGGAGAGATTTCTGCACCTTTAACAAACTGTGTTTTATTACCCAGTCTTAGGTTAAGTGGTTGCCCGGACCAACTGCTACTAAACCCTGGTTGTTGACAGTTGATCATTGACAGACACGCTCAGCCACCATAAGAATGAGAGTGCTCTGCTGTACTGCTGCACTAATCATGTGACTGCGCTCGTTTGGCTAATCTGTTTACGGCCCTTCTATTCTCTAAAATGAAACTGATTCGCGGGGCTCAGCCAGTTTTAGCCACATGCTAATTAGTCGTCGCCACAAAAGCCTCTTAACACCCAAACACCGCAAACACAAAAACACCGATACCACGTAATTCAAATAATTAAAACAGACGTCGGTCAATTAGTTGTTTACAACAAAACAAAATCTTGGTTAAATGGCACAGCACTAGTGGTTGGTTTAAAAGAAGAGGACTTGTCTAACTGTGTGATATCAATGGCTCTAGCCAGCTGGTCTCCAGATGACTTTTTTTTATTTACGGCTCCATTCGTTCTGGCGATTTGAGAGGATTTTGTCAGCCAAATCTTCTCTGGCACACCGTCCATCCCACTTTCACAGAGGACGTCAGCCTCTCCACCCCTCTCAAGACGTCAAGATGTGGGCCCCTTATCTCTGTCCTCAACTCTTTTTAGTTCCCTTCCCATTTATTTTCCTCTCACTTCAATGGGCTTTATTGGCATAGGAAACATATGCTTACAGCGCCAAAGCAAGTGAAACAGACAAACAAAACGGGAAACACTTTCTTTCTCTCAGGGTATAGGCCCCCCCTCTCTATCCATCTAGCCATCGCTCTCCTCCCTCTTTGAGCAGGCTTATCTCAGGAAGAACAAGTAGGGTCTTTGTGTTTGGGACAGTCATCACGACAGTCAAGAGGGCATTATTTATTTTTTGCAGAGATACGATTTCCACAGGGAGGGAGCCGGGAAGAACACTAAAAGCCAGCATGAATGCCAGACAGAAAGAATGAGAAAGAGAAAAACAGAGAGAAAGAGGGAACGAGAGATGGGTGTACATTTGGAAAGTATTCAGACCTTGACTTTTTCCAAATTTTGTTACTTTACAGCCAAATTCTACACAATGCATCATAAAAAAACAAAGCAAACTTTTTATAAATGCATAAAAAAAATAAAACACTGAAATATGACATTTAAAAAAAAATAGTATTCAGCACCTTTACTCAGTACTTTGTTGAAGCACCTTTGGCAGTGACTACAGCCTTGAGTCTTCTTGGGTATGACTCTACAAGCTTGGTGGGATTTACTCCCATTCTTCTCTGCAGATCCTCTCAAGTTCTGTCATGTTGGATGGTGAGCATCGCTGCTAGAGGTCAACCGATGATGATTTTTCAACGACGATACCGATACCGATTATTGGAGGACCAAAAAAGCCGATACTGATTAATCTGACGATTTTTTTACATTTTATTTGTAATAATGACAATTACAACAATACTGAATGAACACTTATTTTAACTTAATATAATACATTAATAAAAATCAATTTTGCCTCAAATAAATAATGAAACATGTTCAATTTGGTTTAAATAATGCAAAAACAAAGGTGTTGGAGAAGTAAAAGTGCAATATGTGCCATGTAAAAAGGCTAACGTTTAAGTTCCTTGCTCAGAACATGAGAACATATGAAAGTTGGTGGTTCCTTTTAACATGAAACTTCAATATTCCAAGGTAAGAGGTTTTAGGTTGTAGTTAATATAGTATATTTATAGGACTCTCTCTCTATACCATTTGTATTTCATATACCTTTGACTATTGGATGTTCTTATAGGCACTATAGTATTGCCAGTGTAACAATATAGCTTCCGTCCCTCTCCTCGCCCCAACTGGGCTCGAACCAGGAACACATCGACAACAGCCACACTCGAAGAAGGGTTATCCATCGCTCCACAAAAGCCGCGGCCCTTGCAGAGCAAGTGAAATAACTACTCCAAGTCTCAGTTGAAACATTATTAGCGCACACCCAGCTAACTAGCTAGCCATTTCACATCGGTTAAACCAGCCATTGGGCCGATAGGCTTGAAGTCATAAACAGCGCTGTGCTTGCGAAGAGCTGCTGGCAAAACGCACAAAAGTGCTGTTTGAATGAATGCTTACGAGCCTGCTGCTGCCTACCATCGCTCAGTCAGACTGCTCTATCAAATCATAGACTTAATTATAACATAACACACAGAAATACAAGCCTTTGGTCATTAATATGGTAGAATCCGGAAACTATCATTTCGAATACAAAACGTTTATTATTTCAGTGAAATACGGAACCGTTCGGTATTTTATCTAACGGGTGGCATCCCTAAGTCTAAATATTCTTGTTACATTGCACAACCTTCAATGTTCTCATAATTACGTACAATTCTGGCAAATTAGTTTGCAACGAGCCAGGCTGCCCAAACTGTTGCATATACCCTGATTCTGCGTGCAAGAGAAGTGACACAATTTCACCTGGTTAATATTGCCTGCTAACCTGGATTTATTTTAGCTAAATATGCAGGTTTAAAAATATATACTTCTGTGTATTGATTTTAAGAAAGGCATTGGTGTTTATGGTTAGGTACAGTCGTCCAACGATTGTGCTTTTTTCGCAAATGCGCTTTTGTTAAATCATCCCCCAGCATTGCATCAATTATATGCAACACGCTAGATAAACGAGTAATATCATCAACCATGTGTAGTTAGTTATAACTAGTGATTATGATTGGTTGATTGTTTTTTATAAGATAAGTTTAATGCTAGCTAACAACTTACCTTGGCTTCTACTGCATTCGGGTAACAGGCAGGCTCCTCATGGAGTGCAATGAGAGGCAGGTTGTTAAAGCGTTGGACTAGTTAACTGTAAGGTTGCAAGTTTGGATCCCCCGAGCTGACAAGGTGAAAATCTGTTGTTCTGCCCCTGAACAAGGCAGTTAACCCACCGTTCCTATGCCGTCATTGAAAATAAGAATGTGTTCTTAACTGACTTGCAAAGTTAAATAAAAGGTATTTAAAAAATATATATATTTTTATTATTATTATTATTTTTTATTTTTTTTAAATCGGTTGTTATGAAAACTTGAAATCGGCCATTCCGATTAATCGGTCGACCTCTAGTCACTGCAGAGATGTTTTCAGGTCTCTCCATAGATGTCCTTTAGTGGCCCGGACTCGAACATTCAGAGACTTGTCCTGAAGCCACTCCTGAGTTGTCTTGGCTAGGTGCATAGGGTCATTGTCCTGTTGGAAGGTGAACCTTTGCCCCAGTCCGAGGTACTGAGCGCCCTGGAGCAGGTTTTCATCAAGGATGTCTCTGTACTTTGCTTTGTTCATCTTTCCCTCGATCCTGACTAGCATCCCAGTGCCTGCCACTGAAAAACATCCCCACAAGCATGCTGCCACCACCATGCTTCACTGTTGGGATGGTGCCAGGTTTCCCCCCAGACATGATGGTTGGCATTCAGGCCAAATAGGTCCATCTTGGTTTCATCAGACCAGAGAATCTTATTTCTCATAGTCGGAGTCATTTAGGTGCCTTTTGGCAAACTCCAAGCGGGTTGTCATGTGTCCTTTACTGTGGAGTGGTAAAAGACACACTCTACCATAAAGCCCTGATTGGTAGAGTGCTGTAGAGCTGGGAGAACCTTCCAGAAGGACAACCATCTCCCCAGAGGAACTCTGGAGCCTCCCCGACCGAGGCCCTTCTCCCCCAATTGCTCAGCTTGGCCGGGCGGTCAGCTCTAGGAAGAGTCTTGGTGCTTCCAAACTTCTTCCATTTAAGAATGATGGAGGTTACTGTGTTCATGGGAACCTTCAATGCTGCAGAAACGTTTTGGTACCCTTCCCCAGATCTGTGCCTCGACACAATCCTGTCTCAGAGCTCCACGGGCAATTCCTCCGACATGTGCTGTCAACTATGGGACCTTATGCAGACAGGTGTGTGCCTTTCCAAATCATGTCCAATCAATTGAATTAACACAGGTGGACTCCAATCAAGTTGTAGAAACATCTCAAGGATGATCAATGGAAACAGGATGCACCTGAGCTGAATTTCAAGTCTCACAGCAAAGGGTCTGAATACTTATGTAAATAAAAGGTATTTGTTTTTCATTTTTATAAATTAGCAAAAAGTTCGAAAAAAAATCTCTGTCATTATGGGGTATTGTGTGTAGATTGATGAGGATTTTTTTTGTTTGTTATCCATTTGAGAATAAGGCTGTAACATGTCAAAATGTGCAAAAGGTCAAGGGGTCTGGATACTTTCCGAATGCACTGTATAGATCCAAACCAAGCACAGCCAGTGCCTAGGCGCAAGGAAGAAAAAAATGATGTCAGAAAACACTGTTCAAGGCCAGTCAGGTCGATAAGGACAACAACAAAACGCACTACAGCAAAGAAAAACCGCAATATACAGTACAAGCCGCAATATACAGTACAAGCCGCAATATACAGTACAAGCCGCAATATACAGTACAAGCCGCAATATACAGTACAAGCCGCAATATACAGTACAAGCCGCAATATACAGTACAAGCCGCAATATACAGTACAAACCGCAATATACAGTACAAACCGCAATATACAGTACAAACCGCAATATACAGTACAAACCGCAATATACAGTACAAACCCCATTTCTCGCCAGTAGAGAACAACGTGCTGATTTCAAATATCACTTTCCAGAGGCTAAGAAAAGAGATTGGCCTCAATCCCATTTCCAGCCCTGCTCCCAGAACTACTCAACATTAAGAAACCTATTAAAAAGTTTAAGAGGACAGGACAGCTCGAAGTGGAGCAGCGAGCAAAATTCAGTGGTGTGATTCTGACCTAAATACAGCAGAGAGAGAGAGAGAGGGGGGGGGGGGGGTAGAGAAGGAGAGAGTGTCCCGAAAGGTTCTTCTCACAGAAATAACTTGCCACTTAGCCCCCTGAGGAGGACGGATAGTCACCTCAATGCCAGGACACACAAACGAGAGGAACGGACACCGTGTCACCTTGTCTACATCCAATTTAACCACACCATCCATCGCATCTGTATTGTAGAACCTTCTCAATCCAAATAGAGTAACCTCATCCCTACTGTAGAACTTCCAGATTTCGGTCAAAGTGGCCCTTACAACAACAAGCCTACACAAATAACATCCTTCGTCCATATCGCTGACAAGTAAACACTGACGTATCACAGTCCGCATATGTATTGAGCAAGTCCATATAGATTTCTACAGCTTGCATCAACTGTAACAACGGTTCAATTCCCAATTGCATTTTCTCACGAGGGTACTGAAAACTTAGGTGTGTGTGTGTGGTCCAGACTCACCCTCAGGGCTTCTATGACCAAGTCCCGGGCCTCCAGCTCTCCCTCCATGATGCTGAGCAGGGTCAGGAGCTCCGGCTTGCTCAGATTATCCATGTTAAACTCACATTTCTGCAAAAACGCACACACACACACACAGAAAGATAAGTATTATTCGCAGCATAGGAAACATTTTAATATAACTAAAACACGTTTTTGTCTCCTGAAATAATTTGACACCGTGTTCTATAGGACATGTTTCTATTCATTCTTGGGAAATCCCACATTCTGGGGCAAAGAAGGACATGCATAGAACTTCAGAGCACCAACTTACTGCAAAACAGTTGGGTTTGCAAGTCGCACAATGACAAACAGAACTCATTCCTCAAGATAGTTTCGGAACCTTAACGAAACCTAAAATGTCTGGCCGAACCTTGAGGCTATTAAAAAAGGTCCAATTGCATTTAGCCACATCATTAAACGCTGATTTTGCCAGACGGACCCCGCAGGGCAAACGGACAGGGAGAAAGAATGAGGTTGAGGGTAATTGTGAGTGACGGGACCACTTTCTACTGCTGCTTCAATCGATTAAAAGGCTTTTCCATCCTCTCTGACTGTTGCCCTTAGAAAAGGGAATTAAAACATCCTTAAAACAAGAAAAATGTCAGACTGTACGTCGTTCCTGGGTTTATCCGAATGGCAGCTAGTAGGGTGAGGAGCGAGGACATCGGAGCGGCGGCTGGTTCGTCTACATTCCACGACAGAGACGGCAGTGTCCTGATGAATAAGAAGAACTTGTCTAGTCATCCTCAGCTTTTGAAGATATCGGGAATTTAACTGAACTACATTCACAAGTGTACAATGAAAATGAGAGAACCTCACAGGCAGAGATACACTGAGGTAAGATTGGATGGGAGAAAGTTACTTGGCAAGAACATCTGCAGAGAAACCTCTCTCTTCTAGAAACACATCCAATTCCATTTTTCAATTTAATTTATATCCCAGAGGAGCTTTCCTTTTTGCACGGCTATTTGTTCAATAAAACATCATAAACCAAAGATAATCTGGGAGGGAGGAAGAGACTTCCTCCTTGCCTCAAGTCACAAGTGTTCTAGTCGATCTGCGCATAGGCACATTCATTGGTACCTGTTCCCGACATTCGATCACCCTGCCATAGGTGCGTGATTTACTATCATGCGTTTCAATCCCTGCCAAGTATTCTCCATTTTTTCATCTTTGACCCAGCAGCCTCCTTCAAAGCCCTCTCTTAAATCACGGACAAAATATGGAATATGGAACCAGCAGGTCTGATCTTTTAGCAGACTGTTGTAGTTCAAAGTGTCCCTAAATACTGGGCATTCAAATACTATGTCTTGATGACAAGACACTCATAGGGCTTGAGATATCGGTACGTCAACTTTTGCGTAAATCATAGGCCAACAATGAGACAGGTTTTAGCCTAATACATGTCAAATAACTAGTAGTGCAAGTAAGCGAACCAGGATACAGTGTGATTTAAGCCCTTAGAAAGTACGGCATTCTATTTCATTCTGAACAGCAGGGGGTTAAAAGGAAAGAATCCAGCGATCGATTTGAAAGCTTGAAAAAAAAAAAAACAAGCTAATCAATTTCCAACCAACCCCACACAGCATTCTCCCTCACTGTGCTGCCAGTGAGCCATTTGGAGAATCGGATTTGGGAGTCTCGGGAAGGCTTGCACGACACTATCCAAACCAAAAGCCTATCAGGTGGGCCCCCCAGTCTTCGTCAATGTGCTCGGGTGGCATTTCACCCTCCTGCATTTCTGCACAGTGAGCAGGTGAGGGAAGCTAATGCTAATTTGTTCCATGAGGCGTGCGTTTCAAAATAGCTGTTCTGTGTGGGTGAGTGTGTATTTGCACTATGTGGAGGGAAGGGAGAGCCAACTGCTATGGGCTCTGTCCTATAGCCTAATAGGTTGGATTAGTGGCGACATTCAAATAAATTAGACATCCCTCTACAGCCGAACAAGTAGCAAAAAATGTGTGCGTACTAACTAATGCTATAGGGTGACGAGTGTGGCCCCACACCACCACCATTTTTCACCCTCTGACCCCTCTCTAAACCAAGTGAGCCGGTCCGCAAGGACCCTTCACAAGAGAAACTCCTCCCCCGAGAGCAAACAAAAGGAGGGTCTTGCAGGGGTATGCAAAGAGCTTTATTTAACTGGCAGCATAGAAGCAGAAGCCCCCCTAAAGAGAGGCTAGCTGGCCTGGCTTGTCCTGGCATGTTTGGAAGACGGTTTGCGAGAGAGACAGGCAGAGATGTATGGCCGAGTCAGAGAGGACGGTTGGTTGCTGTGCTGCGGTGCCGTCGTCGAGGTACCAGTTCAGCAGAACGGGCCTTTAAAAGCAAGGAAGGAGCGAAATGTGCACTGAACGCACTCAGTAGATCAGGGCTGGCTTGGCTAACAGAGTACTCTGAGCTATACCAGCTGAGTCACTGAAATGAAGACCAATTTAGACATGTCTCTGGTGTACATGAACCCCCCACCCGGCTTCTCTCACTGCTCTCCTTCCGTCCATCTCTCATGCTTTCTTTCTGCTCTCACTCGCCCCCTTTCCATCGCTATTTTACTTTGCCTTGATATTCTTGCCTTTTCCTCCCACCCACACGTCTTATTTTCCTCCCACCCACACGTCTTATTTTCCTCCCACCCACACGTCTTATTTTCCTCCCACCCACACGTCTTATTTTCCTCCCATTTCAACAGCCGTCCCTTGGGATCTTCCAGTCAAGAACAGTCCATAGTCTCAATAGCCTTTGAACCTCAAACCCAGAACAGTTCTTTATATTTCCCGTGTCCTATAGGACTGCTCAATTACATATAAAAATGAGTGTAGTATATGATGTAGTTGAGGATAAAGTCAAGTGGCAAATGGGAGATTGCTTTCTTTTGACCAGTCAGTAAATTCATGCAGAATAGGTAGTGGGCAATGGTCTGACTGAACAGAGCACATGGAACCATCCAAGCATACCACAACCAGGGAAAGGTTGCATGGCCCCCTCCGGCAGGGAAAGAGATTGATTAATTTGCACAGAGGGGTAGCAAGCCGGTGTCCTGGCACACATGTTGCAACCTGTCTGCGAGATGAGGGACCAATGTGAGAAGTCCCGGATAGATGAGCTTAAAAAAGAAAAAAAAAAACAATTGCAGCTCAGTCCGATTAGTGGGGAGTTTGCAGACAAACAAAACCACTTTCACTGAGAGTCAACATTTCTAATATTGTTCTAAGGGTCACAGGTCAAATCTAAAAGCATTAGTAGGTCTATACAGAATAGGAAACATTATTCTTGACTGCAAATAAGCCACGCTTTGTGGTCAGACAAGAGCTGCTTAAAATGTAAGATTGTAAGAGGTTTGGGGTCCTCATAGGATATTTAGTGTCTTTCTCTCTTTAACCGTAGAGGCAGGTTTGTTCAAACATAACTAGGCTACATCTGATAACAACATATTCACGTCAAAAGCCTCACTGACACACAGCCATCAACATATTTTGTTTCAACTTGGAGCGTTGACGGAGTGAAAAAGGGGCACGATTATGCATCGAACAGCCATGTCAAAAGCAAGCTCGTTATCTATTCAGACGACTAGCCTACATACATCCCGGTCTGTGAGAGCGAAAACCTATAGCCCAAATTGTGTTTCAACTGTAAGTACAGATTGAAACCCCCTTTGTAACCATCGCAAATCAGTCCTATATAGCCCAACTACGTTTCCCCATATGGGCCGTACCAATTTGAGCTATTAACCTATTTGTGATAGATAAACCCAATTCCTTTGCCTTTCTATAGGATTTTAATTCCCATAAAAGCCTTTGATCATATGTATAGTCGGCGTCTACACAAATCAGAGAACCCTGGTTTTGCTTTTCTCTACATTGCCAAACATATTGCTGTTGCTTCAAGATGAACACTCAGGTTCGTAGAGAAATGCGCCGTCTTTCCTAATTCCTTACTCCCTTTCCTTTATTCCAAAACGGGGGGGGAAATCAACGATGTAAACATATAGACCTGGATATAATATAAAACAAAAGGTCTTACCGCTTCGACACTTCCAAGCACTGTGGTTGCCAGTGTTTGTACCGGAGGAGGCTGCTCCCCGCTCGCTCCCTCCGACGCCATCTTCCTACTGTAGCGGTCTGCTGGAGTGAGGGCACCACACAGAACATAAAACAACGCATTCGGTACCGCTTTAACTATTACGCTGCTGAATGCAAATCTCACACACGACTCTAGCCTCAAATGTCTATAACACGAGAGAGAGAAATGTGCCTCCGCGTACGAAACAGTCTGGCCTAGACCGGACCGTGGCGTTTTTCGGGCACGCAGGTTGGTGGAGGGGGGAATTGGTCCGTAGGCGTGGACCCGAGGCGTATTCCAGATGCGAATCGTGCGTTCGCAACTTGAAATGAGGTGCGCAGCGCGGTCGTTAAAGAGTGATTGAAAGGGGAGCGAAGTAGGAGTATAGCCAAGGCTGTGTCCTATTTCTGAATAGGAACCCCACCGCGTCTACTGCCTAAATCGCCTATTTACCCTTTCCATGACTGTGGATTTGTGAATCACATAGTCATAAACCTGAGGATTTATTGTTGTTGCATGCCAACAGCCAAAGCCGAGAGGCCTATTCGGATTACACACAATAGCATAGGCCCCCTAGTGCATTATAAAATATCCAGCAAATGGATACCCACTATTATTTTACAGGTTACATTTTCCTGCCCGTCAGACATTATAGCCTATAATGTGTTTAATTATTAAAGGTAGGCCTATCGACGTGTCATTGTAAACGAGATGTCTAGCCGATGGATTGCTACATGCATGGATAGGTCATGTATCAAAGAGATATCTGTCACCATGTCAACAATGGCTCTCTAGTCCACAGATTATCATCACGGATATGAATATAAATATTACTGGGGCGTCCAGATGTGCCATTAAGGATTCGAGGGTGATCCCTAGCCTGCTTGTTGTCCTACAGAACCAGGTCACTGACACGCTATTTGGGTCAAATACAGGATATTGCCAGCACATTTTCATGGCCTATGATAACGACTGACATTCGCTTGTGTTCACCGTTGTTTTAAATAGCCGGTGCCATTGCTGCTTTGAAATGACCTGCACAGTAGAATACCTTGGTGACATCACACCGCACAGTGTCCCATTTCTTTGTTCAACACTCTCTCGCCTACATCTGTCATAGTATAAAAGTATGTATAGTAAAGTACTGTGTTGTCTCAATTACCACATGTATCCTGGGCCCAATCAAAGTGGACAGCTGCCAGTCCTTCTGTGCTCTGTTAAAGGGGACTTCCAGTTCCGGCCCAAATTGATTGATTTACGAGGTGGCCCTGCAGGCCCTTGGGTCTCAGACAGACATAGCCTATACTCTATGATTGTTCTGTCAAATCCCCAAACTCATGTCTGAATCTGCTGCAGATTGCTGGATGTTGCTGGAGATGTTATGTGGAGATAATCTCTTCCATCCCCTCTCTCCATCATGGTGCTGAAGGGAAATGTGTCATTAGTTGGAGATTATGGGGTCTGTTTGGATGAGGGGGGCCGCCACTGGCAGTCAACAAAACTTCCACTCGCATGACTTAGCTGTCAAGTTCCAAAATTGATTTCAGGAAAATAATGACTGTAAACGTACTTATTACATTACTTTATAAGCTACATCCTCATTAGAATGCAACAATGGTATTGAGTACTTTTAGCCCAAAATAAACCGCCCTCAGTTACAACCTTTTGCCTCCTCGCTCCCATGAGTTCAACCTCAGGCCCTCTTTATGTTTAATTGTGAGACAGAGGAAAACCAAAGTTGGAGTTTGGTTTGAACTCTTGGTCTCGTTTGTTACTGACAGTTACCCTCTGTGTGTAACTGACTGTGTGTACTGTGGACCCCAGCGGTGCTGTTAGCTACAAAGACACTGCTATTTTTAAACCGCAGAAGGGAGCTACTGTTACTGCTCAACCGGCCTAATTGAACGCTGACTCTGGGCCAAATCTGGCTAATCATGTTTATGCTAATTGGCCAACCAGTGTTCCCAGGGCATCACAGCAGAAACTATTGATATTGGACAGGCTGGGGCTGGATAGTGGGGGGGGGTTTGGAACGGTAGACCTGATCTGCGTCCCAAATGGCACCCTATTCACTGTACAGTGCACTACTTTTGATCAAAACCCTATGGGTACCCTATGTGCCCTAGTCAAAAGTAGTACACTATTAAGGGCATAAGGTGCCATTTAGGAGCAGTAGACCTGCCCACAGCAGGCTGTGATCAAATTAAATTAGGGCCAGCATACATCTGTGTGTTGCAGCAGAAGCATCTAATGAAACCTCGTTTCACATTATGCTCACACAACAATGCTCATGCAATGTACTGCAGAACAATTAGCCTTAAGCTGAGGTGAACCACAGCACAGCGGCTTAGCAATTAACTCGAGCTTTTAACAATGTAGAATAAGGCATTATGGGATGCTTAAAAAAATTATGTAGAACAATATTATGATGGGGATAAATGCATCTTAGAAAATGTGTTGTAGTTACGCTATGCAATAAACCAAAACTGGCCCTTAGGCCCCACAGGTTTTAAGCCTTGTGTAACTGATATCCTACCTAAAAGAAGCAATACAAAGAAGTCCTCCTGCGTGCATGCATATTGACCCAAGGTATATTGACCCTAAGGTAAGTATTCAAGGAGGGTAAGTCTGATCCTAGATCTGTTTCTAACACATAGTATATGGAGTGTCTTCCCCTGTGGGATGTGAGGACACTCAGGACAGCCCACAGAGGAAGTAACCATCAGAGAAAGAGAGAGAGATAGAGGGGCCTCTCAGAACTGGATCCCCGGCATTCTTTGTGTCTAGGATTGACAGACAGGTCCTCTGAATTGGATATTGGATTGGAACGCCATGCTGAATGTAAAAAAAAAAACCAGTCATATATTTTATGTTAAAGCAGACCAAAACAACTAGTACTGAGCACTTACAACTTGTCAGAAGTGACAGATTGTGCTCTTGGGGGTTAACAGTTAGGTGTATTTTATGCAGCTATTTATCCCATGCCAAGTGTCATAAAAGAGTTAACATGATCCATTACATGTACTGTAAATGCAAACCAAGTTTACCATTACCAAACAGGTAGTGCATGTTAAAAAGGTCATCAAACGATGCGTTTACTGTGTCGTCTATAACAAACATGTAACATTGGCAGATTGTGCTTCCCGGCTGGGATGGCAGCCATGTCCGGTGTTGAAGTCATCAAGTTTCTGTCTGACTTCATCTTTGTGGCATCCATCTGAACTGAAGTCAGGGGCTGTTTGGAACAAGGATGTCTTTCTCTCTGACGCTTGGTGCCAGTATCAGGGTCACGACCCTAGGATAGGACTCGCTCTAAAAGCCTGGGTAGGTGGTTGGAAGGCGCGGGGGGGACCCATCTCATTCCTTGCCGCTCCTTACTTGCCATAGTGCAGACTTAGCGTTTTCGACACCTCCTTCCATATGGAGACGGGGCCTCTCCTCTTAGTCTGTCTATCTCTCCTAGTCTCCTCTCTCCTAGTCTCCTCTCTCCTAGTCTCCTCTCCCTGACTGCCTTAGTGCCTTGCGTATTTCTATCATTTCCACCTGCTTCACAAGTTTGCTCTCGGTCTCTCTGACAAATTCTCCTCCTTTCCTGCTTCGTGGTTTGTTGTATAATTTCATACCAGTTAAATTGCTATGATAACGCAACATATGGTGGAAATGACAGATATAATGATTTGTTAACTTAAAAAAACAAAATTTAAACATGGAAATATGGTGGCAAACAAACTTCACACTAGCACCTTTGAAAGCCCCAACCCTAACCACAATGACCACTATTAGCTGCTTTCCACTCCCTGTGGTTTGTCAACACTTGACAGACAGTAAAGTGTTGAGTCACTCTGCAGTAGTGTTTTACTGTGTGGCTGTAGCACCTGCTCCTCAAACAGAGGATGTTGGTCCAACGTTTTAGGGAGCGAGAGGGCATGAGATTGGGAAGAAAGGGGAAGAGAGAGAAGAAAGGATAACAGCAACTTTTGTTCAGCGTGCTCAGAGAGCGCGAGGTCTGCTTCAGGCTTTGGCAGCCACTCAGGAAAATCAGGAAGAGTTGTGGCCCAGTTCTGTCCTCCATCCCCTCCTCTTCTCCTCCCCACATCCTCTCTTCCTTCCCTCTCTCTCTGTTGAATCACTATCCGGACCCTCTGTGTCTCCCCATTTGAAGCTCTCGCCAGGACGTGAGATTCATCCGGGACGAAGTCATTTTTTTCCGGGCCGCCTGGTCTGTCTGCGGAACGACCCAACGCACGAGCACACTGGAACTAGTGATGGCTGCTCTGCTGCCCAGTGCCCACCCTGCTCTCCCTCCACCCTCGTCACCAACAGGAAGCCATTGTGCTCGCTGTGTGCATCGACAATGAGCGAGTCACTATGAGCCAAGTCCCTCAAAGTGCTAGGGGGGGCATGTAGCATAGCGTAGCATTACAGAGGCCCCTCTATCTCTCTCTGTCTCTCTGTATCTCTCCCTCTGTCTCTCTCTCTCTGATGGTTACTTTGCTTAGTTGATTGTCGCATTGGTGTCAGTCATGAGAGAGATCATCCACCCTCCCTCTTTCCCTCCCCGAGAGGAAGACAAGGAAACTGCTAATGGAGTTAGAGTAAAACAAGAAAAGAGCATAAGGTTTGTACCATATACCTCACATTTGCCGTAAAGTCAAAATTGGCCTATTTAACCCAATTTCCTCCCTGGGATCAATAAAGTTTATTCAAATATGAGACTTCACTGTAAATTATATTATGCTCAAGACAGGCTTGATGAAAATGAGTGCGTGCTAAACGTTATGTTTTATTTTCATTTCATGTATTACATTTGATTACAGTACACCTATGTTGCAATTATATCTGGGAAAAAAATTCTTGATTGATCACACCTTTGATTGCACATTGGATAGATATTATGGAAATGATAGATTTTCTGTCAATTTTGTTGGGTAATGTAGGTGTGTTGTCAAATGTGAAAACTGTGTAATCTACTGTAATTGACAGGACTGTAGCATTTTACTTTCAGCATTTCTAAGGGCGATTTGAAACCTGTATCCTGCATTGCTTGCATTGGAACTGGTAGTTAAAACAACAAAATTGAAAAGAGATAATTATGTTGTGATTTGGTGATTAAACCAATGTTCTTATTATATTTCACAATAAACTTTCATTTTGATTCAATGGTTGTGTGGTAAGAGACGTTTACAATCCAAATGAATGCACGATGACAGGTTTCGAATGAAAGACTGGCTGCGTAACAAGTGTCACCAGTTTGGGGTTTTGTACTAAGAGTTGTGAAAATGTACCACATATTTTCAAAGCAGCAACAAAAAAAACTGTGACACAAATACTATCATAGATTTAAGGCCCTGTGTGTGACTTGACCCGGAACACCTCTGGGCCCTACTTCATATTTATAGCCCTAGTTAGGACCTGGTCAGATCATGAGGAAGAACTCAGGGCCCTAATCGTGCATGCACGAACAGACAAACTCGTTCAGGAGTTGTCCCGCAAGTAGTATTGTGTGGATCAATGAGTCTCAATACATTACGTGTAACACAAAGCTCACCAGATTTGACTTTGACTCGATTTAGCATTTCCGACCAAACCTTTTGAACTAGAATGCGTCTTCTTATTTTGTTGTTGTCAAAGTAGATCAGGTCACAATGGAAGAATTGTGTTTGTGAAGAATGTCTGTTGGGATCCAAGCCAGAATGCAGACAGCCATCAAACTTATAATTGCAATTATGTTAGGGTAATAGCCTACACTTTCACAGCAAGTGATAGCCTCTGTTTGGCTTTGGCAGGTAATGAAGATTTACTGATCCATCTAGTCAGCTCTTTATCACAACCAAACACTTACTGTTGGTGTCTGATTGAAGTGCAAACACTTAAGGGCTCACATTAAGTCACGCAGGTTAGATTTTGTGCCATGCAAACACTTAGAGATTGCAAGAAAGGCATTTCACTGTACTTGTGCATATATTAAAAGGTGAAACTGAAACACTTCAACAGTTTGAGCTTTTAAAATCAGGTATGGTGATGTCCTGTTAAATATATCTGGGTAGACAGTGTCTATAATGTTGATGCACTGAAATATATTCTGGATTCAGGCCCATTTCAATGTGGGAGTTCGGGAGTCTGATGATAGAGGTGAAACACCACGTTGTGCCGTCACAGCAGCAAGATTTGTGACCTGTTGCCACAAGAAAAGGTCAACCAGTGAAGAAAAAACACCATTGTATACTTTTATACTTGAACCATTTGTACATTGTTACAACACTGTATATATGCATAATATGATATTTGTAAATACTCTATTCTTTTGGAACTTCTGTGAGTGTAATGTTTACTGTTCATTTTTATTGTTTATTTCACTTTTGTATATTATCTACCTCACTTGCTTTGGCAATGTTAACACACGTTTCCCATGCCAATAAAGCCCCTTGAATTGAATTGAATCGATAGAGTGGTATACTCATAAATGGAATCACTGTCAGCTCTGTGGTAATTTCTCGCACCCTTGTGGTCGGTATTGGGACTGACAGCAGTTCGAACCTCGGTAGCCTAGCGGCAAGGCAGTGTTAAAAATGTTGTTTGGCACAGACATTTGTCAGACCTGGGTTCATACTATTTGAAATGTTTCAAATACTTTGAGCTGTTGGTCTAATCTCCCAACAGTACCAAGTGGGCAGGTTTTACAGTTTTTAAACTATTATTATTATTGGTTCCATTGAAATTATTTCAAATACTATTTGAACCCACCAATGGTATTCACACTGCAAAAAACATTAAGACTTTTAAAATAATTAAACAAACATACAATAAATGTTTAGATGTCGGCTTATTGAACCAACGCATCCTCATGAGAGAGAGCAGAAACACAAGATGTGTGTTTAACACTGGGGCAGCTTGTTGAGACGGGCAGAGGCGTCATGCCCATAGCAGGCACAGGGGCACTTGCCCCCTATGAATTGTCCTGTTTATAATTCTTATTTATTATTATTATTATTAAAAAATAATATATACATGAGTGGGTTGGTTGGACAGTTAGTGATAACAGTGCAATTGGTTTTGAATGTATCTGTCACACTCAACACACACACACAATAAAAAACACACAAACACACCACACTCACACACATACATGCACTTACACACACTGTTATATGTACATATGTCATGCCCTGTTACACAGTTTCATGTCTCACTGAATTGTCCTAACTCAGCCTGGTTGTGTACGTCATAAAGGTCCTATAATTATAGGCCCTACGATTCTATATTTAATTATATGGTGTACGTACCTGTTGAGGGACATACAGGTAGTGTCTGTGGTTGGTGCGCTTGACAAAGTTGATACAGGAGAAGCTGGCCGAAGGACTGCAGACCATGCTCAATGACCGGCAGGTCCCGGAGGCTGGCAGCACACATATGGGACAAACAAAAATGTCCGAGGTAGAGTTTTGACTTAAATCAAATTGAAAATCTATGGAAAGACCTGAAAATGGTTGTTATAGCAATGATCGACGACCAATTTGACAGGGCTTGAAGAATTTTAAAACGAATAATGGGCAAATATTGCACAATCCAGGTGTGGAAAGCTCTTAGAGACTTACCCAGAAAGACTCACAGATGTAATCACTGCCAAAGGTGCTTCTCCAAAGTATTGACTCAGGGCTGTGAATACTTACATAAATGAGATATTACCATATTTCATTTTTAAAAACTTTTATGTATATATATATATATATATATATATACACTACCGTTCAAAGGTTTGGGGTCACGTAGAAATGTCCTTGTTTTTGAAAGAAAAACAAGTTTTTTTGGTCCATTAAAATAACATCAAATTGATCAGAAATACAGTGTAGACATTGTTAGTGTTGTAAAAGACTATTAGCTGGAAACGGCAGATTTGTTATGGAGTATCTACATAGGCGTACAAAGGCCCATTATCAGCAACCATGACATGACTCCTGTATTCCAATGGCACGTTGTGTTAGCTAATCTAGGTTTATAAAAAGGCTAGTTGATCATTAAAAACTGTTGTTATGATTAAAGAAGCAATAAACTGGCCTTCTTTAAACTAGTTGAGTATCTGGAGCATCAGCATTTGTGGGTTCGATTACAGGCTTAAAATGTCCAGAAACAAAGCACTTTCTTCTGAAACTTGTCAGTCTATTCTTGTTCTGAGAAATGAAGGCTATTACATGTGAGAAATTGCCAAGAAACTGAAGATCTTGTACAATGCTGTGTACTTCTCCCTTCACAGAACAGCATAAACTGTCTCTAACCAGAATAGAAAGAGGAGTGGGAAGCACAACTGAGCAAGAGGTCAAGTACATTAGTGTCTAGTTTGAGAAACAGATGCTTCACAAGTCCTCAAGTAGCAGCTTTATTAAATAGTACCCGCAAAACAACAATCTCAACGTCAACGGTGAAGAGGCGACTCCGGGATGCTGGCCTTCTAGGCAGAATTGCAAAGAAAAAGCTGTATCTCAGACTGGTCAATAAAAATAAAAGATTTAGATGGGCAAAATAACACAGACACTGGACAGAGGAAGATTGGAAAAACATGTTATGGACAGACCAATCTACAGTTGAAGTCGAAGTTTACATACACTTACAGTGGGGAAAAAACGTATTTAGTCAGCCACCAATTGTGCAAGTTCTCCCACTTAAAAAGATGAGAGAGGCCTGTAATTTTCATCATAGGTACACTTCAACTATGACAGACAAAATGAGAAAAAAAAATCCAGAAAATCACATTGTAGGATTTTTAATGAATTTATTTGCAAATTATGGTGGAAAATAAGTATTTGGTCAATAACAAAAGTTTATCTCAATACTTTGTTATATACCCTTTGTTGGCAATGACAGAGGTCAAACGTTTTCTGTAAGTCTTCACAAAGTTTTCACACTCTGTTGCTGGTATTTTGGCCCATTCCTCCATGCAGATCTCCTCTAGAGCAGTGATGTTTTGGGGCTGTTGCTGGGCAACACGGACTTTCAACTCCCTGCAAAGATTTTCTATGGGGTTGAGATCTGGAGACTGGCTAGGCAACTCCAGGACCTTGAAATGCTTCTTACGAAGCCACTCCTTCATTGCCCGGGCGGTGAGTTTGGGATCATTGTCATGCGGAAAGACACAGCCACATTTCATCTTCAATGCCCTTGCTGATGGAAGGAGGTTTTCAATCAAAATCTCACGATACATGGCCCTATTCATTCTTTCCTTTACACGGATCAGTCGTCCTGGTCCCTTTGCAGAAAAACAGCCCCAAAGCATGATGTTTCCACCCCCATGCTTCACAGTAGGTATGGTGTTCTTTGGGTGCAACTCAGCATTCTTTGTCCTCCAAACACGAAGAGTTGAGTTTTTACCAAAAAGTTATATTTTGGTTTCATCTGACCATATGACATTCTCCCAATCTTCTTCTGGATCATCCAAATGCTCTCTAGCAAACTTCAGTCGGGCCTGGACATGTATTGGCTTAAGCAGGGGGACACGTCTGGCACTGCAGGATTTGAGTCCCTGGCGGCGTAGTGTGTTACTGACGGTAGGCTTTGTTACTTTGGTCCCAGCTCTCTGCAGGTCATTCACTAGGTCCCCCCATGTGGTTCTGGGATTTTTGCTCACCATTCTTGTGATCATTTTGACCTCACGGGGTGAGATCTTGCGTGGAGCTCCAGATCGAGG
This sequence comes from Oncorhynchus mykiss, assembly GCF_057628025.1. NCBI lineage: Eukaryota > Metazoa > Chordata > Actinopteri > Salmoniformes > Salmonidae > Oncorhynchus > Oncorhynchus mykiss. The sequence continues at coordinate 50,540,378 of NC_143022.1, read as the reverse complement.
GAGATTATCAGTGGTCTTGTATGTCTTCCATTTCCTAATAATTGCTCCCACAGTTGATTTCTTCAAACCAAGCTGCTTACCTATTTCAGATTCAGTCTTCCCAGCCTGGTGCAGGTCTACAATTTGGTTTCTGGTGTCCTTTGACAGCTCTTTGGTCTTGGCCATAGTGGAGTTTGGAGTGTGCTGTTTGAGGTTGTGGACAGGTGTCTTTTATACTGATAATAAGTTCAAACAGGTGCCATTAATACAGGTAACGAGTGGAGGACAGAGGAGCCTCTTAAAGAAGGCTGTGAGAGCCAGAAATCTTGCTTGTTTGTAGGTGACCAAATACTTATTTTCCACCATAATTTGCAAATAAATTCATTAAAAATCCTACAATGTGATTTTCTGGATTTTTTTTTCTAATTTTGTCTATCATAGTTGAAGTGTACCCATCTTTTTAAGTGGGAGAACTTGCACAATTGGTGGCTGACTAAATACTTTTTTGCCCCACTGTAGGTTGGAGTCATTAAAACTAATTTTTCAACCACTCTACAAATTTATTTTGGCAAGTCGGTTAGGACATCTACTTTGTGCATAACACAAGTAATTTTCCCAACAATTGTTTACAGACAAATTATTTAACTTATAATTCACTATATCACAATTCCAGTGGGTCAGAAGTTTACATTCACTAAGTTGACTGTGCCTTTAAACAGCATGGAAAATTCCAGAAAATTATGTCATGGCTTTAAAAGTTTCTGATAGGTAAAATTGACATCATTTGAGTCAATTGGAGGTGTACCTGTGGATGTTTTTCAAGGCCTACCTTCAAACAGTGCCTCTTTGCTTGACATCATGGGAAAATCAAAAGAAATTAGCCAAGACCCCAGAAAATAAATTGTAGACCTTTACAAGTCTGGTTCATCCTCGGGAGCAATTTCCAAACACCTGAAGGTACCACGTTCATCTGTACAAACAATAGTATGCAAGTATAAATACCACGGGACCACACAGCCGTCATACCGCTCAGGAAGAAGAAGCGTTCTGTCTCCTAGAGATGAACGCACTTTGGTGCGAAAAGTGCAAATCAATCCCAGAACAACAGCAAAGGACCTTGTGAAGATGCTGGAGGAAACAGGTACAAAAGTATCTATTTCTATCGCCACTGCTCCAAAACTGCCATAAAAAAGCCAGACTACGGTTTGCAACTGCATATGGGGACAAAGATCGTACTTTTTGGAGAAATGTCCTCTGGTCTGATGAAACAAAAATAAACCTGTTTGGCCATAATGACCATCATTATGTTTGTAGGAAAAAAGGGGAGGCTTACAAGCCGAAGAACTCCATCCCAACCGTGAAGCATGGGGGTGGCAGCATCATGTTGTGGGGGTGCTTTGCTGCAGGAGGGACTGGTGCACTTCACAAAATAGATGGCATCATGTGGAAGTAAAATTATGTGGATATATTGAAGCAACATCTCAAGACATCAGTCAGGAAGTTAAAGCTTGGTCACAAATGGATCTTCCAAATGGACAATGACCCCAAGCATACTTCCCAAGTTGTGTGAAAATGGCTTAAGGACAACAAAGCCCTGACCTCAATTCCATAGAAATTTTGTGGGCAGAACTGAAAAAGCGTGTGCGAGCAAGGAGGCCAACAAACCTGACTCGGTTACACCAGCTCTGTCAGGAGGAGTGGGCCAAAATACACCCAACTAATTGTGGGAAGCTTGTGGAAGGCTACCTGAAACATTTGACCCAGGTTAAACAATTTAAAGGCAATGCTACCAAATACCAATTGAGTGTATGTAAACTTCTAACCCACTGAGAATGTGATGAAAGAAATTAAAGCTGAAATAAACATTCTCTCTACTATTATTCTGACATTTCAAATTCTTAAAATAAAGTGGTGATCCTAACTGACCTAAGACTGAATTTTACTAGGATTAAATGTCAGGGATTGTGAAAAACTGCGTTTAAATGTATTTGGCTAAGGTGTGTCTAAACTTCCGTCTTCAATTGTAAGTTTGAGGTGTTCGGATCACAAAGAAAAACATTTGTGAGATGCTGAAAAAATGTAAAGATACTGGAGGAGTGCTTGACACCATCTGTCAAGCATGGTGGGGGCAATGTGATGGTCTGGGGGTGCTTTGGTGATGGTAAAGTGGGATATTTCTACAGGGTAAAAGGGATCTTGAAGAAGGAAGGCTATCACTCCATTTTGCAACGCCATGCCATACGCTGTGGACTGTGCTTAATTGCAGGCAATTTCCTCCTACAACAGGACAATGACCCAAAGCACAGCTCCAAACTATGCAATAACTATTTAGAGAAGAAGCAGTCAGGTGGTATTCTGTCTATAATGGAGTGGCCAGCACAGTCACCAGATCTCAACCCTATTGAGCTGTTGTGGGAGCAGCTTGACCACATGGTACGTAAGAAGTGCCCACCAAGCCAATCCAATTTGCTGGAGGTGCTTCAGGAAGCATGGGGTGAAATCTCTTCAGATTACCTCAACAAATTGACAACTACAATGTCAAAGGTCTGCAAGGCTGTAATTGCTGCAAATGGGGGATTCTTTGACGAAGTGCTGCAAATGGGGGATTCTTTGACGAAGGCAAAGTTTGAAGGACACAATTATTATTTAAATTAAAAATCATTATTTATAACCTTGTCAACGTCTTGACTATATTTCCTATTCATTTTGCAACTAGCACATGTCTAAGTGACCCCAAACTTTTTTCAGGGGGTGCTGAAACGTGACTATGATGTTTTATCATGACAGAGGCAACACGAGAGCGATGTTTGATGATGAGAGAGAAGCAAGAGAGGCTCTCTTGTCTTTCGAGAGCTACAGCAAAAATGTTTTTAACTAACCCACTTACTTTTCTATCTGTGGCTACAGCTTTAAATTTTTGAAAGGCCAGAAGGCGGTCATTCAATCCCAGAACTCAATGCGGTGAAGATGGCGGCGGTCTTGGAAAGGAGTTTTATAGAGATATGTGGATTTGAGAGGGAAACCCTACCAAGATTCCGGGAGATAACTGTAAACCTCGGTAAAACTTTATGAATATTAAAATATTGTTCCGCTTTCTATTCACTGATATGAAAGATTTTTGTGACACACGCTGTAGTGAGGTCGTGAGTGACTCACCATTAGGGCCGCTTACGCGCTAGCTCAATGGGTTGGTTAGCTAGCTAACGTTAGCTACTGACATCCACGGAGCAGGCGTGTTGTCTGTGCTAATAAGCTAGCAAGCAAGGTAACTGTGTCCTCTGCAGGTGTAGTTTGTTGGACCCGAGCACCACAACCCCAATGTATAGCTAGATACCTCGCTTATCTACACCGTATGCCGAAATTATTTAATATTATCAGTATCCTCGCGCGTAACATAAGCAGGTTGTTAGCTAGCTAACCGCTTTTGACCACGGTCTGCTCGTTTTACAGCATACTGTAGCGATGGCTTCCAGATTCTGAAAGGCAATGTTTTAACTATTGGTTTTATATTGACACATTCGTATAGGATATGTATAGATTGCTGCTTTTTTTTTTATCTCTTTCATTGACCGCTAACGTTGCAACCGCAGTTATTGGACACAGAAAGTTGTTGGTCAGTCTGGACTCCGGCACAGTCCCAACAAACCTAGCAAGTTGTTTAACCACCTGTCTGTGTCAGACCAAAACAGTTTGAGACTGTCAACAAGCAAAGCCACGATGCAACATTCTATTGGAACTGACCAGATGTCATGTATGGTTTCTCAACAGGTCTGAATGCTCTTCCTGGCGGTGTAAAATACCCGGACAGTGCAGGAGGCTTTCATTATGAGGAGAGTGGAAAACTCCTGTCCATCACAAGCAACAGATGCATACACTGGTGAGTTGTGCTATGTATGTCTGTAGGTAACTGCCAAAATAAAGTTAACATTTGAGGAGATTAGGGATCCAAAGTATATTGAAAGTTTCCACACATCTGTGGTTCCGGAGTTAATTAAGCAGTAAACATCCCGTAGTGTATAAAAATGCCTCTTTTTTTTTTTTGCTGCCATGGCTAGAAGAAGAGATCTCTGTGACTCGCAAAGCAGTAAAGTGTGCTTAAAGGAAGCATGTGTCTGTCTCCAGATCTCAACCCAATTGAACACCTATTGGAGATTCTGGAGTGGTGCCTGAGCCATTCCTCCAATAGAATTCCATACACTTGTAAAATCTTTGCCAAGGTGCATTGAAGCTGTTCTTGCAGCTCACGGTAGCTCAACACCTTAAGGCACTTTATGTCTTTTTTTTGTCTGTCTGAATGTTCTTATCATATACTTCTTCTGTTTGTTTTTTTGTTCTTTGACAACATACCAGCGTTGATTTAAATCTATAGCCAGACTGTGTTCTCTTGCCAGACTCTGTCCTAGACTAATCTTGGAGGACCACTGTATGTGACAAGGGTTCTATCACACAGTTTCCAGACTGAGAAGCCAGCCACACGATGCAGCTGGCACTGACCCGGGCTAGCCATGTGTCAATGCCGATTTAATTTGACATGTAAAACACACACAGCTTCTTGAGGCTTTAATTGGAATTGGCATGCTGTCTCATCTATGTCCTCTCTCCAGGTCCACCTCTGGGGACACAGTTCAGCTGGTGGAGCAGTCTCTGGACACCAACCTACTGAACAATGCTGTTAAACTCAAGATCACACACTGCCACCTGCTGCCTGGAGGTGTCCACATCCAGGAGACCCTCAACAATGTCATCATCCTCATTGTCACCAATCAGACCGTGCACCGGCTGGTGCTGCCACACCCCACACGCATGTACCGCAGTGTAAGTCCCTCTTTTAAAAACCTTTTTTCATAACGTTTCTAAACCAAAATGCATGAAAAGTATGTCCGAAGCAGGGGTGGAGTTGGGAAAATAATTTGAGAAATGTTTTTATTTGGTTGACAGCGCAGCGCGATCTTAGGCACTCCCTCAAACCACTGCATTGTAAGCAAACAAGAAAATGCACATCCAGAGGCGCCGCTTCTCGTGGCCTGTGATTTTAATGTGGGGAAACTGAAATCCGTTTTACCAAATTTTTACCAGCATGTCACCTGTGCAACTAGAGGTGACAACTCTGGATCACCTTCACTCCACACACAGAAATGCATATAAGGGTCTCCCTCGCCTTATGGCAAATCTGATCATAACTCTATTAGAGGTTTTTCGATACCGATTATTGGAGGACCAAAAAAGCTGATACCGATTAATCGGCTGATTTAAAAAAAAATAAAAAAAATAAATTGATAATAATCCAAAAATTAAAACCATATATATATTTGTAAGAATGACAATTATAACAATACTGAATGAATACTTATTTTAACACAATATAATACATCAATAAAATAAATTTAGCCTCAAGTAAATAATGGAAAAAACAAAGTGTTGGAGAAGAAAGTAAAAGTGCAATATAATTCAGTTCCTTGCTCAGAACATGAGAACATATGAAAGCTGGTGGTTCCTTTTAACATGAGTCTTCAATATTCCCAGGTAAGAAGTTTTAGGTTGTAGTTATTATAGGAATTATAGAACTATTTCCCTCTATACCGTTTATATTTCATTAACCTTTGACTGTTGGATGTTCTTATAGGCACTTTAGTATTGCCAGTGTAACAGTATAGCTTCCGTCCCTCTCCTCGCTCCTCCCTGGGCTCGAACCAGCAACACAACGACAACAGCCACCATCGAAGCAGCGTTACCCATGCAGAGCAAGGGGAACAACTACCAGAAGGCTCAGAGCGAGTGACGTTTGAAACGCTATTAGCGAGAGCTAACTAGCTAGACATTTCACTTCCGTTACACCAGCCTCATCTCAGGAGTTGATAGGCTTGAAGTCATAAACAGCGCAATGCTTTAAGCATTGCGAAGAGCTGCTGGCAAAACGCACAAAAGTGGTGTTTGAATGCTTACGAGCCTGCTTCTGCCTACCACCGCTCAGTCAGATACTTGTATGCTCAGTCAGATTATATTCAAAGCAGGACACGCTAGATAATATCTAGTAATATCATCAACCATGTGTAGTTAACGAGTGATTATGATTTATTGTTTTTTATAAGAAGTTTAATGCTAGCTAGCAACTTACCTTGGCTTACTGCATTCGCGTAACAGGCAGTCTCCTTGTGGAGTGCAACGAGAGAGGGGCAGGTCATTATTGCGTTTGACTAGTTAACTGTAAGGTTGCAAGATTGGATCCCCCGAGCTGACAAGGTGAAAATCTGTCGTTCTGCCCCTGAACAAGGCAGTTAACCCACCGTTCCCAGGCCGTCATTGAAAATAAGAATGTGTTCTTAACTGACTTGTCTAGTTAAATAAAGGTATATAAAAAAGATATATATTATAAGAATTTTTAAATCAGCAAATTGGCACCCAAAAATACCAATTTCCAATTTTTATGAAAACTTGAAATCGGCCCTAATTAATCGGCCATTACGATTAATCGGTCAACCTCTAAACTCTATCCTCCTGCTTACAAGCAAAAACTAAAACGCCAAGTACCAGTGATGTGCTCAATACGGAAGTTGTCCGATGAATCGGATGCCAAGCTACAGGACTGTTTCGTTAGCACAGACTGGAATATGTTCAGGGATTCATCTGATAACATTGAGGAGTTTACCACATCGGTCACCAGCTTCATTAATAAGTTCATCAACGACGTCGTTCCCACAATGACAGTACGTACATATCCCAACCAGAAGCCATGGAATCCAGGCAACATTCGCGCTGAGCTAATGGCTTGAGCTGCCTCCATCAAGGATAGGGGCATTAATACAGATGCTTCTAAAAAAATCTCGCTACGACCTCCGGCGAGCCATTAAACAGGAAAGCGATAATACAAGACTAAGATCAAATCCTACTATGCTGGCTCTGACGCTCATTGGCTGTGGCAGGGCTTTCAATCTATCATAGATTACAAAGGAAAACCCAGCCACGTGCTGCCCAGTGACGCGAGCCTACCAGACATGCTAAATGCCTTCTATGCTCGCTTTGAGGCTAGCAACACTGAACCATGCATGAGAGCACCAGTTGTTCCAGACAACTGGGATCTCGCTCTCCATAACTGATGTAAGACCTTTAAACAAATTAACATTCACACGGCTTCGGGGCCAGACTGAGTACCCTGACATGTACTCAGATCACACGCTGATCATCGTCTTCCCTGACATTTTCAACCTGAGCCTGTCTGGTATTCCTAAAATAAAATGTGTAGGGTTGTCACAATACCAGCATGTTTACTTCAATACTGGGTTTAGTGTCACAATACTTAGTACAGTCACTTTACTCAATACCAAAACGATACCATGGTTAAAAAAAAAAAAAAAATCATATTAGCCAAAGTCACAGAATTGCACTTGGTCCAGGCGGATAAACTCAGCTACTGCGCTGTTCAATCATTGGTAATCTTTTGAGTTCAATATCATTACGTTATATTTTTATGTAAAACATTTTCAGACCGCCATGTATGCATTCATTGTACAATCATACAATACATTTGACGTAGTTTTACCAAACTGCATAACATAATGGTAATTTGAGTGGTAAATCTCTTGGTAAAACGGCTAAATCAAGATGTAGCCTTGGCCTAATCACAATACAGGTGAGACCATGTGCATGCATTGAGTTACTGAGCTTGTTTTGGCTGACATCTGTAGCCCCATGACAATCTGTAACCCTTCCATTTGGGATTTATTTCATTGTACTGAGCAACAACATTTGCATAGAAGTAGCTTTATTTTATAAAAGTGCACGCTGTCTCTTTAACCAGTAATAACGTCAATCACGAAGCAAGATGGGGGCAGCCCGTCGGAGCCCTATTCAGTCAGTTCGCTGAGGTAATAGATCATCTTTGGGAGAGGTGAGAGAAACTGATATTTAAGTGAATGAAAAAAGTTTTGATGGCAGTCAGCATGTTTTGCATTATGGTGTGCATATTATCCCAAACAAGGTACTAGGGGTATTGAATTGATGTTGGCTTCAGCTGTAAGCTAGCAAGCGAAGTTTGACTGCAAAGCTGGAAGCTACCAGTATCTTATTGTATTGTAAAGTATTTTAGCTTGTATGGACATTGTTTTGAGAACCGTTTCAAAATGTCTACGTGCTGTGTCCCGTTATTCAAGTGTGTTAACTTCTGTGCAGCATGAAGGGAGGTAACATGATGCCGCCCAGACTCCGAGTGCAGGCTAAGTGCAGCAGGCACGGTGTGCTATAAGTGGGGCATTGACTGCGCTCATAGACTTGATCCGTGAGACACATTTAACAGAAGTACCGAAACTTAACAAATTCGACTACCAAACTGTTTTTCATGTTCTAGTATCAAAGTACAGAAGTTTCGGTATCCTGTGCAACTGGTTTCAAACCGACCTCAGTAGTCCCTGTACTCAAGAACGCCAAGGTAACCTGTAAATGACTACCGCCCCAGAGCACCCACATCTGTAGCCATAAAATGGTTTGGAAGGCTGGTCATGGCTCACATCAACACATCATCCCAGACGCCCTGTACCCACTCCAATTCGCATACCGCCCCAACAGGTCCACAGACCATGCAATCTCTCTTGCACTCCACACTGCACCTATGTGAGAATGTTGTTCATTGACTACAGCTCAGTGTTCGAACACCATAGTGCTCTCTAAGCTCAGGACCCTGGGACAGAGAACCTCCCTCTGCAACTGGATCTTGGACTTCCTGACATGCGCCCCCAGGTGGTGAGTGTAGGCAACATCACATCCGCCACTCTGTGCCTCTACACAGGGGCCCCTCGGGGACAATGAGATGGCTTATAGGGAGGAGGTTAGTGACCTGGTAGTGTGGTGCCAGCCCAGGACAACAACCTTTCCCTCAACATCAGCAAGACAAAGGAGCTGATCGTGGACTACAGGAAATGGAGGGCCAAGCACGCCCCCCACCCTCAGGATGCTGAAAAGGTTTGGCATGGGCCCTTGGATACTCTATGTTCTACAGCTAAACCATCGAGAGCATCCTGACAGGTTGCATCACCGCCTGGTATGGCAACTGCTTGGCATCAGACCGCAAGGTGCTACAGAGTACATCACTGGGGCTGAGCTCTCTGCCACCTCTATACCAGGTGGTCTCAGGGGAAGGCCCTAAAAATAGACTACATATCTATCTCGATGACCTTGTACCCCTGCACATCAATTCGGTACTGGTGCCCCGTGTATATAGCTAAGTTGTCACTACTCATTGTGTATTGATATTCCTCGTGTTATGATCTTTCTATTTTTCTCTGCATTGGTGGAAAGGGCCTGTAAGTAAGCATTTACCAAGTTAGTCTACAGCTGTTCACGAAGCATGTGAAACATACAATTTAGATTTGAATACAAATATGCTTTCTCCTTCCTCGCCTCTCTTCTACAGGAGCTGGTGACCGAGCTCCAGATGCAGTCTATCTTCACAGACGTGGGGAAGCTGAGTCTTCAGGACCCAGCCCACAGCGCGGCAATCCCCAGCCCCGTAGGCCAGACAGCAGGCCCCTCCGCCTCGGCAGCCTGGCTCAGCCACCAGGGAGAGGCCCACTATGCCCTGGCATCACCTGCTGGGGGCATCCTGGTCATCACACTGCCCCCACATGACACACAGGGTAGCATAACCATTCTGGAGCTGAAGAGGAGCTCTGTAATGCAGAGACTCGCTGGCTGGATGCCAACTGCAATCAGGTTAGAAATCATGTTGTTGTCCATGAATAGGTTGAGTGTGGGTCCGTGCAATAGCCCCATTGTGTAAAGCAACACTGGTTCTATTGTTTTTTTTTGTGTGTGTGTGTGTAACCCTCCCTGTGCTCCTGTGTCCCATCCAGAGGTGAGCAAAGTCCTGGAGACTTGGCCCTGAGTCTGGCAGTAAGGGAACTGGAGGACGACACCTTCATATTCGCTCTGTGTCAGGACCATAAACTACGCATGTGGTCCTATAGGGTCAGTCCCGTAGAGATACTGTGGTCAGTCTGCATTAGCAGCAGTTCAGAAGCATACCTGTGTTTTTGCCAAGAAATGTCCTTTAGAGGAAGGATGTTAAGCTTAATTTTTCATTTTAATGTTTTGATACCTAAAAAAAGGAATTTTGCAAACATGATGTCCCTTCTCCTCCCTCCTACAGGACCAGGTGTGTCTGATGGAGACTGACATGTTGGAGTACATGCCAGCGTGCCGTGGCGTGAAGGGTTCCCCAGGGCAGGGCCATCGGCTGCGGCTAGCCTTCTCCCCCTCTACGGGGCTGTGTCTGGCCGTATACCTGGCTGTACCTTCCAGGGGACAGTTCACTGTTCTGCAGCTGGTGGCCACGGACAACAATCGCTACAGCCTGGACCACATCTCCTCTGTTTTTGCCACACAGGTACGTGGAGGGAGGCGGGTTGACTCTGTTGGTGTGAGACAGATTTTATTTAGCTGTAATGTGTGTGTAGGTAGGATAATATTTTAAAGGAAAATCTCATCAGTAATGGACTGTTTTGACTGCTGACTGATCTCCTGTATTGTGTTCAGGAGACACTGGTGGACTTTGCTCTGACCTCAACGGACATCTGGGGCCTGTGGCTTGACGATACCAACCAGACCGTGGTGAAATACATCAACTTTGAACAGTGAGTATTACACTTAGGTTATCATTTGGGTATTTATTTATTTTGCTCCATTGCACCCCAGTATCTCTACCTGCACATCCATCTTCTGCCGATCTACCATTTGTGTTTAATTGCTATATTGTAATTACTTCGCCACCATGTCCTATTTATTTCCTTAACTTACCTCATTTATACAGTGAGTGCATAGACTTTTTGTTTTCTTTTGTTCTACTGTATTATTGACTGTATGTTTTGTTTATTCCATGTGTAACTCTGTGTTGTTGTATGTGTCAAATTGCTATGCTTTATCTTGGCCAGGTCGCAGTTGCAAATGAGAACTTGTTCTCAACTAGCCTACCTGGTTAAATAAAGGTGAAATGCCTCCCGGGTGGCGCAGTGGTTAAGGGCGCTGTACTGCAGCGCCAGCTGTGCCATCAGAGTCCCTGGGTTCGCGCCCAGGCTCTGTCGTAACCGGCCGCGACCGGGAGGTCCGTGGGGCGACGCACAATTGGCCTAGCGTCGTCAGGGTTAGGGAGGGATTGGTCGGTAGGGATCTCCTTGTCTCATCGTGCACCAGCGACTCCTGTGGCGGGCCGGGTGCAGTGCGCGCTAGCCAAGGTTGCCAGGTGCACGGTGTAGCCTCCGACACATTGGTGCGGCTGGCTTCCGGGTTGGATGCACGCTGTGTTAAGAAGCAGTATGGCTGGTTGGGTTGTGTATCGGAGGACGCATGACATTCAGCCTTCGTCTCTCCCGAGCCCGTACGGGAGTTGTAGCAATGAGACAAGATAGTAGCTACTACAACAATTGGATACCACGAAATTGGGGAGAAAAGGGGGTAAATTTAAAAAATAATAAATAAAGGTGAAATAAATAAATAAAATCCTTTGGATGGTGTGCTTATACACTCAACGGCCAGTTTTCTAGGTTCACGAAAATGTATTTTTATTTAACTAGTCGGTTAAGAACTTCTTATTTACAATGACGGCCTAGGAACAGTGGGTTAACTGCCTTGTTCAGGGGCGGAACAACAGATTTTTACCTTGTTAGCTCGGAGATTCGATCAAGCAACTTTTCGGCTACTAGTCCAATGCTCTTTCCAATAGGCTACCTGCCGCCCCGGGTCGCTCCTATAGACTGGGAGTCACGTGGCTTGTTTATATAATGCAGGCAGACTGGCATCGCAGCATTTCGACGAAGCAAAGCCAGTGACCTAAGAGACTGGATGCGGTATGATCGTCAGTGCCTGGCGAGCCGGATCCAGCATCTCAGAAACTTCCCACTCGTGGGCTTTTCACGCACAACCGTGTTTAGGGTTGAAAAAAACATCCAGTCAGCGGCAGTCCTGAGGGCGAAAACAGCTCGTTGATGAGAGGTCGAAGGAGAATGGCAAGAATCGTGCAAGCTAACAGGCGGGTCACAGACAAATGACGGAGCAGTACAACAGTGTGTAGAAGGGCATCTCAGAACGCACAACTCGTCGATCCTTGTCACAGATGGGTTATTGCAGCAGACGACCACGCTGGATTTACACTCCTATCAGCTAAAAACAAGAAGGCGCTCCAGTGGGCACGAGATCACCAACACTGGACAATTGAGGAGTGGAAAAACATGACCTGGAACATGACAGCGAGTTCAGTTTACTTGAGTGGCCTTGTCAGCCCCCAGACCTCAACCCAATAGAACATCTTTAAGATAAGATGGAACGGACTGTTTGCAGCATGAATGTACCGCCGTCCAATCTGCAGCAACTGTGTGATGTCAGCGTGGACAAACATCCCTATGGAACGTTTCCGACACCTTGAAGAATGCCCCAAATAATTCCGGCTGTTCTGGAGGCAAAGGGGGATCTGACCGGGTACTAGATGGGTGTACCTAATAAAGTGTATATTAATATATCCAAAATAATATTATTTGGAGTGTGTTCATTTCACACTCCTATTTTCTTTTTTCTTATCTAACCTCCTTTATGATATGTCTCAGTTCCACGGCAGGTCAGTGGAACCAGGTTTTTGTGCAGCCTGCCCCCGAGGAGGAGGTCCACATCGGCGCAGACCAGGACCCCAGGGTAAGACAACATCACTCCATTCACCGCTGATTTCAATTGTGATTTGTACTGATTAATCAACAAAAAAAAGATGTATGACTTTGCCCTCTATCCATACATCATTGCAATTGATTAGGGGTGTAACGATTCACCAATACGCATCTGTCCCCGGTTCAAATGTTTAAGATGAGTGCATCTGTCTGCGGGACCCCAAACGGATCCAAATGTACCATGCATTGGTCAGAAAATCGGTTTGAGACATTACGAACTGCCGGTTGAATAAAAAAAATGATCATGTTACTTTCTACCTTCCGAAGAGTCCTTTCACAGCTGATGCGTCCTCTCCTTCAGTGTGGAACTAGGCGTGTAACTGCGTTGACAGTCATTGATCTACTAGTCATTTTGCGTGCCGAACAACCCCAGACAATATCAGTAGCCGCGTCCAACTGCACGCCTTGCGCAGCTTCGCGGCACCTTCAGCATTCAACTGCTTGTAAAAATGGCTTGCGCAATATTAGCTTTTATGAGTTTAGTGATAACCAATCAGATTTGCTGGGTTCTTGTTCTGAAATGCATTGTTTTACCGGAATAAAAGTAACCTACTGGAGACAACTCATGAAGTTATAACTGCTGATCCGTGCTTACTTAGGATTTTATTTATGATTGTTCAGGTTCACCGTCAGTAATAGTTTCGCTTTAGGAGAAAGCGGCGCCACTGGCCGCCACACCACCGTTATTGTTTTTGTCTTAGAGTTGAGGAGCGTTGCTCAACATGGTAAAAAAATAAAATAATAATCATTACAGTACGTATTGTGCTCTTCTATCGCGTGTGCAATGATGTCCGAGGGGGAAAAACTGTTTGTTTGCAATAACTTCTTTGTTGTAATATCGCAAACGGACGTGTATTCCAGGTTTAAACGGACGTGTATTCCAGGTTTAAACGGACGTGTATTCCAGGTTTAAACGGACGTGTATTCCAGTCTATGTCCGTTTTTTTTTTTTTAGATGTACAGGGGAAAGTTGATGATGCCATAACGGCTATAATCACTTTCGTGAGCCGCACTGCATGGCCGACGCGGGAGCCCTCTGAGCGAGGCAGTTAACCCACTGTTCCCCGGGCGCCAACGACGTGAATGTCGATTATAGCAGCCCCCTTCTGATTCAGAGGGTTAAATGCAGAAGACACATTTCAGTTGAACGCGTTGTTGTAAAACTGACTAGGTTATCCCCTTTTCCCTTCACGTACACCATGGACATAATTTACACAAACACACACAGGAGAAGTTAGTTCAGAGAGGCCCAGCTCAGGAGCTCCATCAGCAACATATTTTAATTTAGAAGGGAAAATTCATGTGTTTATGCATTGTTTCGCAGCGAACTGAATTGCATTGATTCGATCCTCTAAACAAACTAAAGCGTATCTCATCGGAGCCCATGTTACTAGATTTGAATCATCTTGAAAGGGGAGATCCACGTCCCTACAATTGATCAACTCTCCCGAACAAGTATCCTCTTTTTCCATATTGTCAACATTGGGCCTCGCCACAAGAATAACGCTACACTTTATTATCAAGCTAATTTGTCTTTGTGTTATGACAGGAGACCTACCTGGACATGCTGTTCTCCCCCCTGAGATTCACTGCCTCTGCTATAGTCAAAGCCTTACAGATTTACAGGAGAGGCACAGAGCGAATCGCTGACCTCCCCTGGGAGACCCTCAAGAAAGAAGTGACGGTGGCGGTGGAGAACGAGGTAAGCTAGACCAGCTCTTTGCTTATTCTCTCTCGCTCTCCCCTTTTCCTCCCTTCTGCAGACTTTTTATTTTATTGACTGGTTTCTGCTGCGTTTCCAATATGTATTCCCCTCTCCCCCGATGTAGCTGCAGAGCAGTGTGACAGAGTTTGAGTTTAGCCAGGAGGAGTACAGGCAGCTGCAAGTGGAGTTCTGGTCTAAATTCTACGCCTGCTGTCTGCAGTACCAGGAGGCTCTGGCCACTCCGCTCGGCCTACTGCTCAACCCACACACACACATGGTCTGTTTGCTCAAGAAGGTACGGGAAGGAGAGGCGCGCACACATACAGCTCCATGTCTTCAAACACACACAACTCTCTTATACGTGTCTGTTTCTTTTATGTTTTCTACGTAGTTTCTTTAGGACCATCTATCCCAAAAGGGACTAAGGGGACTCAGTTTCTATTGAAAGTATTTCTGGATTACTTTCCCGGATTTTTGTCAATCAGTGAATGACTGTGTTTATTCAAGGGCTTTGTGTCATTCCTGCTGCCCTGCTTTGCTGTGGACCACATGTACCTGTCCTTTGACGAGTACCTGTTCTCAGAGGAGGATACGCCTGTCAGTGAAGGTAAAGACCTTTCTCCAAACTCTCTTTACTCTCCGCTTCTGGTCAGTCCCTCCAGGATTTCACAGGATTTGTTTGTGGTATTTGCGGGTGAAATGCTTGATTTGACTGCGGCAATTCTGACATTTTGCGTGGCAATCTGTGTTGGTTTTGTCCAATTTGTGGCAAAAATGATGCTGACTGAGTGAAAAGATTTGACTGTGCCTTGGTTGAACAATATTATGCGGCAAATGTATATTATGCGGCAAATTGGTTGAAATTGCAAGCCCTCTTTTTGTACTGCGGTGATGGGTCAGTTTTATGTGATGTTATTGTGATTTGACTGTTATGTGCAGTAGAGGTCGACCGATTTAATTAGGGGCGATTTCAAGTTTTCATAACAATGAGTAATCTGCATTTTTGGATGGCGATTACATCGCGCTCCATGAGGAGACTGCATGGCAGGCTGACTACCTGTTATGCGAGTGCAGCAAGGAGCCAAGGTAAGTTGCTAGCTAGCATTAAACTTATCTTATAAAAAACAATCAATCTTAACATAATCACTAGTTAACTACACATGGTTGATATTACTAGTTTAACTAGCTTGTCCTACGTTGCGAATAAACAATGCGATGCCTGTTACTTTATCATCGAATCACAGCCTACTTTGCCAAACGGATGATTTAACAAGCGCATTTGCAAAAAAAGCACTGTTGCACCAATGTACCGAACCATAAATGCCTTTCTTAAAATCAATACACAGAAGTATATATATTTTTAAACCTGCATATTTAGTTAAAAGACATTTATGTTAGCAGGCAATATTAACTAGGGAAATTGTGTTGCTTCTCTTGCATTCAGTGCAAGCAGTCTGGGTGTATGCAGCATTTTGGGCCGCCTGGCTTGTTGCGAACTGTGTAAAGACCATTTCTTCCTAACAAAGTCCGTAATTAATTTGCCAGAATTGTACATAATTATGACGTAACATTGAAGGTTGTGCAATGTAACAGCAATATTTCGACTTAGGGATGCCACCTGTTCTATAAAATACAGAACGGTTCCATATTTCACTGAAAGAATAAACGTTTTGTTTTCGAAATGATAGTTTCCGGATTTGACCGTATTAATGACCAAAGGCCCGTATTTCTGTGTGTTAATTATAATAGAATAAACTCTATGATTTGATAGAGCAGTCTGACTGAGTGGTGGTAGGCAGCAGCAGGCTCGTAAGCATTCATTCAAACAGCACTTTAGTGCGTTTGCCAGCGGCTCTTCGCAATGCTTGAAGCACAGCGCTGTTTGACCTATCATTTCCCGAGATTAGCCTGGCAATTCTATAGTGCCTATAAGAACATCCAATAGTCAAAGGTAAATGATATACAACTGGTATAGAGAGGGAGTCCTATAATTCCTATAACTACAACCTAAAACTTAACTGGGAATATTGAAGATTCATGTTAAAATGAACCACCAGCTTTCATATGTTCTCATGTTCTGAGCAAGAAACTGAAATGTTAGCTTTCTTACAAAGCACATATTGCACTTTTACTTTCTTCTCCAACACTTTGTTTTTGCATTATTTAAACCAAATTGAACATGTTTCATTATTTATTTGAGACTAAATAGATTTTTATTTATGTATTATATTAAGTTAAAGTAAGTGTTCATTCAGTATTGTTGTAATTGTCATTATATATATATATATATATATATACACACACACACACACACATATGGCTGATTTAATCAGTATCAGCTTTTTTTGGGCTTCCAATAATCTGTATCAGCGTTGAAAAATCAGAATCGGTCGACCTCTAATGTGCAGAAATAGTGCAGTGATTGGTCAATTTTGCAAGCCCTTACATATTATGCATTATCGCGTTGGGACTGACTGGTTCTCTCATTCCTCTGTCTACTGGTTCTTTTATGTATAGACCTAGTAGCCATTTTAGATCCAGAGGGCTCTTTACTCACTGGGTTTATTTTTGTCAACTGTATTTAAAGTAGCCATTTTGGCTCAAAGTACCAAATTGGTTTTGTTTGTATGGTAGACATTTTAGTTCCGTAACACCTCCCTAGACTCATCCTTTCCCTTTCTGTTTAGTTATGTTTTGGCTCGTCTGTGCTCCCCACTGACCCCGGTTCCCCCTTTTACCATGTTTCCCTATGGCCAGACCCAGAAGTTGCTCGTGACGTGATGCAGCTGGTGCAGTGTCTGAGGCTGGTGAGTGACGCGGTGCCGGGGGACATGGCCTATGAGATGGAGAAGGCCCTGGAACATTTACAGTCACCTGAGAGGGCTGCAGAGATGGTGCTGGAGAACCTACTGGCCAATGACAAGTCAGTACAAAACACACACGTCAACAGTTTACCTTTTTTTCCAAAATGCCTATGTACCGTTTATGGAGGTAAATTTGAAAGTCAATGAATTGACAAATTCTCATTGGCCATTTTTCTATCTTCGATTCTCATGAATTGAATGTCAACCAACAAACCTTCTTGACCTCCTATGGGTCCTACACATTTAGGCATTGCTGTGTTGTGTGACTGACCATTACACATCTTTCATTCCCATCGTAGTGAGAATGTGATCGAGGACATTCAGAACAAGCTGCAGGACATCCGTAACCCGGTGTCGGCCATGGCTGCACTGATCAGAGAGATGGACCTGGAGACGGACTCCGAGCCAGGAGGAGAGGGACCTCTCACCACAGGTAAACGCCTAGATAATATTAGACCTACCAACGCTAATATCTCAGCACAGATTAGCCCTAGATAATGCCATGCGATGTCTGTTTTATCAGCCCTTAGGTTTTTGATCCTATTGTTATTTGAGTAGAAACTTGCTGAATCCTGTTTGACCTTAGTCTGTGTTCAAACTGTGGTCAGACTTCTAAATGAAAATAATCGGACTGGTTCAAGTGTAAATTGGTGTGTGTGTGCGCGTTTTGTTTCTTTACGTGCATGTGTCTCGCTTGTGTGTCCCAGCAGGCCTGTCAGTGCGTATTAGTCTGTCCCAACTGTATGGCAGCAGTGTGGCAGTGGCTGTTATCTGTCAGGCTGTCTGCCAGATGGCCATGACCAGAGTCCTGTTCTGTAGGGACCTACTCATACTGCAGCAGCTCTACCTACGCCTCGGAGACAATGTACGTACACACATACACTGTGCCCAATCGTACATACTCTTCTTGACGTTTGGAGTCCTACCATACCCACTTTCAGTCATTCACATCTCAAGCTACTCCTTTGACTTAAAACGTGTGTGTGTGTTTTCCAGGTGTTCCTGGCTGGAGGGGATCAGCTGCTCCAGCTACAACAGGACCTAATCCCCCGCTCCTCTCACCTGCTCTCCTCCTACTATCTCCTCAAACACATCAGCCAGAGCCTGGCCACTGCCGTGCCCCTCGACATTATGTACGCACACACACACCCACGCTATACAGATACTACCGTCAGCATTATATGAGGGCCAAATTGTAGTTTTCGGGTTCCTCAGAGAGACTAAAATGTTACTTGATTTTTCTTCTCCAGAGATGCCAACCTGCAGCACCTTTCAGTCTTAGAGCTGTCTGATTCTCCAGCCCTGGCCAGCAACAGATCAGGTGTGTTTGAGGGGATCACAGCGAGGCACAAAACCACTCATCTTGATCACATAATGAGTGGTTAATAAAAGTCTGACCGCAACATAGTCAATCTCAAACACGCACTAAATCCTTTCCACCCCCTGTCCCCCACCCCCCTTTAGTGTTGAGCCCTCAGACGGTGGTGGAGCTGTTCTACCAGAGCGTAGCGCGGAAGGCCATCGTCACCCAGATCTACTCCCAGCAGCAGAGCACGGCTCTACTCCACTGGCCCCAAATGGTCTCCAGCGTGGTCACCTTGCTGGCTCAGCAACTGTATCCTCACACACACACCGCTAGGCTAGCCCTAGCGTCGATATATGCTTCAGGCAAAGCTTTTCTTATCCTCAAACGCAGCTAGACTGGAGTTGGAGTGCTTTATGCTAGGTGTTTCTTCTATTTCACAGGCATTAGCGTACGCTAGGCTAAGATTGATATGCTTTAGGCAAGTTTTTTGATTATTAACCTCAGAGTTGCGATGAGGCGTACTGTATATTTATGAAGAAGTTGTCCCTTAACACACACACTCTAGTTGGCCTAACAATCCAGGCTTCCAGTTCCCTGAATGTCTGATGGGCAACTGCCAGTACACACAACTGCAGGTGAAAAACTTCCCACAGACTCAACGACCCTCACATAATACACTGAACGAAAATATAAACGCAACAACAATTTCTAAGATTTTACAGTTCATCTAAGGACATTAGTCAATTAAATCTATGGATTTCACTGGGAATACAGATGAGCGCCTGTTGTGACCACCATTTGCCTCATGCAGTACGACACATCTCGTCGCATAGTTGATCAGGCTGTTAATTGTGGCCTGTTTAATGTTGTCCCAATCCACTTCAGTGGCTGTGCGAAGTTGCTGGATATTGGCAGGTACTGGAACACGCTGTCGTACACGTTGATCCACCATCCCAAACATGCTCAGTGGGTGACATGTCTAGTGAGTATGCAGACTATGGAAGTGGCATTTTCGTTTTTTCAATATCAACATTTTCAATATCCCCACACAACGCCATGCACGCTGTCTGCCGTCTGCCCGGTACATTTTAAACTGGGATTCATCCGGGAAGAGCAAACGTGCCAGTGGCCATCGAAGGTGAGTATTTGCCCACTGAAGTCATTTACGACGCCGAACTGCAATCCGGTCATGACCCTGTTGAGGACGACGAGCACGCAGATGAGGTTCCATTAGACAGTTTCTGGAAGTTTGTGCAGAAATGATTTGGTTGTGCAAACCCAACATTTCATCAGCTGTCCGGGTGACTGGTCTCCGACGAGCCCACAGATGAAGAAGCCGGATGTGGCGGTCCTAGGCTGGCGTGGTTACATGTGGTCTGCGGTTGTGAGGCCGGTTGGACTTACTGTCAAATTCTCAAAACGATGTTGGAGGCGGCTTGTGGTAGAGAAATGACCATTCAATTATCTGGCAACAGCTCTGGTGCACATTCCTGCAGTCAGAATGCCAATTGCAAGCTCCCTCAACTTGAGACATCTGTGGCATTGTTGTGTGACAACTGCACATTTTAGTTGGCCTTTTAGTGTTCCCAACAGATGGTGTTGCCGACCAGGCTGATGGATTATCTCGACAAAGGACAAATGCTCACTAACAGGGATGTAAACATTTTTGCACAAAATTTGAGAGAAATAAGCTTTTTGTGCATATGAAAAATGTCTGGGATCTTTTATTTCAGCTCATGAAACATGGAACCAACAGTTTACATGTTGCGGTTATATTTTTGTTCAGTGTAATGTTAGGTTGTTGTTTTTTTCTCCCCTGACTGCATAACCAATTTCCCAATTGGAACAATAAATATGTGTGTATTGATTGTTTGTCAAAGCAGATTTGAATGAAAATCCTACAAATACATTTGAAATAGAATCCATTCTCACACTCTCTCTCTCCAGGAGTATGTGCGTCTCATTGGGCCCTGGTGTCAGGTGAACGTGGGCTCCTGCCGCTTCATGCTGGGCCAGTGTTACCTGGCCAACGGAGAGGGACAGAAGGTGTGTGTTTCTGTGTTTTCTTTATTTTTATTTTTAGTGAATTTGAGCATACCATTCTGAAATAAAATTTTCTGTAGTTCTAAGGGCAGTGGCTGTAACTGTATCCTCTGCGTTTCGACCTGTAGCCTCAGTGCTTACTGTATCTGTTGTGTTTTAATCTCAATCATGTTTGTAGCTGTGTTTTTTTTGTTTTTACCCCCTGTCCTGTCATCTTGTTTCACCAGGCACTGCAGTGTTTTCAGGAGGCAGCGACAGAGGTGGAGAAAGAGGAGTTTCTGCTGAGATTGACAGGAGCTGAGGAGGAGGAGGTCACAGCCGCCTCAAGACTACAGTACTACAACAAGGTTACTATGGATTAGTGTTGCACGGTATACTGACACTTTGATACTTTTTCGATACTGGAACATAAAAAAAAAAACGTCTTGGTACTAGTACTTTTTGTACTTCTGTCAAATGTGTCATGGATCAAGTCTGTATCAGCGATTTTCCCCCTTATGGCACGAGCGCATTGTGCCTGCCCCACTTAGCCTGCACTGGGAGTCTGGGCTGCATCATGTGAGCTCTCCACTTAGCCTGCACTGGGAGTCTGGGCTGCATCATGTGAGCTCTCCACTTAGCCTGCACTGGGAGTCTGGGCTGCATCATGTGAGCTCTCCACTTAGCCTGCACTGGGAGTCTGGGCTGCATCATGTGAGCTCTCCACTTAGCCTGCACTGGGAGTCTGGGCTGCATCATGTGAGCTCTCTGCTCATGCTGCACTGGGAGTCTGGGTTGCATCATGTGAGCTCTCTGCTCATGCTGCACTGGGAGTCTGGGCTGCATCATGTGTGCTCTCTGCTCATGTTGCACTGGGAGTCTGGGCTGCATCATGTGAGCTCTCTGCTCATGTTGCACTGGGAGTCTGGGCTGCATCATGTGAGCTCTCTGCTCATGCTGCACTGGGAGTCTGGGCTGCATCATGTGAGCTCTCTGCTCATGCTGCACTGGGAGTCTGGGCTGCATCATGTGAGCTCTCTGCTCATGCTGCACTGGGAGTCTGGGCTGCATCATGTGAGCTCTCTGCTCATGTTGCACTGGGAGTCTGGGCTGCATCATGTGAGCTCTCTGCTCATGCTGCACTGGGAGTCTGGGCTGCATCATGTGAGCTCTCTGCTCATGCTGCACCGAAATTAACACGCTACTAATAATACAACACGGCATGTAGAAATTGTTTTGTGAACCGTAATTAACAATGTCCATACAAGCTAGAACACTTTACAATTCAAGAAGATACTCGAAGCTTCCAGCTTTTGTAGGCCTAACTTTCCTTGCTAGTTTACAGCTAAAGTGAAAATCTATTCACTACCCATAGTACTTTGTTTGTGGTAATATGCAAACCATAATATGCTGATTTCAAAGCTGATGTTTTTTTTGTTTTTTTTTGCCTCCGGTATCGAAGTCAAAATTCTGGTATCGTGACAACAAAACTATGGATTGGAAAGCCTTCTTTGAAACACAATGTGGATATGTGTGCAGGTTTAATTGTGTGTGTGTGTTAGGTGTTGCGATTACTGGAGGATGTTGGTCTACCAGAGCTGGTCATCCATCTAGCCACTCTGGCCATAACGGAGGCCGTCAACGACCCCAGGAGTCAGGCTGCCCTGTGGACCCGCATCTTCAAGCACCACCTGGACCTGGGACACAACAGCCAAGCCTACGAAGCCCTCACACAGAACCCTGACTCCAGCAGGCAGTTGGACTGTCTGCGTCAGCTGGTGGTGGTTCTTTGTGAACGCTCTCAACTTCAGGATCTGGTCCAGTTCTCCTACGTCAACCTGCACGACGAGGTACACACACACACACACACACTTTCTCTTTACATTTGGTCAGAGCCCATTATGGACACACTAGATACTTGTATTAGATCTGTGTTTGACCCTCCCCGTGTGTCCTCCTCTGGCTGCAGGTGGTCAGCATCATAGAGTCCAGGGCCAGAGCAGTGGACCTGATGTCTCACAACTACTACGAGCTGCTCTACGCCTTCCACATCAACAGACACAACTACAGGAAAGGTAGTTGGGAATTAATGTTAGTAGCGGTTCGAAAAGGAGGGTGATGGTATTTTGAATCGCCGTCCAGTGTGTTTGTCCCTCTCGCTGTATGGTGCGTCTATATAACTGTGTTCTCACTTCTAGCGGGTACAGTGATGTTTGAGTACGGCATGCGTCTGGGCAGGGAGGTGAGGACCCAGCTAGGTCTCCAGAAACAGGTTAACTGTTACCTGGCCTCCCTCAACTGTCTACGACTCATCAGACCTGACTACGCCTGGATCGTACAGCCGTCCTCTGGTGCGGTGTATGAGAGGCCTGGCGCGTCACCGAAGAGGAACTACGACGGAGAGTTTGCTACTGGTCCAGGTGAGACTAAACACGACAGCCGTAGCTGTTTTGCGTCTTTGCTACTCTTTGTTGGGTTGTGAAATGTGTATGACAGTGAAGTTGGTTCTGAAGTCGATTGATCTGTGTGTCTGCAGTGAGTGGTCAGATCGACATCCTGGAGCTGAAGGACCTTCAGAAGGAGTACACCCTGGCCCGTAGCCGCCTCAACCTGGCTCAGCACCACCCGCCGTCCGCTGCCATCGCAGGTACAACACTGACGCAATATTCTTTCAAATGTATGAAGGGAACCATGCCAAGGTGAAATGTCAGTCAGTAAGCTATAGTCAATTATCTGTAGCCTTTGGCGCTTCTTTTAAATGATAATTTATTCCTGTAGGGCAACTAATCTCTTCACAATTTCCCCCAATCTAATGCCAGAAATCTAATAGAGGACTGTGTGTGGTGTTGCAGGCAGTGCCTCTGCAGTAGAGATGGTGTCCCTGCTGGTTCAAACAGGACTGTTTGACTGTGCCCTCTCACTATGCCAGACCTTCAAACTGTCCCTCACACCCATCTTCGAGGGGCTCGCCTTCAAGTAAGTTGCTAGCTTCGTTAGGGCAGTCTGAACGCTACGGAGTGACTTGAATTTATACGCATATCTCTCGTTGACATTGCATGATTTACGTAAATGCCATAGTTATGCATGTACAGTGCATTCTGAAAGTATTCAGAACCCTTGACTTTTTCCACATTTTGTTACATCACAGCCTTTGATTACATTGATGGGGGGAAAAAACTATTTACCCTATTATGCCAAAGCAAAAACGGGGTTCTAGAAAAATTTGTAAATTGATTTAAAAATACATTCCATTTACATAAGTATTCAGACCCTTTACTCAGTACTTTGTTGAAGCACATTTGGCAGCAATTACAGCCGTGAGTCCTCTTGGGTGTGACACTACAAGCATGGCAAACCTGTATTTGGGGAGTTTCTCCCATTCTTCTTTGCAGGTCCTCTCAAGCTCTTAGGTTGGATGGGGAGCGTCGCTGCACAGCTATTTTCCGGCCTCTCCAGAGATGTTCGATGGTGTTTACGTTAGGGCTCTCAAGGACATTCAGAGAATTGTCCTGAAACCACTTGTGTGTTGTCTTGCCTGTGTGCTTAGAGTTGTTGTCCTGTGGGAAGGTGAACCTTCACTCCAGTCTGAGGTCCTGAGTGCTCTGGAGCAGGTTTTCATCCAGGTTCTCTCTGTACTTTGCTCTGTTCATCTTTGCCTCGATCCTGACTAGTCTCCCAGTCCCTGCCACTGAAAAACATCCCCACAGCATGATGCTGCTACCACCATGCTTCACCGTAGGGATGGTGCCAGTTTTCCTCCAGACGTGACGCTTTGCTTTCAGTCCAAAGAGTTCAGTCTTGGTTTCATCAGGCCAGAGAACCTTGTCTGCGAATCCTTTAGGTGCCTTTTGTCAAACTTCAAGCTGGCTGTCATGTGCCTTTTTTACTGAGGAGTGGCTTCCACCTGGCCACTCTACCATAAAGGTCTGATTGGTGGAGTGCTGCAGAGATGGTTGTCCTTCTGGAAGGTTCTCCCATCTCCACTCTGGAGCTTTGTCAGTGAACATCAGGTTATTGGTCACCTTCCTGACCAAGGCCCTTCTCCCCCAATCGCTCAGTTTGGCCGGGTGGCCAGCTCTAGGTAGTGTCTTGGTGGTTCCAAACTTCTTCCATTTAAGAATGATGGAGGCCACGGTGTTCTTGGGGACCTTCAAAGCTGCAGACATGTTTTGATACCCTTCCCCAGGTATGTGCCTCGACTCCTGTCTCGGAGCTCTACGGATAATTCCTTCAAACTTATGGCTTGGTTTTTGGTCTGACATGCACTGTCAACTGTGAGAACTTTATGTAGACAGGTGTGTGACTTTCCAAATCATGTCCAATCAATTGAATTTACCACAGGTGAACTCCAAGTTGTAGAAACAGCTCAAGGAGGATCAATGGAAACAGGATGCACCCAAGCTCAATTTTGAGTCTCATAACAAAGGGTCTGAATAATTACAGTACCAGTCAAAAGTTTGGACACCTACTCATTCAATGTTTTTTCTTTATTTTCTACATTTAAGAATAATAGTGAAGACATCACAACTATGAAATAACACATGCAATCATGTAGTAACCAATAATGTTTAAAACATCTAAATATATTTTATTTGAAATTCTTCAAAGAAGCCACCCTTTGCCTTGATGACAGCTTTGCACACTCTTGGCATTCCCACATATGCTGAGCACTTGCTGGCTGCTTTTCCTTCATTCTGCGATCAAACTTATCCCAAACCATCTTAATCACCCAACCTCAACCCAATTGTGGAGGCCAGGTCATCTGATATAGCACTTCATCACTCTCCTTCTTGGTCAAATAGCCCTTACATAGCCTAGAGGTCTGTTGGGTCATTGTCCTGTTGAAAAACAAATGATAGTCCCACTAAGCGCAAACCAGATGGAATGGCGTGTCGCTGCAGAATGCTGTGGTAGCCATGCTGGTTAACTGTGTCTTGAATTATAAATAAATCAGTGTCACCAGCAAAGCACCATCACACTTCTTCCTCCATGCTTCACAGCGGGAACCACACATGCAGAGATCATCCATTCACCTACTCTGCGTCTCACAAAGACGCGGCGGTTAGAACCAATAATCTCATTTGGGCTCATCAGACCAAAGGACAGATTTCCCAGAGTCTAATGTCCTCTCGTTTCTTGGCCCAAATGGTGTTCTTTAGTAGTGGTTTCTTTGTAGCAACACAGTCTCTGAACAGTTGCGATGTGTCTGTTACTTGAACTCTGAAGTATTTATTTGGGCTTCTATTGGAGGTGCAGTAAACTAATGAATTCATCCTCTGCAGCGGAGTTAACTCTGGGTCTTCCTTTCCTGTGGCGGTCCTCACGTGCGCCAGTCATGGTGGATGGTTTTTGCAATTGCACTTAAACTTTCAAAGTTCTTGAAATTTCCCTGATTGACTGACCTGCATCTCTTAAAGTAATGGACTGTTTCTCTTTGCTTATTTGAGCTGTTCTTGTCATAATATGGACTTGTTTTTTTACCAAATAGGGCTATCTTATGTATACCACCCTTACCTTGTCACAACACAACTGAACCCATTAACAAGGCACACCTAATTAATTAAATGCATTCCAGGTGACTACCTCAAGAAGCTGGTTGAGAGAATGCCAAGAGTGGGTGCAAAGCTTTCATCAAATAAAATATATGAATACTTTTTTTTGGTTACTACATGATTCTGTGTTATTTCATAGTTTGTCTTCACTATTTTTCTGCAATGTAGTATAAATAAAGAAAAGCCCTGGAATGACTAGGTGTCAACTTTTGGCGTGTACTGTATGTAAATAATAATTTAAAATTAATACATTTGCAAAAATGTAACAGTTTTTTGCTTTGTCATTATGGGTTATTGATGGGGGAAACGTAATTTAATCCATTTTAGAATAAGGCTGTAACGTAACAAAATGTGGAGAAAGTCAAGGGTTCTGAATGCTATCCCAATGCACTGTATTTAGTCTGTAGTGATCAAGACAAAAGTAAGCAGTTGTGCCTTGTCTGAACTCACATGCACATACAAGGGTTTTATTCCTGTTGGTTCATAGCGGTGTGATGCTAGCTTATTTTTTTTTTTAGGTGTATAAAGTTACAGTACGGTGGAGAGGAGAGTCAGAATGAAGCCTGGAACTGGCTGGCTGCCAATCAGCTGTCTACCATCATCACAACCAAAGAGTCAAGGTTGGTTGTTTTAAATTTGACCACTTCATAGTACAAATTGGTTGGTCATTCCACTGTGGTGCTGTTGAGAATATTATTCATCATAAAAAGATCAAATTGACCAATTAAGCCAAAGCGAAATCGTGCGAGTGAAAAAATTATAAATAGTTGTACTTTCCCCTCCAGTGCGACAGATGAGGCTTGGCGCCTGCTGGCCTCCTACCTGGAGAAGCACCCCACACAGAATGCTCAGCACCATCGCTGTGTCATCAACAAGCTGCTGTCACACGGTGTACCATTGCCGGACTGGATGGTCAACACCTACAAGGTGAGAGCGCAGTATTTGTGCTACTATTGCACTAAATGTGACGCTGTGCCGTTTGAGATGATGCAAGACACATTTTCCGAAAATAATTAGATCCTGTAAATGTATATATTTGCTCCCTTGTATTGTAACATAAGCCTGTTTGCTCAGGGCGTGGACGCTGCAGCGTTGTTACGGCTCTACCTGAACTATGACCTGCTGGAGGAAGCAGCTGAGCTGGTGTTGGAGTACGTAGATGCTCTCCTGGGGAAGGGACACCAGTACTTCGGCATTGAGGTACATTACAGCAGGGGTTGTTCCCAAACTGTTTCACTCTGGCCCACTTCCAGCATTGGGGAACATCCCGCAACCCCCTGGACATTGCATACCCAGGAGCTATTTATGAAATGACTGACATGAGGAAAACTGATGCACTACCCACTTCTGTAATTGTACATTGTACTAATACAATTTTAAAGGCAAATTGAAAGCTGAACTGAGTTCCTTCACTTGTTGGGGGGGACCCCACATTACAGCATAAATCACTTGCAATTGTTTTACCCATTTGAGTTAACTTGATTCTCATCTCTAAAATGTAATAGGGATTGATAAGATTAAAGCCAAATGTTTGTCCTTGTGTTTCTCTGAGATGTTAATGGTGTGTGTTACAGAGGCCCCTCTCTGCTACAGCATCATTGGTGTGGCTCCCATACACTTCCATCGACCAGCTTCTTCAGGCGCTCAACGAGACCCAGACTAATGCCAGTGTAAGTCCATTTAAAATACCGTTTTTAAATGACTGTCATCAGTTTAAATGTTAACACGAATCACCATGCTTCTTATGACTGTCCTCTCAGATATACAACAAACTGCAGGACAAGCTGAATGACTACCACAAACTGGTGGACCAGACAACAAGGCGAAGACTCCAGGCCCAGTAGCACCTCAGTCAGAACACAGGCTCAATCTCAATTAATCTTTCCTCCTCACCTTAACCGTATTGGAAAGAATGTGATGAATCAAGGGAAGACTAATTGAAAGAGCCATAGCACTGCCCCTCCATATGGTGCGCTTACTGTCATGACTCTGGAAGAAGATAAATACACCTATTTTTGTATTAAGGTTCAAATAAACACTTTGTATGAACCTCACCAGATTGAGTTCAGGAAAAGAGTGCATCTTACCTGCTTGTTGCTCAAATGTACTGTATATATTGTCTGAGTTCCAACTAACAATTCAAGGTGTTTTCACCTCTGGAGACAATGTATTTTTTACATTGTAATCATATTGAAACATGTTCTTTTGTACTTTGCTGCCTGTGAACTTTTACAATCATGTTTGTTGTAAATTGTAATGCAATTAAAGTTTTCCTTGGTATTGAGAAGTTGTCCTAAATGCCATTTTATTAGTATTTGAACACACTGAAGGTAGACTCAGCGACATGAAACACAGCAGGGCAACTTCCTTCATAAATCAACAAGAACCCTGCGTCTCAACTTCTCTGAATGTATGCAGGGAAGTATTCAAATCTTACAAGAGCACCATTGGCTCAAACTTCAATGCATGCTTACATTAGTTAACTTGTCATATTGCAGAGTCTAGCTTAAAGGCGTTCCTAGCAAGTAGAACATATTAAGGCTGAGACAAATTAGAACTGCACGTACACTACCATTCAAGTTTTAGGACATCATCCAAGGGTTTTTATTTTCTACATTGTAGAACGAAATAACAGATGGAATCATGTAACCAAAATATGAGATTCTTCAAATAGCCACCCTTTGCTTTGCACACTCAACCAGATTCATGAGGTAGTCACCTGGAATGCATTTCAATTAACACGTTTGAGCCAAGGTAGGTGTATACAGAAGATAGCTCTATTTGGTAAAAGACCCAAGTACATATTATGGCAAGAACAATTAAAATAAGCAAAGAGAAACAACCGTCAATATGGAAAATGTCAAGTGCAGTCGCAAAAACCAAGCGTTATGACTGCCACAGAAAAGACCCTGAGTTACCTCTGCTGCAGAGGATGTTCAAGTAACTCAACATCAAACCTTCATGGTCAAATTGCCGCAAATAAACCACTAAAGGACACCAAGAAGAAATTTGTCCTTTGGTCTGGAGTCCAAATTTGAGATTTTTGGTGTCTTTGAACAGACGATCTCCCCACCATAAAGCATGGAGGTGGTGCTTTTTTGGTAACACAGTCCAATTTATTTAGAATTCAAGGCACACTTAGCTACCACAGCGATACGCCATCCTATCCGGTTTGCGCTTAGTGGGACTATCATTTGTTTCTCAACAGGACAATGACCCAACACACCTCCAGGCTGTGCAAAGGCTATTTGACCAAGAAGGAGCGTGATGTAGTGGTGCATCAGATGACCTGGCCTCCACCCAATTAAGATGGTTTGGGATGAGTTTGACCGCAGAGTGAAGGAAAAGCATGCTAACAAGTGCTCAGAATATGTGGGAACTCCTTCAAGACTTTCAGAAAAGCATTCCAGGTGAAGCTGGTTGAGAGAATGCCAATAGTGTGCAAAGCTGTAATCAAGGCAAAGGGTGGCTACATTGAAGACTCTCAAATATATTTAGATATATCACTATGGTTACTACATGACTTCAGTGTTGATGTCTTCACTATTATTCTACAAAGTAGAAAATAGTAAAAATTAAGGAAACCCCCTGAATGAGTAGGTGTTCTAAAACTTTTGACCAGTAGCGTATATTAGATGTCATCTGATTTGTTAAAATATTGAGGGATATCAAACCACATCGGGTCATTTATATAAGGAGGCCCATACCCACAATATCAAACCTTGTATAATTTGGATAGAATACATGTCATACCTTCATATCTAGTTAGTGCTCGATCATCTAGGATTAAAGTTAAGGGGGGGAAGCATTGATCAGCTAAATACAAACAGAACAGACATTTATTGTGCCAGAATCTACTGTACATAGTCAAACATGAAGTGTACCATGTAATCCTCAGATACTGAAATTACAGCAGCATGTAGTGAATCATAAAAAGGCTAAATGGAATGCTTTGTTCAGTAATACTGATTTGTACGGTGGGTGAGGAGGAATGCAGTCCAGTCTTATTAACATAATAAACAACCCAAATGCACTGTAGAATGGGTGAAGGAGAAGAGGTATTATATTACCATAGGAATAAATTGGTATATGGCAAGTAAGTACCTACTTTGGTCTACCTGAATTCCCTTACAGGTAACCCCAATCAAGTCTGTTTATATCTCATTTTAGGACCGCTTTCTGGAGTCTCTTTGCATTTCCAATGTCTCCGTCACGTGTTTCTCTGTCTGTGTCTCTAACAAAGGCCCCTGTACAGGCTGCCTTCCCATTTGTTTCATATTTAAAAAAGGGGTAAATGGTAGAAAAAGGTGCCAGGCGGATCAGGTAATAGTCAGACAGTGCTTTTGGTGGGAAGCTCTGTGCTATTGTGCCGCGTTTTCCTCAGTGACCCGTCGTCATGCGGCCGGGCCTTCTGCAGGTTGGACATGGCGGCGGTGCGCTCGATGTCGATGAAGGCGTAGAGCTCGGTGCGGCGCGTGGGGGTGGTAGGCAGAGGCGGCGAGGTTGGGGTGCGGGGCGTGTGGGGGTTGCTGGTGTCTGAGGACGCACCCTTGGAGGCTGCGGAGGAAGAGGCGGTAGTTTCCATCTCCACCTCGATGTAGTTGAGCGTCTTGGGATGCTCCTGACCCAACGGCCGGCGGAAGTCGAAGTTGAACACGATGGGCCCGTCGCTGCGGCGGCGTGCCGTGTCGGGGGCACAGCGGGCGCTGAGGGGGGCAGTCACATTCTCTGTGTTCACATAGTTGTGGGAGGACTCCATGGCTGACAGAGGGGGGTGGGCTGACAGGGGATGGGAGTAGGAGTGGTGGAGGAGGCTGTGGTGGTTGTAGCCGTTGAGGGAGGACATCTTTAGCCCCCCCTGGCCTCCTCCACCACGGGGTCCACTGTTGTTCTCCTCCTCCTCGTTGCTGGGCTTGCGGGTCTCCCAGACGGGCGGCAGGGCTGGGAGGTTCTCGTAGTCTAGGAGGGCCGTGCGCCGCTGGGCTGAGTTGTTGACATTCTGCAGGGTGTCGGGGGTCACGGGGGGCAAGAGATGGCGGCGAGGGGCTGTGGCTGGAGCCCCGACAGAGGCAGAGGAGCCATTGGAGTGTGTAGAGGACGGCTGAGGCTGGCCCTCTGGTGGGACTGGGGCCTCCATGTCTGTGTGGCCGTTGGTCTCTCCCTCTCCAGGCTCCGGGGACTCTGAGTCCTCCCCTGCCTCCTCTTCATCTCCATCCTCAGTCTGATGCTTCCCCTTGGCCATCTTTTTCTGCGCAGGGGTGGGCCCCAGCACGAAGCGTACCCCCTGGGACTCCAGCAGTACCTGGGGTTCTTCCTGGAGCTGGGCCTGGGGCTCTGGTCTGGCTACCCGCGGAGGTGGTGGTGTAGGGGGGCACTGGGACTGGGCTGAGCCAGGGCTGTCCAGAGGGGCTGGAGCAGTCAGAGGGCTGGGCTGGTCATCCAGCAGGCCTGTGGTGTTCACATAAGTGTGGACCTGTGGACGGATCAGGAGACAGGGTTAATAGAACATCGTTATCACCCCAACTCAGCAGCTTCTACATCAACTCATTATTTCCCATGGATGTCACAAGTAGCACAGTGGGTGTGTTCTTTAGGATATCTCAAAATGTGCTCTACTGAACATGACCCAAACATTTGTATGGAGATCTTATCAATAAAGCTATACGTTTTGGGAGTATTTCAGTGTGCAGGGCAGGCCTTATTATATTCCCTCAAATTCGCCAGGCATTTGGTGTTAGAGTTGTTCTCTCACCGCCTCGTCAGCCACTAGGAGGGGGTGTGTAGACTCCTCTCCCACCGAGGGCAGTCGGGTGCTGGCCACAGATGGGTGGCGTGTGGAGGGGTGCGAGGGGGCGTCGCCCACCGAAGGGATCCGGGTGACACCATTGTGCACGGTGGGAACAGAGTAGCCCAGAGCTGAATAGACATAAGCGAAGAACTGGGGGTCAGTGGGGACAATGAAAGGGTTGACTGACAGACAAGACTTCAGCCTTTTCTTTTTATAGCAGTTATCTAATGAAGGAAGGCTCAGTAATGAAAGAGTTAGGTATTTGAGAGTGTGACAGCCATATGAGGCAATGGACATTCTAGGGACAGGAACAGGCATTTCTCAGGTCATTGCAAGTGTTGGTAGAAGTATTCATTATGGGGCCTGTGCAAGCCCTAGTTGTAGGATGAATATAGGATTACCGGCAGGAGTATGTGTGGCCTGCTGGTTGGTCTCCAGTACGGCCTCCTCCACCACACTGATGCTGTGGTTGTGCATCACCTCCTGCAGCATGTTGAAGATCTCCTCCGCCCGAGCACACTTAAAGGCAAAGATCCCTGAAGACACAGTCAAACGCAGTCAAGAAAAGTCAAAAGTGCGGTTGCGCCGCTAAGCTCATCATGATGTTCAACTCAGGAACCACACATTGGGCAGCACGACTGCAATATAGACGTTTTGAGAAACAACCATTACCAGCACTGCTCACGCACTCACGTTTAACAAAGTTTTGTACATCTATGGGCTCTTTCAACTTGTCCTTGCCACCTATGCCCTTGCCTGCCTTGTAATCAATGATGTAAAGGGACTGGATAGGTGAAAGC
The DNA here is from genome assembly GCF_057628025.1 of Oncorhynchus mykiss. Taxonomy (NCBI): domain Eukaryota; kingdom Metazoa; phylum Chordata; class Actinopteri; order Salmoniformes; family Salmonidae; genus Oncorhynchus; species Oncorhynchus mykiss. The sequence goes on along the minus strand of NC_143022.1, from coordinate 50,507,664 downwards.
AACAGAGCCATAGAGATAAAAAGGAAGCGTAGTAATACGTCAAGAAGGAACACATAGGAACAACCATAGGTATGGCATCAGATCAGGGACAAACTACACAGGATCCTATCACCGAGACTAGTCACACTGCACAGAGAACAGAACACACAACTTATGCGGGACCAAACCCGAAAACTCCAACTCCCTCAAGCACAACACCACACAGAGTCAGACACAGGCATCAATACTGTCACCACAGAAATAGAATCACGAGAGTGGGCTTCTATTGCCGTATTTAAGTCAATGAAGCCATTATGATTCTATTTCTATGACTAACATTTCTGGTAATCACATTATTACATCATTATCACAGCACGGGAACACAGCAAGCCTGACTTACCAGAACCCCAGAACCCATAGTACCCCCCCCCCCCAGACCTCATCCCTTTGAAAGCATGGATGGAGTCAAAAAATAACCACACAGACAATTGTGTCATTAGCATTGCAGCATAATCAATATTTCACTGGTTCAAGTCGATATAACAGTAAAGCTGATGTTGGGGCCTAATGACCTAGTTGCAGATGTGATTCAATGTATTCTGATGTGCTTTTTATAACGGTTAACCCTCCCCCACCCAAAAAACAAATACTAACACCCTTGCCTCTGGCACTAACACTTGTCTTTTCTTACTAGCACTGACTTTGCTGATATCTGCTTTATAGAGGAAATGTTTTGCTTACTATGACTGATATGTGGTCGTCTCACCTAGCTCCCTTATGATTAATGCTACGGATAAGTGCGTCTGCCAAATAACTAAAATGTAAAAATGTATAATAATGGCCAGGAAGCTGGGGCACCACATAAGTTAGTTAGGTAGCCTAGCGGTTAAGAAAGTTGGGCTAGTAACTGACAGAACGCTCGTTCGAATCCCAGAGCTGACTATGTGAAAAATATGTTGATGTGCCACTGAGCAAGGCACGTAACCATAATTGCTCCTTTAAATCGCTCTGGATAAGAGCGTCTGTTAAATGACCTCAATGTCAATGGTGCGACATACGCTGAGCGGCCCTTGAAAATGACAAAAATCAATGAATGAAATACGTGAAATCAATAATTGTGCGGAATGGAAAGCTCTATTAATTTACCTTGTCCCGTCTGGCAGCGGCGGCCACTCTCGAAGGAGAAGAGGTTGGAGTCATAGCCATAGCGACGCAGGCACATGTAGGGCCACTTGACGTCGTCACGGCGATAGGTGTGGAGGACGAGCTCTACCTCTGTCAGCTCCATCATGCCTGAGCCCAGCTCGTTCCCATCGTCATCCACGTTTATCACCTGGCAACAGAACAATAACGTTACACAATGGTCACTGTGTCAGTCGACACAAACATGTGTACTCTGCAATGCATTGAAGCTGGTCTTCATTATGCAACAAATATCTCCCATTCATTCAGGTGAGAGGTCTCCATATTTTGACATGTCGCAAAATCTGTCATAACTAGGGAGTAGAATATGGGCTCAGCAATGATCCACCGTTGAAGTATGTTTGTTGTAATGGATCAAGAGACTCACCTTAAATTTGGTTTGATGATTATCTGGGATTGACTCCTTCTCTGGACAGCTTAAACAGCTACCCATGGCTTCTTCAGAGCACCATCTGATGTCTGGATCATAAGGTCATTTAAATATGATTGAATGGACATCATATAAGAGTGAAAAGACATCATAGGAAGAGTTGTAGCTAAATAAAGTAAAATATATATATATATTTTTTTTTACCTAGATCCAACCTCCAGTATCCCTGGTTCCATCTTCCGAGCACTCATGTTTTCTTTATCTGCTATGCCAACATAAGATGTGGGCCTGCACACAGATCATTTACAGTCAGCCAAGTTAGGTAGCTGGACGACCTAGTTTGTTATACAACTGGAGTTCGTTAGCTAGCTATTGTGTCTGGCAAGTTAAAAGGTTAGCGTTGGCCTCAATGGATGTAAATAAGACAATGTTAGCTAGTAAGGAAAGTTAACGTCGTTACAAGCTAGCTAAAGTTACCGAATTCCGCTGGCTAACTCTAGAAGTAGCTTGGGCCAAAGCATTATATTCCGAATACAAGATGTTGGTTTAACTGGCTTTATAGATATGAAAATATATAGTTAACGTTATAGCTAGCTAGTTCCTCAAATGGTTAGATAATGTTAACGTTAGTAACTTAATCTCCTTGGTCAGACGTGGTTGACTAACTACGAAACTTCACCGTTAGCACATTCATTACTGTAGCCAGTAGGTTAACATTAGCTAACTACAGTAGCTAGCTCTCGTGAATTGCTAGCAGCCACGCTAGTTAGCTAGCGAATTAGTAATAAAAAAAACATAGAATGCAAGTTGTCTTAACTAACACATTTTTGGAATACTTACGAGTATGGCAAACGGAAGGGGGCAGTTCTTCCAAACTTTTCAGACACAAACGATAGCAACCTAGCTAGCTAGCTCTGCTATCTCATACGAAGCTAGCTCAACTCCACCATCTTTACTCTGCGTTGTTAGCTAGTAGAGCGCCAAAAAAATAAATAAATCACAACTTCTTCCAAAGGTGGCTACCATTCATGTTTTCGACCACAATATAATGTATATTGATATAAATCCATGTATAATCCTTTATGTCTCTCTCTTTCTATATATATATATACCCCCCAAAAAATAAGCTAGGTTATTTTAGTGGCACCGTCTTTATTGCAGCTAAGTAAATCACAGCAACTTCTTGGCTAAACTTCCGAGAGTTTCAGGCAAACATTTTCAATGTGGTGAATATGCAGCCCACTGCGCATGCGCGATGATTTGGGGGGGGGGGGGGCTCTTGGGTCATCATCTCCCAAATCATGACTCCATAATAAATGTATTATATGAATAAATAATTGTCAATTATTTTTTTAGTTATCTAAGTATTTTATTGAAACACTCAAATAATATATTAATGCCCTCGTCTTGATACGTTTCTAGGCCTACTTAGATTGCAAAATGGGAAACTGCATACAGTAACTACTATCATTTGTGTAACGATTCACAGAATCCATCAATCACTCAGATGATTACAATCATGTTTGCCAATGTGTGAGTTGTGGATTTGCACATTGTAAGATGTGTGTGATTTGTAGTTCCATGACATGATTTTAAAATACATCAAACGATGTTTTAAAATACATAAAATATACACAAAAATCATTATCATCTTACAGGCTACATATATGGATTACACAACATAAACGGTGTGCTTTCATAACTCATATGGTCATCCTTTTACATGACTAGTTTTCTATTCAAGCGATATATCGCACGGGCTGTACAATATCCACAAATAAATGTGCAATGGGTTTATCTACATACATATTTCAGATATTTTTGAATGATTTCAGTGCTTATGAAAATAAGTATAATTTCAAACAGAAAGCATTTTTGTCTAACATTTGAGAAAAATGTGACTTCTGAAAGATGCAATAGCCTGTACATTTACTGTAGATATGTGAATACTGTTAGATCATTTTTACTTATGCAGTATCAGATTTTTGACATTTTTTTTTTTACAGGTTTTTACGTAATAATGTATAAATGGCAGCTTAACAAACAAAATGAACACACTGTGTACGAAAGCCAAGGATGCAAATGTAAAGCATATATACAAACACACAGATATAAGGCAAGTATATACAATAATGTTAATATATATTCTCATATCATTTAATATCTATAAAGTGTTCTATATTCCATAATATCTAGAAAAGAACAATCAACAGAAATAGTAGAACATGTGTCCCTGCAGTGCTATACTAGTGAAAGTACAAACAGTTCTCTCCTTCAGTAGTCCTGACACTCTTTAACGTCTGGCATACACCATATCTGTAGGCCAAAAACAAAACAAAAAATATAATTTGTGATGTCATCCAGCTCTCCAACCTCCTAAATGTGTGTAGCTGCGTTTTGTGTTTGAAATGGGTAGCTTGAGTAGCCTGGTCGTATAACTGTAAGTGTTATAGTAATCTCTACTATCGTTGCCATGTCCTACGCGTTTGCTATTCCAGGGTAGTGGGTTCGATTCCCGGGACCACCCATATGTAAAACGCATGCACGCATGACTGTAAGACACTTTGGATAAAAGTGTCTGCTAAATGGCATATGAATACTGTATTATCTTACTTTAACCCAGACAGGAGTTGGCTAAGCACAAACAGACTGGACCAGGCACCAGGCTAATATTTGACAGGATAGGTAATTTGTGATGTCTTCTAGATATGAACTGCAGTACAGAGAGTTCTAAGGAATGTGAGGGCTTACCTCTTTGGGGGTCAGGGTTGACATTCTCATAGATGGGGTAGAGGGGGTTCTCCTGCTCACTGCGAAGCTTCCTGGCTCGGAGGACGTCTCTCATACACTGGTGGAGATACGCATACTGGCACTTTAAAGAAAAGAAGAAAAGAAACATACCCATATATATCAATGTCAGGATGTGTTATTACATAACACAGGTTCTGGAGTTAACACACAACTGCACATACACACAGAGTAACACAGAGTAAAACTGTAAAACTGTATCTCACACAAACACACACCCGTCTCACCTCAGTCTGCACCATGTGTGAGCGGTGGAGACGCAGGTCGAAGACAGCTCCGTAGATGTCTACTGTGTCCTTTGTGTCCAGCTGCTGCAGGACTCTGTCCAGGGATATGAAAGTCCCTGTACGGCCCACACCAGCACTGTGACAGAGAGGAGAGCGAGAGAAAGACAAAGCGAGAGAGAGAGCGAGAGAGAGAGAGAGAGAGAGAGAGAGACAGACAGACAGACAGACAGACAGACAGACAGACAGACAGACAGACAGACAGACAGACAGACAGACAGACAGACAGACAGACAGACAGACAGACAGACAGACAGACAGACAGACAGACAGACAGACAGAGAGAGAGAGAGAGAGAGAGAGAGAGAGAGAGAGAGAGAGAGAAAAGGTTGGAGGGCAAATACAGTTTAGTTACCTTACCTAAACAGAGAGGGGAAATATAATTTGTCAACATCATTTCAGTCAAATTCTTTTGAATTGAAATGGAATTAACCTTAACTCTGGTCATTACTGCAGGCTGTAACTATACTGTCTCTTCAGGAAAGACGAGACACTATATCTCAGTGTGTCCTATGGAGTTTTTGTTTTGAATGGGAGACTAGGGAATTGGGACAGTGACCCACCTGCAGTGAGCTACGGTGGCCCCAGACCCAGGGGTCCTGTTGACATAGTCCCTGACGGTCCTGACAAACTGGATGAGTGACTGGGTGGTCTCTGGGACGCCGTGGTCGGGCCACACCGTGTAGTGGAACTGACGCACCACCCTGGAGTAGTTCAACTGGTCCTCCTGCATGGGAGTTAAGACACAGTCAGAAAGAGAGACTTAATAGAGGCTGACTACACACCGCTCGCTACTTACCTACTGTATGTGCTGTCACATAATGATACGTCAAGACAGCATTAGCTGCACCCAATTATGGTCATATTTCAAGTGTTGGAGAAGCTACTCTGAAAATATGGTTTAACAAGCTGCCAAATACTTCACACTGGAAGATGTTAGGCTACATTAAAGCTACCCTTCAGAAAAAGTTTACTTAGCTAACTCAAGTTACTCACTACAACCAAACTACTTTGTGAAACATTATCATATATACAGTAAATCTGAAATGTCATAGACTACAAATTGCAAGAACAGATCATTTTTGGGTCATATGTTAACAGAATGTGAAATTTTGCCTATTAAACACAAAACAACATATTTCAAGTGAGAATTAGGCAGGTCTGATACTGCAAAATATTGAAATTATTGCCCGATTCACCCATATTTGCTTATATTTTTGCAAAAGTAGTTAGCCATGCCACTACATGGCAAAAAAGTTATTAACTACCGAAAACACTACCTAGATTTGAATTTAGTTGAACTACCAACAAGCTACTGCAAAATGTAGATAAATTACTAATTTAACTACATATATAGTTCACTACTCCCACTGTATTTCAATATGATCAAAAAAAACAATCACTACTATATGTGAAACTGAATTTAAGGCCAACACACAATATATCACTTTGAAGAAAAGAACCTGGTATTTAAAAAAAAATCAGTTTCCAGAATCAGTGTCCTGCACACTCACGCTGCAAATCTTGAATTCCCGGATAGTCCACTCTGGCAGCACAGACTCAGACAGCATCTGGACTATGAGGTCTCCATAATACAAAGGTTCCTGGTCAAAGGGCCAGTAGTGATCACACTTCACCTGGAAGGACCACACAAAGACGCGTAGATAGTAACATTGTAATAACATGTTGTTCAACAGAACATGATAGCAGCACTGGTCCGGACAAAGCAAAAAGGCAACTCCTTCTACCCACCCTGCCTTTCTCCACACACTGTGTCACCATGACAATGTTATTGACATTCTGCTCCCACACCATCTTCCAGAAGTCATCCTTGGTTCCAGGAAGTGGGCCCTGAGTGGCGATGTACTCCCTACGGAAGTTGTTCCCCTGAAACAAGAAGAGATTTAATTGACATTTCGTTTTTCACCTGACCCTTATTATTAAGTTTAATGAAGCAGCTAAAAAAGCTGCAAAGGATTGTCTGGCATGGCATGAGCTTGTGGCAGGCAGCCTTATGCTCCACAGGGAGTGTAGTAAGTAGTAAATCCCAGGTATACTAATTGAGGAACATGGCTGAGAATCAATCAATCAACCCTGCCCCGAGGAACTGAGTTTACGGCAGGGTTTCCCAAACTAGGGGTCGCGACCCCATCTGATTGGAAAATGGGGTCCTAAGAGAACATTTGCGCTTGGTTCATAGAACCTGGGTAACGTAAGTAACCTCTGGTAGAGGCGGTTTTAATGAACAGAGTGGTTTCTGTTTTCTTCTTACAAATGTTTCTCTATCTTTTGAATAGTTTAAGGAAGATACAAAATATTATGACCCCATCCCTGACATATATGACTCTAAGGAACACATACGTCCGTACTGTTTCCCTCTACTATGCCCACAAACCGTTAGAACCGAGTGGACAATCCTAGGCACTAAATCAGACTGGGGGAAAAATAACATCTTCAATGATTATGTTCTTTTCTACACAGAAGATCATACAACATTATTGCCTGATGATCTATTGAACTTCCCAATTCCTTTCTGATGCATCTTCAGATTGAAATACTGCAACAAAAAAAAGTACTGTCCGACTGTAACAGACTGTCATAGCCCAAATTCAAAAAGTAACATTGATTACATAACTACTTTTACATGGTGGGGTATCTAAATAATTTTATATAAAAATGGTGTCGCAGGCCACCCAACCACCTCCAACCCTACCCCACCCCTCACAACTACCTCCAGCCCTCCCCACCCCTCACAACTACCTCCAGCCCTCCCCCACCCCTCACAACTACCTCCAGCCCTACCCCACCCTTCACAACTACCTCCAGCCCTATCCCACCCCTCCCAACCACCTTCAGCCCTATCCCAACCCTCACAACTACCTCCAGCCCTCCCCCACCCTCACAACTACCTCCAGCTCTACCCCACCCCTCCCAACTACCTCCAGCCCTACCCCACCCCCCCAACTACCTCCAGCCCTACCCCACCCATCCCAACTACCTCCAGCTCTCCACCACCCCTCACAACTACCTCCAGCCCTACCCCACCCCTCCCAACTACCTCCAGAACTACCCCACCCCTCCCAACTACCTCCAGCCCTCCCCCACCCCTCACAACTACCTCCAGCCCTACCCCACACAACTACCTCCAGCTCTACCCCACCCCTCCCAACTACCTCCAGCCCTACCTCACCCCTCCCAACTATCTCCAGCTCTACCCCACCCCTCCCAACTACCTCCAGCCCTACCCCACCCCTCCCAACTACCTCCAGCCCTACCCCACCCCTCACAACTACCTCCAGCCCTACCCCACCCCTCACAACTACCTCCAGCCCTACCCCACCACTCCCAACTACCTCGAGCCCTACCCCACCCCTCACAACTACCTCCAGCCATACCCCACCCCTCACAACTACCTCCAGCCCTACCCCACCCCTCCCAACTACCTCCAGCCCTACCCCACCCCTCCCAACCACTTCCAGTCCAACCCCACCCCTCACAACTACCTCCAGTCCTACCTCGCCCCTCACAACTACCTCCAACTCTACCCCACCCCTCACAACTACCTCCAGTCCTACCCCACCCCTCATAACTACCTCCAGCCCTACCCCACCCCTCACAACTACCTCCAGCCCTACCCCACCCCTCCCAACTACCTCCTGCCCTACCCCACCCCTCCCAACTACCTCCAGCCCTACCCTACCCCACCCCTCCCAACCACTTCCAGTCCTACCCCACCCCTCCCAACCACCTCCAGTCCTACCCCAGCCCTTCCAACCACCTCCAGTCCTACCCCAGCCCTCCCAACCACCTCCAGCCCCCCACCCCACACAACAGAGGGGATTTTACCAGAGTGAAGGTTGGTTCGGATTTGTCCGTTTGTTTGGATAACTTACAGGAATGTAGCTGGCGTTGATGTAGTCAGAGCACGGATCATCATCCACATAGGACAGCTTCACACGGGTCAAGTCGTCTACACAACACAGGCCATGCACAAAGACATTGAGTTGGCAATTTAGTTGTCATAGTGAAAAGAAAGAAATCTCTAAATTGTTTGTTTTTTTCTTGTTTTTTGTCTATGTATTCGAACCCTGTGAAATCGCATTGTGCATCTGACTCACAGGGAAGGATGTTGTTGTATCGGTTCTTCCCCCTGTTCTCTGGCAGTAGGGCTGTGTCCAGGGGCTGGTTCCTTCCTACGTCTTTCAGGTCCTTACACAGGAAGTGACACGTTAGGTTTACCAAAGATACCTACTGAACATACAGTGGCAAGAAAAAGTATGTGAACCCTTTGGAATTACCTGGAGCTCTGCATAAATTAGTCATCAAATTTGATCTGATCTTCATCTAAGTCACAACAATAGACAAACAGTGTGCTTAAACTAATAACACACAAATTATTGTATTTTTCTTGTCTATATCGAATACATCATTTAAACATTCACAGTGTAGGTTGGGGAAAGTATGTGAACGCCTAGGCTAATGACTTCTCCAATCAATGCGACAATATTGGAGATGTTGGTTAGAGCTGCCTTGCCCTACAAAAAACACTCACAAAATTTGAGTTTGCTATTCACAAGAAGCATTGCCTGATGTGAACCATGCCTCAAACAAAAGAGATCTCAGAAGACCTTCAGATAAAGAATTGTTGACTTGCATAAAGCTGGAAAGGGTTACAGAAGTATCTCTAAAAGCCTTGATGTTCATCAGTCTACGGTAAAGACAAATTGCCTATAAATGGAGAAAGTTCAGCACTGTTGCTACTCTCCCTAGGAGGGTCCGTCCTGCAAAGATGACTGCGAGATCACATGCTAACATCTCTGTTGACGAGTCTACGATACGTAAAGCACTAAACAAGAATGGTGTTCATGGGAGGACACCACGGAAGAAGCCACTGCTGTCCAACAAAAACATTCCTGCATGTCTGAAGTTTGCAAAAGTGCACCTAGATGTTCCACAGCACTACTGGCAAAACATTCTGTGGACAGATGAAACTCAAGTTGAGTTGTTTGGAAGGAACATACAGCACTATGTGTGGAGTAAAAAAGGCACAGCCCACCTACTTCCAAAGGGTTCACATACTTTTTTCTTGCCACTGTAAATACTGTATGCATTTAATAAAATGTCATAATCAATCTACTATTTAAAACACTTTAAATTAAAAGGTAGGTGTCAGAGCAGGAAAATACATCTACACACGTCTGTATTGTTTTCTTTATTAAAGTAAAGTAAATAGGACTATTCCGACTTCCTGTAAATGTACTCCAATGCTATTATATGTGATTGAGAATGCCCAACGGACAGTGAATGTTATCCAGTCTTACTTCGTACTCCTCAGACAGTAGATAATTGGAGTCAGCCTGGAGTTTGGTGTAGTGGGACTCAAAGTGCATGATCTTGACGGGGCTGCAGCAGGATCAACAGATTTAAAAAAAGGTTTGAGCCAAACAGAGTGGAGCAAAAGACGAACCAAAATGGACTTAACAGTAATTGGGTGAAAACAATAACCAAAGCATTTAAAACATACCTTGAAATACGACGGTTACTGGAAAAAAAAAAAGGGAGATAAAGGTATTATTGGCTCAAATGCAATAATGGTCATTTCTTTGTGAGTTTTTATCCTGCCAGGAAACACATGATATTTTATATATGTAACAAATTAAATGCATTAGAACTGATCACAGACTGCTCCTCCTCTTACCCCCTGACGCCCATGTGCACTCCTGATGTGGGCCTCTCCCTCCTCATGCTCAGTCGGACCACCCGCCGCTCCTGCACACTACTGTAATCACAAGTGTCGTATGTAGAGTGTACGTAGAGTGCAATATCACGCTGGTATGCAGTGTATAGGTAGGTCAAAGTGTGTGAGTAGGTTACATGGGGCAGGGAGGGCCAGGAACTCACACTTTGCGAACTTTCTGTCTGCAGATGAGCAGTGCAGTGACTCCCACCACCATGACAATGAGGAACATGCCGGCACTGATGCCCTCGATCACACCGCTCAGGGGCTCTATGAGAGGAATATACAACCAATCAACAGTCTTTCTCATAGAGGACCAATCACTCATAAGCATTTCTGTCATGTATTGTCATGTTGTGTCTTGTTTCTGTCCTTTCCCTTCACCCTGTCTCCCTCTGCTGGTCGTTATTAGGTTACCTTTTCTCCCCCTCTTTCCCCCAGCTGTTCCTTGTCTCCTCTTAACTACCTCGTCAGCCCTTTTCCCACCTGTTCCCTTTTTCCCTCTGATTAGTCCTCTATATCTCTCTCTGTTTTTGTTTCTGTCTTTGTCGGATTCTTGTTTGTGTTATTCATGCCTGAACCAGACTATCGTCATGTTTGCTGCAACCTTGTCCTGTCCTGTCGGAATCTGCCGGTCCATCTGAGCCTACGTTTGTTTTGTTATTAAAGAAGCTCTGTTTACGTTAATTCGCTTTTGGGTCCTCATTCACGCACCGTAACAGAAGAATCCGACCAAGAATGGACCCAGCGACTTCGGATCCTCTCCACTCAGCCGTCGAGATCCAGGGAGCGATGCTAGGCAGACACGAGCAGGAATTGTCTGCTGCTCGACATGCCGTTGAGACCCTGGCCACCCAAGTCTCCAACCTCACAGAACAGGTTCACCATCTCCGCCTCGATCCACCGGCCACTTCCAGGGCTTTCGAATCTCCGGAGCCCAGAATCAATAACCCGCCGTGTTACTCTGGGGAGCCCACTGAATGCCGCTCGTTCCTCACCCAGTGTGATATTGTGTTTTCTCTCCAGCCCAACACTTACGCCAGGAGCACTGCTCGTGTCGCCTACGTCATATCTCTCCTTACTGGACGGGCTCGTGAGTGGGGCACGGCAATCTGGGAGGCAAGGGCTGAGTGTACTAACCAGTATCAGGACTTTAAGGAGGAGATGATACGGGTTTTTGATCGATCTGTTTTTGGGGAGGAGGCTTCCAGGGTCCTGTCTTCCCTATGTCAAGGTAATCGATCCATAACAGACTACTCTATTGAGTTTCGCACTCTTGCTGCCTCCAGTGGCTGGAACGAGCCGGCCTTGCTCGCTCGTTTTCTGGAGGGTCTCCGCGCAGAGGTAAAGGATGAGATTCTCTCCCGGGAGGTTCCTTCCAGCGTGGATTCCTTGATTGAACTCGCTATTCGCATTGAGCGACGGGTTGATCTTCGTCACCGAGCTCGTGGAAAGGAGCTCGCGTTCTCCGTTGCCCCCCTCTCCGCATCACTACCATCTTCCTCTGCCGGCTCGGGTGCTGAGCCTATGCAGCTGGGAGGTATCCGCATCTCGACTAAGGAGAGGGAACGGAGAATCACCAACCGCCTCTGTCTCTATTGCGGTTCTGCTGGTCATTTTGTCACTTCATGTCCAGTAAAAGCCAGAGCTCATCAGTAAGCGGAGGGCTACTGGTGAGCGCTACTACTCCTGTCTCTCCTTCAAGATCCTGCACTACCTTGTCGGTCCATCTACGCTGGACCGGTTCGTCAGCTTCCTGCAGTGCCTTAATAGACTCTGGGGCGGAGGGCTGTTTTATGGACGAGACCTGGGCTCGGGAACATGACATTCCTCTCAGACAGTTAAGGGAGCCCACGGCCTTGTTCGCCTTGGATGGTAGTCCTCTCCCCAGGATTCAGCGTGAGACGCTACCTTTAACCCTCACTGTCTCTGGTAATCATAGCGAAACCATTTCTTTTTTAATTTTTCGTTCACCTTTTACACCTGTTGTTTTGGGCCATCCCTGGCTAGTTTGTCATAATCCTTCTATTAATTGGTCTAGTAATTCTATCCTCTCCTGGAACGTCTCTTGTCATGTGAAATGTTTAATGTCTGCTATCCCTCCTGTTTCCTCTGTCTCTTCTTCACAGGAGGAGCCTGGTGATTTGACAGGGGTGCCGGAGGAATATCACGATCTGCGCACGGTGTTCAGTCGGTCCAGGGCCACCTCTCTTCCTCCACACCGGTCGTATGATTGTAGTATTGATCTCCTTCCGGGAACCACTCCCCCCCGGGGTAGACTATACTCTCTGTCGGCTCCCGAACGTAAGGCTCTCGAAGATTATTTGTCTGTAGCTCTTGCCGCCGGTACCATAGTCCCCTCCTCCTCTCCCGCCGGAGCGGGGTTTTTTTTTTGTTAAGAAGAAGGACGGGTCCCTGCGCCCCTGCATAGATTATCGAGGGCTGAATGACATAACAGTGAAGAATCGTTATCCGCTTCCTCTTATGTCTTCAGCCTTCGAGATCCTGCAGGGAGCCAGGTTTTTCACTAAGTTGGACCTTCGTAACGCTTACCATCTCGTGCGCATCAGGGAGGGGGACGAGTGGAAGACGGCGTTTAACACTCCGTTAGGGCACTTTGAATACCGGGTTCTTCCTTTCGGCCTCGCTAACGCTCCAGCTGTCTTTCAGGCATTAGTCAATGATGTCCTGAGAGACATGCTGAACATCTTTGTTTTCGTTTACCTTGACGATATCCTGATTTTTTCACCGTCACTCCAGATTCATGTTCAGCACGTTCGACGTGTCCTCCAGCGCCTTTTAGAGAATTGTCTTTTTGTGAAGGCTGAGAAGTGCACTTTTCATGCCTCCTCCGTCACATTTCTCGGTTCTGTTATTTCCGCTGAAGGCATTAAGATGGATCCCGCTAAGGTCCAGGCTGTCATTGATTGGCCCGTCCCTAAGTCACGCGTCGAGCTGCAGCGCTTTTTCGGCTTCGCGAACTTCTATCGTCGTTTCATCCGTAATTTCGGTCAGGTGGCAGCTCCTCTCACAGCCCTTACTTCTGTCAAGACGTGCTTTAAGTGGTCCGTTTCCGCCCAGGGAGCTTTTGATCTCCTCAAGAATCGTTTTACATCCGCTCCTATCCTTGTTACACCTGACGTCTCTAGACAGTTCGTGGTCGAGGTTGACGCGTCAGAGGTGGGCGTGGGAGCCATTCTTTCTCAGCGCTCCCTCTCTGACGACAAGGTCCACCCTTGCGCGTATTTTTCTCATCGCCTGTCGCCGTCGGAACGTAACTATGATGTGGGAAACCGCGAACTGCTCGCCATCCGCTTAGCCCTAGGCGAATGGCGACAGTGGTTGGAGGGGGCGACCGTTCCTTTTGTCGTTTGGACTGACCATAGGAACCTTGAGTACATCCGTTCTGCCAAACGACTTAATGCGCGTCAGGCGCGCTGGGCGCTGTTTTTCGCTCGTTTCGAGTTCGTGATTTCTTATCGTCCGGGCTCTAAGAACACCAAGCCTGATGCTTTATCTCGTCTCTTCAGTTCTTCAGTAGCCTCCACTGACCCCGAGGGGATTCTCCCTGAGGGGCGTGTTGTCGGGTTGACTGTCTGGGGAATTGAGAGGCAGGTAAAGCAAGCACTCACTCAAACTCCGTCGCCGCGCGCTTGTCCCAGGAACCTTCTTTTCGTTCCCGTTCCTACTCGTCTGGCCGTTCTTCAGTGGGCTCACTCTGCCAAGTTAGCCGGCCACCCTGGCGTTCGGGGTACGCTTGCTTCCATTCGCCAGCGTTTTTGGTGGCCCACCCGGGTGCATGACACGCGTCGCTTCGTGGCTGCTTGTTCAGTCTGCGCGCAGACTAAGTCCGGTAACTCCCCTCCTGCCGGCCGTCTCAGGCCGCTTCCCATTCCCTCTCGACCGTGGTCTCACATCGCCTTAGATTTTGTCACCGGACTGCCTTCGTCAGCGGGGAAGACTGTTATTCTTACGGTTGTCGACAGGTTCTCTAAGGCGGCTCATTTTATTCCCCTTGCTAAGCTTCCTTCTGCTAAAGAGACGGCACAAATCATCATCGAGAATGTTTTCAGAATTCATGGCCTTCCGTCAGACGTCGTTTCGGACAGAGGTCCGCAATTCACGTCTCAATTTTGGAGGGAGTTTTGCCGTTTGATTGGGGCTTCCGTCAGTCTCTCTTCCGGCTTTCACCCCCAGTCTAACGGTCAAGCAGAACGGGCCAATCAGACTATTGGTCGCATCTTACGCAGTCTTTCTTTTCGCAACCCTGCGTCTTGGTCAGAACAGCTCCCCTGGGCAGAATACGCCCACAACTCGCTTCCTTCGTCTGCGACCGGGCTATCTCCTTTTCAGAGTAGCCTCGGGTACCAGCCTCCGCTGTTCTCATCTCAGTTCGCCGAGTCCAGCGTCCCCTCCGCTCAGGCTTTTGTCCAACGTTGCGAGCGCACCTGGAAGAGGGTCAGGTCTGCACTTTGCCGTTATAGGGCGCAGACTGTGAGGGCTGCTAATAAGCGTAGAACTAAGAGTCCTAGATATTGTCGCGGTCAGAGAGTTTGGCTCTCCACTCAGAACCTTCCCCTTAAGACCGCTTCTCGCAAGTTGACCCCGCGGTTCATTGGTCCGTTCCGTATTTCTCAAATCATTAATCCTGTCGCAGTTCGACTTCTTCTTCCGCGATATCTGCGTCGCGTCCACCCGGTCTTCCATGTCTCCTGTATCAAGCCCGTTCTTCGCGCCCCCGCTCGTCTTCCCCCCCCCCCCCCCCCATCCTTGTCGAGGGCGCACCCATCTACAGGGTCCGTAGGATTTTGGACATGCGTCCTCGGGGCCGTGGTCATCAGTACCTAGTAGATTGGGAGGGGTACGGTCCTGAGGAGAGGAGTTGGGTTCCCTCTCGGGACGTGCTGGACCGTGCGCTGATCGAGGATTTCCTCCGTTGCCGCCAGGTTTCCTCCTCGAGTGCGCCAGGAGGTGCTCGGTGAGTGGGGGGGTACTGTCATGTATTGTCATGTTGTGTCTTGTTTCTGTCCTTTCCCTTCACCCTGTCTCCCTCTGCTGGTCGTTATTAGGTTACCTTTTCTCCCCCTCTTTCCCCCAGCTGTTCCTTGTCTCCTCCTAACTACCTCGTCAGCCCTTTTCCCACCTGTTCCCTTTTTCCCTCTGATTAGTCCTCTATATCTCTCTCTGTTTTTGTTTCTGTCTTTGTCGGATTCTTGTTTGTGTTATTCATGCCTGAACCAGACTATCGTCATGTTTGCTGCAACCTTGTCCTGTCCTGTCGGAATCTGCCGGTCCATCTGAGCCTACGTTTGTTTTGTTATTAAAGAAGCTCTGTTTACGTTAATTCGCTTTTGGGTCCTCATTCACGCACCGTAACAATTTCTCACTAACTATCAATCACACCTCGGCATCATACACCATCAACCAATCAGAGTTGTGTGTGAATAGTTTCCCACCTGCATCTGTGACCAGGGGGAGGGACAGGTAAGTGTCTGTGTAGAGGGGCGGGGTGTATCTGCTCTGCTCCTCGTCAAAAAGCTGGGTGAACGCACGCACACTGAGCCTAGAGAGAAGAGAAAGCCCACCATGACACCCAGTATGGTCCCACTGTATGACACTAGCTGAAATGTTGTTGAGTCATTGAACATCTACAAACTATCTACTTGGGACTATCCAAATAAAGTGTTACAGAATTACACTCTAAGGCCCCAATTTGATCAACGAAAGATAAAAGAAAAACAAACTGCGGGCAATATGACATCATCGTACACAGCGGGGCAAATTCCTACTTGCAGAAATCAGCAACAAAGAAACGACAGATCTGCCAAGACTGCCGGAGGAAACTGGATTGATTTAGGCAGAACCCTGTACTATACCTGTATGCAGTTTTGGGTTTGAGTGGGCCATCACAGAAAGGGTGGTCTCTGTGTTTGTCTGGGTCCTGCTCCCTGTCCTGGGCCTGTAGGTGGTCACATGCCCCCCCGAGGGTGTCCATACCCGTACCCAGGCTGATCGCAAAGCTCTGGGTCTCGCTGTCTGATCCCACTGTGCAGCGACTGGGGAAGTAGCTGGTTTGGTAGGCCTTGACGGAACTGTTCAATTTGTAGTCCAGATAGGAGGGTAGAGGGTGGTGCTGCTCTGGTTGAATGTTTTCATTGTCTGTAGGGGGGGGGGGGGGATTCACAATCACATCCATCCATGATT
Organism: Oncorhynchus mykiss; assembly: GCF_057628025.1. Lineage (NCBI taxonomy): Eukaryota > Metazoa > Chordata > Actinopteri > Salmoniformes > Salmonidae > Oncorhynchus > Oncorhynchus mykiss. The sequence goes on along the minus strand of NC_143022.1, from coordinate 50,491,079 downwards.
ACAGTAATTCAAAGAAATCAACCTACTGTACATTCAGCAATTATAGAGACCTACTGACACAGAGATAGAGAGATAGAGAGACATACTGACACAGAGATAGAGAGACATACTGACACTGTTCACAAACACAAACACACGCTACAGAGCCCCAGGACAACAGCACAATTAGACCCAACCAAATCATGAGAAAACAAAAAGATAATTACTTAACACATTGGAAAGAATTAACAAAAAACAGAGCAAACTAGAATGCTATTTGGCCCTACACAGAGAGTACACAGCGGCAGAATACCTGACCACTGTGACTGACCCAAAATTAAGGAAAGCTTTGACTATGTACAGACTCAGTGAGCATAGCCTTAGGCAGACATGGCTCTCAAGAGAAGACAGGCTATGTGCTCACTGCCCACAAAATGAGGTGGAAACTGAGCTGCACTTCCTAACCTCCTGCCCAATGTATGACCATATTAGAGAGACATATTTCCCTCAGATTACACAGATCCACAAAGAATTCAAAAACAAATCCAATTTTGAAAAACTCCCATATCTACTGGGTGAAATTCCACAGTGTGCCATCACAGCAGCAAGATTTGTGACCTGTTGCCACGAGAAAAGGGCAACCAGTGAAGAACACACACCATTGTAAATACAACCCATATTTATGCTTATTTATTTTATCTTGTGTCCTTTAACCATTTGTACATTGTTAAAACACTGTATATATATATAATATGACATTTGTAATGTCTTTACTGTTTTGAAACCTCTGTATGTGTAATGTTTACTGTTAATTTTTGTTGTTTTTCACTTTATATATTCACTTTGTATGTTGTCTACCTCACTTGCTTTGGCAATGTTAACACATGTTTCCCATGCCAATAAAGCCCTTGAATTGAATTGAATTGAATTGAATTGAATTGAATTGATAGAGAGACATACTGACAGAGATAGAGAGATAGAGAGACATACTGACGCAGAGACAGAGAGATAGAGACATACTGACACAGAGATAGAGAGATAGAGAGACATACTGACACAGAGATAGAGAGATAGAGAGACCTACTGACACAGAGATAGAGAGATAGAGAGACCTACTGACACAGAGATAGAGAGATAGAGAGACATACTGACACAGAGATAGAGATAGATACTGACACAGAGATAGAGATAGATACTGACACAGAGATAGGCAGGCAGGCAGGCGGGCGGGCGGGCGGGCGGGCGGGCGGGCGGGCGGGCAGGCAGGCAGGCAGGCAGGCAGGCAGGCAGGCAGGCAGGCAGGCAGGCAGGCAGGCAGGCAGGCAGGCGATAGGTTTGTCTATATTGTTCAACCTTAATTCTGCTTACTTTCAGACTCGGTCACCACCACTGTGAAGAACTTGACTGCTCCGTTGATGTCACTGAACCAGCTGCAGTTAAACTTGAAGAAGATGGTGTTTTTGGTGATGAGAGCAGCCCTGTTGTTAACCCGGGTGCTGAGGGAAGGGAGGGGAGGGCCTGGAGGGAGAAACGCAGCAATAGAACAGCTAGGATTGTACTGGAATGTACCTTGTTAGCCGGGAACATACATGGACTAGCAGAATCCTAGTCCACAGAATATCAGACCACAACAGCTTCACACCACAGTGGATCATAGTGGCCTTCGAACCATGTTTATAACTGGTTAAAGTGACCTATAAGGACCACAAAATAACTAGAGGAGACAGCAGTGAGACCATAGTCAAAGTCAATGGCTTTGGCTGTCATTTAGCCATACAGAGTTGACCGTATCGCATCTCTCCCTGTGGTCATCATCACACAGTCACTGTGACCACAAGCCAAACACAACCCCTTTGGCACTCACGGTCGATCATGGTGACCACGCTATCCTCAGCGGCCTCGCTGGTCATGCTGTCGGAGATAGCCTTGATGGAGACAGTGTAGCGTTTGTGCGGCTCCAGCTGGGTGATGTGGTAGAGGGTGCTGTCGCGGCCCGTACGCCGGGAGTACACCAGGGTGCGGGAGTCCTGGTGGAGGCACTCAATGGTGTAGGAGTCACAGTCGGCCTCCGGGGGGCCCCAGGAACAGGAGATGGAGGTGGAGTTCTGGGGGCGGCAGTGTAGGTACTGAACACGCTCTGGCTCTATGGAGGGGATAAATTGTAGAGGGCGTCAGAGGTAAGAACAGGGGTCCAAAAAACTATAGTCTCTCTAGTACAGAGGTCAAATGGGTCAAAGATATTTATAACTAACTCAAGATAGTTAATCTGTGCCGTTTTCAATGGGAGTAAATGAAAAGTGGGCAGAAAAAAAGCAAGGAGGTGGGCAGAGCCAAGCATGAGCTAGCATGAGCTAGCATGAGCTAGCGAGATCCTATATTTCCGCTAGGGAACACTTTCTCTGTAAAGTGCGCGTGTGCAATAACTCAATTCGCCCTTGCACTCCTTGTTAACAACACAATTGTTCAAAACTTTAACAAAGTGTCGCATCTACAAAACATTGTGCACTCTGTCCGTAACGGATTCTAGTTTTGGGAACAGAAAACTGTTTTGATATTGGGCTTTTCTTTTGTGAGAAAATGAGCAGAATGTCCGCTCAATTCCATCTCGTTCAATATTCTCCCACTATCGGCCACTGGGCTTCCTCTCCTCCCCATATTTGATGATGCTTATACATCCGGTGAAACATTTGGCACCTGCTTTTATCCATGTCTGTAGTGTGCACAGGAGTTTGTTCTAGCCAAGCAACGACTCGACATCTTCTTAGTCTTGCAATACTTGCAACCAAACAGTGTACAGTATAGCGCCACCTACTGGTTCGGATGCTCTTGTGGATGGGCAGGCTGTAGGCAGGGCTCCCATCCTCACCAACACCACCAACAGCCCCACTGACAGTACGCAGGCTGAAGTTGTACAAGCGTCCGGGGTACAGGCCCTTAAGGATGCGGCTGCCGGAGGTCCGGGTGTGGTAGGGGTTGAACACAAACAGGTGGTCCCGCGGTTCCCACTGCAGGTCAAAGTCATCGTAGTCGCTGCCTGCAGGACCACTCCAGGTCAGTTCCAGGGAAGTGTTGGTGACCCCGCCGAATGACACAGAGGTAGGGGGTCTGGGGGCTGAAGAGATGATAACAACGCAAAGATAAGCAATTTGATGAACATCCAAGCAAATACTGTACAATAAAAACAGATTTTAGTGTAGAATATATGGTAATTGTTAAACATCAAGACATATCAGGACAGCCCTCAAGAAAGCTGCTCTTTCTACTGTACATCCATATGTTCTCTTTACTGACTCAACTAATTCCCCCTCAACACTCATTGACAATCATCTAGTAAGAGAGGACTCACCGGTCCTGCCCTGAGTGGTGGCCCTGTTTGTGAGCTCTCCACTGCGGGTGAGGATGACAGCATGGTAGAGGCGCCCGGGGATCAGCGTGGGGACGGCATACTCCGTGGCGTCGGGCCCTAGAGCCTCCTCTGCCTGCTGGGAGCCATCTGGGTTGTAGACAGACAGCAGGTAGCCGCTCAGCTCCCCCTCTGCACGCTCCCACGACACCCGGAGCTCCTCCGCCTGGGGATGACTTCGGGCCTGCAGAGACGTCACTGCAGCTGGGACTGAGGAGGACGAGGAGGAGTGGAAAAAAATCAGATGTCAAGTCATGATGTAATGTCAGTGAGCGTGACGGATACAGTTAGCACTTAGTTGTTTGTTTACCACATAGTTTATGTGAAAGAAACACCTTACGTATGTGCCATCACGTGATGTGAAACTCACATCTTATCTCAAGTAAGAATTTGTCTTTATCATACCCTAGACCGACAGTACCCCTCCTCAGCACTAGAGAGCACAGATGTTAGATTTTAATTTGATCACCCTGTCATTGCTGAGATTTGTCCTGCGCTGCAGGATTTACATAAATTCACTGAAAACCCACACTAACACACAGTTACATTAACAGGATTCCACTTTTCATGCAGCCTCATTTTGGCCAGCTAATAAGACTAACCACCAATCAAGCAACATAAAATTGTTGGAAAAGTGTGAATGGACTAAACGTTCAAATACTGTTGCTGCAGGATTATTTTGCTGCGACAATGCTGGTCAAATTAAGATCCTACATCTGTAGCTCTCTCACCAGTCCTGGCCCAGATAGCTGAGTCATTGGTCTGCTCTCCGCTGCGTGTTAACACCACCATCCTGTAGGGGGCACCAGGCCTCAGGCCCTGGAAGGAGACCTGCAGCGTGTTAGGCTGGCCGCTGCGCCGGTCGTACAGGGTGTCGTCTCCATTGTACAGGTAGAGGTCGTAACCTTCCAACTCTCCCTCTGGGGGAGACCAGTGGAAGGACAGGCTGCTGCTGCTGTTGGCCTGGATGGAGAGGTCGCTAACCGCTGCCGGACCTGGGGATGAATTATTCAATCAAATTTAAATCACATTTATCAAAACCCTCTCTCATCATCAGTTGTTACAATGTGCTTCACCAGAACCTGACCTAGACCCCGAAGAGCAAGTGAGAAGGAAGCACAGTGAGAAGGAACAACTTCCTAGAAAATAACATATGGCTCTCCAGGATTAGGGTTGAGCACTTCTGTACTGCACATAATACCACTGGACATTTTTTTCAAGGGACTTGGTGAATAAATCCATGCAGTCTTACGCGTGCGTGCTTCAGCGGTGACCCCCTCACTGCGGACCCCTCCGCTGGTGGTGTGGACCAGGACGTGGTACCTCTTCCCCGGGGTGAGGCCGTCGAAGTGGTGCTGGAGCAGAGTGGACCCAGAGGAGGCCTGGGAGCTGTACAATTTAATTCAATTCAATTCTATTCCATTCCACTCAATTCAATACAATTGGAGTGGTTCATAGAATAAATACAAGAATGCCAATAGAATACACAAATAATAATACCTGTTGGTGACCAGGTGTCCCCTGTCGTCCAGCAGCTGCAGGCTGTAGCCGTCCGCCACTCCCCGGGCCTCCTGCCAGCTCACCTGAATACTGCAGGTGGTGTGTCTGTTGTCAGCCTGCAGGCCCGTCACTGCAGAGGGGACTGAGGAGAGAGGGGACAGTTTCGATTTGATTGTTTCTGACCTTTATTTAACCAGGTAGTCCCATTGAGGTCAGATGACTTATTTCCTAAGGGATACAAATTGCACATAGGCATCACTGTTGACCACTCAACAGCCGATTAGGGGGTAAAAAAAAAAGAAGCAGAACCAATCAGTTCAGTCAAATGGACTGATTTCAAATTGTAGATAGCCAAGAACCAGTGAGAGAGATCACTATTCCTTCCCAGTCCACCACCAGAATACCCAAATATACAGTGTGAAATGCTAATGCCCTGCTTATGAATGCAGTGTACGAGTAAAGAATGTGTTATGAGTCCTTATGCAGCCTCCTCACCGGTGCGTCCGCTGGCCGTGTTGTTGTTCAACAGTATACCACTGATAGACCTTACAGTCACACTGTACAGCTGCCCAGGCTGCAGGGAGTTGAATCCCAGCTGATTTGGGTGTTTGGGTACGGGTCGCGTCTCCAGCATGCGTCCCTCTGGCCCGTCCAGTGACAACGACACAGAGTAGCTGTCCACGTCACCCTGCCCCGGGGTCCAGCTGATCTTCAGGCTGTTACTCTGCCCATTGTTGCTCACGTGGATGTTCTTGACCTTGCTGGGAACTGCAAGCATCGGGAGAAAAGACGAGAAGGAGACAGAAGAACCAGGAGAGGGAGAAAGGGGGTGGAAATGGAACAGAAATGAATACTGTTGTCAGTTTATCTTTTGCTTGTGGTCGATTTGTTTTCGATTCTGTGACATTTTGCTGTGTCCCGTTTTGCTAACTCAACTCAACCAATGGAGTAGTCCCAAACGTGCTAACAAATCAAACACATGCATTTTGAAAGAAAACAAACAAAGGTTTCACCTGTCCTGCCCTCTATGAACTGGGCCCTCTGGTTGGGTCCGCTGAAGGTGGAAACGTGGATCTTATAGAGGCGTCCCGGGGTGAGGGAGGACAGGACACACGCCCCCGCGCTGCTGCCCAGGGTGATGGGCGGGAACACCTTCATAATAATAATACATAATACATTCATTGTTAATACATTTTGCTATATTAAATGACTATACTTTTTTTTAGAAACACCCAAAGTCACTTTACATAATGAAAATCGGTAAGATAAATAGAAATAAAGCAGGGAGAAAATATAAGAACAGAATGAAGGTCCTAAAAGTCCTCTAAACATGAAGACGGACTAACCAGGTACTTCTGTAGACCGGACCAGGAGGACTAACCTTCATGTCGTTGAAGAGGAGCTGCACCTCGTAGTGATCCACATCCCCCAGAGCAGCCAGCCAGGCGACACGGAGGTCCTCCGTGCCCCGCCCAGCCAGAGCTAGTGATCTCACCGCCGCAGGGACTGTCACAGACAGATTCGAGATTGAAATAGATCAACTGTGATGTTCTCAGAGGCCATGCATTTTGCAGCATACAAACTCAACGTACAACACATACAAAGGGACAAAGGGTGGCGAGAGGCAGGGTTCAAATAAGCATGCTCAAGGAAACTGTTTCACCAAAATTAGACAGTTATGAGTGTAACTAGCTTAATTATTATTACAAACACCACTATGCTATGCACATATTATATATTAGAAATAAAAAGAGAGATAGAACATATTATACTATTCGTATCACTCACAGGTCCTTCCGTCCGTGGACACGCTGGTCTCATACTTCCCGCTCCAGGTGCTGACGATGACAGTGTAGAGTCTCCCGGGCACCAGGCCGTTGAACACACACTCGTTCTGGCTCTTCATAATCGTTTTGTTCTGGTGGAAGATGTTGTTGTGCTTGATGACCACCTGGTAGTAGTCAAAGTCCCCTGCCGCATGGCGCCAGTACACCTTTAGGTAGTCATCCCTGGCCGAGTGGATCGCTGTGGGGTTCTGGACACTAGAGGGCTCTGGGGAAGAGGAAAAGAATAGAATAGAATTGAAGAACACTTGAATTGAATAGAACAGCAAAGCAAGCAGACGAGAAGTATTTCAGACAGACAAACAGGTAGACGCGGTAGACCTACGTGTGCGTTCCTGCACGATGGTGTGGTTTTCGTAGACTCCACTGCGGGAGACGATGGAGATGTTATAGAGCCGTCCAGACACCAGGGACTTGAACACACACTCAGGGCTGGACTTGGACACGACCAGGGTGTGGACGGTCCTCTCGCGGTCCTTCAGGGTGACCAGGTAACTATCCACGTCGCCTTGGGCTGGTCGCCACGACACACTGAGGAAGTCCATACGACCGTTGTTACTGACTGTCACCTCGCCTACGGCAGCAGGGACTGGAAGGGGGGATGGGGAGAGAGAGAGACTGATTCAGTCATTCTGTGAATCACTGTCTGTTCATATTTGCAGCTGTGAAGGCTGTATGAATCAAAATATATAGTTAAACAAATAAAAATAAAAACTTGTTTTGTTACGTTTTTGTATTGTAAGGACTTAAAAACAACTATTTTTTATTTGAATTCTTGTTTTGTTTTTTTCTCAATAATAATGTGGGATATGTAAGAACATCTCTTACAAGCAACATCAAAACAGTAACTTGGTTGTGTGTTAAATTTTTTATTTAACCTTTATTTAACTAGGCAAGTCAGTTAAGAACAAATTCTTATTTAAAATGAAGGCCTACCAAAAGGCAAAAGGCCTCCTGCGGGGACGGGGTCTGGTATTAAAAATAAAAAAATGTAAAATATATAAATATGGGACAAAACACACATCACAAAAAGAGAGACAACACTCCATAAAGAGAGACACCAGACAACAACATAGCAAGGCAGCAACACATGACAACACAGCATGGTAGCAACACAACATGACAACAAAATGGTAGCAACACAACATGGTGTCACACCCTGATCTGTTTCACCTGTCTTTGTGATTGTCTCCACCCCCCGCCAGGTGTCGCCCATCTTCCCCATTATCCCCCGTGTATTTATACCTGTGATCTCTGTTTGTCTGTTGCCAGCTTGTTAAGTCAACCAGCGTGTTTGTGTCTCAGCTCTTGCTTTCCCAGTCTCTCTTTTTCTCACCCTCCTGGTTTTGAACCTTACCTGTCCTGTCTCTGAACCCGCTTGCCTGACCACTCTGCCTGCCTGCTGACCTGTACCTTTGCCCCACCTCTGGATTGTTGACCTCTGCCTACACTGACCCTGCCTGCCGTTCAGTACCGTTGCCCCACCTCTGGTTTACTGACCCCTGCCTGCCTTGACCTGTACCTTTGCCCCACCTCTGGATTGTTGACCTCTGCCTACCCTGACCCTGAGCCTGCCTGCCGACCTGTACCTTTGCCCCACCTCTGGATTGTTGACCTCTGCCTACCCTGACCCTGAGCCTGCCTGCCGACCTGTACCTTTGCCCCACCTCTGGATTGTTGACCTCTGCCTACCCTGACCCTGAGCCTGCCTGCCGTCCAGTACCGTTGCCCCACCTCTGGTTTACTGACCCCTGCCTGCCTTGACCTGTCTATTGCCTGCCCCTGTTGGACTATTAAACCATTGTTATTTCAACGTTGTCTGCATCTGGGTTTTACTTTCATACCTGATACATGGTAGCAGCACAAAACATGGTACAAACATTATTGGGCACAGACAACAGCACAAAGGGCAAGAAGGTAGAGACAACAATACATCACGCAAAGCAGCCACAACTGTCAGTAATGATATTTGAATGAAGAGATTGAGTTAAAACTGTCAATGTCACATTCCATTCAAGACACTCTCTCTTTCTTCGCCATTTATTTATTGGATAACTTTCATATGAATGGCTCATAAATGGCTCAAGCTTGTTGGGGTTGAAAGTTATTCAATAAATAAATGGCGAAGAAAGAGAGAGTGTCTTGAATGGAATGTGACTGCACTAATAGGCTATAGATTTTTTTTTTTAATGATTTTAATATTGAACCTTTATTTTATCAGGGAGTCATACTGAGACCCAGGTCTCTTTTACAGATAATCCCTGAATTACAGAAAGTATCCAGGCCCCTTGACTTTTTACACATTTTGTCACGTTACAAACCTTATTCTAAAATAGATTAAATATTTGTTTTGCCTCATCAATCTACACACAATACCCCATAATGACAAAGTGAAAACAAGTTAAAAAAAAACAAACAGAAATATCTTTATTTAAATAAGTATTCAGACACTTTGCTATGAGAGTCGAAATTGAGCTCAGGTGCATCCTGTTTCCATTGATCATCCTTGAGATGTTTCTACAACTTGATTAGAGTCCACCTGTAGTAAATCCACTTGATTGGACACCTGTCTTTATAAGGTCCCACCGAAGGCAGTGCATGTCAGAGCAAAAATCAGGCCATGAGGTCGAGACAGGATTGTGTCGAGGCACAGACCTGGGGAAGGGTACCAAAACATTTCTGCAGCTTTGAAGGTCCCCAAGAACACAGTGGCCTCCATCATTTTTAAATGGAAGAAGTTTGGAACCAAGACTCTTCCTAGAGTTGGCCTGAGCAATCGGGGGAGAAGGTGAGGTGACCAGGAACCCGATGGTCACTCTGACAGAGATTCAGAGTTCCTCTGTGGAGATGGCAGAACCTTCCAGAGGGACAACATCTCTGCAGTACTCCACCAATCTGGCCTTTATGGTAGAATGGCCAGACTGAAGCCACTCCTCAGTAAAAGGCAAATGACAGCCCGCTTGGAGTTTGCCAAAAGGCACCTAAAGACTATCAGACCATGAGAAACAAGATTATCTGGTCTGATGAAACCAAGATTCAACTCTTTGGCCTGAATGCCAAGCGTCACGTCTGGAGGAAACCTGGCACCATCCCTACGGTGAAGCATGGTGGTGGCTGTGAGGATGTTTTTCAGTGGCAGGGACTGGGAGACTCGTCAGGATCGAGGGAAAGACAAACGGAGCAAAGTAAAAAGAGATCCTTGATGAAAACCTGCTCCAGAGCGCTCAGGACCTCAGACTGGGGCGAAGGTTCACCTTCCAAACTGGACAACGACCCTAAGCACACAGCCAAGACAACTTAGGAGTGGCTTCCGGACAAGTCTCTGAATGTCCTTGAGTGGCCCAGCCAGAGCCATGACTTGAACTCGATCTATCATCTCTGGAGAGACCTGAAAATAGCTGTGCAGCGATGCTCCCCATCCAACCTGACAGAGCTTGAGATGATCTGCAGAGAAGAATGGGGGAAACTCCCCAAATACAGGTGTTCCAAACTTGTAGCGTCATACCCAAGAAGACTCAAGGCTGTAATCGCTGTCAAAGGTGCTTCAACAAAGTACTGAGTAAAGGGTCTGAATACTTATGTAAATGTGATATTAAAGTTTGTTTTATATACATTTCTAAACATTTCTAAAAAACTGTTTTTGCTTTGTCATTATGGGATATTGTGTGTAGATTGACTAGGGGGGAAACGATTTAATCAATTTAAAACTAGGCTGTATTGTAACAAAATGTGGAAAAAGTCCAGGGTTCTGAATACTTTCCGAATGCACTGTACATTACAGAAAATACACACATCAATATAAATACAAAATACAAGTGGAAAGAAAAAGTATTATTACATTATTGTGAGGTGTAGGCCATTGTTCAGGCCTAGCCTACATCTATGTGGACCGACAGTACAAGAGGGCATAATCTGGCCATTATAATATTATTGTATGTGAAACTCACATACTATTGGTCTAAATTGGGTGCCATTTTATTGATTATGGCATGACGCTGCCTATTAATTGCTGTGATGCCATAATGAGGTATGTACATAGAATTATAATGAACATTCTAATTCTAAGGGGGATGCGTTTTCATTGACTATCGCTTTCAAAACCCCGTATCCAGCATCATAATAAAATGATGTCATAATTGCATTCCAATTCTCGTCGTATGTTCTAACCTTTGTGTTGGAGTGCAAACCGATAAGGCTACTCATAAAGAAAGGACTTGAAGCATACGGATGATCCAAAATGAACTGTGAAATGTGTGAATTATTGGCCATTTCATCTCTCGAATAAGTATGTACCATCTCTCGAATAAGATATTTACCAATTTAATATGTCTAATAATTGTCAAGTCTAAGCTAAAAAAATATCCTGAATGATTTAGGCTATATTGCATTGATTGCTTTGTTTTGTTTTGTTCCATCAAGTTGTCCACATACAAGACAGTCATCATGGACTGTTTCTGTTTGCCTGGTCCAAAGAGAGTACAACTTCTTACTGTAAGTAGGAGCTTCCTTTTTCATGTAACTTATTTGATGTTCAATGAATTGCTATTTCTCAATTTTATAAGTTCAAACTTCGTCATTGCTATGTAATTAATTGTATGTTAAAATATTTGGTACTAAAACATGGTTTTCATCTCCTTTCATACATTCATCTTGTTCAGAGGCAGCCCACCAAGTCTCAGAAAGTGGGTCTCCTCAGAGAGAAGGTGACTCTGATTGGGGAGGCCATCAAAGTCATGAAGAGTGACCGGGAAGCCATGATGGCTCAGCTGAAAAAGAGCCAGAAGAAACAGCAAAAGCATGAGGAGATGCTGCAGTACAGCAAATGGAAGCAGGCTAAGGACAACCAGGAACTCTGTGTGGTCGTCAGAAGGCTAGAGGAGAAGGTAGACGTGGAGACCGAGGCACTCTGGGCAGAGATGAGGAGACTGGGAGAGCTGCTTGAGGAGGTGAGAGGACATGACTTCAGACATAAGAGCGCCCCGTTTGAGCACCTAGTGGCCTGGTATGAGGGTCTAAATTAAGTTTGACATTGAAAAAGTTCAATGGAGCCAGAAGAAAAGCCCTGCAGATATTTGTCTTAATTCCACGATATTATAGCTGCAGTATATATCCTGTCTTGTTTAATCGGTTGAATGTATGTAATGTAGCTTGAACAAGTATACGGTTAATTCTATGCCATTTAACAAAGATGCACATGCTATAACTACCTAATGTTGCTCTGTTTCTTATGCGACAGAACATAAATGGTGTGGGTGACTCCTCAACCTACATGAAACCTTCTTGGGAATTCCCCATTCCAGTGCCCCCCGCTGGCCAGCCTACGTCAGGACGGCATCAGTACTACCAGAGTGTGTCTCTGACAGGCAGCTCAGGTGTCCTCCCAGCTGGACAGAGACTCCATGGACGCTCTCCTGTCCTACCCCCACTGGTTGATCCTCCCATGCCTATAACACATTGGTTTCCTTATCTCTCTCCTCCCAAACGCCCTCTGCCGTTGCCACCTGCTATTCTCGAGGGGCTATACACAGACGCATCCTCAGACCCAGCTTTGAGACAGGAGAAGGAGATTGAGGAGATGATGAAGACAATAGAAGAGGAGAGGGAGAAGGATCAGGCGGAGATACTTGTGGTGGTGGAAAAAGTGATGGAGAGAAAATGGAAGAAGTTGCAGAGGAAGTCTCCAGCAAATATAATACAGAAGACGGAGCAGGACATGATAGAGATGATGAAGTCAATAGAAAATGAGAGGGAGTTGGATCGGATTGAGATACTTGAAGCTGTGGAAAAAGAGATGGAGAGAAAATGGATGAAGATGCAGAATGTAGGTCAGAAAGAGAAAGCAGGTAACGGTGAGGAGCAATTGACGAAGAAGCAACAGTGTATTGGGGATCAGGAAAAGAGGGTAGAACAGGAGGAGAACAAGCTGATAGGACATATGAAAGAGAGCCAGAAATGTCTAGATGAAATTAAAAAAGAAAAGGCTGAGAGGGACTTAAGATTGGCAGAGACATTTGATGAAGAGCTAAAGAAAGGAAAAGAGAGGATGAAGACCCTGGAGAAGTTGAGGAAGGAAAAAGACAAGGAGGATAAACTCTGGTTGGAGGAAGAAAAAAAGAAAGAGAAAGAGAGGATTAAGAACCTGGAGAAGGAGATGAAAGAAAAAGACAAGGAGGATAAGCTCTGGTTGGAGGAAGAAAAAAAGAAAGAGAAAGAGAGGATTAAGAACCTGGAGAAGGAGAGGAAAGAAAAAGACAAGGAGGATAAAATCAGGTTGGAGGAAGAAAAAAAGAAAGAGAAAGAGACTATTAAGAACCTGGAGAAGGAGAGGAAAGAAAAAGAAAAGGAGGAGAAATTTAAATGGGAAGAAGAGAAACAGAAAGAAAAAGAGAGGCTGAAGATCCTTGCGAATGAGATGAAGGCACAAGAACTGGAAGAGAATCTTAGGTTTGAGAAAGAAAAGAAGAGAATAAAGAACCAGAAGAAGGAGAAAAAGGAAAACGAAACAGAGGAGAAACTGAGATTGGAAGCAGAGAAAAAGAAAGAAAAAGAGATGGCAAGAATTTGGGAGAAGGAGAGGAAGGAAAAAGAAAAGGTGGAGAAACCTAGACTTGAGGAAGAGAAAAAGAGAGAACAGGAGAGGATAAATAACCTGGAGAAGGAGAAGAAGGAAGAAGAAAAGGGGAAAAAGAGGTTGGCTGAAGCTGAGAAAAAAAGAGAACAAGATGAGAAGAAGCGCCTGAAAAAAGAGGAGAAGGATAACGAAAAAGTGGAGAAAAAGTTAGCTGAAGCTGAGAAAAAAAGAGAACAAGATGAGAAGAAGCGCCTGAAAAAAGAGGAGAAGGATAACGAAAAAGTGGAGAAAAAGTTAGCTGAAGCTGAGAAAAAAAGAGAACAAGATGAGAAGAAGCGCCTGAAAAAAGAGGAGAAGGATAACGAAAAAGTGGAGAAAAGGTTAGCTGAAGCTGAGAAAAAAAGAGAACAAGATGAGAAGAAGCGCCTGAAAAAAGAGGAGAAGGATAACGAAAAAGTGGAGAAAAGGTTAGCTGAAGCTGAGAAAAAAAGAGAACAAGATGTGAAGAAGCGCCTGAAAAAAGAGGAGAAGGATAACGAAAAAGCGGAGAAAAGGTTAGCTGAAGCTGAGAAAAAAAGAGAACAAGATGTGAAGAAGCGCCTGAAAAAAGAGGAGAAGGATAACGAAAAAGCGGAGAAAAGGTTAGCTGAAGCTGAGAAAAAAAGAGAACAAGATGAGAAGAATCGCCTGAAAAAAGAGGAGAAGGATAACGAAAAAGCGGAGAAAAAGTTAGCTGAAGCTGAGAAAAAGAAAGAAAAAGTTGAGAAAAAGGTACAAAAGCAGGAGGAGAAAAATAGAGAGCTTAAACTAAAACTGAAGGAAAAAGAGAAAATAAAAAATAAGCAGGAGAGGAAAGAAAAAGAGAAGCAAGAGAAAATGAGAAAGGAGCAAGAGAAGAAAGAAAGAGAGAAGAGAGAGCAAATGAAACGGACAGAGAAGAGAATAGGAGCGAGTGGGGCAATGAGGAGGGCGAGACAACAGACAGAGGATTCAGACTCCGAGGAGTGGGCAGATACAGAGAGTACTGATGAGTCTGTCACTGATTGGTGAGTGTTGAATCAGGCTTCATGGAGTCATTTCACCACGAACCTGATCTGTTGAATATCTCTTAGGTTTGATAGATATGATATAGCCTCACTAACCAGGCTCATAGCATTAGATTGGCTTAGATTGTGTCCTAGAACTGATCCCGTGTGACTCAGTAGGTAGCGCATGGCGCTTGCAACGCCAGGGTTGTGGGTTTGATTCCCACGGGGGCCCAGTATGAACATTTATGCACTCACTACTGTACGTAGCTCTGTATTAGAGCATCTGCTAAATTACTCAAATGTAACTCAAGTGAACTGCTGTGTTTATGTTACAGGGATTGTGGGAGCAAACGGTACATATAGGGACAAACATAATACTGTCAAGCAAAGATGTACATCAGACCACAGGAGAAGAGAGAGAGACACATAGTCTACTAGACACATAGTTTACTAGACCTAAAAAGGACAGACATACCAAAGAACACACCAGGCTAAACATAAGGGGCCCATAGCATAAGATGGGCATGTATTCTTTTTAGGACATGAAGATGCTGAAGGAATGTCAGAAGATACACATAGTCTATGAGTCCTAATAAGGACAGACATACCAAAGAACACACCAAGCTAAACATAAGGGGCCCATAGCATAAGATGGGCATGTATTATTTTTGGGTCATGAAGACGTCCTGCCACTATTATAACTTAACTGAAAGCAGATATGGGCGTTATTGGGCGTGAACAAGCAGGATGCACAGATTGGGATATAATGGTGGCAGATGGACTGAGGGAAATAACTTCATTTGCATGTGGGATGGACTCATATGTTGTATGTGCATAAATACAGAGCCAGAGCTTAGGGAAGGTTGTGTTCCGCGGACCAGCTCGGCTTCTGATATTTTGTATTAAAAGCCTTTATTGAATTCACAAGTTCTTGTAAGTGTTAAATGTTGTTACAATTCTCCACGACAGGATTTGAACTGAATTACCCAGATATTTTGGAAGAAAACATTAGAGATGACACGCAAGAGTATCAGAAAAGGAGAGAAGAAATGAAAGGAATATGGTAAAGCTGAAACAAGTTTCAAGATCTACAAGTAAGATCCACTAAAGGAGATCTACGAGGGATACAAGATCTAGAAGACAGATATTCTAGCAGCCTACCAAGGGAAGCCATTTAAAAAAAAAAAAAAACAATGAAAAAAATAAAAAGTCTTTAATCTCTCTGTGTTTTCATAAATGTACTTCAAATCGCAAGAGGCTGAATGTATCTCACCTCTGTATGTGTAGGCCATGATGCTGTCTGGTCATAAAGAGTATGACATTGTTGCCGCTCTTAGGATTGAATGCAAGGGAAACCAGCGAGCATTTAGCCTCCCTTGATAAAAAAAAGAAAGTATAAAATAACAGCTAAACTGAGTGAGCTCAACTGTGAATGGTCCTGGTGCACCAAAACAAAAGTGTCAAGGGAAGGCAGTGTGGATTTGGCACATCGCATCAAGAGATGACAGAAACAACCTGAATTGTTGCATCTCGTGTTGTTTGTGTCATCCGGTGGCTAGCTAGCTAGCTAGATACAATTTCCCCTTTCTTAAATTAGCCTTGGATGGAGACAGGGATTTGTACTTGTGGTTTTACTTAATTTGCCGTACTGGCCAATGATTATCATGGCAATTCTGATCCAACCATAAATTCATACATTGTACCACTGGACTGAGAGGATGGAAGTGAAATATGTAGCTAGATGTTGAAGGCTAATGTTAACTAGCAAACGTTGCCCATGAAAGGAAGTTAGGCTAGCGAGCAGGCATTTTAGCCTAGGACAACAACAAAAATAAAAGTGTGTACTGTATGACTGTCATAGACCGTTTTGTCAACATGAAAGAGGTGGATCGCATTGGTGTTTCTCTACAAGTATGGTGAGTCAAAATGTTTTTTCTACTTGCACACACACACAAATCAGAACCATGAACAGCCACATCATTTTTAGCTTACTTTGATTGGACTAAATAGTTTTTGGTATTGTTGTCACTGTATTAGACTAAGCATAGGTGATTTAATGATGTTGGAATAGTGGAGGGAGTTTCTGTTGTCTTTGCGACTTGTGGTAAATAAATCCATAGTTGTTTAGTAGCCCGAAAATGTCAGGAAACATTAACTTGCTTGTCCATGCTGTCGGTCATGTAACTGTTTGTTACATGTAATAATATTCTTAATGAACTTCACCGGACAGGTTGCGCTCAGGTTTTGTGATGGAACAAAGTTGTGGCTGAATTTATATAGGCCTCATATTCCATTGTATATTATTGTCATTTCGAGCTGGAATCCTTAATGGTGAAACACACGTCTGTTTGCGATAGTACAATAAAGAGCAGCTCCACGAGCTCTTTTCGCATTTGGTGAAAACATAATCTTTGAAGGAAGTTTTAAGGTTTAGCATCGGGTTTAGGTTTCCTGAACAACTTCTATGAAAGTTGAGTCACTGTGTAAATTAACGTCAGACATTTGGCTCCATTAACAGACAGTTAATCAGATAAGAGAGATCGGTTCCCAATTCAGCCTAACATTATGTTTACATATGTGCTAGTAATACACGCATATACAGTGCAGTGTCGTAAGTTACAGTATACACATGTTTAGCTAATGTGGGGTAACTAGTAGGCTACAGCTGTCAGTGTTCAGCAAGTTAACATTCATCAATTTGAAATCCATTAACTCAGTTAGATTTTCATACTTGAACTCAAAACAAACAATTGTTATTATCAATCTGTTAACGTTACTCAAAACATTACCACAATTTGCAGATAGCCTGTTTGCTATCGTAAAGGTGTAAGAAATTATAGCTAGCTATATTACATACTGCAGAGTAGGGCTAGACATGATCAAACTAGTAACTTAGACTGGTAGTTGATTTAAGGTACAGTTATATTAATGGGGATTTGTAATTAAGATTGCGATTGGACTAAAATGTGGGTAATTGGATGCTTGTGTGTAACCATAGACGGTCTTATTTTTGCATAGGGTCAGTTAAACATGAAAAGAAAGGGAGAGATATCAGACTTCTGTTCCAAAAGGACACAATGGGAGGCCAGGCCAATACTTTAAACTACACATTTTAGTTAGCTTAATTACTACACATTTTAGTTAGCTTAATTATACTTAATTATACATTTCCATAGAAATATGACACATTATTTTATGTGTATTTCAGACATTTCAAGATCCAGAGAAGATGGTCCTGTATAGCTATGTTTGAAAACATTTCCCAGAACTCAGCATAGTACTAGGAAAAGGGCTTTCAACAGTTCCTGGTATAAGGACAATTCATGGCTTGAATATTCTGTAAGTCAAGATTCGACTTATTGTTTCACCTGTAGGCATTTTTCTCTGCCCAATACACCTTAACCTGCCTTCACATCACAGTCAGGGTTTTGTAACTGGAAAATGGCGCCTTTTAAAGATTCTGGTTTGAACCTCCATTCAAAGGCAGAGCATCATATCAATGCTATGTATGCTTGGAATCAGCATCAAAGGGCTATTGACAGCAACTCATCAATGTTAGATGTCATAAATGAGAGTGGAGGAAAACTGTACTTACATTAAAACAATTGCACATGTGCTCCTATTTACTGACACTCAAAATATAGTGCAGAGAGGTCATCGAGATGACTCTCACAAGGGTAATATTTTGACAATCTTAGAAAAAATAGCAAAGCTTGACCCTCTCATAGAGAAAAGGATGAATGCATGTGGCAATGGTAAGTACACAAGCCAACAAATCCAAAATGAAGTTCTTGAGAGCTTAGCTGAGATGGTACAAAGTGAAATAATGAGAGAAGTAAAAGAAAGTTAAGTTTTTAGTGTAATTGCAGATGAAACCAAAGATTTAAAGAGAAAATAACAAATGTCTTTAGTTGTGAGGTACTATTACAATGAGGCCATCCACGAAAGCTTTTTACACTTTCAGTCAGCTGAAAGCTTAGATGCAGCAGGTCTCACAAAAAAATGCTAATTGATTGCCTTGAAAAACATAGTCTGGACTACAGAAATAATCGTGTGGGGCAAGGCTATGACAGTGCATCCTTCATGAGCAGAAAGCATTCTGGTGTGTCTGCACAGATTAAAAACAGTGTAAGATTTGCATTTTATGTGCACTGTAATGCACATTGTTTGAATTTGGTTCTTGTCGATGCTGTAAAATCAGTGCCTGGGTCAACTACAGAGACTGTTCTGCCTGCGGCTAAGGAACCCTGACCTGTTCACCGGACGTGCTGCCTTGTCCCGGACCTGCTGTTTTCGGCACTCTCTCTCTACCGCACCCGTTGTCTCAAACTCTGAATGATTGGCTATGAAAAGCAAGTAACATTTACTCCTGAGGTGCTGACCTGTTGCACCCTCTACAACCACTGTGATTATTATTATTTGACCCTGCTGGTCATCTATAAACATTTGAACATCTTGGCCATGTACTGTTATAATCTCTACCCGGCACGGCCAGAAGAGGACTGGCCACCTCTCAGAGCCTGGTTCCTCTCTAGGTTTCTTCCTAGTTTTCTGCCTTTCTAGGGAGTTTTTCCTAGCCACGTGCTTCTACATCCTCATTGCTTGCCGTTTGAGGTTTTAGGCTGAGTTTCTGTATAGCACTTTGTGACATCGGCTGATGTAAAAAGGGCTTTATAAATACATTTGATTGATTGATTGAGAAGGCACTGCAAAAACTCTGTTTTTTCCCCTCGGACGCGCAATAGAAGAGCACAATATGTACTGCATATTTTACCATGCTGCGCGACGCTCTTCAACTCAGCAACAATAGCAACAGTGGTGGGGCGGCCAGTGGGGCTGTTTCCCCCGCCAACTTTTAATGAAAACGTTCTCAGATTTAAGATAGCTGGGATACAACCATACAAAATACTGTAGACCCCAATCCTTTTCCCTCCATGAAGGGAAGTCTTTGAAAGGAAAACCTTGACATGTTTGTTGCATAGTCGGATATCCTGGAAATTCCAGGAAAATTCCTGTCGCATCAGATAAGAGCTCAGAAAGTTCTGAATAATATCCTGGCAATCCCTGAATAGAAGACATTATCTGACATTATTTTGCATAAACTAGTATGGGTGTTTGTCACACAAAGACAGTTAAAACTGTGAGCGCTTTTATCGGAATTCATATCCATGTGTGCTAGCTAAACATTATCTTCAAATTGATCTATTTTAACATTATACATTTAAAGTAGGCTACATCATTCAGTGATCATAGTGTTGTCTACCTGTGCTTCCCTCTGCCACGCTCTGTCTGGAGACTTGTCCGGCCCTGACAGTGGTGACCACCACCCTGTAGAGGGCTCCAGGCTTCAGCGCCAGGAAGCTGTAGGCCGTGGTGTGGGCCGGGGTGCTCTCGTTCTTGATCACACTGCTGTCGTGGATAAGCAGCACACGGTACGAGTCCAGCTCGCCGGCCGCCCGCTCCCACTGGGTTTGGAGGCTGTCTGTGCTGCCACCGTTGGTCACACGCAGACTGGTCACCTGCGCCGGGGCTGAGAGGAGACACAGAGAGAGAGGAACTTCAAAGATGTGAGACATTAACAGAGACCATAGAGAGAAATGTAGACCATGGTTGAGACCATAGAGCAGAGATCATCAACTACACTGAACAAAAATATAAACAGTTACAGGTCATATAAGGAAATCAGTCAATTGAAGTACATTCACTAGGCCCTAATTAGTTGGTCATGGATACCTTAAAACAAAACATAGGTAGGGGCGTGGATCAGAAAACCAGTCAGTATCTGGTGTGATCATTTACCTCATGTAAGCATGAAACATCTCCTTTGCATAGAGTTGATCAGGCTGTTGATTGTGGCCTTTGGAATGTTGTCCCATTCCTCTTCAATGGCTATGCAAAGTTTCTGGATATTTGAAGGAGCTGGAACATGCTGTTGTACACGTCGATCCAGAGCATCCCAAACATGAGGTGATGGCGGCGGATGAATGGCACAACAATGGCCCTGAGGATCTCGTCCGGCTATCTCTGTGCATTCAAATTGCCATCGATAAAATGCAATTGTGTTAGTTTTCCGTAGCTTATGCCTGCCCATACCATAACCCCACCATGGGGCACTTTGTTCTCAACGTTGACATCAGCAAACCGCTCGCCTACACAATGCCATACACGCTGTCTGCCATCTGCCCGGTACAGTTGAAACTGGGATTCATAAGAGCACACTTCTCCAGCGTGCCAGTGGTCATCAAAGGTGAACCTTTGCCGAACAACAACACCGAACAGCAGTCAGGTCAAGAAATTGGTGAGGACGACAAGCACGTAGGTGAGCTTCCCTGAGACGGTATCTGGCAATTTGCGGAGAAATTCTTTGGTTGTGCAAACCCAGAGTTTCATCAGCTGTCCGGGTGGCTGGTCTCAAACGATCCCACAGGTGAAGGAGCCGGATGTCTTGGCCTGACATGGCTACATGTGGTCTGCAGTTGTAAGGCTTGTTGGACGTACTGACATGGCTACATGTGGTCTGCAGTTGTAAGGCTTGTTGGACGTACTGCCTAATTCTCTAAAACAATGTTGGAGGTGGCTTATGGTCAAAAAACGAACATGCAATTATCTGGCAACAGCTCTTTGCACGCTCCCTCAAAACATGAGACAGCTGTGGCATCGTGTGACAAAACTGCAGATTTTAGAGTGGCCTTTTATTGTCCCCAGCACTGTGTAATGATTATGCCGTTTAATCAGCTTCTTGAAATGCCACACCTGTCAGGTGGATGGATTATCTTGGCAAAGGAGAAATGCTCACTAAAAGAGATGGAACATTGCGTTTATATTTTTGATCAGTGATGATTCAGCAGCGGGACAATTTTTTTTCTTGAGCGGTGCTCAGGGGGCCAGAACATTTACCTTTATTTAACTAGTCAGTTAAGTCAGTTAAGAACAAATTCTTATTTTCAATGACGGCCTAGGAACAGTGGGTTAACTGCCTGTTCAGGGGCAGAACGACAGATTTGCAACCTTTCGGTTACTAGTCCAACGCTCTACCAACTAGGCTACCCTGCCGCCCCAAACATAACATAACATAATAACTTAACATAATTACAAAGAATTTGTAGACTGCAAATTGACCGCAAGAAGCCCAAACAGATATAATATTTGACCAAAACAGAATCATTTCAAACCTTGCTGACATTTGTATACAATCACATTAACAGTATCTCTCTCTTATGCATGGGAATACTTTGGAAAATATTTTCAAAATTAAAATCACTTGGAGCTGATTTGCTGGTGTTTTTAGTATTTTATGTCCAAAAAATAACAACTTTTTTTTTATTCTCAGAAAACTTGGGGGGGCCAAATAATATCACCAGGCCGCCAGGTGTTGAACCCTGTCATAGAGACTTTGAAATCATAGTGAGATCATAAAGAAGCAGTTCTGCCAATGTCTACTGACCCCTCCTGTCTCAGCCTCCAGTATTTATGCTGCAGTAGTTTATGTGTCGGGGGGCTAGGGTCAATTTGTTATATCTGGAGTACTTCTCCTGTCCAATCCAGTGTCCTGTGTGAATTTAAGTATGCTCTCTCTAATTCTCTCTTTCTTTCTCTCTCTCGGAGGACCTGAGCCCTAGGACCAAGCCTCAGGACTACCTGACATGATGACTACTTGCTGTCCCCAGTCCACCTGGCCGTGCTGCTGCTCCAGTTTCAACTGTTCTGCCTGTGATTATTATTATTTGACCATGCTGGTCATTTATGAACATTTGAACATCTTGGCCATGTTCTGTTATAATCTCCACCCGGCACAGCCAGAAGAGGACTGGCCACCCCACATAGCCTGGTTCCTCTCTAGGTTTCTTCCTAGGTTTTGGCCTTTCTAGGGAGTTTTTCCTAGCCACCGTGCTTCTACACCTGCATTGCTTGCTGTTTGGGGTTTTAGGCTGTGTTTCTGTACAGCACTTTGAGATATCAGCTGATGTACGAAGGCCTATAAAAATTAATTTGATTTGATTTGGAGAGAAGCTCATTATTATATGACAACAACAACAATTCTGTTATATGACTACAAAACCTGTGAGGAACAATGTTCTAGTGTCGTGTCTAGAACAAACACATTGGGAAAAGAAAGGTGAAATCCATCTCCCTTTGGAACCGTGACTCACTGGTTCGTCCAATCACTGAAGCCGAGCTGTTTAGGCCCCCACTGTTGGTCGTGACGGCAATGGCGTACTGGCATCCGGGCATGAGGATGTTGAATGTGCACTCCCTGGCGTCACGGGACAGTGTCCTCTGTGACACAACAGTGTCCCCCTGTCTCAAGACCACGGTGTACCCGTCCCACACCCCCGCGGGGCGAGACCACAGCACGCTCAGAGACGTCTCATCACCGTGACGGACCATCAGCTGCTGGACAGGCTGAGGGGCTGAGAGAAAGAGAAGAGAAGGAGTAATTGAGTAAAGAGAGAGGGGGGGGGGGGGGGGGCAGAGGAAGATTATGTGAATGAGTAAAGAGAGAGAGGGCAAAGGAGGAGGGGTAATCAAAACAAAAATGAAAACTTCAGAAGCCATGGCAATTTAAATAGACATCTTAAATGCTCTTGACAACATACAACCCATAACAACATTGGGTAAACGCCCAGCAGGGGACCCAGCAAGATTGGCGCTGCTTTGGAAAGCGGACGGTTTAAGGGCTCCTGACCAATTGTGCTTTTTTGTGTATTTTCTGGTGCTAATCTTAACTTTCCGCCATCGTTTCCTATGTCCAAAAAGAGCTTCTGGACATTAGAACAGCGTCACTACATGATCAAAAGTATGTGGACACCTGCTCGTCGAACAACTCATTCCAACATCATGAGCATTAATGTGGAGCTGGTCCACCCTTTGCTGCTATAACAGCCTCCACTCTTCTGGGAAGGCCATCCACTAGATGTCCTGAGAAGGCTTTCAACTTCTACTTCAATGAGTCGAAGGCGAAAGACATTGATTATCCCGGACCAGGCCCAAATCCCCGACACTCCCAGAAACATGAGAAAACGACGCTATAGAGGCCGGCGCGCGGGTGCCTTGATGAGACTATGACAGCGAGTGAATAAATTGCCTTTACCCTCTGTTCTATTGGTGAATGTGCAATCACTGGAGAATAAACTGGATGAGCTCCGTTCAAGACTATCCTATCAATGGGACATTAAGAACTGTTATCTATGCTTCTCGTGGTGATGGCTGAACAAGGACATGGATAACATACATCTAGCTGTTTTTATATGCATCGGCAGGACAGAACGGCAGAGTGCGGTAAGATCCGGGGGGCGGTGTGTGTGTCTCTTTGTCAATCTCTAATGTTAAAGAAGTCTTGAGGTTCTGCTCGCCTGAGTTAGAATACCTCATGATAAGCTGTAGACTATACTAGTTACCAAGAGAGTTCTCATCTGTATTTTTCATAGCTGTCTATTTATCACCACAAACCGATGCTGGCAGTAAGACCGCATTCAACCAGCAGTATAAGGCCATAAACAAACAAGAAAATGCTCATCCAGAGGTGGCGCTTTTAGTGGCTGGTGATTTTAATGCAGGAAAACTGACATCTGTTTTACCTCGTTTCTACCAGCATGTCAATGTGCAACTAGAGGGGGAAAAAACTGTAGATCCTTTACTCCACACACAGGAATGCATACAAAGCTCTCCCTCTCAAAGGGAAACCCGGCCAAGAGCTTCCCAGTGACACGAGCTAAATGCCTTACATGCTTGCTTCGAGGGAAGCAACACTGAACCATGCGTGAGAGCACCACTGCCCTTTCCCACCTGGACAAAAGGAACACGTACGTGAGAATACTGTTCATTGACTACAGCTCAGAGTTCAACACCATAGTGCCCTCCAAGCTCATCACTAAGCCAAGGACCCTGGGACTGAACACCTCCCTCTGCAACTGGATCCTGGACTTCCTGATAGGCCGCCCCCAGGTGGTGAGGGTAGGCAACAACACATCCACCACGAGGGTCGACAGATTCAAGTTCCTCAGTGTTCACATCACTAAGGATCTATCATGGTCGAAACACACCAACACAGTCGGGAAGAGGGCACAATAATGCGTCTTCCCCCTCAGGAGGCTGAAAAGATTTGAGATTGGCCCTCAGATCCTCACAAAGTTCTACAGCTCCAACACAGAGAATCTTGACTGGCTGCATCACTGCTTAGTATGGCAACTGCTCAACATCCAACCACAAGGCGCTACAAAGGGTAGTGAGTACCACCCAGTACCCCTGCACATTGACTTGTTACTGGCACCTCGTTATTACTTTTATTGTGTTACTATAAAAAATTTATGTAGCTAATATTTTTTTTTTTTTTTTTAATGGGCTGGTCTGTAAGCATTTCACTGTGAAGTCTACATGTGTTTTTTTTCGGCACAATACAATTTGATTTGATTTGAAACACAGTGTAGTAAAAATGTTTAATGTAACGTACCTAGCCTCCCCTGACATTGAGCGGTGTTGCCAAACAGACCGCTCTCCACCATGACCTGAGCTGTGTAGAGCCTGCCAGGCACCAGCCCCAAGGAAGCTACAGAGAAGGAGTACTGTCTAACCAGCCTGCTCACTGTCTCATTGACTAGAGCCACTGTGCCGTTCAGTAGCAGGACACGATAGTTCTCCCAGTCCCCTCTTGGGGGCAACCATGTACTCTTCAGAGTGCTGCCATCAATGACGCCCACCATGGACAGCTGAGACACCTTGGCTGGCACTGCGGGATGGTGAGAGAGAGAAAGTGAGAGTTTCACATTGTTCTTTCCAGCACGGTTCCAGCAACTATGGTGGATCCGTGACCAGGCAGTACAGCTCGGCTCAACTTGGCTTAACTCTGCTCAATCATGTGAAAAGGCTAGTTGATAGACTCCACAGAATGACTTACCTGTTCTGCCTGTGGCCACTGCCTCAGTTGTCTGCTCTCCGACCTTTGACCTCACAGTCACCTGATAGGGCCGTCCAGGGGTCAGGCCGCTGAAGACCACTTCAGTGGCGTTGGGGGGAAGCTTCCTATCCTGGTTGGCTGAGCCTAGGGTTGCCAGGGAGACCAGGTATGCATCCACGCCGCCCCTAGCATTGACCCAGGAGGCCCTCAGGGTGTCCAGACTGCCGTGGTTCTCCAAGAAGAGCTCGGTTACCGCCACAGGAACTGTGAGAAGGAGAAAATATCAGTATTGATTTAAACATGTGGGGAGAAGGATTTAGATCAAGAAAAACCACACAATAACTAAAGATAAGAAAGGATCATCATGTCACGCCCTGACCATAGAGAGCCTTTTATTCTCTATGTTGGTTTGGTCGGGGTGTGACTAGGGTGGGTACTCTAGTTTTTGTATTTCTATGTTGGCCTGGTATGGTTCCCAATCATCTATCGTTGTCTCTGATTGGGGATCATATTTAGGCAGCCTTTTCCCACTGGATTTTTGTGGGATCTTGTTTGTGCGTAGTGGCCTGTGAGCACTCCATGACTTCACGTTTCGTTTAGCTCTTTATTGTTTTTGTGAGTTTCATTTCAATTAAACATGTGGAACTCTACGTACGCTGCGCCTTGGTTCCTTTATTCCAACGATCGTGACACATCAGTGTCCTTGAGACAGAGAGGAAGCAAATGAGGTAAAAGAGGAGACTCCATTCCTGAACAAACCAGAAATGGACCATAAAAAAATAAAACATCGGGCTGAAGGGAGTTGTAGTTTCATTAAAAAAAAAATATCCAACCTAGTTCAGCACAGAAATTAGGTAATTAACTCCAATGACCATCATCCATTGTGCCTTTTCT
The DNA here is from genome assembly GCF_057628025.1 of Oncorhynchus mykiss. Classification (NCBI taxonomy): domain Eukaryota; kingdom Metazoa; phylum Chordata; class Actinopteri; order Salmoniformes; family Salmonidae; genus Oncorhynchus; species Oncorhynchus mykiss. The sequence goes on along the minus strand of NC_143022.1, from coordinate 50,464,966 downwards.
TTCCGTCTTGGACAGAGATGGATACACTTTTATGCTTGCTACTATAGATTAGACACACACCGACCGCATAGAATGCATGAGAGAGGAATGTACACACAATGATGAGAGAGCGGGATAGAGACCGTTAGTGAAAGTATGCCTTATCTATAACCTTTTTAAGAACTAATCAAATTATTTTGTCAGACAGCACTGCAGCATACTTAGGCAGGCTAGCCTATAGCTAAATAGGGTGACTAAAGACAGTACAGTATGGGGAGCACATTGTCATTGGATAACATTGTCTGGCTGGCTTGCTGCTACTGTCTGAGCAGAGATGAGATGATTAATTTAACCAAATAAAAACTAAGCAATACACAGAACTGAAATATTGTATTATTTCATAGTAATTTTCTATTTTTCTATTGATGTCTAGGGGGGTTGGGAGGGGAAAGGAGCGCAGTGGGAGGCCTTGATGGGCCAGCCAGCTGCAGAAAGAGGAAGGGAAGGGTGGGATCGAGAAGCCTAAAATATCCTGGAAACAACGACAGAGAGAAAGCATGGTCGTGATGGTGGTAGGGTGCAGTGTTGGATAGTAAAACAAAGCTCTACAAACTATGTTAGATAAATATGTGAGAGACATTTCACCATATCTTGCACCTGTATTGAAGCCACCGAGACATTGAAGCACTAGATCGCTCTGTTGGCAAACAATGGGACTAAGTGATTTGATGGCGGACGACTTGAAAAATAAGAGACAATGCAAAAATAACCTTCAACAAACTACTTTTTTTATCAGACACATTGAATAGGGCTAGGGTTAAAGACTTAAACTTGAGTTTTGCTTGTCAGTCTTACTATTTTAACATGTAAACTTAGATTCATCCCTGCTACACCAATGAGGACTGTCACCACCCAAACAGAGTTACCATGCCATGGTTCGTAGGTGTTTTACTTGCCATACCTGTGACTGCTTGTTTGGAGATGGCGTTCTGGAGGCCTTCAGCCTCAGTCACCACGGTGACGGTGTACAGGGTCCCAGGCAACAGGTCGTAAAGGGTGTGGGAGGTGACACTACTCTTAAGGGTGACGTTCCTGACTAGGGCGCCCTGCTGCTCCCTCAGTAGCACCCTGAAACCCTCTCTCCTGCCTGGACCGGGCTGCCAGGAAACACCCAGGCTGCTGGAGGAGGGTGAGAGCTGGAGGCCGCTGACAGCTGAGGGAGCTGGGTAACCAAGACAGAGTAGTCAGTGTCAGTGAGTAATGATGTCTAACAAGACAAGGTAGATCAGGGATTTCTATGCTATCTACAGTATCATAAATAGATGGTGTGCAGCACAGTAGTTGTGGAAGACCAGGCAAATCATGTGTGATCAGAGGACCAGTCAAACCATACTAGAGCAGCAAGATGACCCCTCACCTGTGGCTGCAGTGGCCAGCACTGGCAGGGCTGTTTTATTCCCAGCCGTTGCCACCAGGCTGAGGGCATAGAGGGTTCCAGGGGTGAGGGCGGTGAAGCGAGACTGAGTGGCGGCAGTTCCCATGATGCGGGTACTGCGGCTCGTCCCTGTCTTGGTGTCCTGTAGTGTGACCTCATACCAGTCGACCTGCCCACGAGATCGAGGCCAGGATATGTGCAGGCCATGGGAGCCACCCTGACCCTGAATAGGACTCTTATACTGGGTTGCTTGGATCTGGTCTGGTAGTACGTCCAACCTGGATGGACCCACTGGGTCTGAGAGAGTGAAATAAAAGAGAGAAAAGAGAGGACAGAGAGAAAAGAGGAAGGAGAGCGAGAAAGATGGAGATAATGTGTTGGCAATTTTGCTATAGAAAACAAAGATATCCCATAAACCAGTAACCAAGGGGAAGCACCTTGGCAATATTATCTACACCTCAATTAAACATCTATGATATTCCATAACTAGGAGAAAAGTGCATGAAGAGTCTCTGCATCCTGCTTTTGTACTTCAGCTGAAGGCCAGTGGTGACTGCCTGCGATGGAGGGGAGAGATAATATTGTTTTGGTTCTTTAAAGAATGTCGTGTTGGATTCACTGGGAAACCTGCATGCTTCTTAGAGTGAGAGCGAGACAGGAAACAACAAAAACAAGGAGAGAGAGAGGAGCAGGACGGGGCGAGAGGCCAGTGCCTCTCGTAGCTCAACGCTGAACTTTGACCCTTTCTTCATAATGGCTTCCTCTCTTCATAGCAACCCCAGGAAACACATTGGCCAATCAGCAGAACCCTAAGGACATTGTCCGTCCAATCCTAAAACCAAACTGGCAAGACCACTACTGTATTACACAATAACTACATTGTATCTGTGATTTCCACCGGATTCAAAATATATTGGATAATGTCAAGTCCAAGTGATTTGGCAATTCCTGAACTGTTATTCTTGAGGATTTCATCCTTCGTAAGCTACTGTCAAAAATGGAAACGTTGTGGTCCACTCACAAGGACCAAAGAAAAAAACTTGGGCACACTTTCAACGCAAAGATGTGAAGTGTACTCTCAGTGTAATCTATCTGTGCCATGAAAAGAAAACATGGAGGCCTCCTGTATCCGTTAGTACAAAGAAACAATGCTTGACGGGATGTGGCTCTGGGGAGAGGGAGATATGTCTGGAAACAAACACGATGCTCTGCGTTGTTACTGACCTCTGCCTCAACAACTTTAGATGATTGGAGCTGTGTTCCAGAACTTACAGAGTTCTAGTCTAGAGCTTTGAGACCACTGACCAGAGTGGTTCTTGACAGGACATTCTAAGGTTGTGGCCTTGACAATGTGCAAAGGATTGTACTAAGGTACAGTGGGATAAAGTGTACCTACTGGACTTCAGGAGGTGTCGGCACAAGAGTTATCTATTCTCTATGTTCTTCAAAGTGGTGCACAGAATCTATTCACAATCAGTGCGATGCTGTGCACAAAAAAAGAATCAATACTGTAACCATAAATCGAATAATGAACATATACTATTTCAAGTCCTTTCCCTATAGGTCAAATATTACTGCAAAATTGTAAAATGATACATATGCAAAATTCCAAATGTTTTAACAAGATTAAGTATCAACTTTTGTGCTTTTATCCTTTGTGGAATAAAACGCCAACAGAGAGAGAGAGAGCCTTCATGAGCCCTCAGAGATTCAAAGATATATTCAATAAATGATAGAACTCTTTCTGTCATAATGTGACATCATACGTGTTAGATCTATTCAATGATAACACGTTTTTGCCATCAGAGGAGTCATTCACCTAATCTTCTGAAGGGGTTATGATATTTTTTACGAAAAATAATCAATCGAATGTCATGGTTCAAAATATAAATATAATAAACAGAAAAACATATATTGTCTGATACTGGAAAATATTTTTACATCAGATATCGGTAGCACGTTTGATATGAATTAAAGTCAATATAACAGTCTAATATACTTTTGGAATATAATATTATTGATTAGGTTAAAATAGATTAGAATATAAACGAATTTAGGTTTGAAACGCTTACCTGTACGCACTGATACGTTGCCCCTCTCTCCATCATTCTTCGAAATAACTTCGAATTGGTGTAATGTTCCTGGTTCCAAATCCCTTATGTCGCAGATATACACATTAGTGTACTCCCCATGTTGATAACAATCCGTTTTGTCGGACCGACTAGTCTCATAAAACACGGTGAAGTTACACGCTTCTCCTGTTGTTATCAATTCCAGAGCAATAGAATCCGTATTGGCGCTGGTTTTTGTCAGGTTAAATGAACACTTTACTGCCTCAGTGGTCTCGACCTGAAAGGAACAAAAAGAGGCAACGGGTATGCTACAGTTGGAAACGAATGAACCTTTTTAAATGTACTTTAACCATGACTCACCTTGACACAACTCCACCGTGAACAAAGTATCAAAATAACAGTCGAACATCTAAACATTGCGGACGCTGATTTAGATATGTTAGGTCAATAAATAATAGAAGAAATATAAAATAAATTTCAACATTGGTTGTCATAATCGGTCCATAAAATAACAATGTATAATTATATTCAGAATTTCACAATGGCATGTTGGAGGCGTTACAGTAGTGGTACGCGCCTAACAAAGCGTGGCATCTCTTTCGACGACGCAGTCTCCTCCCATGCTACCATCTCGTCCCTTTCAATCTCTAGGCTGACTCAAGGCTGACTCTAGGTTGACTTGCCTAGTTAAATAAAGGTTAAATAAATGAAATAAATCTCTAGGCTAAATACTTTTCCTACACCATTCCTCAATGCTCAGGTTGCACCATCACTGGCGTCAGGTAGACAGAGTGCTTAGGAAATGTATTCCATATCAAAGCATCCACTTCAGCCCTCTGTCTATAAACTGTCTATAAATTCATATGTAGCCTAAGTTCTAATCAAATAGCCTACTCTATTTCTCACAGCCCTATCTTTCACTTGAGTCTGGACAACAGCACCTTGAGCAGTCTCCCCTCCTCTTGCCCCACCACACCCTTCTTTCCTTCCTGCTGGCCTTGGACTTTCTCTTTCTGAAGACCTACAGTAGCAGGCTAAAAGTTGGCATGGCACGGGTGTATTTCATAGCCTACTTTTGTGTTTGTTGAATGTTCTCTCTTTAAATACTTTTTGAATATGTCTATATTCTATATTACTGTTATCCATTACCATAGCCCTTCTTTCAGGTTTGTGCAAAGCTTCACAGCCTTTTAATGTCCTCCGTCCAAATCTGTATGCAAATATGATCTTGAACATTCTTTATGGAATTTCACAAATGCTAAATCAATTTAAATGTTCATTTCAAGTGACTGTCATCCTCACTCACCTGCGGGGTGGTGGTCAACTCTGTGGTCGTAGTCAGTACTGTAGTAGTTGTTGTTAGAGCTGTAGCTGTTGTGGGTGGGGCTGTGGTAGTTGTGGTAGTAGTGGGTGTGGTTGTGGTAGAAGTGGGTGTGGTAGTTGTGGGTGTAGTTGTGGGTGTGGTTGTAGTAGTTGTGGGTGTGGCTGTGGTAGTTGGGGGTGTGGTTGTGGTGAGTGGGGGTGTGGTTGTGGTAGTTGGGGTTGTGGTTGTGGTAGTTGTGAGTGGAGCTGTGGTTGTAGTGGGTGTGGTTGTGGTAGAAGTGGGTGTGGTTTTGGTAGTTGTGGGTGTGGTTGTAGTAGATGTGGGTGTGGTAGTTGGGGGTGTGGTTGTGGTAGTAGTGGGTGTGGTTGTTGTTGTGGTAGAAGTGGGTGTGGTATTTGTGGGTGTGGTTTTGGTTTTGGTAGTTGGGCGTGTGGTTGTGGTAGTTGTGAGTGGAGCTATGGTTGTAGTGGGAGTGGTTGTGGTAGTAGGTGTAGTTTTGGTAGAAGTGGTAGTTGTGGGTGTGGTTTTGGTAGTTGGGGGTGTGGTTTTGGTAGTTGGGGGTGTGGTTGTAGTAGTTGTGAGTGGAGCTATGGTTGTGGTGGGTGTGGTTGTGGTGGTAGTAGTAGGTGTGGTTGTAGTAGAAGTGGGTGTGGTTTTGGTAGTTGTGGGTGTGGCTTTGGTAGTTGGGGGTGTGGTTGTGGTAGGTGTGGTTGTGGTGAGTGGGGGTGTGGTTGTGGTAGTTGTGAGTGGAGCTATGGTTGTTGTGGGTGTGGTTGTGGTAGAAGGGGGTGTGGTTGTTGTTGTGGTAGAAGTGGGTGTGGTAATTGTGGGTGTGCTTTTGGTAGTTGGGAGTGTGGTTGTGGTAGTTGTGAGTGGAGCTATGGTTGTAGTGGGAGTGGTTGTGGTAGTAGGTGTGGTTGTGGTAGAAGTGGTAGTTGTGGGTATAGTTTTGGTAGTTGTGGGTGTGGTTTTGGTAGTTGGGGGTGTGGTTGTAGTAGTTGTGAGTGGAGCTATGGTTGTGGTGGTTGTGGTTGTGGTGGTAGTAGTAGGTGTGGTTGTAGTAGAAGTGGGTGTGGTTTTAGTAGTTGTGGGTGTGGTTTTGGTAGTTGTGAGTGGAGCTATGGTTGTGGTGGGAGTGGTTGTGGTTGTGGTAGAAGTGGATGTGGTAGTTGTGGTTTTGGTAGTTGTGGGTGTGGTTGTAGCAGTTGTGGGTGTGGTAGTTAGGGGTGTGGTTGTAGTAGTTGTGGGTGTGGTAGTTGGGAGTGTGGTTGTAGTAGTTGTGGGTGTGGTAGTTGTGGGTGTGGTTGCAGTAGTTGTGGGTGTGGTTGCAGTAGTTGTGGTTACGGTAGTTGTGGTTTTGGTAGTTGTGGGTATGGTTGTAGTAGTTGTGGGTGTGGTAGTTGTGGGTGTGGTTGTAGTAGTTGTGGGTGTGGTAGTTGTGGGTGTGGTGGGTGTGGTTGCTGGAGTTGTGGGTGTGGTTGCGGTAGTTGTGGATGTGGTTGCAGTAGTTGTGGTTACGGTAGTTGTGGCCAAAATCTTGGTAGTTGTGGGCAGGTTTGTTGTAGTTGTGGGAGGCATTGTAGTGGTCATGGGTGGGGCATTTGTAGATGTGATTGGAGGGGTTGTGGGTGGAGTTGAAGAGGTTATGGGCGAAGTTGAAGATGTTGTTGGTGGAGCTGAGGAGGTTGTGGGCAGAGTTGAAGTTATTGTGGGTGGGGCTGTGGAGGTTGTGGGTGGGGCTATTTTCTTTGTGGTTTTAGCTGTAATCTTTATTGCTGAAGATGTTATGGGCGAAGTTGAAGATGTTGTTGGTGGAGCTGAGGAGGTTGTGGGCAGAGTTGAAGTTATTGTGGGTGGGGCTGTGGAGGTTGTGGGTGGAGCTATTTTCTTTGTGGTTTTAGCTGTAATCTTTATTGCTGAAGATGTTATGGGCGAAGTTGAAGATGTTGTTGGTGGAGCTGAGGAGGTTGTGGGCAGAGTTGAAGTTATTGTGGGTGGGGCTGTGGAGGTTGTGGGTGGGGCTATTTTCTTTGTGGTTTTAGCTGTAATCTTTATTGCTGAAGATGTTATGGGCGAAGTTGAAGATGTTGTTGGTGGAGCTGAGGAGGTTGTGGGCAGAGTTGAAGTTATTGTGGGTGAGGCTATGGCGGTTGTGGGTGAGGCTATTTTTATAATGGGATTTGCTGTAGGCATAGTGGTTTGGCAGACAGCAGAAGTAGTAGGAGTAGGAGGGGCAGCAGTTGTTGTAGTCTCCATTGTTGTGGTTTTGGTTGTAGATGGAACCACAGTCTTTCTGGAGGGTACTTTCCTAGTTGTGGACAATGTTGTGGTGTCGGTAGGTGTGGTGGTAGCAGAAGAATTAGAGATGGTATCAGGGGTAGGGGTAGTTAAAGCAACAGAAGTTGGGACTTTAGCATCAGAGGTAACGACTACGGATGCAGAAGTGGATGGTGAATCAGTCATAGCACTTGAGTTGGGCACTGAGGAAATTGTAGAGGAAACCACAGTAGTGGTAGAGGCAGTTGATACCAGCTCATCTACATTAGGGGATGTGGAACTGGAAGTTGCTTGGTTTACTGATGGAATCTTGGCTCCGTTCCTCGAGTCGAGGAGGGCATTTTCGGTGGCAGCGTTCACCGTTTCGTCCATGGCAGAGTCAGTTGTGGACAAAGCAGGACTGGACCAGATAAAATCATGGCTGTCGTTGAGAGCTGTCCCAGATGCCGTGATGACCGTTGAGACGGACCTGGGAATGAAACCCATCGTCTGAGTCTTGACGAGGTCATAAGTGTGCGTTGCCACCATAGACTCATAGGTCACCGCATTGTTGGGCGTTGTGATGGGAACTCTTAACGTAGAGATCTGACGGGTGGTCCTCCTATGGGTGCTCATAGCGTTTGATGAAGAGTGAGTGTTTATGGCTGTTACAGGGGCCGTTCGGATGGCGTGGACAGTGCTGGTGTATGCCACCGGTTTGTGCATGGATGAATACATTCTGGTGGTTGAGATGGTGGTGGACCCTAGAAGAAAGAGGGGTTATTGTGACTAGAGGTAGACACAGATGGTTGTAATAATATCAGAAAATAGCATTGAAATACATTCAAGATACTGTATGCATTGCATATGTAATAACTCTCACCCAGCCCAGGTGTTCTTGAAAGGGAAATTAAAGAATTTCCCCCTCAGTTCCTGACACCTCTGTGCTTTGATGTGGGTGTTGCTTCCTGAGTGAAAAGCTAAATGCTCTTTAAATAATGTGGTAATAGATGGTTTATTATCATGTTATTAATCTTTTAACGTAACAAAGGTACTTGAAATAAATAGATGGGTAGGAGAGAGTGTGATAAGTTGAGCCACCCTTGTTTCTAGGAAACCATACACAAAATTAATAATTTGACCAATATTTCGGATCAGGTCATCCTTTCATGGAGTCTGTGAAGGTAGCAACCACATGGAAAAAGTGGTAATTTAGTCAACAAAAAAAAAGGATTTTCACCAAGTCAAATGAATATATTGTGTTAGAGGTTTCATGATGCTTGTATCTAAACCAAAGTAGATCATTTTAAGATTGTTCTATACATTAGTTGGGGTCTCTATAAGCTTCAAAATGAGGTGGAGCATGAAAATGCATCCTTGTAGCTGTGCTAGCTAATATAGTCAAAATGTTTACCTTGCGGCAAGTTGAGCAAATGTAAGTGTTTTCTTCCCAGGCGTTTATCGCTGGGATATGAGGTAACGACAGGGCCTGGCCTATTTTAAAAGTGTAAAACAAAAGTACAAAGTGTTTCTTAGGTTTTAAGACTGTTAAATTATGCTTAAATTATTAAAATACAAAAAAGTGATTGTGATTGTGTTGACTTGTGTTTGGGAAATAAAGATAGACATAATTTTAAAAAGGTAGTGGTAAATCAATTGACTGGCTTTCTTGATGTCTTATAGTATTCTCTCTGGTATGCAATCTGGTTTCTGCTCAGGTTATAGATGTGTCACTGCAACCTTAAAGGTCTTCAATGATGTCACCATTGCCCTTGAGTCTAAGCAATGTTGTGCTGCTATTTTTATTGACTTGGCCAAAGCATTTGATATGGTAGACCATTCCATTCTTGTGGGCCGGCTAAGCAGTACCCTGTTTTATGCTGCTACCATGTTGTGCTGCTGCCATGTTGTGTTGCTACCATGTTGTTGTCATGTTGTATTGTAACCATGTTGTGCTGTCATGTGTTGTTGCCATGCTATGTTGTTGTTTTAGGTCTCTCTTTATGTAGTGTTGTGTTGTCTCTCTTGTCATGATGTGTGTTATGTCCTATATTTATTTATTTTTGAATCCCCGTCCCCGCAGGAGGCCTTTTGCCTTTTGGTAGGCCGTCATTGTAAATAAGAATTTGTTCTTAACTGACTTGCCTATTTAGATAAAGGTTAAATCAAATAAAAATGTTTCATTCAGTACAGACACTTGTAGGTGGCTTAATTTACGCTGTCCCATGGCTCAACTTACCTGATACCGACCCTAAAATATCACAGACCTGTTTGTTAAATGTAACATGCCTTGTAACCTTGTATCATTGCCTGTTTTTGGAGCTTAGTACTGCTCTATAGCTCTGAGATTACCTCTACCCCAATACCAGTGATCCCAACATTTTAAAATAAAGAAAAACCCTGGATTGGTTGAAAAACAGCCAAACAGCCAAGCCCTACTTGGAACTAATAAATAAGTGTTTAAAAAAAATTACCCAGGCTAAGTTGTGCCAAGAGACCACTTTTTTTGGGACAAACTATGTTTTCAAAACTGTAATATTTACATAAATTCTGATTTATTCCCAGGCATACACAACATCCTGAAATATATGTAGATATCTTTGTGAGAGAGAATACTACACCCCACTCTCCCCTATTGGTTTCATGCATGGTTGTAATAACAGGTGGCCTGAATAAACATAGTCTACATAAACATTAAACAATACCAGTTACATTGTGGCATGTATTTTTCATCAAATGTGACATTGAGAGACACTCATATTTCCCCCGAATGGCCATATTGTCACAGGAAGAACATTGACGTTCTTCCTGACTGAGTGGGCTGATAGAACTTGACAACCATGTGCAGGGGAAGTCAGTATCAAGAGTGTCATCCTCTGCCTTTCCTCATGCACTCACACCAGACCAATGTCAGACGAGTCCAAAATTGACATGGTGTGGAGTAATTTAGCTACAGATTTGGCCTGTGTGATTATTCTCTTTTCCCTGGTTTAAAATGACCATCGGTTACATTACCCATAGAGATAGGATACTATTCTGTGGTCGGGCCTTATCATTTTACAAGATTATGTTTTCTTATCAAACATTAAATAGCCATAAAGTTCAAGGCTACTATTACTGATAATGTATGTAAGGTAGTTGAATACACATAAATACATGTGACTATGAGGCTATAAACATTTCAAATAGCCGAAATAAATACATAAATAATTCGCTGAATGCAAACGAAGGGATAGCCCAAAGCCATATACACAAATATATTTAAACAGTGTAGGCCTATATGACTGGTAAACCTAATTTCATCAGTGGAACGTAAACTAAACACAATAGACCTCAATAGACCACTCACCTTTACGCGAGCATAAATGTGTCATCACCTGTCCTCCTCCAGAGTCGACTTCTTCGTGCTTTGTCCAGTTGGAATACCTCGGATCTCCTCTAATCACAACGCGTGTACCTTGTTTCTTCAGGTACATGGGCTCCTCCGCTAAGCCGAAAGTCCCCTGTTTGTCGTAACATTTCCAGGCATGTGCGCTGTCACAGTTGATGATTGAGGCCAGGCGAGCGTGCAAAGGTATCGCACTGCTCGTGTTGGCCCAGAGACACTTCGACGACTGCGTGTGATGCAACTTCATATCGTTCGTCCATTCCCATTGTTGATAGGGACTGGCGACATTGCATTTTCCAAGGATAACGGTCGTTTTGTGGGTAGACAGGCACAGTTTCTTTGGGGTGTGCACAATAAGGAAACTGTCTAAATGGAAGATGCAAATTGAAGGTGAATTAATGGTGTGGAGACAAACAATAATTGAAAGACTGAAGGTCTAATGTTCCAAAAACGAATTAAGAGCCACATTATTATTATTAATATTTTAAAAGCAGGTTAGTAATGTCGTTTTTTTAAATGCATAAATCCAAACATTTCTCAAATAGCTACGGCCTAAAAAAGGCTACATGTTTACGCTCTTTAGGTGTTGCTAAATAAATCAGGTGAAAGTAATTTGTGATTGACATAATTTATTATTCATTAATTATCCACATCTCAAACCTACAGGGTGAATTTAAATTGTATTTATTTTATTTGGCTACCTGTAAAATAGTATACGATGGTCAATATAAAATGAAATACGTATTTTCTTTGCCAAAAAATGAACTATTTGTTACAGTGAGAGACTACTTTGATCATAATATTTGAACTAACCTCAAACATTATTTAACTGCCTGGTTTCCCTGTATAGATAAGGATTAACTAAAGTTTCCGTTAAATATCTTCAGGCCTACGCACAATAAAGTTGTTATTACTCTAATAATAAGCAAGTAAATTAACCGACATCTTCACACTTTAAAAGTTAGTCTACTTACTTGACGAAGTACATCGAAAAAGTATAAATATAAGGAAAAACAAAGTATCCATTTTATTCTACAACTCGTAATGGTTTGACTCGTCCGGTAGATTCAGATGAGCTGAGGCGTCAAAGGGAAGTGTCCTTCTGGGGAGGAAAAAGTCAGTGACTTGCGTTTCCTTCTATTCAATTGTTTCATAGTAAAGTAACCGTCAGCACTGGACATTGACAGGGAAATGCTGTTTTATCGGAAATTCCAAAGAACATCACAGATGTTCAAGTGTTCAGATAGAAGGCAAACAAACGCAATGAGGGGACACCGGTTTATCAAATCAATTCACATTTTATTGGTTGCATAGAGATACAGGGCTTTCATAAAGTATTTACACGCCTCGAGTTTTTTCCATATTCTGTTGTGTTACAAAGTAGGTTTAAAATTGATTTCATTCGCACTTTGTCAACAATCTACACAAAATACTGTACATTGTCAAAGGGGAAGAAAAATTAAAATGTTGGTAATTTATTTTTAATTAACACTAATATATCTTGATGAGATAAGTATTCAAACCAGAGTCAATATACAGTGGGGAGAACAAGTATTTGATACACTGCCGATTTAGCAGGTTTTCCTACTTACAAAGCATGTAGAGGTCTGTAATTTTTTTTTATCATAGGTACACTTCAACTGTGAGAGACGGAATCTAAAACAAAAATCCAGAAAATGACATTGTATGATTTTTAAGTAATTCATTTGCATTTTATTGCATGACATAAGTATTTGATTCATCAGAAAAGCAGAACTTAATATATTTGGTACAGAAACCTTTGTTTGCAATTACAGAGATCATACGTTTCCTGTAGTTCTTGACCAGGTTTGCACACACTGCAGCAGGGATTTTGGCCCACTCCTCCATACAGACCTTCTCCAGATCCTTCAGGTTTCGGGGCTGTCGCTTGGCAATACGGACTTTCAGCTCCCTCCAATGATTTTCTATTGGGTTCAGGTCTGGAGACTGGCTAGGCCATTCCAGGACCTTGAGATGCTTCTTACGGAGCCACTCCTTAGTTGCCCTGGCTGTGTGTTTCGGGTCGTTGTCATGCTGGAAGACCCAGCCACGACCCATCTTCAATGCTCTTACTGAGGGAAGGAGGTTTTGCGATACAAGGCCCCATCCATCCTCCCCTCAATACGGTGCAGCCGTCCTGTCCCCTTTGCAGAAAAGCATCCCCAGAGAATGATGTTTCCACCTCCATGCTTCACGGTTGGGTTGGTGTTCTTGGGGTTGTACTCATCCTTCTTCTTCCTCCAAACACGGCAAGTGGAGTTTAGACCAGAAAGCTCTATTTTTGTCTCATCAGACCAGATTACCTTCTCCCTTTCCTCCTCTGGATCATCAAGATGGTCATTGGCAAACTTCAGACGGGCCTGGACATGCGCTGGCTTGAGCAGGGGGACCTTGCGTGCACTGCAGGATTTTAATCCATGACGGCGTAGTGTGTTACTAATGGTTTTCTTTGAGACTGTGGTCCCAGCTCTCTTCAGGTCATTGACCAGGTCCTGCTGTGTAGTACTGGGCTGATCCCTCACCTTCCTCATGATCATTGATGCCCCACGAGGTGAGTTCTTTCTTGGAGCCCCAGACCGAGGATGATTGACCGTCATCTTGAACTTCTTCCATTTTCTAATAATTGTGCCAACAGTTGTTGCCTTCTCACCAAGCTGCTTGCCTATTGTCCTGTAGCCCATCCCAGCCTTGTGCAGGTCTACAATTTTATCCCTGATGTCCTTACACAGCTCTCTTGTCTTGGCCATTGTGGAGAGGTTGGAGTCTGTTTGATTGATTGTGTGGACAGGTGTCTTTTATACAGGTAACGAGTTCAAACAGGTGCAGTTAATATAGGTAATGAGTGGAGAACAGGACGGCTTCTTAAAGAAAAACTAACAGGTCTGTGAGAGCCAGAATTCTTACTGGTTGGTAGGTGATCAAATACTTGTGTCATGCAATAAAATGCAAATTAATTACTTAAAAATCATACAATGTGATTTTCTGAATTTTTGTTTTAGATTCCATCTCTCACAGTTGAAGTGTACCTATGATGAAACTTACAGACCTCTACATGCTTTGTAAGTAGGACAACCTGCAAAATTGGCAGTGTATCAAATACTTGTTCTCCCCACTGTATGTTAGAATCACTTTTGGCAGCGATTACAGCTGCAAGTCTGCAAGAGCTTTCCGAACCTGGATTGTGAAACATTTGCCCACTTTGCAGAATTGTTCAAGCTCTGTCAAATTGGTTGTTGATCATTCCTAGACAACCATTTTCAGGTCTTGCCATAGACTTTCAAGCAGATTTAAGTCAAAACTGTAACTTGGCCACTAAGGAACATTCACTGTCATCTTGGTAAGCAACTTGAATGTAGATTTGGCCTTGTGTTTTAGGTTATTGTCTTGCTGAAAGGTTAATTCATCTCCCAGTGTTTGGTGGAAAGCACTGAACCAGGTTTAAAGCTCAGATTTTGCCTGAGCTTAGCTCCATCCCGTTTATTTCTATCCTGGAAAAACTCCCCAGTCTTTAACGATTACAAGCATACCCATAAATGTCACGCCCTGATCTGTTTCACCTGTCTTTATGATTGTCTCCACCCCCTCCAGGTGTCGCTTATTTTCCCTGGTGTATTTGTCCCTGTGTTTCCTGTCTCTCTGTGCCAGTTCATCTTGTCAAGTCAATCAGTGTGTTTTTTCCCGTGCTCCTGCTTTTTCTTATCTCTCTTTTCCTAGTCCTCCCGGTTTTGACCCTTGCCTCCCCTGACTCTGAACCCTTCTGCCTGACCATACTGCCTGCCCTTACAGTACCTCAAGCCTGCCTGCCACTCTGTACCTCCTGGACTCTGACCGTGTTATGATCTTTTGTCTGTCCACGACCGTTCTCTTGCCTGCCCCTTGGATACTCAAACCATCTGCCTCTCGTGTCTGCATCTGGGTCTCGCCCTGTGCCCTTATAATAACATGATGCAGCCACCACTATGCTTGAAAATATGGAGAGTGGTACAGTAATGTGTTTTATTGGGTTTGCCAACATAACACTTTGTATTCAGGACCTAAAGTACATTTCTTTGCATTTGAAATAGTTTTATTTTGTACAGGGTTCCTTCTTTTCACTCTGTCAGTTAGTTTTGTGGAGTAACTACAATGTTGTTGATCCATCCTCAGTTTTCTCCCATCACCGCCATTAATCTATGTAACTGTTTTAAAGTCACCATTTGCCTCATGGTGAAGTCCCTGAGCGTTTTCCTTCCTCTCCGGCAACTGAGTTAAGAAATACGTCTGTATCTTTATGTAACGTCAGGAGAGTGATGGGTGTGGAGTCAGGTGCAGAGAGCAGAAGTTTCACGGGAAAAAACACTTTAATGTCCACAGTAAACAGAAACAGGTACAAAAATGGGTGAAGCCAAAACACATCCGCAACACAACCAAAAGACCACTGTTACATAAACCGGACAGAGAAAACCCAAAATGAACAAAACACCTCCAACGTACAATGACAACAAGCCCGCACAAACACAAGCAGGCTAAACAAACTTAAACCCCAAAACCCCAACAAGGAACAGGTGAAAACAATTAGACCAAAACAAACGAAATGGAAAAAAGGGATCGGTGGCAGCTAGTAGACCGGCGACGACGACCGCCAAGCGCCACCCGAACAGGAAGGGGAGCCACCTTCGGTGATATTCGTGACACTTTGTAGTGACTAAATCCAAAGTGTAATAACTTCACCATGCTCAAAGGGATATTCAGTGTCTGCTTTTTACTTTATTTTTACCCATCTACCAATAGGTGCCCTTGTGAGGCATTGGAAAACTTCCCTGGTCTTTGTGGTTGAGTCTGTGTTTAAAAGAGATCAGAGATGAGGTGGTAATTCAATAATCATGTTAACCACTATTGCACACAGAGTGAGTTCCT
The DNA here is from genome assembly GCF_057628025.1 of Oncorhynchus mykiss. Lineage (NCBI taxonomy): Eukaryota > Metazoa > Chordata > Actinopteri > Salmoniformes > Salmonidae > Oncorhynchus > Oncorhynchus mykiss. The sequence continues at coordinate 50,449,595 of NC_143022.1, read as the reverse complement.
ACAACATATTTTTACTCCTGAACTTATTTAGGCTTGCCATAAAAGGGGTTGAATACTTATTGACTTAAGACACTTTGAAAAACATAATTCCACTTTGACATTGTGTATAGACCATTTCCCCAAAAAATGTTGCTGTAAACAATTTTAAATTCAATCTAACACAACAAAATGTGGAAAACGTCAAGGAGTGTGCAGGTGCAGCGAATTGCTTATGTTTTTAGCTCCAACGGTGCATTAATACCTAAATATCAGTGGCAATATTAGCATGTAAATCTTGGTGGGGCAAAAAAAATAAAAAAAAATAAAATGGGATGCATGTCAGCAAAGCCACTACACAACACTACACTAAACAATCCATTTTATTGCACTATAATGGTGACAAACGGTGACCACAAACTGCTAGGGCCTACATGAAGCTGTCCCAACAGCAGTTCCAACACCTGACTAATGTTACACCTGGCTATCAGCGGAGCCTTGTCTGGCAGCGGAACAGTTCATTCAGCCTCATGTACTGCCTTTAAAAAAAGCATAGCTGATATAGCTGACTTGCTTAAAAAATGTAGTTTCTAATGACAATTTGAGATGTACAAACTATGGCATAAGGGGACGACGAGTGGACAAGAGGCAAACCATAATTTCGATTAAGACTGTAATGAGCGAGCTAGAATGGATGTAGTCAATAACTATTTGTTCAGTACTTTTGAAATGTACAGCGACAGAATTCAGAACGTAGGCCGTTCTTACAGTATTCTCCCTGTACACCAAGTCAGAACTGTAGGATAAATAAAGTGGGCATATAAGCAGATAATGAAAGCTCTTACAATATTCAACGATTGCATTTCTCTAAAACATACTATAGGCTACATGTGCACCAACAAATCAGAACAGTAGGCGAAATTAGGAGGGGTAAATGGACCAAATAATTAGGGTGCGGCACATGGGTTACTAATAGCTTACTACACAACATACACTTAGTATTACTTTCTTAGGTACAGTATACATGTAACGAGTGCACTGAGAGTCAGGAAGCAAGTTCAGGGAGTGAGTGTTTTAATAAATAAATTAAACAATAAACACGTAACACAAACAACGCACAGACGTGAAAACAGAGTCAATAACACCTGAGGAAAGAACCAAGAGAGTGACAGATATAGGGAAGATAATCAAGGAGATGATGGAGTCCAGGTGAGTGTCATGAGGCGCAGGTGCGCAAGACGATGGTGACAGGTGTGTGGGACAATCAGCAGCCTGATGACCTCGAGGCCGGAGAGGGAGTATACGTGACAATACATATCTCCCTGGCATATTACATCATTTATGCAGCAGCATACAATACATGTTTGGACTCACCTTGTTGTGCTGTGCTGACTTGAACAGGAAGGTGGCACGGCAGTCCTTTGTGGGAAAATGTTGTCATCAAATCTGTCATTCTCCGGATTTATGGAGCTTTCAAGACAACTGAGAACTCTGAAAAAAACAAGGTTTAATCATTAGAGTCCGGAATATAAACATACTGAACAAAAAAATAAACGCAACATGTAAAGTGTTGGTCCCATGTTTCAAGAGCTGAAATTAAAGATCCCAGAAAGCTTCCATATGCACAAAAAGCTTATTTCTCTAAAATGTTGTGCCCAAATTTGTTTGCATCACTGTTAGTGAGCATTTCTCCTTTACCAAGATAACCCATCCACCTGATAGGTGTGGCATTTTAAGAAGCTCTTTAAACAGCATGATCATTACATAGGGGCACCTTGAGCTAGGGACAATAAAATAACACTCTAAAATGTGCAGTTTTGTCACACAACACAATGCCACAGATGTCCAAAGTTTTGAGGGAGTGTGCAATTGACATGCTGACTGTAGGAATGTCCACCAGTGCTGCTGCCAGAGAATTGAATTGAATCATAAATCGCCACTGATATTTTAGAGAATTTGGCAGTACACCCAACTGGCATCACAACCGCAGACCACGTGTAACCACACCAGCCCAGGACCTCCATGTAACGTATACGCAGGGAGTCAAGAAACAGGGTCAGTAGGTGAGTTTAATAATAATCATCATCATCATCATCATGACGCTAATACAAGACAGGAGAAGCGTACTTTACGTAACCAAAACCAATACTGCCTGATGACTGTCAACTGCGCTTATTTTCAGCAAACTTAACGTGTGTAAATATTTGTATGAACATAACAAGATTCAACAACTGAGACATGAACTGAACAAGTTCCACAGACACGTGACTAACATAAATGGAATAATGTGTCCCTGAACAAAGGGGGTGTCAAAATCAAAAGCAACAGTCTCTGGTGTGGCCATCAGCTGGATTAAGTACTGCAGTGCATCTCCTCCTCATGGAATGCACCAGATTTGCCAGTTCTTGCTGTGAGATGTTACCCCACTCTTCCACCAAGGCACCTGCAAGTTCCCAGACATTTCTGGGGGGAATGGCCCAAGCCCTCACTCTCCAATCCAACAGGTCCCAGACGTGCTCAATGGGATTGAGATCCGGGCTCTTCGCTGGCCATGGCAGAACACTGACATTCCTGTCTTGCAGGAAATCACGCACAGAACAAGCAATATGGCTGGTGGCATTGTCATGCTGGAGGGTCACGTCAGGAGAGATGAGATGAGGGAGGAGGATGTCTTCCCTGTAACGCACAGTGTTGAGATTGCCTGAATGACAACAAGCTCAGTCCAATGATGCAGTGACACACTGCCCCAAACCATGACGGACCCTCCACCTCCAAATCAATCCCGCTCCAGAGTACAGGCCTCTGTGTAACGCTAATTCCTTCGACGATAAACACGAATCCAACCATCACCCCTGGAGAGACAAAACCGCGACTCGTCAGAGAAGAGCAGTTTTTGCCAGTCCTGTCTGGTCCAGCGACGGTGGGTTTGTGCCCATAGGCGACGTTGTTGCCGATGATGTCTGGTGAGGACCTGCCTTACAACAGGCCTACAACCCCTCAGTTCAGCCTCTCTCAGCCTATTGCAGACAGTCTGAGCACTGATGGAGGGATTGTGCATTCCTGGTGTAACTCGGGCAGCTGTTGCTGCCATCCTGTACCTGTCCTGCAGGTGTGATGTTCTGATGTACCGATCCTGTGCAGGTGTTGTTACATGTGGTCTGCCACAGCGAGGACAATCAGCTGTCCGTCCTGTCTCCCCGTAGCTCTGTCTTAGGTGTCTCACAGTACGGACATTTATTGCAATTTATTGCCCTGGCCACATCTGCAGTCCTAATGCCTCCTTGCAGCATGCCTAAGGCACATTCACGCAGATGAGCAGGGACCCTGGACATCTTTCTTTTGGAGTTTTTCAGAGTCAATAGAAAGGCCTCTTTAGTGTCTTAAGTTTTCATAACTGTGACCTTAATTGCCTACCTTCTGTAAGCTGTTAGTGTCTTAACGACCGCTCCACAGGTGCATGTTCATTAATTGTTAAAGGTTCATTGAACAAGTATGGGAAACAGTGTTTAAACCCTTTACAATGAAGATCTGTGAAGTTCTTTTGATTTTTAAGAATTATCTTTGAAAGACAGGGTCCTGAAAAAGGGACGTTTCTTTTTTTTCTGAGTTTATTCTCCAAACACCGGCTTCGAGGGCATTATCACTTTTATACAAAGGGTTACCAACATATTCAAATAATGATTGACATATTTTCATTAAAAACATTATTTAGATTAATATATTCATACTATTTCATCCTTGCACAAATCTAAGGTTGCTGCTAGAGACGCGACCCAGTCATTGTCTTTTTGTTCTGTATCTATGGACGCAACCCAGTCGTTCAATCTTTTAGTTCTGTATCTATGGATGCGACCCAGTCGTTTAGTCCTTTTGTTCTGTATCTAAGGATGCGACCCAGTCGTTCAGTCCTTTTGTTCTGTATCTATGGATTTGACCCAGTCGTTCAGTCCTTTTGTTATGTATCTATGGACGCGACCCAGTTGTTCGTTCTAAATGTTAAATCGTGATAATGGCTGACTACGTTCTTATCCCTTGCTAGCCAGCCAACTACGACTAATTTACAGTCACGTCAAAAATTGCAGCCAGAATAACAGAAAAGTAGCTGCATTTGCATTTGTTTAAGCTGTTTTCTAGTGACAACCTTTAAGTTTTTACTGAAGACTCATCTCTTCAGTGGGTCATATGATTGAGTGTAGTCTGGCCCAGGAGTGGGAAGGTGAACGGAAAGGCTCTGGAGCAACGAACCGCCCTTGCTGTTTCTGCCTGGCTGGTTCCCCTCTTTCCACTGGGATTCTCTGCCTCTAACCCAATTACAGGGGCTGAGTCACTGGCTTACTGGGGCTCTCTCATACCGTCCCTGGGAGGGGTGCGTCACCTGAGTGGGTTGAGTCACTGATGTGGTCATCCTGTCTGGGTTGTTTTTTTGTGAAGAATCAACAACAAGTGGGACACAATCATGAAGTGGAACGACATTTATTGGATATTTCAAACTTTTTTAACAAATCAAAAACGGAAAAATTGGGCGTGCAAAATTATTCAGCCCCTTTACTTTCAGTACAGCAAACTCTCTCCAGAAGTTCAGTGAGGATCTCTGAATGATCCAATGTTGACCTAAATGACTAATGATGATAAATACAATCCACCTGTGTGTAATCAAGTCTACGTATAAATGCACCTGCACTGTGATAGTCTCAGAGGTCCGTCAAAAGCGCAGAGAGCATCATGAAGAACAAGGAACACACCAGACAGGTCCGAGATACTGTTGTGAAGAAGTTTAAAGCCGGATTTGGAAACAAAAAGATTTCCCAAGCTTTAAACATCCCAAGGAGCACTGTGCAAGCGATAATATTGAAATGGAAGGAGTATCAGACCACTGCAAATCTACCAAGACCTGGCCGTCCCTCTAAACTTTCAGCTCATACAAGGAGAAGACTGATCAGAGATGCAGCCAAGAGGCCCATGATCACTCTGGATGAACTGCAGAGATCTACAGCTGAGGTGGGAGACTCTGTCCATAGGACAACAATCAGTCGTATATTGCACAAATCTGGCCTTTATGGAAGAGTGGCAAGAAGAAAGCCATTTCTTAAAAGATATCCATAAAAAGTGTCGTTTAAAGTTTGCCACAAGCCACCTGGGAGGCACACCAAACATGTGGAAGAAGGTGCTCTGGTCAGATGAAACCAAAATTGAACTTTTTGGCAACAATGCAAAACGTTATGTTTGGCGTAAAAGCAACACAGCTGAACACACCATCCCCACTGTCAAACATGGTGGTGGCAGCATCATGGTTTGGGCCTGCTTTTCTTCAGCAGGGACAGGGAAGATGGTTAAAATTGATGGGAAGATGGATGGAGCCAAATACAGGACCATTCTGGAAGAAAACCTGATGGAGTCTGCAAAAGACCTGAGACTGGGACGGAGATTTGTCTTCCAACAAGACAATGATCCAAAACATAAAGCAAAATCTACAATGGAATGGTTCAAAAATAAACATACCCAGGTGTTAGAATGGCCAAGTAAAAGTCCAGACCTGAATCCAATCGAGAATCTGTGGAAAGAACTGAAAACTGCTGTTCACAAATGCTCTCCATCCAACCTCACTGAGCTCGAGCTGTTTTGCAAGGAGGAATGGGAAAAAATGTCAGTCTCTCGATGTGCAAAACTGATAGAGACATACCCCAAGCGACTTACAGCTGTAATCGCAGCAAAAGGTGGCGCTACAAAGTATTAACTTAAGAGGGCTGAATAATTTTGCACGCCCAATTTTTCAGTTTTTGATTTGTTAAAAAAGTTTGAAATATCCAATAAATGTCGTTCCACTTCATGATTGTGTCCCACTTGTTGTTGATTCTTCACAAAAAAATACAGTTTTATATCTTTATGTTTGAAGCCTGAAATGTGGCAAAAGGTCGCAAAGTTCAAGGGGGCCGAATACTTTCGCAAGGCACTGTAGATTTTTTTGTATGTATCCATAAAAATGATGTCAGCTGATTCATGATTTCGACTCACTGAGAAATCCTGCCTGTCTGTCTGTCTGTCTAGTCCCGACTCTCGAACACGTTCATTACTATGGGACAGCAGGAGATCGAATTTCAATATTGAAACAATGTTGCAAACGTCGAAGAGACAGATAAAGTTTATACAAATCTCAGCTGTTGAAAATGAAATGTTAGTCTAAAAGAAATGTGAGATAATGTCTAGAATCTAGATGCTTTTTATAGTGGAGATCAACTTTATAAATTGCCTGGCTGTGCTAATGAGACAGTGGATTGCTCAGATGGAACAGATTAAATATGTTTTTTAATGTCATAGATTTAACCGATGGTAACTTGTGGAATAGACACCGGCTGGAATGCGGTGTTAACCAATCAGCATTCAGGATTCGACCCACCCGTTGTATATTTTTAGTTAAACCTTGGGTTGAATTGAAATAATACCTGTTAATGACTTCACAAATGCTATATAAGCCTAAATAGTATCATTAATGATATACTGTATGACTTACATTTCATTTGCTCTGTTAAACCTACCCTTTGGAATGACTTCGATAGCAACAGTGAATCTATTTGCTTATTAAGTGGAGATCTCTCAATAATCGTTCTCACGTTAACACTTTGGTAGTAGTCAGTGACAAATGTCAAAGCTAACTAGGGCTGGGCTTGGTTTAAACCCTGGATGGGAGACCAAAGGGATAGCTGTAGCTAGATCAACTCTCCAGTAGGAGGTGCTGCCCAACCAAACGTTTTTTTTCTGCTAGTGGATATAACATTGAAAATCTCACGTTGTTTCAAAGGTGCAAATTCAACATATTTTATACACGGTTTGACTAGGTTGAAAATTGGTTACCGTGACATAATCCTGTGGTTGAACGTTCACCCTCAAAACAACACTTGATGACCTTTTTCAAATCCAATGTATTTTCCAATCACATATTCCAATCCAATTTGACAAATTACATTGAAACAATGTTGATTCAACCAGTTTGTGCCCAGTGAGTCATGGCTTCACAGACTTGAATCATGCCAGCCCTCCACACAAACACATATTACCATTGGCCTTGAGTCTCAAAATACAGGGCAGTTGCAACATTGGCACGGTATCTGTATGAGTGAGAACACCAATCTGCATAAAGATGATGGCACCCATGATTTTAGGGCCATCGGAAGGCATAAGTTAGTAAGTCAAATGCTGCCATATTTTGTTGACATGCATGTCATGACATAATTGATGGTGAAAAGGTAATAGACGACGGAATGGATTGGTGAGGGGTAGAGAGTGAAAGAGAGAGAGAGAGAGAAGCTCAGAATAAGGGCTACAACACTCCAGGGTCAACAGATCCCACGAAGGACCCTATCTCCAGCAGGAGTGGGTCCTTCGTGGGATAGGGGCCCTAAACTAACCCTGTCTCTCCTGACCTACCGTCTCGTCCCTTCCCCCTGTGGAACACTCTACCCCCTCCCTAACATCCTGTGCTAGTCTGGGGATAGTGGAGGGGAGGAGGAGAAGGATGAGGAGCGGGTTGAGCTCTCGCTCTCTGAGCAGGACATCTCCTCCACCCTTCTTCCACATCCTCCTGTCAGCCTCCACCCACAGTACTTTCAACCTTCACATGTCGTTGACACACGAAGCCCTAACCTGTCCTGGACCTTCGCTCATTGACACAGCAACAAATGTTGTTAGAAAGCCCACAGTTGTTGAGTTTTTTGTATCTAATTTGAAGAGAACTTATAAGTGAACAGTTAGTTTGTTGCCAATGCTAAATGAATATAGGAGAAACACTGACACTGCTCTATCTGAACTAAACAACAACCACCCACAGACACCCAGCACTGCGCAAGGTGAGCTGTGTCTCATCTGCTTTTACACTCTTTAAAAATAAAAATAAAACTAAGGCTGTCACTCCACTACAAAAATCTCCACAAACCAACCACACAACAAAAACAGCATACAAAGAGACCCTCTGGGTATTGTACACAAAGACAGCTTCTAGAACTATGGTCGGCCATAATTTCAAACTGAAAATCTTTACCATTACCATCTCACTCACATTCTGGACCTGCATTGCATTTTCTGTCTGTCTGTCTCTGATTTTGTCATCTAAATGTGTGTCCTCTCCTCCCGTTTCTGGTATGTCCTGGTTGGGTCGTTAAAGTTCCCTTCTGGTTTCATGCTCATCCCTGTGTCTCATCTCTGCGTCCAGCCAGACACCACATCACCCCCCTGGCATGTGTGCAGCTCAGTTTAGTCCAGTGTTCCCAACCTGGTCCTCAAGTACCCCCAACATTATACATTTTAGTTTCTGCCCTGGACAAACATGTTGAAAAACATAATTCCACTTTGACATTATGGGGTATTGTGTGTAGGCCAGTGACAACAACAAAAAACTACATTTAATCCATTTGATATTCAATCTGTAACTCAACAAAATGTGGAACAAGTCAAGGGGTGTGAATCAGGGTATAAAATGTTATTTTTGGTACACGATCCACTGCTAGTTAGGAGACAGCGGAGGGGAGGAGGAGGAGGGGGAGAGCTCTCTCTCGCTCTCTCTCTCTCTCTCTGAGTAGGACATCTCTTCCTTCCTTCTTCCACATCCTCCCGTCAGCCTCAACCCACTGTACCTTCAACCTTCACATGTAATTGACAGATGAAGGACTGACCTGTCCTGGACCTTCAATTTTTGACACAGTAACAACTGTTGTTAGAAAGCCCACAGTTGTTGAGTGTTTTTGTATATCATTTCAAGAAAACGTATAAGTGAACAGTTAGTCTGTGAGAGTTTGTTGCCACTGCTACAGTAAATGAATATAGAGGAAACACTGATGCTGCTCTTAAATATCTGAACTAAACAGCAGCAACAACCCACAGACACCCAGTGCAAAGGTGGTGACTTCTGCATTGATATTGTCTTCTAGCCTGGCTGACGCGACCCACGTGACTCACAGCACAGGGAGAGCTGTGACACACTATTCTGGGAAGGAGGCTGTTTGTTAATGCAATATTCACTCAGAAATGTGAGAGACGGGTTTGATTGGTTCTCTCAAATGAGACCTCTCATTGTTTGGATTTGAAAATCCAACCATTGTAATGGAAGGGGTCAGCGCTCAGGGACTGTGTGTGGGTTGAGTGTGAAAGACACATAGGAGAGCCAACCAGTAAAAGCACAGCCCCCTTCGTTATCAACGTATTGTGCCAACAATATCAAAAGAGCCATTTCAGACTCTGAAGTCAGGGGGACTTCAAGAATTAGGTGTTAGCCAGACTAACTGTCCTCTGCTTTACAAACGGAAATCATCTGCTTTTGACACCATTTTTCTTTTAAAGAAACTAAGGCTGTCACTCCACTACAACAACCTCCACAAACCAACCACACAACAAAAACAGCATACAATGAGACCCTCTGGCTGTTGTACACAAAGACAGCTTCTATTGTTTCAGAGAACTATGGTTGGTCATAATTTCAAACTGAAAATCTTTACCGTTACCATCTCACTCACACTCTGGACCTGCATTGCATTGCCCGTCTATTTGTTTGTCTGTGATTTTGTTTCCACATTTTGTTACGTTACAGCCTCATTCTATAATGGATTAAATAATAACACAATACACCATGATGACAAGTGAAAACTGGTTTTTAGAAATGTTTAAAAATATATATAAATATCACATTTACATAAGTATTCAGACCCTTTACTCAGTACTTTGTTGAAGCACCTTTGGCAGCGATTACAGCCTTGAGTCTTCTTGGGTATGACGCTACAAGCTTGGCACACCTGTATTTGGGGAGTTTCTCCCATTCTTCTCTGCAGATCCTCTCAAGCTTTGTCAGTTTGGATGGGGTGGTCACTGCACAGCTATTTTTAGGTCTCTCCAGAGATGTTCGATCGGGTTCAAGTCCGGGCTCTGGCTGGGCCACTCAAGGACAATCAGAGATTTGTTCCGAAGCCACTCATGTGTTGTCTTGAGGTCCTGAGCCCTCTGCAGCAGGTTTTCATCAAGGATCTCTTTGTACTTCGCTCCGTTCATCTTTCCCTCGATCCTGAATAGTTTCCCAATTCCTGCCGCTGAAAAACATCCCCACAGCATAAGGATGGTGCCAGGTTTCCTCCAGATGTGACGTCTGGCATTCAGACCAAAGAGTTCAATCTTGGTTTCATCAGACCAGAGAATCTTTTTTCTCACCTAAAGAGATGTCATCTTTTGGCAAACACCAAGCAGGCTGTCATGTGCCTTTTACTGTGGAGTGGTTTCCGTCTGACCACTCTACCAAAAAGGCCTGATTGGTGTAGTGCTGCAGAGATGGTTGTCCTTCTGGAAGGTTCTCCCATCTCCACGGAGGAACTCTGGAGCTCTGTCAGTGTGACCATCGGGTCACTTCCCTGACCAAGGCCCTTCTCCACCGATTGCTTAGATTGTCCAAACTTCTTCCATTTAAGAATGATGGAGGCCACTGTATTCTTGGGGACCTTCAATGCTGCAGACAATTTTTAGTACCCTTCCCCAGACCTGTGCCTCGACACAATCCTGTCTCTACGGACAATGACTTCGACCTCATGGCTTGGTTTTTGCTCTGACATGCACTGTCAACTGTGGGACCTTATATAGACAGGTGTGTGCCTTTCCAAATCATGCCCAATCAATTGAATTTACCACAGGTGGACTCCAATCAAGGTGTAGAAACATCTCAAGGATGATCAATGGAAACAGGATGCACCTGAGCTCAATTTCAAGACTGAATATCTATGTAAATAATGTATTTCTGTTTTTTTATTTGTTAGAAATTTGCCAAGTTAAAAAAAAAAATGTTTTTGCTTTGTCATTACCTGGTATTGTGTGTAGAAAAAAAACATTGAATCCATTTTAGAATAAGGCTGTAATGTAACAAAATCTGGAAAAAGTCAAGGGGTCTGAATACTTTGCGAATGCACTGTAAATGTGTGTCCTCTCCTCCCCTTTCCAGTATGTCCTGGTTGGGTCCCTAAAGTCCCCTTATGGTTTCTTGCTCATCCCTGTGTCTCGTCTCTTTGTCCAGACCGACACCACAACACTACCCTGGCAGGTATTCAGCTCAGTTTAGTCCAGTGTTTCCCAACCCTGGTCCTCCAGTACCCCCAACAGAACACATTTTCATTGTAGCCCTGGACAAACGCACCTCATTCAACCTATTTGAGGGCTTGATGATTAGTTGACAAGTTGAGTCAGGTGTGCTTGTCCAGGGTGCCAATAAAAATGTGTACCGTTGGGGGTACTCGAGGACCAGGGTTGGAAAGCACAGGTTTAGTCGACCACGACGTACCGTTAATGGACAGTGATTTAGGCTGTAGTACAAGTTTCAATAGACGGATGACAGTACAGAAACAGAGAGAATGCTGTATGATAGCAAACCTTGACTCACGATGGTGATGCGTCTGTAAGATCCTCTATCCACTTAATCAGTGCAACATACTGCAAAGGGAGAAGCACCCCCCCCCCCCCCTCCCCCACCCCCAGAAACAAATCAGACTTACAGACTCAATTCCTTTGTAAAATATATTTTCAAATTATTTCCAAAAGTCAGATAAAGCAACATACCTACTTTTTGAAGTGTGTCTTGATACAGTGGCTAGGGTGAGGTATATGCTGGTCTCTCCAGGTCTTCTCCCTGTTGACCCATTGTGTTCCATCTGGGAGCTGAGAGGTCAGAGAGAGACTGTGGCAGACCCGGTCCCACAGGGCCAGATAAATGGAGGGAGAGGGTGGAGGGTGTTGGTGCACTCCCATGCTTAGCCAGGGAGGTCCCTGGATGCCCCCCTCCTCTCTCTCTCTCTCTCTCTCTCTCTCTCTCTCTCAGCCCCCTTCTCCTTCCCTCTCACTTTCTCTTTTTCCTACCCCCCTTTCCCTCTATCTTTTGTACCCAGCCTTGCCAGTCTGTTCCTGCCCCTCTAGTGCCAAGGTCTAGAGATAAGGCTGGACAATAGCATGCCGTTCCAGTGCCCAGAATGGTGCAAAATATTTGTTTAAATCATTCGGATTAATATGGTGTTCTTAGGCTTTTATACTGGTCAGTGTTGAAGCGTGAGTAAAACTACTACTCGTCTTACCTCGTGCCCTTCACGACACAAAATGGATGGATGGGAAGATTTAGTACCATTTCGTGCAGAGAGTGAGCTTGTATACTTAACCCCACTAAAAACAAGCCTGCTGCTAATTGGTGAAGAGGAAGTTCCACCCTCTAAAGGAAGACATGCTGTGTAACCCTGGTCTGTCTACATAGACCCCAGAAGTCTCTGGACACATGAACCCCCCTGATCTCTAGCCCCAAGCACAGAGAAAAAAAGAGACCCCAGACCGACAGAGAACCCAGACTACACTGTTCAAGTTGTGTCTACAGTTTCCCAACAAGGTCCTCGTGCCCCATGTGTTGCACGTGTTAGGTACCAGCACTGGGCTAGCGAGGGACACTTTAATACTCAGTGGACTTGTTAAACAAGGTTTCACCAGGTGTGCTAGTATCATTTTGTTCTATTCACCCAGTGATACCTGGTGATATGCACAAAGTGGATGTCCCTAAGGATTGGGATGGGAAACAATGGAACCACCATCCACATACAATGTTATGGCAGTCCAATAAGAAAACTGTCTGCAGCCGCCTAATTACATATGTTTTTCAGGCCAAACAGGGCCCTGTGGTTGGACAAACCGTCTCTTATCACTCCATGTTATTTCAACAAGTTCTCCTGAACTTGTGGAAAAGACAACTCATCATGTACCTTGCATTAACCTTGACTTCTACCGTGACACACACACACACACACACACACACACACACACACACACACACACACACACACACACACACACACACACACACACACTTGCTTTAATAGAGTCATAGAGCATTTCCTACTTTCAGTCTTTCAGTCCGGTCCAGGCAGGGTTTGGCTGCTAACGCTAGCAGCTCAGGAAGTCTCCAGTTCCTCTGCAATTTGCCATTTCCTGGTTCAATCAGAGCCTGGCGACCTTGAGCACATGCCCACACCCTGACCTGCGACCCCTTAGAAGGGTTGGAGAGAGACGGATGAGCCAAACAAATTGTGCCTTAGTTCTAATGATATTGTGTACATTGTGAAGTACTTAACATGTTGTCACTGCTGAGGAGCCGTTGAGGTGTACAGCATTACTAGAGATCTGGGAATACAACTTAATTACTTGTCGATAAAACATTCCAGGCATTCTCTGGTGGTAGAAGGAAGAGCGAGGGGACTAGGAAAGAGTAGGTGACGTAGCTCCTCTGACCATCTAGAGTGCTGACTGAGTCTTAAGCACACCTTATATCCTGGTATCCTGGTCAGGAAACAAGCTGACACAAACTCCTTTCACAGCCTTTCTCCTCCAGCCTTTTATAATCAGGCAGAGTTGCCCTAGCATGTCTAGGGGTCCTGATAACATCTTTGTTAATCTGCAGGACATCCCTGGGTCCATCCCAACAGGCCAAAGTGGCTTCCACATCGTCACCTTGTGCAGATGAAGGAAAAGAGGGGGACGAGGGGAAGGAATTCAGTTTAAATAATTGATGGGCCCATCACATCAGTAGGACCTGGTCTCTCATTTCAGCGATAAGGGTCAAAAATCTAAGTTTGAGGTTCAGTTCAAGGGGCTCTTAGCATGCAAAGACAGAGAGGTGAACCACAGACAATTTATTGGAAAGAAATGTTATTGCATGCAACAATAATCAGGAAGACAATAGTTATACTGTAACTCGATAAACATTCTCTCTACTCTACTCTCAGATTGATAACATCTCTAATGTTATAACCTGTTATAAGGCATTACACCAGGTTAGGGCCGTACAGGAAAATGGGCCTGCCCAGCTTTAGTGTTTGTTGCTCAAAAGTCACTGGACACAGAGTTACAAGGACATACAACCATTTATGGACATCACTCGTCCAACTATTCAGGAAACTCATCACCCTCTGAGGTAGGGAAGGAATGTAATTGGCATTTCATGAGTGTAATGAAGGATGAAACTCCCTTTACAGTAAATGGGCAACAACCGTTCCTCCCAACGTTCAGATATTACACAATACCACCCCATCGACAGCTTTAGTGGAATACAACTGCAGTGACAGAAATTACCACAAGGTGTCCCATTTTTACAATGTACAGTAAAATGTGTCCGTTATTTGTTCATAGCAATTTGAGAGGACATCCAGAGAAACTGTGAGGTTTAAGTGTGGTGGGTGGCATTAGCTGCTGTAACATCACTTGACCATGAAACAGAGGAAGACTAGCTTCTGAAGCCACCAACAGGCTGTTGCTCTGCGTTTTTTCCTCTTTCCGTCTAATGTCTACTTCCCATGCTCTTAGGTTTAGATTTGACTTAAGACTGTTTCACGAGCTTGCTTGGAGGGAGCTTCACACATAAAGACTCTTTCTTGTCAAACATTTTACCTGACACTCAGCCTTCTATAGTGTGAAGTCAAGAAGGAAACTGCATCAACAACTGGAATGAATGATATGTATAGCCATGGGAGCATGGTGCATTGAGGAGTCACTCTTTTAAGGGTGTTGCTTTGCTAGTGCACTACTTGCCCCGTTGATATACTGGACCTTGGTAAGAACTACCCTAGGTGCTGAAGAGTATGCAATCTTACCTCCAAGTAGCTCTGCCTCTATCAGTATTAGAGATGTCTCTCGCCATCCACTTCTTTGAGAAACAAGGCCCGCAATAAGAGTTGAGGGTTTTAATACACCACAAGATAGCAGTAATCTGCATGACACAAGTAGCCCACAATTACACATAGTGATATTTTGGTAATAACAATACAACGTGCGCTCGTCCCTCCTACTCTTCTTTTTGCCCACATCTTTCTATTGAACGGACTTCGTCATGACGCGTAGTGGTACGAATGTCGCTCTATTCTAGCCAGCCATGACATCGCGAAGTAACCAAACGAGGATACGTCAAAAACTAGTTTTACAACTGCAAGGTGCTCTTTGAAGAAGATTTCTGGTTATGGATATTGTGTTTTTTTCTTGTAGTTATGTTGACCTTTCTGCTTGGAATGCCCGTCCCTTTGTATTTGTGAAGATGATGGCATGCTTCTGTGGGTGTACTGTGTTGATCTCGGTCTTGCGGAGTTGCCCTCAAATCTGAGTGTACTTACTGCCTACCTGTAAATGTTATTTATATTCATTATAGAACTTGTTTGGGTGCTGGCAACTGTTGCGAGTGTACATGTACTGTGTTATGGAAGCTCTCCATACAAGTTTGCACTTGTCTTTTCAGCAAGGGATAAAACACTGAATAAAAAAGCTAAAACAAACGTTATACAGTACATTTACAATTTTGTATTCCTTATCCTCAACCTTATTTCTTCAGTTTACCCCATTTGCCTATATGCCTCTCTCTCAATTCAATGGGCTTTATTAGCATGGGAAACATATGTTTACAATGCCAAAGCCAGTGTCGACCCGTCATTCAGGGCAGGTGGGGAAGAGCCATATTTTTAGCAAAAAAATAAATACATGAAAAATGTTTTTTTTTTTTTTTTTGGGGGGGGGGGGGGGGGAAGGAATCATTGGCAGTGGCTGTGTGGTCCCAAATCTGGGATTAAGGGGCACTTTTCCATGTTTAAAATGATAAATATTCATAATTGGCCATGCTGTCAATGAAGCATGATTTGTGCTGCGCTCAAAACAACTGTTAATTCGGAACTGCGAAAACCTGACTTCAGTGAGTTCAAGACAACTGGGAATTCCGGAAAAAATTGCTGACTGGGAAGTACGTTTTGGATGGTCATCCAACTCGGAATTGTAAATCGTGAACTCGGGCCTCTTTCTAGAGCTATGACAATGACGTCATCATGATTTGATTTTGTTTTTTCAGAGTTCCCAATTGTCTTGAAAGCACCATAAATTCAGAGAATGCAAGACTTTGATGATAACATTTGCCCACGAAGGACCGCCGTGCCACCTGAGTCCAAAAATGTATTGTATGCTGCTGCATAAATGATGAAATATGCCAGGGAGATATGTATACTGTAGCTAAGAAAATGATACTAAGTGTATGTTGTGTAGTAAGCTATTCGCCTCCCATGTGCATCACACTAATATTTTGGTCTATTTACCCCTCTTAATTTTGCCTACTGTTCTGACTTAGTGGTGCACATATAGCCTATAACCTGTTTTAGAGAAATGTAATCATCAAATTTTGTAAGAGCTTTCATTGTCTGCTTATATGCTCCCATTATTTATCCTACAGTTCTGACTTGGTGTACAGGGAGAACACTGTACGGACGGCCCATGCTCTGAATTCTGTCGCTGTACATTTCAGAAGTGCTAAACAAATTTGACTACGTGTGTCCTAGCTCTCTCATTAATGTCTTAATAAAATTACGGTTTGCCTCTTATCCACTTGTCTCCTTATGTCATAGTTTGTACATCTCAATTGTCATTAGAAACCACATTTGATTAAGGAAATCAGCCTTATCAACTATGTTTTTTTAAAAGGCAGTAAATTCACTGCCAGACAAGGCTCCGCTGATAGTCAGGTGTAGCAGTGGTAAGATGTTGGGACATCTTTATCTAGGCCCTAACAGTTTGTGGGCAACGTTTGAGTGCAATTAATGTATTGTTTAGTGTTGTGTTGTGTAGTGGCTTTGCTGGCATGCATCTCTGTAACGTGTGTGCTGAGTGTCGGGAAGCAAGTTCAGGGAGTGAGTGTTTTAATAAATAAGCGCAACTAAATACAAAACAAGAAACACAAACAACACACAGACATGACACTGGAACAGAAACTATGATGCCCAGGGAAGGAACCGAAGGGAGTGACATATAAAGGGCAGGTAATCAAGGAGGTGATGGAGTCCAGGTGAGTGTCATTATGCGCTGACGCGCATAACATTGGTGACAGGTGTGCGCCATAACGAGCAGCCTGGTGACCTAGAGGCCGGAGAGGGAGCACACGTGACAATCCCACTTTTTTGGTTGTTGCCCCACCAAGATTTACATGCTAAAATCACCACTGGCCAAAGCAAATGGAATAGACAATAAACTAAATAAATAATCAGTAAACATTACTCACAGAAGTTTTAAAAGAATATAGACATTTCAAATGTTATTATTGGCTATGTATGGTGTTGTAATAATGTGCAAATAGTTGAAGTATGAAAGGGAAAATAAATAAACAGATAAATATAAATTTAATCAAATGTTATTGGTCACATACACATGTTTAGCAGATGTTATTGGTCACATACACATGTTTAGCAGATGTTATTGGTCACATACACATGTTTAGCAGATGTTATTGGTCACATACACATGTTTAGCAGATGTTATTGGTCACATACACATGTTTAGCAGATGTTATTGGTCACATACACATGTTTAGCAGATGTTATTGGTCACATACACATGTTTAGCAGATGTTATTGGTCACATACACATGTTTAGCAGATGTTATTGGTCACATACACATGTTTAGCAGATGTTATTGGTCACATACACATGTTTAGCAGATGTTATTGGTCACATACACATGTTTAGCAGATCTTATTGGTCACATACACATGTTTAGCAGATCTTATTGGTCACATACACATGTTTAGCAGATGTTATTGGTCACATACACATGTTTAGCAGATGTTATTGGTCACATACACATGTTTAGCAGATGTTATTGGTCACATACACATGTTTAGCAGATGTTATTGGTCACATACACATGTTTAGCAGATGTTATTGGTCACATACACATGTTTAGCAGATGTTATTGGTCACATACACATGTTTAGCAGATGTTATTGGTCACATACACATGTTTAGCAGATGTTATTGGTCACATACACATGTTTAGCAGATGTTATTGGTCACATACACATGTTTAGCAGATCTTATTGGTCACATACACATGTTTAGCAGATCTTATTGGTCACATACACATGTTTAGCAGATGTTATTGGTCACATACACATGTTTAGCAGATGTTATTGGTCACATACACATGTTTAGCAGATGTTATTGGTCACATACACATGTTTAGCAGATGTTATTGGTCACATACACATGTTTAGCAGATGTTATTGGTCACATACACATGTTTAGCAGATGTTATTGGTCACATACACATGTTTAGCAGATGTTATTGGTCACATACACATGTTTAGCAGATGTTATTGGTCACATACACATGTTTAGCAGATGTTATTGGTCACATACACATGTTTAGCAGATGTTATTGCGGGTGTAGCGAAATGCTTGTGTTTCTAGTTCCGACAGTGCAGTAAAATCTAACAATTTCACAACATATCTAAATAAAATAAATGGAATTAAGAATATATAAATATATGGACGAGCAATGTCAGAGCGGCATAAACTAAGATACAGTGGAATAGAATAGAATACAGTATATACATATGAGATGTGTAATGCAAGATATGTAAACACTATTAAAGTGACCAGTGTTACATTCATTAAAGTGTTCAGTGATTTCAAGTCTATGTATATAGGCAGCAGCCTCTAATGTGCTAGTGATGGCTATTTAACCGTCTGATGGCCTTGAGATAGAAGCTGTTTTTCAGTCTCTTGGTCCCAGCTTTGATGCAACTGCACTGCCTGGTGCAGTTGCCGTACCAGGCGGTGATACAGCCTGACAGGATGCTCTCAATAAGTTGTATTTACAATGTTGTTTGTGCTCCAACGGTTTCCCGTTTCCCATGGCAAAAGGCCACACATCTTGCTACTGTGATTGCTCACTACGGTATTTTGCCTAGCAGATATGATAGTTTTTTTGTTGAATTTATTTTTGGGTCTGTGTGATATGTGGGAAATATGTTTCTCTAATGTGATCATACATTTGGCAGCACGTTAGGAAGTGTAGCTCAGTTTCCATCTAATTTTCTGGGCAGTGGGCACATAGCCTGTCTTTTCTAGAGAGCCAGGCCTGCCTCTCAATAGCCAGGTCTACCTCTCAATAGCAAGGCTATGCTCAGAGTCTCTACAAAGTCAAGGATTTGGGGCCTGTCACAGTGGTCAGTTATTCTGCCAATGTGTACTCTCTGTTGAGGGCCAAATAGCATTCCAATGTGCTCTGTTCTTTTGGGTTGATTCTTTCCAGTGTGTCAAATGGCTATCCTTTTGCTTTATCATCATTTGGTTGGGTCTAAATGCTTTTCTGTCCTGTGGCTGTGTGGGGTCTGTTTGTGCTTGTGAACAGATCCCCAGAACCAGCTGGCTGTGGGGACACTTCTCTAGGTTCATCTTTCTGTAGGTGAGGGCTTTGTGGTGGAATGTGTGGGCATCGCATCCTTTTAGGTGGTTGTAGAATTTAACAGATATTTTCGGGATATTGATAACTAGCAGGTATAGTCCTAATTCTGCTCTGCATGCATCGTTTGGGTTTTGCATTGTACACCAAGCATATTTTTGCAGAATTCTGAATGCAGAGTCTCGATTGGGTGTTAAATCCCATGTTGTGAATTCTTGGTCGGTGAGTAGATCCCAGACCTCACAACCATAGAGGGCAATTGGTTCGATAACTGATTTAAGTATTTTTAGCCAAATCCTATTTGGGATGTTGAGTTTTAGAAGGCCCTTCTTGCCTTGTCTCTTTGATCGTTCACAGCCTTGTCGAAGTTACCTGTGGTGTTGATGTTTAGGCCAAGGTAGGTATAATTCTTTGTTTGCTCGAACAAATTTGTATTTGTTTTCTTGGACCTTTTTTGGAACACCATTATTTCTGTCTTACTGAGATTCACTGTCAGGGCCCAAGTCTGACAGAATCTGTGCAGAAGATCTAGGTGCTGCTGTAGGCCCTCCCCGGTTGGGGACAGAAGCACCAGATCATCTGCCAACAGTAGACATTTGAGAGTCCAACAGGGTGAAGCAGTGTGCTGCAGACTGTTCTAGTGCCCTCACCAGTTCATTGATGTATACACTACATTACCAAAAGTATGTGGACATGTGTTCGTGGAACATTTCATTCCAACGTCATGGGGATTACAATGGAGTTGGTCCCCCCTTTGCTGCCACAACAGCCTCCACTCTTCTGGGAAGGCTTTCCAGTAGATGTTGGAACATTGCTGTGGGGACTTGGGTCTACTCAGCCACAAGAGCATTAGTGAGGTTGGGCACTGATGCCCCAGACCATTATTCCTCTTCCACCAAACTTTACAATTGGCACCATACATTCAGGCAGGTAGCGTGTGTGGCTGAAATAGCCAAATACACTAATTTGAAGGGGTGTCCACATACTTTTGTATATATAGTGTACACTACCGGTCAAAAGTTTTAGAACACCTACTCATTCAAGGGTTTTTCTTTATTTTTACTATTTCCTACATTGTAGAATAATAGTGAAGACATCAAAACTATGAAATAACACATATGGAATCATGTAGTAACCATAGTGTTAAATATATAAATATCTAAATATATTTTGTATTTGAGATTCCTCAAATAGCCAGCCTTTGCCTTGATGACAGCTTTGCACACGCTTGGCATTCTCTCAACCAGCTTCACCTGGAATGCTTTTCCAACACTCTTAAAGGAGTTCCCACATATGCAGAGCACTTGTTGGTTGCCTTTCCTTCACTCTGCGGTCCAACTAATCCCAAACCATCTCAATTTGGTTGAGGTCGGGGGATGGTGGAGGCCAGGTCATCTGATGCAGCACTCCATCACTCTCCTTCTTGGTAAAATAGCCCTTACAAAGCCTGGAGGTGTGTTTTGGGTCATTGTCCTGCTGATAAACAAATGATAGTCCCACTAAGCCCAAGCCAGATGGGATGGCGTGTCGCTGCATAATGCTGTGGTAGCCATGCTGGTTAAGTGTGCCTTGAATTCTAAATATATCACAGACAGTGTCACCAGCAAAGTACCCCCACACCATAACACCTCCTCCCCCATGCTTTACGGTGGGAAATGCAGAGATAATCCATTCACCCCCAACGCGTCTCACAAAGACATGGTGGTTAGAACCAAAAATCACACATTTGGACTCATCAGATCAAAGAACAAATTTCCACAGGTCTAATGTCCGTAACTCGTGTTTCTTGGCCCAAGCAAGTCTCTTCTTATTATTGGTGTGCTTTAGTAGTGGTTTCTTTGAAGCAATTCAACCATGAAGGCCTGATTCACGCAGTCTCCTCTGAACAGTTGATGTTGAGATTTGTCTGTTACTTGAACTCTGAAGCATTTATTTGGACTGCAATTTCTGAGGCTGGTAAACTCTAATGAACGTATCATCTGCAGCAGAAGTAACTCTGGGTCTTCCATTCCTGTCACAGTCCTCATGAGAGCCAGATTCATCATAGCGCTTGATGGTTTTTGCGACTGCACTTGAAGAAACTTTCAAAGTTCTTGAAATGTTCCGTATTGACTGATCTTCATGTTTTAAAGTAATGATGGACTGTCATTTCTCTTTGCTTATTTGAGCTGTTCTTGTCATAATATGGACTTGGTCTTTTCTCAAATAGGACTATCGTCTGTATACCAACCCTACCTCGTCACAACATAACTGATTGGCTCAAACGAATTAAAAGGGAAAGAAATTCCACAAATTAACTTTTAAGAAGGCACACGTGTTAATAGAAATGCATTCCAGGTGACTACCTCATGAAGCAGGTTGAGAGAATGCAAGAGTGTGCAAAGCTGTGATCAAGGCAAAGGGGTGGCTATTTGAACAATCTCAAATATAAATAATATTTTGATTTGTTTAACACTTTCTTTGGTTACTACATGATTCCATATGTGTTATTTCATAGTGTTGATGTCTTCACTATTACTATTATTTACAATGTAGAAAATAAAAAGAAAGAAAAACCCTTGAATGAGTAGGTATTCTAAAACTTTTGACCGGTAGTGTATGTTGAAGAGGGTGCGGCTCAAGCTGCATCCCTGTTTATTGCCAATTTTAACTGCACACTTGTTGTGTGCAGTTTGACATTTGCTCAGGACATTGTTTTCACTGAGGAAATTATGGAGTCTGCTGTTGATGACAATGTAGAGTATTTTTCAGAGATTGCTGCCGACGCAAATTCCACTGTAATTATTGGGGTCAAATTTGTCTCCACTGTTGTGGATTGGGGTGATTAGACCTTAGTTCCAAATATTAGGGAAGATGCCAGAGCTGACGATAATGTTGAAGAGTTTAAGAATAGCCTATTTGAATGTGTGGTCTGTATATTTTAACATGTTGTTTAGTACACCATCAACACCAGAGGACTTTTTGGGTTGCAGGATTTGTATTTTGTCCTGTAGCTCATCCAACGTAATTTGAGAATCCAGTCTGTTCTGGTAGTCTTTAATAGCTGATTATAAGTTTAGTAAATTATCATCTATATGTTTTTGCCCTTGGTTCTTTGTTATATGGCCGAAAATGTTGGAGAAGTGGTTTATCCATACATCTCCATTTTGAATAGATAGCTCTTCATGTTGTTGTTTGTTTAGTGTGTTCCAATTATCCCAGAAGGGATGTGATTCTTCAATCACAATGAGTTGTTTTCGGTCACGCTGTTCCTTCTTTTTTCTTAGTGTATTTCTTTATTGTATTAGTGTTTCACGCTAGTGAAAGGCGTAGGCTCAGGTTTTCTGGTTCTCTGTGTTTTTGGTTGGATAGGATTCTCAATTTCTTTCTTAGGTTTTTGCATTCTTCATCGAACCATTTCTCATTGTTGTTAGTTATCCTAGGTTGATATGTTAGCTAATAGGTCAAATATATTGTTCAGGCTTCCTACTGCTAAGTTTACACCATCACTATTGCAGGAAAACATTTTGTCCAGGAAGTTGTCTACTAGGAGGGATTGGATTTGTTGTTGGCCAATTGTTTTTTTGGTAGGTTTCTACACTACCCTCCCATCTATAGCATTTCTTAATAGTGTGCAGTTTGTTCGGCTTATATGCTGTTGATTATTTCTCCGCTCAAGTAGATAGTGAATTAGCTGTGATCTGATTGGGGTGTCAGTGGGCTGACTGTGATTGCTCTGAGAGACTCTGGGTTGAGGTTGGTGATAAAGTAGTCTACAAGTCCTACTGCAAAGAGATGAGCTATAAGCCTAACCTTGAGTCCCCTCGATGCCGTTGAATCTCAATTCAACGGCTCAGACACAAGAGGTATGTGGCAGGGTCTACAGTCAATCACGGATTACAAAAAGAAAACCAGCACCGTCACGGACCAGGATGTCTTGCTCCCAGGCAGACTAAATAACTTTTTTGCCCGCTTTGAGGACAATACAGTGCCACTGACACGGCCGCAACTAAAACATGCGGACTCTCCTTCACTGCAGCCGACGTGAGGAAAACATTTAAATGTGTCAACCCTCGCAAGGCTGCAGGTCCAGACGGCATCCCGAGCCGCGCCCTCAGAGCATGCGCAGACCAGCTGGCTGGTGTGTTTACGGACATATTCAATCAATCCTTATACCAGTCTGCTGTTCCCACATGCTTCAAGAGGGCCACCATTGTTCCTGTTCCCAAGAAAGCTAAGGTAACTGAGCTAAACGACTACCTTCCCGTAGCACCTCCACCCTACCTGACACCCTAGACCCACTCCAATTTGCTTACCGCCCAAATAGGTCCACAGACGATGCAATCTCAACCACACTGCACACTGCCCTAACCCATCTGGACAAGAGGAATACCTATGTGAGAATGCTGTTCATCGACTACAGCTCGGCATTTAACACCATAGTGCCCTCCAAGCTTGTCATCAAGCCCTGGGTCTCGACCCTGCCATGTGCAACTGGGTACTGGACTTCCTGACGGGCCGCCCCCAGGTGGTGAGGGTAGGCAACAACATCTCCACCCCGCTGATCCTCAACACTTGGGCCCCACAAGGGTGCGTTCTGAGCCCTCTCCTGTACTCCCTGTTCACCCACGACTGCGTGGCCACGCACGCCTCCAACTCAATCATCAAGTTTGCGGACGACACAACAGTGGTAGGCTTGATTACCAACAACGACAAGACGGCCTACAGGGAGGAGGTGAGGGCCCTCGGAGTGTGGTGTCAGGAAAATAACCTCACACTCAACGTCAACAAAACTAAGGAGATGATTGTGGACTTCAGGAAACAGCAGAGGGAACACCCCCCTATCCACATCGATGGAACAGTAGTGGAGAGGGTAGTAAGTTTTAAGTTCCTCGGCGTACACATCACAGACAAACTGAATTGGTCCACCCACACAGACAGCATCGTGAAGAAGGCGCAGCAGCGCCTCTTCAACCTCAGGAGGCTGAAGAAATTTGGCTTGTCACCAAAAGCACTCACAAACTTCTACAGATGCACAATCGAGAGCATCCTGTCGGGCTGTATCACCGCCTGGTACGGCAACTGCTCCGCCTACAACCGTAAGGCTCTCCAGAGGGTAGTGAGGTCTGCACAACGCATCACCGTGGGCAAACTACCTGCCCTCCAGGACACCTACACCACCCGATGTCACAGGAAGACCATAAAAATCATCAAGGACAACAACCACCCGAGCCACTGCCTGTTCACAACCGCCATCATCCAGAAGGCGAGGTCAGTACAGGTGCATCAAAGCTGGGACCGAGAGACTGAAAAACAGCTTCTATCTCAAGTCCATCAGACTGTTAAACAGCCACCACTAACATTGAGTGGCTGCTGCCAACACACTGACTCAACTCCAGCCACTTTAATAATGGGAATTGATGGGAAATTATGTAAAATATATCACTAGCCACTTTAAACAATGCTACCTAATATAATGTTACATACCCTACATTATTCATCTCATATGTATATACTGTACTCTATATCATCTACTGCATCTTTATGTAATACATGTATCACTAGCCACTTTAACTATGCCACTTTGTTTACATACTCATCTCATATGTATATACTGCACCCAATACCATCTACTGTATCTTGCCTATGCCGCTCGGTACCATCACTCATTCATATATCTTTATGTACATATTCTTTATCCCCTTACACTTGTGTCTATAAGGAAGTAGTTTTGGAATTGTTAGCTAGATTACTTGTTGGTTATTACTGCATTGTCGGAACTAGAAGCACAAGCATTTCGCTACACTCGCATTAACATCTGCTAACCATGTGTATGTGACAAATAACATTTGATTTGATTTGACTATCTACATACCCAGTGAGAGAAAGAGCTGCAGGAGTTGTTAACAGTTTTTGTTGGTTATGTTGTTGTAGTTGTGTCTATGGGGGCATATGAGGTAGGGAATGCTAACTCCAGGTAGGTGTTTGTCCCCCTGTGTGCTGAGGGTGTCAGGTTCTTGTCCAGTTCTGGCATTTAGGTCACCACATAATAGTACATGTCCCTGGAAATGATTGATCTCCCCCTCGAGGATGGAGAAGCGGTCTTCATTAAAGTATGTGGATTCTAGTGGGGGGGATATTGGTAGCACACAGGAGGACATTTTTCTCTGCTGACATCATTTCCTTTAAATGTAAAATGTTACTGTTTGGATTCATTTAATAGAGTTAAGGTCTGCTCTATACAGTTTTAGCATACCCCCTGAGTCCCTTCCATGTTTCACACCCAGTAGTTTGTTGGATGGGACTACCAACTCTCTGTAACCTAGAGGGCAACCACTGAGTCCATCTCCTCTAAACCATGTTTCTGTAGGATGACAATGTCTGTATTTCTAATTTCTTTGGTGAAGTCCAGGTTCCTGCTCTTTAGGCCAAATGCAGATTACCTCAGGCCTTGGATATGCCAGGATGAGATGGTGAAGGTTCTGTGTTCCATAAAGTGTCCAATGTTGTTAGTCGTGTGGTTTGTCCTCAGACCAGTAAGTGTGAGGCGACCCTAACCCTACCCACTCGTGAGTTGGGGAAAGTGGAAGACGCGTTTTCAATCTCTCTCGCTCTCTGAGTTGAAAGACCTACAGACTAACCTCTAGCTGAGCCAGGTCATATACTTGACATTGTTCCAAATACAAGAACATTCACCACATACTTTTGGTTGTTGGTGTGTGTGTGCATTTACTTGTAAAGACAAACGCTGATCTGTACGTGCTGCTGCATAAGTACTTGTCCATAATAAAGTGATCTCTAAGATGAAAAAGGACAGATGGGGGGGGAAAAAGGGGGGAAGGCAGGAACTAAGGGATTTTCATAGGAAATGCTATGGATTCCTGACATGCATACAATGTAGCAAAATGAATGGTTAACTGAAGGTTGAAGGCAAAGGGGGTCTTTGCTAGGGACCGGAGGGACTAGGAGAAAGAGAGAAGAAAGAAAAGAGACATCATCTGCCCCATGCCTCTCTGTCAACGCTACAAGCCTGCAAGCAGAATGATTTTATCAGTCAGCCCTAAGGCCTGCTTCTCACATTTCACCCTCAGCAGCAACAATGCGATGTTCCTCCATGCGCACGTTAAATCATTTTTTGGATGTACAGGAGTTTACCTGACGCAAACATTACGCCATGAAGTTTAAGATTGAAGAATGACGTTCTTTCAGTTCAGACCTGTATTCTTGGTATGGCCTATGACGTACAATGTTTGGCCTCCTAACACTGCACATTCCAACGTTACATGTATGGAGGTGCATTAAGCAGACAGCCTGTCACAGATAGTGATTCTTTATCTAAAGGAAATGAATGAGGTACAAACAAGAGGCACTCCAGGCTCCTTCCCTCTAAGTCAGATTGTATCTGTACTGGCTCATTGCGTTGGCTTTTGTTTTTTTGTGTGCGTGATATTACAATTAAAGAATGTTCTGGGTTTATGCGTTTTAGACCTGAGACTATTTGAAAGACAACGTGAAGGGAGATTAACTGAAGTTTTAGAAGTTCTGAAGTTCCCTTTTGAAGATTTGAGAAGTGTGAAAGGTCACAACTGTTCAGGGAGGAAGGAGTTTAACGCTGACACGGTTGTACTGTTGTAGCATGCCGTGCATCATGACACCCTTGCTAATGTCAGAGGGGCTTCTTCCACATTTTTCTTTAGCTGCAAAATGTTAGGGACTGCACTCAGAATCAAAGCCTTTGATCAACTCATCCCCCCTTTCACCATCATCCATCCTTTATCTAGAACAGGGGGACAAATCGCCCCTTACATTTTTACACAGATACTGTCAGCCCTCGTCCCCATGTACAAATCTGTAGATAGTATAGGCCTGCTGTACAGTAACTTCCAAAGCCCACTGGTGTTATACTACAACACATTATAATCCATTGAATTGAACGGAGAACATTTGGTTCTTGCTAGATTGCTGACTTGAACACTCCTCTGCAGTATCGACAGTGTTCCTAAGTGAAGTCCATAGAGCCCAAGGGAAGTTTTTAGTGCTTGTTCCTGAAATATGCCAAATGTAGGCCACAATGACCTGACCTTCTGTTAGCTGATGACTGAGTGACCATTAAGATGAATTTGACCACATATTGACCAGGTTATGAAAGAGGACACTGTGCACATTGTCAGGTCAGGTCAGGGATCACATCTGGGCTTGCAAGGTCACAATGCTGCATGGCTTATCCAATAACCTATGGATAAAAAAATAAAAATCAATTCCACATTTCATGAACGGTGTTGAATTTCAGATCACAAATCCTCAATCAAGACTGTTTTTAGGTTGTTAGCGCATGGTGTGGTACCCCAATGTTCACCTAATGTTCCCTTCAGCCCTACTGTATCAAATCAGGAAGTATGATGACTTTTACAATGTGTGGAATGGACTGCTAAAGAGCCCAGTTGCATGGCCGGACTACCACATCTAGGGCCTTTGGCATCTACCTCCAGGGCGGCCCCCCACACTGAAATATTATTATTATTATTTTGTGGGAAACTTTTTTTTTTTGTGTGGGAAAACTTCCTGCAATTCTACACATTTTGCGATGGCGCAGGGAGATAACTGTTCGGTTTTATAGCTGCAATTCTGCATATTTTGCAATGGTGCAGGGAGATAACTGTTCGGTTTCATAGCTAATTTCCTGCAGTTCTACATATTTTGCGATGGCGCAGGGAGATAACTGTTCGGTTTCATAGCTAATTTCCTGCAGTTCTACATATTTTGCGATGGCGCAGGGAGATAACTGTTCGGTTTCATAGCTAATTTCCTGCAGTTCTACATATTTTGCGATGGCGCAGGGAGATAACTGTTCAGTTTCATAGCTAATTTCCTGTAATTCTACACATTTTGCCATGGCATTTCCAGTTTTATAGCTAATTTCATGCAATTCTACACATTTTGACATTGCATATGAGCATGTCATAAGCCATCCGGGGGGGGCCCCAACCGTATGTTCATACGGTTGGTTGGTGGTTACCAATCAGTTTGACTGAGGTCCATAAACAGTCTGCAATGAAGCCCCAAGTAAAAAACCCCAGGGATAGCGTCTGATCAGTGCTGACTGTTCAAAAACCCCTCAAGTCTACATGTACTATTAGCCAGCCATTAAAATACGTATTAAGGAAAACTCCAAGCCAGGAGAGGCAAACACAACACAGAAAGATCATTGTGGCTTAATAGATGAAGTAACAGAATGGGCCGGGAGCACTAAGCATGTTAAAAGTAGACCCTTCTCTTTACTTTCCCCTCACTGAAACAGACAATGTAGCCTTTTGTGTGAGCTGTTAAAAGGGAGTAAGGATATTGATATTCAGTAACAACAGGCTCAGGTTTCAGTTTATGAGGCAGAGTTGCAAAGAAAAAGCCATATCTCAGACTGGCCAATAAAAAGAAAAGATTAAGACAGGCAAAAGAACACAGACACTGGACAGAGGAATTCTGCCTAGAGGGCCAGCATCCCGGAGTCGCCTCTTCACTGTTGACGTTGAGACTGGTGTTTTGCGGGTACTCTTTTGCGGGTAGGTTTCTTCTATTTAATGAAGCTGACAGTTGAGGACTTGTGAGGCGTCTCTTTCTCAAACTAGACACTAATTCACTTGTCCTCTTGCTCAGTTATGCACCGAGGCCTCCCACTCTTAATCAAATCAAATCAAATATAGCCCTGCGTACATCAGCTGATATCTCAAAATGCTGTACAGAAACCCAGCCTAAAACCCCAAAACAGCAAGCAATGCAGGTGTTGAAGCACATTGGCTAGGAAAAACTCCCTAGAAAGGCCAAAACCTAGGAAGAAACCTAGAGAGGAACCAGGCTATGAGGGGTGGCCAGTCCTCTTCTGGCTGTGCCGGGTGGAGATTATAACAGAACATGGCCAAGATGATCAAATGTTCATAAAAGACCAGCATGGTCAAATAATAGGTCTGGGACAGGTAGCACGTCCGGTGAACAGGTCAGGATTCCATAGCCGCAGGCAGAACAGTTGAAACTGGAGCAGCAGCACGGCCAGGTGGACTGGGGACAGCAAGGAGTCATCATGCCAGGTAGTCCTGAGGCATGGTCCTAGGGCTCAGGTCCTCCAAGAGAGAGAAAGAAAGAGAGAATTAGAGAGAGCATACTTAAATTCACACAGGACACCGGATAAGACAGGAGAAGTACTCCAGATATAACAAACTGACCCTAGCCCCCCGACACATAAACTACTGCAGTATAAATACTGGAGTTTGAGAGAGGAGGGGTCAGGAGACACTGTGGCCCCATCCGAGGACACCCTCGGACAGGGCCAAACAGGAATATACAACCTCACCCACTTTGCCAAAGCACAGCCCCCACACCACTAGAGGGATATCTTCAGCCACCAACTTACCATCCTGAGACAAGTCCGAGTATAGCCCACAAAGATCTCCGCCACGGCACAACCCAAGGGGGGACGCCAACCCAGACAGGAAGATCACATCAGTGACTCAACCCACTCAAGTGACGCAGCCCTCCTAGGGACGGCATGAAAGACACCAGTACTCTTCTGGTTAGAGCCAGTTTGCGCTGTTCTGTGAAGGGAGTAGTACACAGCATTGTACGAGATCTTCAGTTTCTTGGCAATTTCTCGCATGGATTAGCCTTCATTTCTCAGAACAACAATAGACTGATGAGTTTCAGAAGAAAGGTCTTTGTTCCGGGCCATTTTGAGCCTGTAATTGAACCCAAAAATGCTGATGCTCCAGATACTCAACTAGTCTAAATAAGGACAGTTTTATTGCTTCTTTATTCAGAACAACAGTTTTCAGCTGTGCTAACATAATTGCAAAAGGGTTTCTAACTAGCCTTTCAAAATGATAAACTTGGATTAGCTAACACAACGTGCTATTGGAACACAGGAGTGAGGGTTGTTGATAATGGGCCTCTGTACGCCCATGTAGATATTCCATTAGGTGGCTAGACGTCCCGCTAGCGGAACTACTTCCGGTGAAACTGGAGGGCGCGCAATTCAAATAAATAATCATCAAAATTGTGGATATTAAACATCTAGGTACATACAAGTGTCTTATAACGGTTGAAAGCTTAAATTCTTGTTAATCCAACTGCACTGTCTGATATACAGTAGCTATTACAGTGGAAGCATACCATGAAATTGTTTGAGGACGGTGCCCCACATCATAATATTTTTCCACCGGCACAGGTTTCATAAATTCATAAATAGCGATTAAATATTCACTTTTTGAAAATTTCTCTGATTTGTCATCCAAAGGGTCCCAGCGATACCATGTAGTGTCGTTTTGTTAAGATTAAATACTTCTTTATATCCCAAAAAGTCTGTTTAGTTGGCCCCATCGATTTGAGTAATCCACTCGTTCAACATGCAGAAAAAGGAATCCGAATATCTTCCCCTATACTTTGTTTCAACACGTCAAAATACATTTATATTTACTCCTCAGATAGCCTCAAATGTAATCAAACTATAATATTTATTACAGAAAGAAGTATGTTCAATAGGAAACCGATTTTAGCAGGTGTCTTGTCTTCCTGGTGTGCACAAACACAAATTTCCAAGACTGTGTCCCTGTACTAAAACTGATATTTATTTATTTAAGTTACAAGCCTGAAACCCTTGAACAGACTGCTGACAACTTGTGGAAGAATTGCATTCTGGGAGTTATAATTGAGTATGCCCTTATACTTGACATTGTAAGAGCATGGTCTCTATAAAAAAAAAATCTGGTTGGTTTATCCTTGGATTTTCTCCTACCATATCTATTGTGTTACATTCTCCTACATTATTTTAACATTTCTACAAAATTCAAAGTGTTTTCTTGTGGTACCAATTATATGCATATCCTGGCTTCAGGGCCTGAGCAACAGGCAGTTTACTTTGGGCACGTCATTCAGGCAGGAAGTGGAGAAAAAAGTGGCCTAGCCCTAAGAGGTTTTTAAAAATCAGCTGTTTCCAGCTACAATAGTCATTTACAACATTAACAATGTCTACACTGTACTTCTGATCAATTTGATGTCATTTTAAATGGACAAAAATGTGCTTTTCTTTCAAAAACGAGGACATTTCTAGGTGACACCAAACTTTTGAACGGTAGTGCCACAGTGTGTTATATGTGCAAAAGTACTATCTCACAACTCAATGAAACCTTCACTCTTGCGTGGACATTTAAAAAACGTAACATCCCAATTTGAAAAATAAGCCACAGGAGTTTGAGCGAGAATTAAGACAACTTTTGAGTAGTGAGACATGTATAAAAGCAACAGATACCATTAATAAGAAGGGGCTAGAAGTGTCGTATATGGTGAGCTACCGAGTGGCTAGGAGAGGCAAGCCCCATACTATTGTGGAGGACTTAATTATTCCTGCTGCCGCGGATATGGCTGGGACAATGCTGGGGGAAAAGGACAAAAAAAAACGATGCAGACAATGCCTTCATCAAACCACACTGTTTGTGTGTTATTAGTTTAAGCAGACTGTTTGTCTGTTGACTTAAATGAAGATCCAATCTAATTTTATGAGCAATTTATGCAGAAATCCAGATAATTCCAAAGGGTTAACATACTTTTTCTTGCCACTGTATGTGAGAGGGGATTCTCGCACCTCACTAACATGACAACTAAATACAGGCACAGACTGTGTGTGGAAAATGATTTAAGACTGAGACTCTCTCCAATACAACCCAACATTGCAGAGTTATGTGCATCCTTTCAAGCACACCATTCGCATTAACCTGTGTGGTGGTTCATTTCTTTACTATCAAATGAGGAGAGACAAACTTATCACACAAGTCAGAGTTATACTTAAACTTAATCTTTAATCACTTATTAATAAGGGAGCAGGTCAATACAACACACATAAAGTGAATCGATTTGAGTGCTCTACGATAATGATGGCTGGTCGACAATTCACCCTCAGATGATTTGTTGAGAGCCCCGAGACAAAAGGTACAGAGGTCTTTTATTGCCAAGATACAACCTCTTCATTCTGCATGACAAACAACAGATGTATAGAATGGGTCACAAGGTTAAGATTTGTATGAAAGATACTTATGGGTCCGCGGTAAAACGACCTCATCAGTGTCAAACGCTCACTAAAACACTTCAGCGAGCAGACCTTTCTAATCGACCTGGCCCGGGTATCCTGGAAGGGTATTGACCTCATCCCATCAGTAGAGGATGCTGGTTGCTCTTTAAAAGTGATTTCCTCACCATCTTAAATAAGCATGCGTCATTCAAAAAATGTTGAACTAAGCACAGATATAGCCCTTGGTTCACCCCAGACTTGACTGCCCTTGACCAGCACAAAAAAATCCTGTGGCATTCTGCATTAGCGTCGAATAGCCCCCGCGATATGCAACTTTTCAGGGAAGTCAGGAACCAATTTACTCATTCAGTTAAGAAAGCTAAGGCTAGCTTTTTCAAACAGAAATTTGCATCCTGTAGCACAAATTACAAAAAGTTTTGGGACACTGTAAAGTCCATGGAGAATAAGAGCACCTCCTCCCAGCTGCCCTCTGCACTGAGGAAAGGAAACACTGTCACCACTGATAAATCTACAATCACTTCTATAAGCATTTTTCTAAGGCTGGCCATGCATTCCACCTGGCTACCCATACCCCGGCCAACATCTCAGCACCCCCTGCAGCAACTTGCCCAAGCCCCCCCCCCCCCCCCCCCCCCCCTGCTTCTCCTTCACCCAAATCTCCTTCACCCAAAGCTGATGTTCTGAAAGAGCTGCAAAATCTGGACCCCTACAAATCAGCAATCTGGACCCTCTCTTTCTAAAATGATCTGCTGAAATTGTTGCAAACCCATTACTAGCCTATTCAACCTCTCTTTCGTATCGTCTGAGATCCCCCCAACGATTGGAAAGCTTCCGTGGTCATCCCCCTCTTCAAAGGGGGAGACACTCTAGACCCAAACTGTTATAGAGCTACAGTATATCCATCCTGCCCTGCCCTTCTAAAATCTTCAAAAGCCAAGTTAACAAACAGATCACCGACCATTTCGAATCCCACCGTACCTTCTCCACTATGCAATCTGGTTTCCGAGCTGGTCATGGGTGCACCTCAGCCACGCTCAAGGTCCTAAACGATATCATAACCGCCATCGATAAAAGACAGTACTGTGCAGCCGTCTTCATCAACCTGGCCAAGGCTTTTGACTCTGTCAATCACCGCATTCTTATCGGCAGATTCAATAGCCTTGGCTTCTCAAATGACTGCCTGGTTCACCAACTACTTCTCAGATAGAGTTCAGTGTGTCGAATCGGAGGGCCTGTTGTCCGGACCTCTGGCAATCTCTATGGGGGTGCCACAGGGTTCAAAACTAGGGGCGACTCTTTTCTCTGTATATATCAATGATGTCGCTCTTGCTGCTGGTGATTCTGTGATCCGCCTCTATGCAGACGACACCATTCTGTATACATCTGGACCTTCTTTGGACACTGTGCTAACAAACCTCCAAACGAGCTTCAATGCCATACAACACTCCTTCCGTGGCCTCCAACTGCTCTTAAATGTAAGTAAAATTAAGTGCATGCTCTTCAACCGATTGCTGCCCGCACCCTGCCGCCCGACTAGTATCACTACTCTGAACGGTTCTGACTTAGAATATGTGGACAACTACAAATACCTAGGTGTCTGGTTAGACTGTAAACTCTCCTTCCAGACTCACATTAAGCATCTCCAATCCAAAATTAAATCTAGAATCAGCTTCATATTTCGCAGCAAAGCATCCATCACTCATGCTGCCAAACGTACCCTAGTAAAACTGACTATCCTACCTATCCTTGACTTTGGCGATGTCATTTACAAAATAGCCTCCAACACTCTACTCAGCAAACTGGATGTAATCTATCCCAGTGCCATCTGTTTTGTCACCAAAGCCCCATATACTACCCACCACTGCGACCTGTTTGCTCTCGTTGGCTGGCCCTCACTACATATTTGTCGCCAAACCCACTGGCTCCAGGTCATCTATAAGTCTTTGCTAGATAAAGCCCTGCCTTATCTCAGATCACTGGTCACCATAGCAACACCCACCCGTAGCACGCGCTCTAGAAGGTATATTTCACTGGTCATTCCCAAAGCCTCTCTGCTGACAATGACTGGAACGAATTGCAAAAATCACGGAAGCTGGAGTCTTATATCTCCCTCTCTAACTTTAAGCATTAGCTGTCAGAGCAGCTTACCGATCACTGTACACAGCCCATCTGTAAATAGAACACCCAACTACCGCATCTCCACATTGTTACTTATCCTCTTGCTCTTCTGCACCCCAGTATCTCTACTTGCACACCATCATCTGCACATCGATCACTCCAGTGTTAATACTAAATTGTAATTATTTTGCCTCTATGGCCTATTTTCTATTGTGCGCTGACCCTGGTGACAGAGGGGGTACACACAGCTGGAGGTTGAATGTTTTAAGGGGTACGGGACTCATCAACATCTGGGAGACCGAGAACATCAGTAAAGACTGTCACTGGAAAAGAAATACACATCATAGTCAACCAAGGTGGAAACATTACTTGAAAAAAACATCCCTAAAATATGATTCTGTTTGGGTTTGTGTATTAAGTGAAAATAATTATTACTTACCATTTGCTTATAGAGGACGATAGAGACCAGGAGAATTTCCTTGTGGAGAGTGAGGCAGATGACAGACCCCAGCACTCTGTTCCGTGTTCCCCAGCTACAGGTAAACAAATAAATAAAATTAAATGGGAAGATTGATTGGTTGAATAAGCCGGAACAAAAGCCTGCAAACTCTGTACCTCTATAGGATCAAGGTAGATGCCTTGCCCATACATAATTCATTTGACACGGTTTAAATCTAATACTCTGGTTGTTGACCAACATTTCTGTTTGTCCCCAGGTCCCTTCCGGCCATGTCAAAGCCTTTTTTGGGAGCTGCCCGGTACGACTAGGTGTGTGTATCATCGTCATCCTCTCCTTTGCCTGTAACTCATTGGTCCTAGTCTCCCATTCTCAGCGACCCACTACTCCTCTACCCAGCACTTACCGGCTGTCCTGACATGGGTCGACCTCACTGGCTTCTCTAGCGCCGCCCAGGCTGTACTGGACGCCATTACTTTTGACCACCTTTCTGATTATGGTGCGTGGTGTGAGGGTGGACCAGGTTGCAGGGTCTTTGACTTCCTGTCTGTCTTCTTCTCGGAGGCCAGTGTCTTACTGTTGACGGCAGTTGTCGTAGAGCATGGGTGTACTGTCCGTGGTGCAGAATGACCCCCTGCTCGACATTCTCCATTTGTTTTTCAGGCCACACCTGGCCATGATTACAGACACCTGTCTTTTCACTATATAAATGAGTCATCCCACAGTGTTTGTCATTGTACCCTGATGAAGACAGCTTCTGTCGAAACATTGGACATAAATATTTTAGCATCTGAGCTCCTAGAGTATGCTGCTCTCCTTTATTTTAAGTGTTCTGCTCCGCTAGCCAGCACCTCTCCTAAATAGCTGTGCTTTTCTTTCGCCTCTAGGCCTTGGAATACATCCACAGGTACACCTCCAATTGACTCAAATGATGTCAGAAGCTTCTAAAGCCATGACATCATATTCTGGAATTGTCCAATCTGTTTAAAGGCAGTCAACTTAGTGCATGTAAACTTCTGACCCACTGGAATTGTGATACAGTGAATTATAAGTGAAATAATCTGTCTAAACAATTGTTGAAAAAATTACTGTGTGTCATGCACAAAGTAGATGTCCCAACCGACTTGCCAAAACTATAGTTTCTTAACAAGAATTTTTTCGAGTGGTTGAAAAACGAGTTAATGTCTCCAACCTAAGTGTATATGTAAACCTCAACTATGTTTTCACCCCACTTGACAAGCTACCTCTGACCAAACCCAATAAAAGTTGACATAGTAAATAAAAGACAGGACATAATTTCATTAGATAATAATTTAATATAAACATTCAAATTCAACATACAAAAACTGTTGAAACACTCATCCTTGGCTCCTCTCAAATAGTCTGATCATTGTAATATATTTTTGACAAAAACAAAATTGCACATGAGAACATTTAAACTAGATGTTTGTGACTATCCTCGCCTGGTGATGTGTTTAAAGGGTCTTCCCCGCTGATCGACTGTCTGGCAGAGAGGATATCACAGCATTCAGCAGTCTCAAAAATACATGGGACAATGATGAGGGGCCAAATAAATACTTTTGCAGGCAGCCATTTTGACGTCAACATGGCCAGCCCTTTAATTTTCATGCGATTGTTAATGTTTTTGTTTTAAATCACTTCTTAAAACAAATAGCGAAACAAACAGGTAATTTGATCTCTTCCCTTGGGAGACACTGGAACAAAAAAGTTACATACTGTAGAAGGCAGCAGCGAGCGTCACTATTTGGGGAAAACCTCCTTTAAAAACACTCAAGACAGACGCACATCAACATCCCAGTTAGGATGCCATAGTCAGTCAAAAGTCTTCAACCCCGTACGTAAAGGTAAAAGGTCAAAAATAAAATTAAGTGACATGAGAAAAAAAGGAACATGTAAATTAAAAAGGGAAAAACAAAGACGTGTCACTTAATTAGCAGGTCTATACTTACGTACATGATGTAAGGTGATATAACCCTGAGTGCGTGGCCCAGAATTTGGACAGGGAGGGAGTTCATTCATTGGCTTCGGTGATGAGCGAGCAACCGTCCTGCCCACAGACGTCTCCCGGCTGGAGACAGTCCTACTGCGGGAGTGTCTGCCTCTAGAGTCTGCCCCCCTCTCTCTGGCTAACCTAGGCAGTGGTCTGGTCTGATTGGACTTAGATTGAACTTTTTTTTTTTTTCTTTTTTTTTTTTTGAGGGGGTGGGGGTGGTTATCCTCAGTGATCCTCTCCCTCCATTTTGCTCCAGACTAAATTTAGGGTCTCACTTAGACTCACTCCCACCTCTTGACATTTGTCAACAAGTTTCCTCAGTTTATCAGTTTTACCTCCCTCCGCAGCTTCAAACAGCAGGCGCTGGAAAGGGAGAGAGGAGGGGGGGGTGGGGGGGGGGGGTAGGTGAACATGCGTGCATTATCTCCCAGGTGGAACAAAAAACTAACTTTTTTTTTGTTGAGAAGTGTGTGTGTGTGTGTGTTTCAGAGAGATAGTAACTGAGAGGGAAATTACATCTTTCCATAGGGTGGCACACAGTGGAAGCTTTTGCAGGGCTTGCTGATAAAGAAGCCGGACCTACAAAAAACAAACAAAAATACCAAACGCAGGATCCACATGTCAGTTTAGCGGAGGACAAGGACAAAACAGGAGAAGGGGCGTGGAATGAGGTCAGTGGTTTTAGCAACTAGTTTAGTTTGTCTCTAATAGACCAAACTGTTACCGAGCAACAAAATCCAAACATTCCATTTTGTCCCCAACGTCAGTTGTAAGCCTTTTAACTGTCATACATTACATTGTGGCGAACACTGACACTAGCCTGTAGGGAAGAAATAGATTACAACAAAATGAAGGGAAGATTATGGGACAGCTGGGTCAAGGTAAATATGCAAAGAGAAACACTGACAAGAGGTTGGGACAGCAGCAGAGTCATTAACATGTTAACAGAGCAACATACATGATATACTGTACATCCAAACCTCCCCCTGCTAACTTACTGTCTCATCTCCCTCCGTGTCATATCCCTCTCCCTAAACTTTAACCTTCACCCATCCACTCCCTTACCAGCAGGGCTCTACAGTGAATCCATTTTACTCGCATATGCACTGAAATATTTTGCTGTGCGAAGAGCACCAGTTGTTGCAATGATTATTTCACTGTACCGCAGCCCATGGAGAATACGCTGAGTGCAGATTCATGACCATCATGCTTGCACCATTACTACAAAGAAAACAGCATGTTACGTCAAATGTTTTTCATTGTGGTCTCACATTTGTGTGCTCCTAAATTTTTCAACTTAGTGCTCCTTTTAAAAAAGGTCAGCGTAGAGCCTTGACCAGTCTTTCGCGCTTCTATTTTTGCCCAACTAGTCTTTCCTTGTTTCACTGCCCCTACCCACTTCGCTCATTGCACCCTGCCCACCCACCCCTACCCCCCCTCTAACTCACCTCGGAGCGCTCCTTGAGTTCCCTCTCCACAGCGATCGCTCTGCCGAGAAACACAGCACAAAAGCCTGTCAGCTATTCCCGCAATTCAAGTGCAGCGGCTTTTCAAAGCTGCGATTGAAGCAGGACAGAAGCGGCATTTTGTATGTGAAAAAGGCAGTGAGATGTGAAAAAAATATGTATGTGAAAAAAACAGTGAGAAACCATCTAGAAAGAGAATCACCTTATAATAAATAATTCACAGCGCAGGAGAAAGTTTCGACTTACATTTTCCAGTTGGCCAGATAGTTTGGAATGCTACTGCTCAACATTCTGGCCTGGAATTTCAGATGTTCTATATTTCCGTCCTGCCACTCTTGATACAGCAACCTATACAACAACAACAAAAATCTAACCTAATCGTCTGGAGAGTACAGCCTAGACAACAAAATAAGACCGGAGCCGCAGTTATAACACTAACCTAGATAATAATACAGTGCCTTGCGAAAGTATTCAGACCCCTTGAACTTTGCGACCTTTTGCCACATTTCAGGCTTCAAACATAAAGATATAAAACTGTATTTTGTGAATAATGTGAATAATCAACAACAAGTGGGACACAATCATGAAGTGGAACGACATTTATTGGATATTTCAAACTTTTTTAACAAATCAAAAACGGAAAAATTGGGCGTGCAAAATTATTCAGCCCCTTTACTTTCAGTGCAGCAAACTCTCTCCAGAAGTTCAGTGAGGATCTCTGAATGATCCAATGTTGACCTAAATTACTAATGATGATAAATACAATCCACCTGTGTGTAATCAAGTCTCCGTATAAATGCACCTGCACTGTGATAGTCTCAGAGGTCCGTTAAAAGCGCAGAGAGCATCATGAAGAACAAGGAACACACCAGGCAGGTCCGAGATACTGTTGTGAAGAAGTTTAAAGCCGGATTTGGATACAAAAATATTTCCCAAGCTTTAAACATCCCAAGGAGCACTGTGCAAGCGATAATATTGAAATGGAAGGAGTATCAGACCACTGCAAATCTACCAAGACCTGGCCGTCCCTCTAAACTTTCAGCTCATACAAGGAGAAGACTGATCAGAGATGCAGCCAAGAGGCCCATGATCACTCTGGATGAACTGCAGAGATCTACAGCTGAGGTGGGAGACTCTGTCCATAAGACAACAATCAGTCGTATATTGCACAAATCTGGCCTTTATGGAAGAGTGGCAAGAAGAAAGCCATTTCTTAAAGATATCCATAAAGTGTTGTTTAAAGTTTGCCACAAGCCACCTGGGAGACACACCAAACATGTGGAAGAAGGTGCTCTGGTCAGATGAAACCAAAATTGAACTTTTTGGCAATAATGCAAAACGTTATGTTTGGCGTAAAAGCAACATAGCTCATCACCCTGAACACACCATACCCACTGTCAAACATGGTGGTGGCAGCATCATGGTTTGGGCCTGCTTTTCTTCAGCAGGGACAGGGAAGATGGTTAAAATTGATGGGAAGATGGATGGAGCCAAATACAGGACCATTCTGGAAGAAAACCTGATGGAGTCTGCAAAAGACCGGGACGGAGATTTGTCTTCCAACAAGACAATGATCCAAAACATAAAGCAAAATCTACAATGGAATGGTTCAAAAATAAACATATCCAGGTGTTAGAATGGCCAAGTCAAAGTCCAGACCTGAATCCAATCGAG
Source organism: Oncorhynchus mykiss (assembly GCF_057628025.1). Classification (NCBI taxonomy): domain Eukaryota; kingdom Metazoa; phylum Chordata; class Actinopteri; order Salmoniformes; family Salmonidae; genus Oncorhynchus; species Oncorhynchus mykiss. The sequence continues at coordinate 50,409,590 of NC_143022.1, read as the reverse complement.
AATCTGTGGAAAGAACTGAAAACTGCTGTTCACAAATGCTCTCCATCCAACCTCACTGAGCTCGAGCTGTTTTGCAAGGAGGAATGGGAAAAAAATTCAGTCTCTCGATGTGCAAAACTGATAGAGACATACCCCAAGCGACTTACAGCTGTAATCGCAGCAAAAGGTGGCACTACAAAGTATTAACTTAAGGGGGCTGAATAATTTTGCACGCCCAATTTTTCCGTTTTTGATTTGTTAAAAAAGTTTGAAATATCCAATAAATGTCGTTCCACTTCATGATTGTGTCCCACTTGTTGTTGATTCTTCACAAAAAAATAGTTTTATATCTTTATGTTTGAAGCCTGAAATGTGGCAAAAGGTCGCAAAGTTCAAGGGGGCCGAATACTTTCGCAAGGCACTGTAGATTCCACAACCAGTAACTAACAGAGATTAAACAACAATAACAAGGCTCTAAAACAGTTCCAACTTGAATATATTCCAACTTCTATCATCCTCTGTCCGTGTCAAAGCAAACGGGACTAGTTTTACAACAGGTTTAGGCTGGTAGTGTCGTGAGGTGGTGTCAGGTGCTTTGGGTACCTCAGGGCCAGTTCAGTGTTGGTGGGCATGGTGTACTTTAGTCTCTCCAGGATATGGGGGTGCTGGGACTGGGGCAGACAGCGCAAGTAGTGGAACATAACCTGAGTGTGGAGAAGATTGCAATTGCACATTTCAAATACCACAAATGCTAACAAAAGGATTCAACTTCATAGACCCTTTCTGATCAACACTGGCTCTCTGGATTTTTTTTGTTGTCACTGGGTCTCATCTGATCACTCGTCAGAGTGAAGACAAGTCCAGTTGCGGTTCCATTACCTTGTTGTGAAATCTGAAGCAGCTCCAGTACTGGGCCGAGCTGAACGGAACCTCCAGCCTGGAAGGGACAGTTACTAGGCAACGCTGGACCAGGTCTGATAACATCCGGAGCTCTCTGCCATTGGAGGGGCTCCCAGCTAGCTTACTGCTGGTAAAAAGGAGATAACTGGAGAGAACAGTAAAAAGGTTAGTTAGGTTAGGTCTCTGGGCCCACCCCCACCTGGACGTTTGCCAATGCTAAGGCAGCCCCTGTCAGAAGCTGAGTGGAGGATAGCCGCCAACCACGCTGTGGTTGGTTAGTTGGTCAGGCCTTCTGATTGGATGCAAAGTCATCCAGATGAAAGCCTGTGCTCCCAATTGAGAACCCTTTTATTGTATGTGTCTGTTTATCATCGCTATAAAGGAGCATTAGATCTGGCTCGACTCTCATCAGATGTGGCCCCTTCATCCCATGGGACGAGTTGCTGTAAGACATTGTAAGACTTGACTCACTCCATCCATAGCTTTTGAAGGACATTTAGCTGCATTACGGCTCCCAGGGCTCTCTCGAAAGCATCCTTCGCCTCCCCAACACTACCGTGCACCCACTGCCACAGACTGCAAGACAAGACACCAGAAAACACCGTCTCGGACTGTATGAAATGACTTATCAGGAAGCCCAACTGTCATGTTTTATTGTATTGATGAATGAATGAATAACCCAATTTTAAAAACCATTATGAAAAGGTAACCTTATTATAAACTGTTACCGGTAAAAGTTAACGATGGTGCATTGAACTGCCATATATGACTAAGAACTGGGCTTATGTGTAGGGCAGGGTCAGCTCGGCTTATCACAGCACAGCACACTTACCAGTGGACGAGGTTCAGGTAAGGCTTTTGGTGACTAAGCTGCTCTTGAAGTTGCTTTTTGATAACTGGGCCTCTTAGGATGTCCTCTGTTGGAATACCAAGGATGGACCTTGAAAAGAAATGGAGATTGCATTAATTCATTGAACATTTAACCATATACCCCCTATACGAAAAAGGAAGCAACTTGGTTTTTTAAAAGTTAAGAGTTAGGACACTCATTCCTGCTTAAGTTCTGGGAGGAAATGTCCTACCGTAGCACATCCACAGGTTTCTGTTCACTTCTCTCCCCATCACAGAAGGACAGGACAAACTCCCGGAACAGAGGAGTGATGCAACTTGACTTCTCCTGTTCAGAGACACATACAGTGCATTCAGAAAGTATTCACACCCTTGACTTTTTCCACATTTTATTGTGTAACAGCCTGGATTTAAAATTGATTCAATTGAGATTTTGCCACTAACCTACACACAATACCCATAATGTCAAAGTGGAATTATGTTTAGACATTTTTACAAATGAATTCAAAATGAAAAGCTGAAATGTATTGATTCAAGTATTCAACCCCTTCATTGACAAGGCTAAACAAATTCAGGAGAAGAGAAAAATGCTTAACCAGCCACATAAGTTGCATGGACTCACTGTGCGCAATAATAGTGTTGAACATGCTTTTTTGAAGGACTACCTCATCTCTGAACCACACACATACAATTATCTTTAAGGTCCCTCAGTAGAGCAGTGAATTTCAAACACAGATTTAACCACAAAAGGAGGTTTTCCAATGCCTTGCAAAGGGCACCTATTGATGTTTTTTATTTTTAAGACATCTAATATCCCTTGGTGCATGGTGAAGTTATTAATTACCGTACACTTTGGATTGTGTATCAATACACCCAGTCACTACAAAGATACAGGCATCCTTTAACTAAGTTGTCGGAGAGGAAGGAAACCAATCAGGGATTTCACCATGAGGTCAATGGTGACTTTAAAACAGTTACAGAGTATAATGGATGTGGATTGACCAACAACATTGTAGTTACTCCACTAACATGACAAAGTGAAAATAATAAAAATATGTCAAAACATGCATCCTGTTTGCAGTAAGGCACTAAAGTAAAACTGCAATAAAAACATAACAGAATTGAATTATGTCCTGAATAAAAAGCATTATGTTTGGGGCAAATTCAACATCACTGAATACCACTTCATATTTTCAAGCAAGGTTGTGGCAGCATCATGTTATGGGCATGCTTGTCATCAGCAAGGACTAGGGAGTTTTGGGGGGATAAAAATAAACAATAGAGCTAAGCAAATCCTAGTGGAAAACTTGGTTCAGTCTGCTTTTCAACAGACAAAGGGAGAAGAATTCATCTTTCAGCAGAATAATAATCTAAGGCCGAAAATATACTTGAGTTGCTTACCAAGACGCAATTGAATGTTCCGGAATGGCCTTGTTAACTTTGACTTAAACTGTCTGGAAATATATGGCAAGACTTGAAAATGGCTGTCGAGCTTGAAGAATTTAAAAAAGAACAAAATGTGCAAATATTGTACAATCCAGGTGTGAAAAGCTTTTAGAGACTTACCCAGAAAGCTGCCAAAGTTGATTCTAACATGTATTGACTCGGGGGTGTGAAAACGTATGTAAATGAGATATTTCTGTATTGAAATTTAAATACATTTGCAACATTTCCTAAAAACATGTTTTCACTTTGTCAATATGGGCTACTGTGTATAGATGGGTAAGAATGTGTTTAATCCATTTTGAATTCAGGCTGTAACAAAATATGGAATACGTCAAGGGGTATCAACACTTTCTGAAGGCACTGTAAGGTTAGCTAGGTCATGAAGAATCTTAGTACAAAAAAACACAAAAATGATGTCATACATGTAAATTGATAATGCCCTTCTTAATTGACTCTAAAGGGATATATAACATTTGAAATGACCAGGAGTGCCACCCAACCCACAAAACAGACAGACTGACCTGTGCCATAAAGAACTTGCAAGTGTGGTAGAAGACCTCTGCATTGTATGGACACTGGGACAGAGCCCGTAGCCACACGCAGACACCCTGCTCACAGTCCCCCTTCCCCACGTAGAGCCCTGACAGGGCATCTAACAGGACACAGGACTGCGGGCACAGCGCCAACAAGGACTCACACAGATCCAGGCCCGCATCGTACCTACGGGGTGCAAGTCAGTTTTAAGTTAAGACTAGCAAGTAGTTTACTATTTTCTACATTATAGAATAATAGTGAAGACATTAAAACTATGAAATAACACATATGGAAACATGTAGCAACCAACAAATAAAAAAGTGCTCAACAAATCAAAATACATTTTATATATTTGAGATTCTTCAAAGTAGCCACCCATTGCCTTGACAGCTTTGCACACTCTTGGCATTCTCTCAACCAGCTTTATGAGGTGGACCTGGAATGCATTTCAAATAAACAGATGTGCCTTGGTAAAAGTTAATCCGTGGAATTGTTTATTCTTATGCGTTTGAGCCAATCAGTTGTTGTGATAAGGTAGGGGTGGTATACAGAAGATGGTATTTTACCAAATAGGGCTAAGTCCATATTATGGCAAGAACAGCTCAAATAAGCAAAGAAAAACAACAGTCCATCATTACATTAAGACATGAAGGTCAGTTAATCAGAAAAATTAAGAACTTTGAAAGTTTCTTCAAGTGCAGTCGCAAAAACCATCAAGCGCTATGAAACTGGCTATAATGAGGACCACCACAGGAAAGGAAGACCTAGAATGACCTATGCTGCAGAGGTTAAGTTCATTATTGTTACCAGGCTCAGAAATTGCAGCCCAAATAAATGCTTCAGAGTTAGACACATCAATATCAACTGTTCATAGTATACTGCATGAAATCTGGTCTTCATGGTCGAATTGCCGCAAAGAAACCACTACAAAAGGAATCCAATAAAAAGAAGAGACTTGCTTAGGCCAAGAAACACAAGCAATGGACATTAGATCGGTGGCAATCTGTCCTTTTGGTCTGTTGAGTCCAAATTTGGGATTTTTGGATCCAACCGCCGTGTCTTTGTGAGACGCAGAATAGGTGAACACATTATTTCTGCATGTGTGGTTCCCACCATGAAGCATGGAGGTGGTGTGATGGTGTGGGGGTACTTTGCTGGTGACACTGTTGCCTATGTATTTAGAATTCAAGGCACACGTAACCAGTATGGCTACCACAGCATTCTGCAGCGATACGCCACCCCATCTAGTTTGCGCTTAGTGGGACTATCATTTGTGTTTCAACAGGACAATGATCCAACACACCTCCAGGTGGTGTGAGGGCTATTTGACCAAGGAGAGTGATGGCGTGCTGCATCAGATGACCTAGCCTCCACAATCACTCGACCTCAACCCAATTGAAATGGTTTGGGATAAGTTAGACCGCAGAGTGAAGGAAAAGCCGCCAACAAGTGCTCAGCATATGGGAGAACTCCTTCAAGACTGTTGGAAAAGCATTCCAGGTGAAGCTGGTTGAGAGAATGCCAGGAGTGTGCAAAGCTGTCAAGCATGGAAGAAATTCTAATAGAAAACACTTTTTGGTTACTACATGATTCCATGTGTTATTTCATAGTTTGTCTTCACAATTATTCTACAATGTAGAAAATAGTAAAATTAAAAGAAAAACCCTACTGAAAGTCAGGCTTAAATCGACTAACATCAGTGCCTGACCTCACTAATTCTTGTGACTGAATGGAATTAAGTCCCCGCAGCAATGTTCCAACATCTAGTGGAAAGCCTTCCCAGAAGAGTAGAGGTTGTTATAGCAGCAAAGTGGGGACCAACTCCATATTAATTCCCATGATTTTGGAATAAGATGTTCGATGAGCAGTCCACATACTTTGTCATCTAGTGTACATTATAAGTGATTTCAAATGGGGCTCTCTCCATTCTGATCGTTTTATACTTTTCAACTTAAACCAAGTGCTCGAGCAATTCTACTCTTCTTGACTGACATGGGGAAGTGGCATGCAGAAGGAGAGAGATGACCCAAGTAGCAAACGCATAAACTACACTGAACAAAAATATAACGCAACATGAAGTGTTGGTCCCATGTTTCATGAGCTGGAATAAAAAGGTCCCAGAAATGTTCCATAAGCACAAAAAGCTTATTTCTCTCCTTTTGTGCACAAATGTATATAAATCCCTTTTAGTAAGCATTTCTCCTTTGCCAAGATAATCCACCTGACAGGTGTGGCATATCAAGAATGCGATTAAACGGCACAATCATTACACAGGTGCACCTTGTGCTGGGGACAAAAGGCGAACTCTAAAATGTGCAGTTTTGTCACAATGCCACAGATGTCTGAAGTTTCGAGGGAGCGTGCAATTGGCATGCTGACGGCAGGAATGTCTACCAGAACTGTTCAGACAATTGAATGTTAATTTCGCTACCATAAAGGCAGCCCAGGACCTAAACAACCAGATAGCTGATGAAACTGATGAGTATTTCTGTTTGTAATTAACTAATTCTGATTGGCTGGGCCTGGCTCCCTAGTGGGTGGGCCTGTGCCCTCCCAGACACACCCATCGCTGCGTCCCTGCCCAGTCATGTGGAATCCATAGATTAGGGGCTAGTTCCTTTATTTAAATTGACTGATATAACTGACATCCTTATATGAACTGTAACTCGTTGAAATTGTCGCGTTTATATTTTTGCTCAGTATGTAAAAACAAAACCATTACACGTGTCGGAAGTTGCGTATCACATTTATCAAACCAAACACTGAAATACCATTATAGAAGGTAAAGTATAAACCCATACCGGTCTGTGCATCAATACCTGTATATAGTAAAATATGGTATGGTATGGGCCACACACACTCTTCCCCCTTAGCTAGCAAAATGTTAGTGTTGAGCTTACTTTCCCAGCAGGCTGTAGCAGGCGATGAGGTTTGTGTATAGAGGCAGACAGACCAGAGTTCTCTCACTGGGAGGTAGAGTCTGGTCTGTGCACTGACGTACTGCATCTAGCGTTGAAAAAACAAGAATGAAATCAATGCCCCTCTCAGCTGTAAACAACATTTACATCAATGTGGCAGTAATTGTAGAAAAATGTAATAAGTAACTGAGTGGGAAATAGTCGAACTGGAAGTGTAACATTTTTATGCTTGCGAGCAAACTACATGTACCATGAGTAACGGTGGACAAAGTGAACATTTATAGACTGGGTGAAAAAGCTAAGTAGGAGACCTGTAAAAAGCACGGACAGTTTCCATGCGAGTCGTTGAACCGTGGCGATGGTGAAGGCTCACCTTCGAACACAGCGATAAGTGTGTCAGGCTCGGTGCGGACGTCGAGCGGCTTTCTCCAGGGGAGGGCGAAGGACTCTGTGCTTACCACCCGGGAAGGGTTGGAGTTGGCCGGGTCATACAAGCTGGCCGGCAGGCGGTCAAACTCTGTCAGGTGGATGAAGGACAGCCAGACTAGGCAGCGGTCACTCGCGGTCAGGTGGTCAGCAATGCACTGCTCAGTGACCGACTTCAAGGCATTCTGGAATGAACAGGGACGCCAGAGAGGTGATTGTTTGCCCTTGAGCATCTTGTGCATTTTGTGCAGCAGTAGCTAATCCAAGAGGTATTAAATAGGTTTGGCCTGATGGTGGAAAAAAAAGATGCCATACGACTTGGAATTGCCCTGAGAATTGATGTGTGCAGCTAGATTGTTGGTGCTCTCGGGTTATTTCTTCGCAGCTGCTTACCTGTAGGATGGCCAGGGCATTCTGTAGCCGGCCGGTGAACACGCTGAGTTGGACCCTGTAGAGTAGAGACTCCAGCAACTGGAAGGAGAGCCTCTCGGAGAAACCACTGGCCCAAGAACAGTCTAGTAGGTACTGCAGCAGACGACCACACACATAGTCCTTCCCCTCAAACGAGCTCTCCATGGTTAAGTACTGTGGAGGGGGGGGGTTAGTTTAGGCCTAATACACTATAACAGCATATTGGCTACATGCCTGGCCTGCCAATATTATTCTTCTCAGACCAGTTTATATTTCAGAACTCAAGCTTTGATAACTAAATAGATCAGTTGGTGTAGCACTTGCGAGGCACAGCGGAGCGTAAATTGAAATAACTAGTTTTTTTTATTTGACTGGATATGATGGTCATGGTGCTTTCAAGACAACTGGGAACTCTGGAAAAAAAAAACAAGGTCAAATCCTGACATCGGTGATCTTCAGGTTGGAAAGTCAGAGCTCTAGAAACATGCCCGAGTTGGATGACCATTCAAAACGATTTTCCCCCAATCGGAATCTCATTATTTTCAGAGTTCCCAGTTGTTTTAAACACGGCATTAGTCTCAGCGGAGGGAGGGAAAATAGCAGAGGGTCCCGCTCTCTCACGGTCCCTGCTCTCTCCTTCCTTTCCTCCTGTGAAACAGACCAAAGAGGGGACCTGTCTTCCACCTGATGGCAAAACTCGAGTCGGACTGCGTCTGTCTCGTGCACAAATGAATGTTGTTCCTATGACCAGAGAAAGTGAAATAGGCCTACTCCGCAATATTAAAATAGACGAGCTGCTAAGAATGATTTTTCAAATTTTATTTAAAGGCTGGACTATCGATACACTTGGCTACTCATTCATTGCGGCTGCAGTGGAAGTCGTTAGAAGCACGTTATGTTCGGTAATAGTGTTGACTAAAAACAGTGTTGACAGTACTGAAAAGTGGTGCAGCGATCTAAAGCGCTGCATCTCAGTGCTAGAGGGGTCATTACAGAACCTGGTTTGATCCCAGGCTGTATCACAACCGGGCCGTGATCGGGAGTCCCATAGGGCGGCTCAGAATTGGCCCAGCATTGTCCGGGTTAGGTCGTCATTGTAAAATAAGAACTTGGTAACTGACTTGCCTAGTTAAATAAAGAAAGGGTACATATTTTTTTTAACAGCAGCTCCTTGTTGTATTCTTTGACCGTCCCTGGTCATGGTTTTAAAAGTAATGAAATCTCACGTAGGCTAGTGTTAAACTTTGCTGTGGCCGGGGTTGTGGAAGCTGTAGGTAGGTGCATCGATTTGAACCATCTGATTGGCCAGCGCAGTAGGCGCACTCGATTGAGCCACAGACCTCCAGGGGTCGGACTTTTCAGACAAATTAGATTGTTCAAAATGCCAACACTTTGCCTACCCGGTGCGCAGAGCTTCTGAATCAAGTGCACCTACCGCCTTCATGCTTTTATCGTTGGCTTTTCTACAGAAATGCTTGGTGATCGACTAGGAATGCCTTGAAGATCGACTGAGGACTTACACTCCACCAGACTTGGTAGTCGGGGGCGTGCTCAACAGCCATCTCACACATCTCCTGCACCTCGTCCCTCTTCCCGCGGCGGGAGAACAGAGACAGGTAGTGGCACCAAATCTCGGGGTTGTCCCGGTTGTCCTCCAGGGCACGAGACAGCGTGTTCAGCGCAGCATCCAGGCACTCCGCCACGGAGCTACAGGGAAGCAACATAATACAATACTTATATCATATCACGTTACATTACAAAACATACAGTACCAGCCAAAAGTTCGGATACATCTACTCATTCAAGAGTTTCTTTACTGAAAACTAGGAAATAACACATATGGAATCATGTAGTAACCAAAAAAAAGTGTTAAAAGAAATCTAAATATATTTTACATTTGAGATACTTCAAAAGTAGCCACCCTTTGCCTCGATTACAGCTTTTCACACGCTTGGCATTCTCTCAACCAGCTTCACCTGGAATGCTTTTCCAACAGTCATGAAGGAGTTCCCACATATGCTGAGCACTTGTTGGCTGCTTTTCCTTCACAAATGAACTTTTAACAAGGCAGACCTGTTAATTGAAATCCATTGCAGTTGACTACCTCATGAAGCTGGTTGAGAGAATGCCAAGCGTGTGAAAAGCTGTCAAGGCAAAGGGTGGCTAATTTGAAGAATCTTAAATATAAAATATATTTTGATTAGTTTAAACACTTTTTGGTTACTACATGATTCCATATGTGTCATTTCATCGTTTTTCTTTTTTAGAGCTTCACTATTATTCTACACAGTAAAAATAAAGAAAAACACTTGAATGAGTAGGTGTGTCCAAACATTTGGACTGGTACTGTATAATACATATCCAATCTGATACACATACATCACCCAAGAAAACAACAACTATTTAACACCCCAGATCCAGATTTGAGTATGACTTGAGTCGAGGGTCATACATACACAGACACACGAGAGGGTTCACTTACGTCTCTTTCTGGCTGAGGTATTTGAAGGCCAGTTTGATCCACAGCTGTGCGTCGCGGGGGCTCTCCAGGACACTGGTCTCCAGGTTAGATATGTCGTCAGTCTCACTAATGAAGTAACGCTTGTCGTCTGGGGTCACACACACATCCATGGCAGCAGACAAACTCCTCTTGGAAAAACCGTCTATGACAAGGATAAAATGTAAAAAAATAAAATGACAAACAGCAAAAGGATAAAGGTAAAACTCTCCGGGATCAAAACTCAAACGGTTGTGTTCTGCGCAATTGAAGCGGAGCAATTGCTGTGTTCGTGCCGCCTCCATTTACACCGCGCTTCAGATTAGTTGTAATTCTGCTCGTCTGTTGTGGTTTGTTGTTGGGAGATGAACCTACTGACCGAGACTCACCGTATTTGACCGGACCAAGGTTGGCGTCTGCACACTCGTCCCCGCTGTCGTCCCCAGCGCTTGGGCTGGCCTGGCGAGCGGGCTGAGGCCTCCACCTCCGGAGATCCTTACACGTGGTGAAGGGAGGGACTACACACAACACGAGTTAGACTAGAGTCAGAATGCTTCTATGGTGGGGTAGGTTCCTTAAACTCGAAAGATATTGTTGAGTGAAGAGGAGATGTAACAAAAGGAAGGATAACTCACCATGTCTTTTGCTTTCATTCACTTTGCTCAACAGTAGAACGGCCTTCTGGTCCATTCCCATGCGATCCTTGTTTGTCCCAAAGAGCTTTTTTAAATACTTTTCTGAAAATAGGGACACAAGCAACATTGGCACAACTAACATTGTCAGTGAAAGCCTCAAACATGTATTTATCACGGAGTAAGAGGTTCAAGATTTTATTTTATTTTATAACTTCCATTATTTAAAAATCGCCAAATCCATAAATTCTAAACACAATGGCATTTTAATATTGCCAGATGCAGTGTGGTTCGGTTACCTGTGGCAACACTGATGTCATCAGTAGTACTGCTCTCCGAGCAGCCAATCAAGGCCAGGTTGTACGACAGGATATCATGGAAAAGCTGGTTTCCACCGAAAGTGCAATTTCTCATATGCTGCCTAGAAAACAGACCAAGAAAAAAAAACCAACATCAGATCACCCAAATGAGTCAGGGTGATTACAATGAAACAGAAATGAATACAGACTCACATGCATGTTTACACACACACTAAGAAGACCGACTTACCACTTGCAGTCATCGTCATTGCATGTGCCTGTGAGGTCGAAGCGGCAGAAACACTTTTTGGGCACCACAACGTTGCTGTAAGACACAGAGCTGAGTGATAACTTCTCCTTGGTCCGAAAGTACGGACTGAACCTGAAGGCAAAAAAAACAAGAGGAGGAAAAAGTTCTTATTGAAAGCAGGATGCGGTCATTCTTAGCACTAGTAATGTGTAATTGGGAGACGGCCTAGCAGTGAAGTAGCCACCTACCTGTAAGACTTGAAGACCAGGAGAGGGCTGCGATATTGTCCGAACGGGACAGGCTTCAGCTCAGCACGGCTTGACTGGGCAGCCATTATGTCTACATCCACCTCTATCACCTGAACATTAAAACATGTCAGTCTTACCATGGAGAATGAACGGAACACAGTTCCGGACAGGACGTGTGTGTTGTATGCAAGTCCAGAGACTGTACAGTAAAAAACTAAGTAGCATTTAAAATCACAACAAAAGGTCATTTGAAGTCAGCGCGAGTAGGTTCCAGTTATATTATGCTTTACCTTCCCAGCTGGAGGTTTCTCCACAGTGCCACCTAGCGCCCGTAGTTCCCCGAGCAGCAGCTCTCCTAGGTTGGCCTGCTGCTTGTCCATCGTCTGCAGGGCTTCCACCTCCAGCCCTAGAAACAGCTCCCCAGGCCCAGGGGCCTTCACCTTGGCTGACTTGGCTGGACAATCCTTGACCAGTCCAGTCCCACCGGGCTCCAGTTTAGGCTTGGTGAAGGCGCCCGTCTCTCTGAAAGAGCGCCTGCGAACACTCTGGGTGGAGGCGGAGGGCACTGCTGCAGTGGCGGGTTCCATGTCGCCGTCTTCAGTCTCAGTGATATCCTCACTGCTGACCAGGGTGAGTTTATCCTGGGTGAGGTCATGTAGGGATGGCTGGGGCAAAGGGAAGGGGCTGGTGGGAGGGGCACTGGGCTGGCGAGCCCTGGGGATTGGGGTGGAGGTGGCCTGTGGTGGCGGGGGTTCGGGGACGGCTCCTCGGTTGTGGAGGGCCTGGGCCTCCTTCAGCTTCTGGATCTTTAGGGCGTACTCCGACTCGAGCAGCTGCAGACGCTGCTTCTGGGCCAGGAGGTCGGCGAAGTGGCGCTCAGTCCCGCGGGGGGCGACAGAGACTTCCGCCCGCAGACGCTTCGCAGGCTGTAGAATGGAGGCAGGGCAGAGAGACCGTTTAGAGAACACGGGCCTAAACTTATGGATGGGTCGTGTGCAGTTGAAAGGAAAATGGGAGAAGACTTTCGAAACAAAGATGGTGTTACAAGTCCAACAACACACATGTTCCACTTCAAAGCAATTCACGATGTTCTGCCCCACTGGACAAGGCCTTGAACACATTTCTATGATTTATCAAACAACAAGTAAGGGCTCCGGAATAGTAGTGTGGGTGGGTACGTTGTGATGCTCACCGAGGGGTGGCTGACGTCCGTGCGTCGTTTCTGACCCCCTGGCTCTCTGCCTGCGGCGGCCTGGGCTTGGACCATCTCTTTCTGCAGCTTCAAGCTGTGGCTCTTCTTCACTGACACGCGGAGCTGAACACGATGAACCTATAGGGCGGGAACATACGCGACAGACGTTAAAGGGTGGAAACAAAACATTAAGAGCACCTGCTCTTTCCGTGACAGACTGGCCAGGTGAATCCAGGTGAAAGCTATCATCCCTTATTGATGTCACTTGTTAAAATCCACTTCAAATTAGTGTAGATGAGAAGGATTTTGAAAGCCTTGACACAATTGAGACACGGATTGTGTGTGTGTGTGCCATTCAGAGGGTGAATGGGCAAGATTTTTAAGTGCCTTTGAACGGAGTACGGTAGGTGAGACACACCGGTTCTTGACACGCACCGATTCGAGTGTGTCAAGAACTGCAACGCTGCTGGGTTTTTCACACTCAACAGTTTCGTGTGTATCAAGAATGGTCCACCACCCCAAAGGACATCCAGCCAACTTGACACAACTGTAGGAAGCATTGGAGTCGACATGGGCCAGAATCCCTGTGGAACGCTTTCGACACCTTGTAGAGTCCACGCCTCAACGAATTAAGACTGTTCTGAGGGCAAAAAGGGGGTGCAACTCAATATTAGGAAGGTGTCCCTTATTTTGGTCAACTCCGTCTAAATGACAGATGAGAGCTAAAACATAACACAACCAGTATGATAACGCATCAGAACCTTAATTAGCTGAATCAGGTGTGTTGAGAGTGAAAGACAGCACACCCAGTAGCCCGCCAACGAGAAGGCATGACCACACCTGCTATATACACGCAAAGAAGAATTGAATGAAATGCGCCGTATCCTTCAGAGACATTCCTTTGTAGCTTGGCATCTTCCCAACATTCCCAGTAGAAACAATTCCTACTCCACTGTTCACCTTCCACTGACTAAAACCTTCAGCCATCCGACTCATTGCTCTCAGCTAGGAGTTTACTTCAAACTTCATTCCCTTTCAGTTTCACTTCCCCCGGTTCCTCCCTAACTGACACACCTGTTCCTGGAGCCTGTTGAGGAGGGTCTTGTTGGCACTGACAATCTTCTCCGAGGCCAGGAGCTGTTCTTTGAGCTTGGCCACCTTGGCCTCAGCTGCCTTCAACGCCTCCTTCTTCTTCTGCTCCTGCTGCAAGAGCTGCCTCAGGATGCCGTCGTCCTTCAGGAGCAGGTTTCTGGGAGGAGGGAGAGGGGAGAAACCATAAGTCAGAGTCATTTCCTAATGTGAGGCAACTACTGAAAATACCAATGTGTTTTGGGGGGCCTCACCTGTGTTTGGTCAGGTTGGTCTCTGCCTCGGTCAGCTGTAGCTTGGCCGCTGCCTTGGCAGCAAAGTCCACATCGGGATCGGAGCCTGCAGGAGAGGACACAGCTCGGGGACTGTGGTCCATCAGAACCTTCTGTTTCTCCCTACTGCAGTCAGAAAACAAATAAAACAGTGAGACAATTTTTGTCAGTGTTTTTAATTTTTAACCTTGATTTGAACCAGGCTAGTCAATTATTATTAATGTTATTTACAATGACAGCCTGGCAAAAGGCTTCCTGTGAGGACGGGGGCCAAGATAAAATAAAAAAAACACATACTAAGATAAAAACGGACAACACAGACAGAAGACGCTGGCAACAGCACAAATACAACAGCAAACAAACAGCGTGTGTGCGCGCGCAGGAATGTGTGTGACGTAAAACATGCTTCCTTACATAAGGCAACGCAAACTAGTGGCAACGACACGTCGCAACAACCTGTTCATCTATTTGTCCTTTGAACTCCTCCAGAGACACCAGGTCGTGTTTTAGGTTGGCTCGGAAGGAATTCCAAGACCACGGGTATAATGAATGAAAGGACCATTTGCAGTCCATAGCGTGTCACCATTCACATTCTAAAGGAATATCCTTCCTCACCTCGGTGCCTTTAATATAGCTAGGCGTGTTAATGAATGGTTGTATCCATCGATAGTTTTTCAACCCAGGCGCAATGTCAGGCCACCTTCTGGGAAAACCATACCTGGCTATTTCTCCTTTCAGCAGACGATACTCAGCCTTCTTGGCATCGGATAGAGCCTCCGGAGTTCTGACTGGTTCGTTCTCCTCAGACCCTGACGTCGGTTTGGCTTTTGCTGCCTAGACGTTCAAAGAGAGAGCGAGAGAAAAAAAAGAAAAAAAAAGCATCAACTTCCCGTCCCCCTCAGATCATATACAATTAGCACACTTATCAAGCATCTCAAATTAGAATTCTGCCATTCACATATACATTGGGGGGAGGTCCTGGAGGCTAAACTGTTGGGCCACACACACATACCTCTGCAGACCTGCGGGCCTCCTTAATCATGAACTCCAGGCCTCCAAAGACAAACTGTGTCCGTGTAGAGCTGCCGCAGGTCTCCATGTCCGAGTCACTGTCGTCTGAACCGTTGAGCTGGACTACCACCGCCTTGTGCCGCGGGAGCTGGGGGGGGGAACAATAACAAGTATGAATTAAAAAAATGGGTCATGGTGAGGAACGGGCGCGGACTTCACGGCTCCAAATCGATTCATCGCAAAGCGGGAGTGTCAATTTACGATCAGATCCCCCTTGTCTTATTTATTACGATCTGAAATGCAAAACTGATCCTATGTCAGCCGTCCTACTCTTGACGCTCAGTGAATACGAGCCCTGGGATGCAGTCGAAGATGAGCTTAATGTTCAGCTTATTGTTCACGGGCTCTGGGAACACATGTCCTGCTGAAGGGACCCACGAGTGTTTCCTATAGCAGTCAACAGCGCGAGTTCTAAGCCATTAGTCTTAGAAAACATCACATGGCGTTACTGAGGACAAAGATACCTGTGGCTTCCAAAGTCCTGTTTTACACAACTTAGCTGCAAAAAAAAAAAAAGAAGCAGAATATGTAGTTCTTGAACAAAAATATAGCACATTAACAAAAATATGAATATTTTCAGCACGTGCAAGATGATCAGAGAAGAAACTAATTTGCGAATCTACTGACTTGTTGCTTCAACATACTTCCATGGCTGTGTTTATAATTGTAGGTGAACAGGATGAATGCCATCCGGAATATTGTGGTTGAAAGTGTCAAAGAAAGGACGCTATTCAGGGCATTGTGGGTTTTAAGAAATGTACATTTTAGTCATTCAGCAGATGCTATTATTCAGAGAGACTTACAGGAGCGATTAGGGTTAAGTGCCTTGCTCAAAGGCACATCAACAGAATTTCCCCCTAGTCACCTCGGGGAGTCGAACTGGCGACCTTTCGGTTACTGACCCAACGCTGGATTTCCTTCAAATGTTTAGGTTTGGTTGGAAAGCCAACAGGAAATGAACATGTTAACTGGTTAATTCAGTAACAACTATGTATTAGCCTGTAGTATATTATCCCCATTGTGTTATTATCCTTACCACCAGTGGGAGCCTGGGGTGGTGATGCCCGCGGCTGTACTTCTTGTTTCGTGGTTGGGGTGCTGTGTTGAGGCTGACCACACTCCGGTTGCTCATGGGCACCGGCTGAACCAGACTGACCAGGGGGGAGGGAGAGGGGGGGCCGCTGTCAAGGGTAATCTCCTAAGGGGGAGGAAGACATTGTTAAAGCCAGACTCACCAAGCCCTGTTCAAAGACAATTATTTGCTGTAGTATTGGAAAATATCATGATTGAGTTGCCCATCTCATATAGCAGGGTAACGAGATAAATTAGCATTGTTCAACACCTGTAAATTAACAGAGTGAAAAATATGCATCCTTCTGTTGAGCTGAATTCACTTTGTAGAGTATGATCTACTCCTAAAACAACACAAATAACACGGCATGTCACTTTACGCTCATGTGGCGCCATCTAGTGTTGTACCGCAGGAAGTACCACCTTCTTGTTGGCCATGGACATGAGGCAGGTCTCTCTGAGCAGCATCTCCTCCTCCTCTTCCTCATCCGCGAACGGCGGCTTGGGGGGCGGCTCTAGCTCATCCGGGGGTGGGGGCATTGGGGGTAAGGGTGGAGGGGGCGCAGACGGAATGACGGACAGGAAACGCGGCTGACCCAAATCCTGGAAAGAAAGAGGAAGCTGTTTAGTTTCACTTGTAAGAGCAGCATGGTTTAGAGTTTAGAGTGGAACGTACAATTCTGTATTGAGGGGAGTCCATGGGGAAAGGCATGGGCATGTGAGTGAAACATCCTTGGACCTCGAATGGATCATGTACTGGAGAAGATGCTGGAAAGAGACAAGAACAGAATTTTAGCCAATCAGATTCTGACAGAAATAAGACTGTCAAACATCACAAAAGCGGCATGGATTGATGACCATGTCCCAACATACAATCTATCCACGATGTAGGATGGGTTCTATATAACACCTTCAGAAAGGTTGAAACGTGCTGTGAGTGCATTCGCAGGTGAGCTGATCGCTCACCCGGAGAATTGGTCTCACTGTCAGTATCCATGGCAACCTCATCGTAGTTGTCATACTGGTAAAGGTTCCCTGAGGTGTCCAATCCCTGTTTACCAGAAGACTTCCTAGTGTGGTCGCTGTCTCTGGACTGAGGGGGACAAATAGACATTTTAACTTCCAACATTTTCTCAGTCTTTCTCTTATCTGGGAAAATGAACATTTCTGACACAGATCCCCATCACTGGCCCCTGCCTCATAACCACATAACCACAATCTGTAACGATTGGATAGCTATAAGCAATATGGTGAAAAATGTACCAAGTATATCAGATGGCAAGGTAGAGCCACCTCCATATTACATACTCATATCCAATCCTTTCGAAGCTACTTGATGTGCCTAGGGAGTAGGGGCGAGGGCATTCTGGACTGCGAGTGGTTTGAGTAAAAAATTAAATAAACGTTTTTAAACATTAAAATGACTAAAACCAAATTGAAACGGTAAAAATGATAATGAACCAACATTTATAGTCTCTTTACTCTGTCCTGATTGCTAACAGTCATCAAAACGAAAGCTAGATAGCCAGGAAACAATTCAAAGCGATGGATAGAGGATTTATATTTTGACAGCAAGGAAATATAATACACTTTAAGTGCGGCCCTCCGGACCTCGTTGAAGACCGAATGCAGCCCGTGGGTCAAAGTGAGTTCTACGCCCCTGGGCTAGGGTCTAGGATGGGTTTCTGGACAGGAACTCTCGCTCTCTCCCTCTTACCTTGCTCGGATTGCGCGCCAGTGGCGGCTTGGAGCCCCCAACCAGCTTCATGAAGCGGTTGTACTGCTCGTCCTGATTGGACAGATCCCGGATCTTGCGGATCTCTTCCTCCCTCCTGCGGCGTTCCTCCTCTTCCTGTCTCCGCAGCTCGTCCTGGTCTCTCTGCTGTTGGAGCTTCCAGGTCCTCAACTGCTGCTTCCGGAACGCCTGCTTGGCCACCGAGCCTGGGGTACAGGAATCAAAAGGGGGGACATTTTGGGGGGAAAAGCCTAAGCAATACATAAGCAGTTTTGTAAACTCAAGTTTGAGCTTTAGAAATCTAATGAACTCCATTTTGGTACCAAATGTTCCAAGACTAGAATGTCAGTTTCATGGAACGTTTGGTGCCAACATTGAGGACAGTTTGTATCTGACTAAGCAGAAAGGCCCTCCTCACCTGGGCTGACCATCTTCCTCCCTGGATAGCCCTTGACCGGAGCTTTGCTCTTCTCCACTGGAGGCTTAGCCCCAGCCTTGGCCTTCTCATGGGGCTTGTTGGCCAGAGCTTTGGCCTTCTCCGAGGCAGCAGAGGAGGCAGACCTGGTGGTGACTCTGCCTCTTTCAGCTGGGTTGGATGCACGGGATGTAGAGCTGGATGTCTTCTCCTGGGAAGGCTTGGCGTTGGTGATCTTCTCCTGGGAAGGCTTGGCGTTGGGGATCTTCTCCTGGGAAGGCTTGGCGTTGGTGATCTTCTCCTGGGAAGGCTTGGCGTTGGTGATCTTTTCCTTGCTCGCATTCATTACCTGCTGTTCTTTCTGGTGCCACTTCCTGCTGGCTGACTGCAAGGCCAAGAGACGCAGCTGCAGCTCAGACAGCTCCTCGTCTTCATTGCTCCCCTTCACTTTAGGCTGCAGGGGGGAGGTAATTATAATGGGATTTTAAATTGGAATGGCCTAAGTGCCAGATGACCTGGATCCTAACTAGACAACAATACAACTCAACGTTCGCAAGTGTGCATTGTGTCAATGGACATTTCCACACCTCAAGTCAATATTTGTGACTAAACCACTTTAAACTAGATAAAGCCTAATGCCTTGACATAAACCATTTTAACTAGGGCTGCCAAACCATTAAAATAGTGAATTGAGTTAATGACAAAAAAAATCACAACTTTAGAATTTGATCAAAGTTTGCCCTAAAGAAAGATCTTTCCATTTAAGAATCAGTATATTGAGTTAGACATACTATGTTTTGATTGTAAGGGATGGAAACACAAAATGATCTACATCAGAATGTTTGAATAGCCCTTTCACCATAAACACAAAACTCACCGTAATATGCAGCTAGCTGCTAATGCTCACAACGTTTAATTAGGCCTACTCCCTCTTATCAATGTTTACGTATAACACTTGCGTGCAACACACACAGTCCCCAAATCCAGAACAAATTCAAGAAAGCGTACCGTATTACATAGAGACATTATTGCATGGCACACTGTTCCATCTCATATTGCTCAAATAAAGAGCAAACCTGTTTTTTTTTTAAAACCCCATAAAGCAACACCTCACCGACCAACCCCTCTCCCCTATTCGACCTAGATATGTAGCTCTCTCCTTGAGGTGTTCTTGTCCATTAATGTTCTGTATGATTTCATGTTTAATTTGTTGCGTGTGGACCCCAGGAAGAGCAGCTGCTGCTTTTCAATAGCGAATAGGGATCCTAACAAAACGCCACGTACAAAAGCTTCAGGCATACTAAATGAGTGGGACTATAGGGAAGAAAAAAAAAAAAACTGGCTCTACAGATACAAAGAACAAAGAGCTTTAAATCTTGTCCAACAATGTTATGAAAACACTGTAACCATCTGTAGTGTTCAGATAACTTTACACACATGGGCCTACACTCTCCCACTCTCCCACCCCCTCTCTCACATACTCCCACACACCCCACTCTTGAAGAATCTCTTTGAGTAGACTATTCCTTCTCAATTTTTCCTGTGCCACCCAAATGTGTGCATAGACTAACCAGTGGTCAAAGTTATCAGGTCGCTAGCTAGGTAACATGACTAACTAGCTAAACAACGTTCACATTCGCAAACAAACAGAGGCAGAAAAAACAACAACATGCGAAAACACGCACGCTTAAAAAGGTTATGTGAGGTGTAGAAATGTGCGCCGATAGCATGTTAATAACGCGTGACACGTTTAACTTTGACGGCCCTAATTTGAACAGATGCCAACCTTGACAGGGGATGGAGCGGAGTCCTCTGATGATTCGCTGCAGCACACACAACCGACTTTCGAATACTTCGTCTCCCCCTCTTCCTTCGGGTCCTCAGATTTGCTGCGGCAGCACACACAGGCTGTCGTGTCCTTCTCCCCTGCCTTGTTCTCCTCTTCTCCTAAATAGTCAGTAGACAACACAAACAGGGTCTTAACATTGTGGCTGAGAAAAACAATACATCATTGATTATGATCAAGTCTGCTTCACAATGTTTCCTTAGTTTGTTACCACCACTGTCGCCATCGCTGCAGACTTGTGTTGCAGCGTGGCTTTGGTACACACCTTTGGGAATAGCAAACGGGGTAGCAACTGGTTCAACTGGACCTCTTTCGCTCTCCGTGTCACCGTCCTCTTTCTCTGGATCTTTCTTTTCCGTTTTAGTTTTGAGCGCATCAATCTCTGCCGGAGTGAGGAGTTTCTGTCGTAGAGGTTTGAGGTTGAATGCCTGAAATACCTTCTTCTCCTCCGCCGCGCTGTCATCGGGAATACTGTTAGTGTCGGGTAACGGCCCGTTCTGGGGAGTACTGGCAGAAACCTCAGGCTCGTTCAGAGCCGGCAGGTCTTCTTCGGGCTTCAGAACCATGTTCTCTTCTTTTCTAATACATTCCAGCTCCAGCTGAATCTGTTTGTACTTGGTGAGCAGATCCTCAAAGCTCTCGTTGACACCATTCTCGGTTTTGGCAGCGTTGTGGTGCATCATCTGCTTGTTTCTTACCTGATTCCTCCCCATCATTACCTTCTCTGAATTCATGAAGTGAAGGAAATGCACAACTCATGAGTTTGATTACGACACACAAAGACTGACACTAATAGCAACATGTATTTAGATCCAAAATCCATTTCCAGGTTAACAGCACAAAGTGTTTTGTTTCTAACTCAAAATGCTACCAATCAATTGAGCATTGATGGCAGGGAGGGGAATACTGTGTAAAATCAACTGTTACAAAATGGCAGATATATTGTTAGCTAGAGGCGATATGGTAACTACAATCAAGGCTAGTACAACAGCCAAACAGAGAAATATGTTACAATGCGTGGTTACATTTGTTAGGGTTTTACCTTCAGCAACATGGCATCACACACTTTACAATCATACAGATGCCATGAGATGAATACCAAAGGATACGTTTGTTTCTCGAGGGAGATTCTTTCTTGTTACTGTGATTCTCTCCGGGCCCATAACGACCGGGGGGAACCCAACCAGTCTCTCTCCCTCCACCACATCCGTCTCCCCAGCCTCCTCGTCCCCAATCCCCGCGACCGTCATCTTCTGGTTTCCACCGGTGCCTAAATCGACCCAGGGCTGTGTGACTTCGTTCCCAGAAGCTGGAACGTGGGCTCTGGTCACAGTGAGGCCCCAGTGGCGGCGGCCGATCGGGACCGCTTTGCGGTCTGTGGTTCGGAGGGAAGGGACTGTGCGAATGAGGTCCGCGGTTGTATGGCATTAAGAGTCGAAAATCTGTAGGCTGGCTACCCATAAGAGGTGGTAAACTTCGCGCCGATGGTTTCGATTTCCGTGTATTTCGTGATGAGTTGTTCGTACTACTAGGCCTCATTGTATCCTGCTGTATAAGCACCTTTTCGTCGGTGTCATCATCGCAGATCTCCCCGTCTTCCAGCTCCCCTTCGTCCGTCCGATTGCTTGACTTTGAATCCATGTTGTAGAGTAATGCGGTATTACCTTCGTTAGACTAGTACTTAAACGTACAACATATGTTTGTAATTACAAACTTGGATGTATGATTGTGTTGTTACGCCAACGTTAAAGAATCTAACGCTAACTACGCTGTTTCTCTCCCTTCTCCTGCTTGAAGCCTGGGGAAGTTCCACCGCAGAAGTTGAGGGGGGGCCGATGTAAATTTGTGACGCTATGCAACACGTCAAATGCCTCGCTTGGGTGGAGCTCCAAAGGCACGTATGCGGACTTCTTCTTCTTCGATGAGGTTTAACCGCGGTTGGCATCCAATAAATGTTGCATTACCGCCACCTACTAGACTGGAGTATAACTCCCTTATTCTATGCTTGAAAGAGTAAATAAATAAAACAAATACCCTACCATCTAGCAAAACACTTACAATTATATATTTTTTAAAATAACAATATTAGTAATAATATATATACAATACTCCAGTATTTAAATCTATTTAGTCCTACTTCAGGATGGGACACCGCCACTCATGCCATGGCCCCATGTCATTTATCTTGTATATATTTCACTGTGAACTGCTGCTGCTTACTATCAGGCAGTGAGGCAGGCTGTTGCTGAGGGAGTGGTTGGCCTTGGGAGGGGGTGTGTGTGTTGAGAGAGCCCTGCAAGCAGGCAGTATGCTTCCCTGAAGAAACAGTTTGGACGAGTTTGTGCATATATTATGACAACATTTTGTGATGTTTTTGTTAGTTTTGGACTTCCGTTAGGGTTTCTTTGGCCATTCAAGCACGCTATATCTTTTCTGGAGGCAAGCCGAAATACACCCCTTCTTCGGTGATTGGTCAACAGTAGGGATTCTTCAATAAAGTCTTTGTTGTCATTCAACGAGAGACGACTGATTTTCATGCACATTTTTTTCATTGAGAAATACTGAACCAAACATCTTACTGTAGTTAGATGTGAAATTAATAAAATATTTATTGAGGTATCTTAGATTAATTCAGCCTAGTTTGAGGAGGTGTATACTGTCTACTGTGTCTCAAAATGGACAAACAGTACTATTGCCGCCTTTTAGCTATAGACTTCAGCTTGCCTTGAGAAAAAATGGTGTGCCCGAACAGCCGCAAAAACAAACAAAAACATCACAAGAGGACCAAGAGAGGGAGTGTGGTGATGTAGTATCTGTCCACAACTAAAATAATCAATGTGGAATCTGACATGTATCCCGAAAGCATGATGGTGTACTTACTATGTGCACATGCTAAAAGAAAGAAACGAGGTGGGTAGATAACTAAGTGTGTCATTGAAGCAAAGTATTTATGAACTATGTGGAAGAAATTAATATTTATTACATACTATACTGTTTAATTAGACATACTTTACTGTTTTTTACTTAAATAATTGTCCATTGTTATATGCTAGTATTTTTTACTGATACAAACTTGTCTTGTGTGACTTAGTCATAAATCTGAGCTAAAAGATTTATGAGCTGCTTGGGTGCGACTGCAGTATGTGACCTCCTGTGTTTACGATCGGCAGGAATTTAGCTATGTGGGAATTGCAGGGAGGAACAGAGAATGGTGGCGATACAACTGTTCACAGGGCCTGTTCTGCACATCTGATAACTGTCATATAGATTAGAGGATGTACTTCCTATAAAAGGAGAGAGACAGCTCTGTTCGTTGGCCTTTCAACATTGAACTATTTGAGTGACTGTTGTCTGCATCATTTTTGCAAATCTTATAATAAAGTTGTTGTTTGAAAGAATCTGCAGTCTCTCTTCCTATAGAATTTATACCACAATTTGGTGATGAGGATGGAATGGCTAACTCAGCTTACTGATTGTTCCCGGGGAAGGGGAAATTCTAGGGCAAATTCTCTGTTGGAGCAGGGTGACCCTGTTGAAGCAGGGACATCTCCGATTGGGATCTTTTTGTTGAAGCAGAAGTATCCTGGTCAGAGACAGGGGCTGTGGTTGTGGTTCTCTGTTGAAGCAGAAGTATCCTGGTCAGAGACAGGGGCTGTGGTTGTGGTTCTCTGTTGAAGCAGAAGTATCCTGGTCAGAGACAGGGGCTGTGGTTGTGGTTCTCTGTTGAAGCAGAGAAGTGGCTCTTATGAGTTATTTGATCCCAGGGCGCAATCCTGAGATAGAAGTAAGAAAATATTCCTGCAGGTTAGAATTTTTTTTACTTTTATTTTTTTAAATTAGTGGACTGGTAAAACAGTTGATTACGATTGGGAAACAAGCTATAAATGTAAACCCTACACGTACATTTGCATAGGAGGAACTACCCTGTGGGTAGAAAGAAAAAAAAAATACAATGTTAGTGTTCTATCAAGAGAAAACCAAAAATGAACAAATCAAAATGAGTCAAAATTAGTAGATGTAATCAGCATAACAAACCATATGTGCCAGAGCTAAGAATAATAGTTGAATTTACGAACGCTCAACACCCGTTGAATATGGCCGACGTCAGTAACCGTATAATTTTTTTTTAAATAAAATTGTTGCCTGCAGCGCAGTTAGTCACCAACCCTCTGGATAACATGAAAAAAGCCTAACCAAGTGACTTGTTCACTCATTTATGTCTAGTAGTTAGTAGCTAGCAAGCTAGCCAACTTTAGCCAGTTAGCTTGGGTGCTTGAATGCCGTTGTGAGGTCAGAACACTCGGATCAACCCTGCTCCTCCGCCAGAGCAGACAGTGTGCTCTCTGAACAGTCTGACTTTACGAACACACCCGAAGTCATAAGATGTCTAACGTAAACTCACCCCATTCCGTACAAATGTGCGCAACCGCAACATTCAAACGAGGCTACAAAGAAAACTAATGGTTGACGTCAAAGTCGGGGGTGTGAACAAGGTTTCTATTCAAGCGTTGATCGACATGGTAATGGCTCTATAGTATTGGAGAAAAGTTGAAAAAACTGACCCTCCGTTACATCTTGACGTGTCATGTCGTAACGCACGCATAAAGCAACTATTTCTGTCTTACAATCTCTCTCCACCAGGTGTAGCACTTCTATCATCCTTTAAAAACAAGAAATGGACAGTGACAGGGGTAAGGGGGGATACCTAGTCATTTTTTTTGTCATCATTGCATGCGATCATCATTCTCAAAGCCGCTGTTTACTTCTAAGATCACTTTAGCACCGCCCTAAAAACCTGATTCAAATTCGACACAAACCTTCAAATAGATATGTAATGACACATTATATAAACTCTTTATAGTGTTTTATTTACATTTTAGAGGCTATAAGTTGGACAGATCGAGTTGAAAAAAAGCAATTTTCCCACACAACACTCTCCTTCTCACTATCACGCATTAGTTTCGCTTCCCCACCCGCCATTTTAAAAAAGACCCGACAGGGCTCATTGCCTGCTTGAATTATGCAGAAACTGGCAGCGTTTAGGTCATGTAATTGATGGTATTGACATTACAGTTGATCTGGAAGTATTACATTTTTGGGGCGCTAAAATAAGGGCAATTGTACAGACCAAAGCGATGTACGAGTTTACGTTAGCTAGTAATTTGTTATGCTAACAAGCTAGCAAGAGGCTGCATTGCAACAACATCAACTTCCAGTAGACAGGCGAAGCTCAACTGAAAGGTTACTGTTCGTTTACAGTATACTAAAATGAACTAATAGTATGTAGTATATACTTATTAAGTATTGTAATGAAACAGCAGGGAGCAGGTCTCGAACCCTCGACCTTTGAACCCGAGGTCCTGCACACTATCGACTGTGCCGCAAAAGCATGCTCGAACGGCAGAGTCGATTTCCACGCTTATAAACCCAGGGTCGTTACAGGTATTTAGTATACAGTATGTTAGTATGGGTATTCAAACACAGCTTGGGAATGTGAGTATGTTGATAAAATGTGTACATATGCTTTAGGGTGATGGTGCCGGAGGGGATAGCTGCCGTTTTACGGGCTCCTAACCAACTGTGCTATTTTTTATTTCATTTTCTTTTGTAACTAATTTTGTACATAATGAGGCCCAAATCCCTGTCATTCGCGTGAAGAAATGACGGAAATACAGGGGGCAAAGGTCTGGGTGCCTTGTGTGAATTTGTCGGCAAGTGAGTAAACCACCACTACCCTCTGTATTATTAACAAACTGGATGGTCTGTGATTAAACTATCCTACCAATGGGACATTAAAAACTGCAATATCTTATGTTTCACTGAGACTTGGCTGAACAACGACACGTATAATATAGAGTTGGCTGGCTCCTCCGTGCATCGGCAGGACAGAGCAGCTATGTCTGGTAAGACGAGGGCCGGGGGTGTGTGTCTATTTTCTGGTGTGCGATGTCTAATATTAAAGTCTTGAGGTCTTGCTCGCCTGAGGTAGAATACCTCATGATAAGCTGTATACCACACCATCTACCAAGAGAGTTCACATCTATATTATTCGTAGCCATCTATTTACCACCACAAACTGATGCTGGCACTAAGACCACACTCAACAAGATGTATAAGGCCATAAGCAAACAAGAAAATGCTCATCCAGAAGTGGCGTTCCAAGTGGCCGGGGACTTTACTGCAGACATGCTTAAATCCATTTGACCTCATTTCTACCAGCATGTCAAATGTGCAACCAGAGAAAAACAACTCTAGACCACCTTTACTCCACAGACAGAGATGCATACAAAGCTCTACCTCGCCCTCCATTTGGCAAATCTGACCATAATTCTATCCTCCTGATTCCTGCTTACAAGCAAAAACTAAAGCAGGAACTACCAGTGACTCGCTCAATACAGAACTGGTCAGATGATGCAAATGCTACGCTACAGGACTGTTTTGCTAGCACAGACTGGAATATGTTCAGGGATTCATCCGATGGCATTGAGGAGTCAACGACGCACCAAGTCGGTATACCACCACAGTCACCGACAATAAGTGCATCAACGAGGTCGTCCCCACAGTGACCTGATGTACAGTGGGGAGAACAAGTATTTGATACACTGCCGATTTTGCAGGTTTTCCTACTTACCAAGCATGTAGAGGTCTGTAATTTTTTATCATAGGTACACTTAAACTGTGAGAGACGGAATCTAAAACAAAAATCCAGAAAATCACATTGTATGATTTTTAAGTAATTAATTTGCATTTTATTGCATGACCTAAGTATTTGATCACCTACCAACCAGTAAGAATTCCGGCTCTCACAGACCTCTTAGTTTTTCTTTAAGAATCCCGCCTGTTCTCCACTCATTACCTGTATTAACTGCACCTGTTTGAACTCGTTAGCTGTATAAAAGACAACTGTCCACACACTCAATCAAACGGACTCCAACCTCTCCACAATGGCCAAGACCAGAGAGCTGTGTAAGGACATCAGGGATAAAATTGTAGACCTGCACAAGGCTGGGATGGGCTACAAGTGAGAAGGCAACAACTGTTGGCGCAATTATTTGAAAATGGAAGAAGTTCAAGATGACGGTCAATCACCCTTGGTCTGGGGCTCCATGCAAGATCTCACCTCGTGGGGCATCAATGGTCATGAGGAAGGTGAGGGTTCAGCCCAGAACTACACGGCAGGACCTGGTCAATGACCTGAAGAAAGCTGGGACCACAGTCTCAAAGAAAACCATTAGTAACACACTATACGGTCATGAATTAAAACCCTGCAGTGCACGCAAGGTCCCCCTGCTCAGGCCAGCGCATGTCCAGGCCCGTCTGAAGTTTTCCAATGACCATCTGGATGATCCAGAGGAGGAGGGGAGAAGGTCATGTGGTCTGATGAGACAAAAAATTGAGCTTTTTGGTCTAAACTCCACTCGCCGTGTTTGGAGGAAGAAGAAGGATGAGTACAACCACAAGAACACCTTCCCAACCGTGAAGCATGGAGGTGGAAACATCATTCTTTGGGGATGCTTTTCTGCAAAGGGGACAGGACGACTGCACCGTATTGTGGGGAGGATGGATGGGGCCATGTATCGTGAGATTTTGGCCAACAACCTCCTTCCCTCAGTAAGAGCATTGAAGATGGGTCGTGGCTGGGTCTTCCAGCATGACAACGACCCGAAACACACAGCCAGGGCAACTAAGGAGTGGCTCCGTAAGAAGCATCTCAATGTCCTGGAGTGGCCTAGCCAGTCTCCAGACCTGAACCTAATAGAAAATCTTTGGAGGGAGCTGAAAGTCCATATTGCCCAGCGACAGCCCCGAAACCTGAAGGATCTGGAGAAGGTCTGTATGGAGGAGTGGGCCAAAATCCCTGCTGCAGTGTGTGCAAACCTGGTCAAGAACTACAGGAAACGTATGATCTTTGTAATTGCAAACAAAGGTTTCTGTACCAAATATTAAGTTCTGCTTTTCTGATGTATCAAATACGTATGTCGTGTAATAAAATGCAAATTAATTACTTAAAAATCATACAATGTGATTTTCTGGATTTCTGTTTTAGTTTCCGTCTCTCACATTTGAAGTGTACCTATGATCAAAATTACAGACCTCTACATGCTTTGTAAGTAGGAAAACCTAAAAAATCGGCAGTGTATCAAATACTTGTTCTCCCCACTGTACATTTCCCAACCAGAAGCCATGGATTACAGACAACATCTGCTGCCGCTTTCAAGAGTGGGACACTAATCCGAACACTAATAAGAAATCTTGCTATGCTCTCAGACAAACCATCAAACAGGCAAAGCATCAATACAGCACTAAGCTTGAATCCTACCACACCGGCTCTGACACTCGTCGGATGTGGCAGGTCTTGAAGACTATTACAGACTACCAGACATATGCTTGCATTAAGGCAAGCAACACATGAGAGCACCAACTGTTCCGGACGACTGTGTGATCACGCTCTCCGTAGCCTCTGTGAGCAAGACCTTTAAACAGGTCATATTCACAAAGCCGCTGGGCCAAACACATTACCAGGACGTGTATTCAAAGCATGAGTGGACCAACTACTGCCAAGTGACTTCACTGACATTTTCAAACTCTTCCTTGACGAGTTTGTAATACCTGCATGTTTCAAACAGACCACCATAGTCCCTGTGCCCAAGAAAGCAAAGGTAACCTGACTAAATGATTACCGCCCGTAGCACTCATGTAGGTAGCCATGGAGTGCTTTGAAAGGCTGGTCATGGCTCACATCAACACCATCATGCCAGAAACCTTAGCCCCACTCCAATTTGCATACCGCCCGAACAGATCCACAGATGACGCAATCTCAATTGCACTCCACACTGCCCTTTCCCACCTGGACAAAAGGAACACCTATGTGACAATGCTGTTCATTGACGACAGTGGGCACTGAAGTGCCCACAAAACTCATCACTAAGCTAAGGACCTTGAGACTGAAAACCTCCCTTTGCAGCTGGATCCTGTACTTCCTGATGGGCCGCCCCCAGGTGGTAAGGGTGGACAACAACACATTAGCACATCTGCCACGCTGATCTTCAACACCGGGGCCCCTCAGGGATGTGTGCTTAGTCCCCTCCTGTACTCCCTGCTCACCCACGACTGCGTGGCCAAGCACGACTCCAACACCATCATTAAGTTTGCTCACGACACAACTATGGTAGGCCTGATCACCGAAAACGATGAGGCGGTCTATAGGGAGGAGTTCAGAGACCTGGCAGTGTGGTGCCAGGACAACAACCACTCTCTCAGTGTGAGCAAGACCAAGGGGCTGATCTTGGACTACAGGAAAAGGAGGGCTGAACAGGCCCCCATTAACATTGACGGCGCAGAAGTGGAGCAGGTCCAGAGTTTCAAGTTCCTTGGTGTCCACATCACCAAAAAACTATCATGGTCCAAACACACCAAAACAGTTGTGAAGAGGGCACGACAACACCTTTTCCCCCTCAGGAGACTGAAAAGATTTGGCATGGGAACCCATATCCTCAAAAGTTCTACAGCTGCACCATCGAGAGAATCCAAAACAGTTGCATTACCGCCTGGTATAGCAACTGCCTGGTATAGTAACTGCCTGGCATCTGACCATAAGGCGCTACAGCTGGTAGTGCGTAAAGGAGTGGTTCTGCAGGTGGTGACCACAGACCACTTCTCAGTTCCTATGCTTCCTGGCTGATGTTTTGATCACTTTTGAATGCTGGCGGTGCTTTCACTCTAGTGGTAGCATGAGACGGAGTCTACAACCCACACAAGTGGCTCAGGTAGTGCAGCTCATCCAGGATGGCACATCAATGCGAGCTATGGCAAGAAGGTTTGCTGTGTCTGTCAGTGTAGTGTCCAGAGCATGGAGGCGCTACCAGGAGACAGGCCAGTACATCAGGAGACATGGAGGAAGCCGTAGGAGGGCAACAACCCAGCAGCAGGACCGCTACCTCCGCCTTTGTGCAAGGAGGAGCAGGAGGAGCACTGCCAGAGCCCTGCAAAATGACCTCCAGCAGGCCACAAATGTGCATGTGTCTGCTCAAACGGTCAGAAACAGACTCCATGAGGGTGGTATGAGGGCCCGACGTCCACAGGTGGGGTTGTGCTCACAGCCCAACACCGTGCAGGGCGTTTGGCGTTTGCCAGAGAACACCAAGATTGGCAAATTTGCCACTGGCGCCCTGTGCTCTTCACAGATGAAAGCAGGTTCACACTGAGCACATGTGACAGACGTGACAGAGTCTGGAGACGTCGTGGAGAACGTTCTGCTGCCTGCAACATCCTCCATCATGACTGGTTTGGCGGTGGGTCAGTCATGGTGTGGGGTGGCATTTCTTTGGTGGGCCGCACAGCCCTCCATGTGCTCGCCAGAGGTAGCCTGACTGCCATTAGGTACCGAGGTGAGATCCTCAGACCCCTTGTGAGACCATATGCTGGTGCGGTTGGCCCTGGGTTCCTCCTAATGCAAGACAATGCTAGACCTCATGTGGCTGGAGTGTGTCAGCAGTGCCTGCAAGAGGATAGCATTGATGCTATGGACTGGCCCGCCCGTTCCCCAGACCTGAATCCAATTGAGCACATCTGGGGCATCATGTCTCGTTTCATCCACCAACAGTCTGTGGCGTTGCACCACAGACTGTCCAGGAGTTGGCAGATGCTTTAGTCCAGGTCTGGGAGGAGATCTCTCAGGAGACCATCCGCCACCTCATCAGGAGCATGCCCAGGCATTGTAGGGAGGTCATACAGGCACGTGGAGGCCACACACACTACTGAGCCTCATTTTGACTTGTCGGAGGAGGACATTACATCAAAGTTGGATCAGCCTGTAGTGTGGTTTTCCACTTTAACTTTGAGTGTGACTCCAAATCCAGACCTCCATGGGTTGATAAATTTGATTTCCATTGATAGTTTTTGTGTGATTTTGTTGTCAGCACATTCAACTATGTAAAGAAAAAAGTATTTAATAAGAATATTTCATTCATTCAGATCTAGGATGTGTTATTTTAGTGTTCCCTTTATTTTTTGAACAGTGTAGTACCCGCAAAACAGCAGTCTCAACATCAAACGTGAAGAGGCGACACTGGGATGCTGGAATTCTAGGCAGAGTTCAAAGAAAAAGCCATATCTCAGACTGGCCAATGAAAATAAAAGATTAAGATGGGCAAAATAACACAGACAATGGACAGATGAAGATTGGAAAAAAAAGTGTTATGGACAGACAAATCTAAGTTTGAGGTGTTTAGATCACAAAGAAGAGCATTCATGAGATGCAGAAAAAATGAAAAGATGCTGGAGTGCTTGATGCCATTTGTCAAGCATGGTGGAGGCAATGTGATGGCCTGGGGGTGCTTTGGTGGTGGTAAAGTGGGAGATTTGTACAGGGTAAAAGGGATCTTGAAGAAGGAAGGCTATCCCTCCATTTTGCAATGCCATGCCATACCCTGTGGACTGCGCTTAATTGGAGCCAATTTCCTCCTACAACAGGACAATGACCCAAAGCACAGCTCCAGCTATGCAATAACTATTTAGGGAAGAAGCAGTCAGCTGGTATTCTGTCGAGAATGGAGTGGCCAGCACAGTCACCGGATCTCAACCCTAAACTGTTGTGGGAGCAGCTTGACCGTATGTTATGTAAGAAGTGCCCATCAAGCCAATCCAACTTGTGGGAGTGCTTCGGGAAGCATGGGGTGAAAACTCTTCAGATTACCTTGACAAATTGACAACTAGAATGCCAAAGGTCTGCAAGGCTGTAATTGCTGCAAATGGAGGATTCTTTGACAAAAGCAAAGTTTGACGGACACAATTATTATTTCATTCAAAATCATTTTTTAATAATCTTGTCAACGTCTTGACTATATTTCCGATTCATTTTGCAACTGATTTCATGTATGTTTTCATTGAAAATAAGGACATTTCTAAATGACCCCCAACTTTTGTAAGTGGACAACTTTGAGAAAAAACACTTTATATCGGAGTTGTCCCTAGCCATAACTAGTTGCATCAAAGTCATAAACCACTTCTATTTCTACAATTTCTCTTCTTAAATTTGTTTTATTTTAAACCTAACCGTAACCACAGTGCTAATCTTATGTGTTAACCTAAATTAAAACCCTCAAGTTAATTTTTGTTTTCATGAATTTTTATGATTTCGTCCATTTGGACTTTGTGGCTGTGGTAACTAGTGATAACCGTTGTTCCTTTTGTTCACGCCCATATTTGATTTGTCCTCTCTTGCCTCCTCCCGACTGCCTTCCATCTTTTAATACATTTATTTTCATTGTTAGGAACAGTATCTGGTGAAAATAATGGATAGTCTGTGGCTTTTGGCAATGAATGCACCTGCCTATCTTCCTAAATCAAGAAAAAAAACATGCACTTTGCAGATGGTCCCTCCTTGGGGAATTGAGAAGCATCCCAATATTTGTATTTTTCTAGGAAAGTCAGTTAAGAACAAATTCTTATTTTCAATGACAGCCTAGGAACAGTGTCCAGGGGCAGAACGACAGATTTTTTACCTTGTCAGCTCGGGGATTCGATCTTGAAACTTTTCGGTTACTAGGCCAACAATCTAACGACTTGGCTACTTGCCGCCCCAAATAGTAACCAGAGTATGGGCGAGTGGTTGTGTCAAAATAAAGGTAGTGAGAGTGTAACCGAAAGGTGTGTCGATAGCGCTCTGCTTTTGGTTAGACGGTTTTAATTTAGCTGTTTTTTCCCCTTCCCGTACAACTACCGTAGCGGGAGCGTTTGGACTTCTGTTTTCAAGCCAAATAGTTGTACATTTTCAGTTATAAAACTGCCTATTCTTTATTTTTATTTTTTTGTATTGATGATGGGTGTATTGTTGCTTCATGCGTTGTATGCGTGTGCTTACTGTGATGGTCACCTTGATATTGGCTAGGTAGCTACTTTCCACGCTGTTGCCGGGGACAGTAGTGCTTGTCAAGCCGGGGCGAAGAGCACTGTGTCCCAGTATTCTTGACGGCCATGCCATCCCCATTTAATAGTAGACTCAGTGGCAACCCATCATTCAGGGAAAGTGGGGCAGAGCCCCACCTGTTTAAAGCCCCACATTTTTAGCTAAAAATAAACAAAAACAAAAAAATGATAAATATATATATATATATAAATGAAAATATTTGGGCTTGTCTGTTTTGCATGTTATTTTTGCATTAATACGTGTCACATATCAGTGTGCAAACAATGTAAATAAATATATATATGTCATTGGGTTAAAGCCTCACACAAACATTGTCTCATTTTTGCTTTCTTGAGTAAAACAGCTCCAAAATGCAGGTGTTTCAGCCTAGCTCAGTGCTTTCTGTGATGGTAGGGTGAGCCAGCAGAAAATAGGAGTATTGCACCGTGATTGGCTCAGTGTTCTGTCACTCATGGGGATACTACGTCATCGCCAAGTTTAAGTCCTTGGTAAGGGTAGACAGACAACTCTTTTGTTAGAAAGGAATTACTTTTTTAGTTTGTGAGACTTATTTTTCTAGATGAAGTCAAGAAAGGTCTTATTGATCTCTTTACAAGTAGCAGGATTTACACATAACGATAATGAGGGGTACACAAAACGAGACAGTCCCTCTGCCTTGGACAGAAGTACTCTCCCAAGTATAGAAAGATCTCTTTCTAGCCAATTATTGAATATATTTAGGGGTTTTTTAATTTTAGGAGAGAAATTCAAATGGTGTTTAAGTGTTTTTTTGACAGATGTATTTAACACAGTCCTTTACAGGAATATATTATATTTCTTTATCATCAGAGTCAAATAAACATAAGATTTCACATTTAGAAACATTCAGTTTTAATCCTAATGCAATCGAAAATGCAGTTATAGCATTAAGGGGATGGGCGACCTGGTCTTTGTCTCTTAAGAAAAGAGTAGTATCATCAGCCAGTTGGGAAATTTTGATTTCTTTGTTTAAAATGGTTAAGCCATACAAATTTGCATCATTCAGAATATCTAGAGATAGAAGTTCCACAACCAAAATGAATAAAAATGGCGAAATTGGGCATCCCTGTCATTCACGTCTGTTGATACTGATTCCTTAGGAAGTAAGGTTTAGTAACACAGAACTATTTACAGTATATCTTTGTAAAACATGCAAATTACTTTGATAAAATGTTCACCAAATCCAAAAAGTTTAAGAGATTTTTTTTTGATTGAATTGAACTATTTTATTAAAACATTAACCCTAGTGAACAATAACAATAAAAACATTTTCCTAAATCATTACAATAAGATTTTTTCAGTGATTATATCTGCACTAGAATTGTTTATTTAAAAAAAAAAATAGGTTTGTTCCAGTATTTTCTCGTTAACACCTGCGTTCTGTTTTGTAGGATGTTAGAA
Source organism: Oncorhynchus mykiss (assembly GCF_057628025.1). NCBI lineage: Eukaryota > Metazoa > Chordata > Actinopteri > Salmoniformes > Salmonidae > Oncorhynchus > Oncorhynchus mykiss. The sequence goes on along the minus strand of NC_143022.1, from coordinate 50,375,163 downwards.
TGTAAATAGTTGATCCATATTTTGAAAAAAAAAAAAAAAAGGGTAGACACAAAATTTCAGCCTTTCGGGTCCTGCCATACAGTTATATTAGAAGTGCCCTTCCAAGAAGTCCCAAGATCATTGGTCACAGATAAAATGACGTCAAATCAAATTATATGTACAGTAGCTTTGATTGGACTGATCATGCTTAGCAAGCAGTCATTATCATGAATCAAGTCGACAATCTACTGGCAAATCATTTTTAATCCATGTCATATGAAGAGAAATAATGAAGAGAAATTATAGATAAAGCGTGTCGGTGCTCATCGGCCATTGGACATAAAGATTACACAACATGTTGGAAATCGCAAATTCAACAATGAGTGGTTTGTAAGGAATCAGTGGCTAACTGCAAACATTGCAAAGCCACCACTAACGTTAGCCTGCTATTCAATGGAGTGGCTGTGTGTTCCCACCATAAATCCAGGTAATGCCTTACTTTAATGACAAAATTTGCCCACGAAGACTTCACAAGGTGAGTCAAAAAATGTATTGTATGCTGCTGCATAAATGATGTAATATGCCAGGGAGATATGTATACTGTAGCTAAGAAAGTAATACTAAGAGTATGTTGTGTAATAAACTGTTAGTAGCCCATGTGCCTCACGCTAATCATTTTGGTCTATTTTCACCAACGCGGTATTGTAAACACGTCGTTCGTGGCCGGTGCGTGCTTGTTTGCAAACTTTTTTTGTACAGCTTTGACAGTGCTACTGATAGTAGTGGTGGCGCATGGCTTGCACGTGCAAATTCAGCACACAGAACATTCTATAATAGTTATTTGACGTGTAAAAATATATATACATTACCAGTCAAAAGTTTGGACACACCCACTGTAGAATAATATTGTAGAATAATAGGGAAGACATCAAAACTATTAAATAACACATGGAATCATGTATATAGCCAAAAAAAGTTTTAAACAAATCAAAATATTTTTTATATTTGAGATTCTTCAAAGTAGCCACTCTTTGCCTTAATGACAGCTTTACACACGCTTGGCTTTCTCTCAACCAGCTTCGTGAGGTAGTCACCTGGAATGCATTTCAATTAACAGGTATGCCTTGTTCAAAGTTAATTTGTGGAATTTATTTCATTCTTATGCGTTTGAGCCAATCAGTTGTCTTGTTGTTATGGTGAGTGAATGAGGACCCAAAAGCGAACTAACTTAAACAGAGCTTCTTTAATAACCAAACATAGGTAGGCTCAGATAGACCGGCAGATTCCGACAGGACAGGACAAGGTTACAGCAAACATGACGATAGTCTGGCTCAGGCATGAAACACAAACAAGAATCCGACAAGGACAGGAACAGAAACAGAGAGAGATATAGGGACCTAATCAGAGGGAAAAAGGGAACAGGTGGGAAACGGGGTGAATGGGTAGTTAGAGGAGACAAGGAACAGCTGGGAGAAAGCGGGGGAGAAAAGGTAACCTAACAACGACCAGCAGAGGGAGACAGGGTGAAGGGAAAGGACAGAGACAAGACACAACATGACAGTACCCCCCCACTCACCGAGCGCCTCCTGGCGCACTCGAGGAGGAAACCTGGCGGCAACGGAGGAAATCCTCGATCAGCGCACGGTCCAGCACGTCCCGAGAGGGAACCCAACTCCTCTCCTCAGGACCGTACCCCTCCCAATCGACAAGGTACTGGTGACCACGGCCCCGAGGACGCATGTCCAAAATCCTGCGGACCCTGTAGATGGGTGCGCCCTCGACAAGGATGGGGGGGGGGGGGGAAGACGAGCGGGGGCGCGAAGAACGGGCTTAATACAGGAGACATGGAAGACCGGGTGGACGCGACGAAGGTATCGCGGAAGAAGAAGTCGAACTGCGACAGGATTAATGACCCGAGAAATACGGAACGGACCAATGAACCGCGGGGTCAACTTGCGAGAAGCCGTCTTAAGGGGAAGGTTCTGAGTGGAGAGCCAAACTCTCTGACCGCGACAATATCTAGGACTCTTAGTTCTACGCTTATTAGCAGCCCTCACAGTCTGCGCCCTATAACGGCAAAGTGCAGACCTGACCCTCTTCCAGGTGCGCTCGCAACGTTGGACAAAAGCCTGAGCGGAGGGGACGCTGGACTCGGCGAACTGAGATGAGAACAGCGGAGGCTGGTACCCGAGGCTACTCTGAAAAGGAGATAGCCCGGTCGCAGACGAAGGAAGCGAGTTGTGGGCGTATTCTGCCCAGGGGAGCTGTTCTGACCAAGACGCAGGGTTGCGAAAAGAAAGACTGCGTAAGATGCGACCAATAGTCTGATTGGCCCGTTCTGCTTGACCGTTAGACTGGGGGTGAAAGCCGGAAGAGAGACTGACGGAAGCCCCAATCAAACGGCAAAACTCCCTCCAAAATTGAGACGTGAATTGCGGACCTCTGTCCGAAACGACGTCTGACGGAAGGCCATGAATTCTGAAAACATTCTCGATGATGATTTGTGCCGTCTCTTTAGCAGAAGGAAGCTTAGCAAGGGGAATGAAATGAGCCGCCTTAGAGAACCTATCGACAACCGTAAGAATAACAGTCTTCCCCGCTGACGAAGGCAGTCCGGTGACAAAATCTAAGGCGATGTGAGACCACGGTCGAGAGGGAATAGGAAGCGGCCTGAGACGGCCGGCAGGAGGAGAGTTACCGGACTTAGTCTGCGCGCAGACCGAACAAGCAGCCACGAAACGACGCGTGTCATGCTCCCGGGTGGGCCACCAAAAACGCTGGCGAATGGAAGCAAGCGTACCCCGAACGCCAGGGTGGCCGGCTAACTTGGCAGAGTGAGCCCACTGAAGAACGGCCAGACGAGTAGGAACGGGAACGAAAAGAAGGTTCCTAGGACAAGCGCGCGGCGACGGAGTGTGAGTGAGCGCTTGTTTTACCTGCCTCTCAATTCCCCAGACAGTCAACCCGACAACACGCCCCTCAGGGAGAATCCCCTCGGGGTCAGTGGAGGCTACTGAAGAACTGAAGAGACGAGACAAAGCATCAGGCTTGGTGTTCTTAGAGCCCGGACGATAAGAAATCACAAACTCAAAACGAGCGAAAAACAGCGCCCAACGCGCCTGACGCGCATTAAGTCGTTTGGCAGAACGGATGTACTCAAGGTTCCTATGGTCAGTCCAAACGACAAAAGGAACGGTCGCCCCCTCCAACCACTGTCGCCATTCGCCTAGGGCTAACCGGATGGCGAGCAGTTCGCGGTTACCCACATCATAGTTACGTTCCGACGGCGACAGGCGATGAGAAAAATACGCGCATGGGTGGACCTTGTCGTCAGAGAGGGAGCGCTGAGAAAGAATGGCTCCCACGCCCACCTCTGACGCGTCAACCTCGACAACGAACTGTCTAGAGACGTCAGGTGTAACAAGGATAGGAGCGGATGTAAAACGATTCTTGAGGAGATCAAAAGCTCCCTGGGCGGAAACGGACCACTTAAAGCACGTCTTGACAGAAGTAAGGGCTGTGAGAGGAGCTGCCACCTGACCGAAATTACGGATGAAACGACGATAGAAGTTCGCGAAGCCGAGAAAGCGCTGCAGCTCGACGCGTGACTTAGGGACGGGCCAATCAATGACAGCTTGGACCTTAGCGGGATCCATCTTAATGCCTTCAGCGGAAATAACAGAACCGAGAAATGTGACGGAGGAGGCATGAAAAGTGCACTTCTCAGCCTTCACAAAAAGACAATTCTCTAAAAGGCGCTGGAGGACACGTCGAACGTGCTGAACATGAATCTGGAGTGACGGTGAAAAAATCAGGATATCGTCAAGGTAAACGAAAACAAAGATGTTCAGCATGTCTCTCAGGACATCATTGACTAATGCCTGAAAGACAGCTGGAGCGTTAGCGAGGCCGAAAGGAAGGACCCGGTATTCAAAGTGCCCTAACGGAGTGTTAAACGCCGTCTTCCACTCGTCCCCCTCCCTGATGCGCACGAGATGGTAAGCGTTACGAAGGTCCAACTTAGTGAAAAACCTGGCTCCCTACAGGATCTCGAAGGCTGAAGACATAAGAGGAAGCGGATAACGATTCTTAACTGTTATGTCATTCAGCCCTCGATAATCTATGCAGGGGCGCAGAGACCCGTCCTTCTTCTTGACAAAAAAAAACCCCGCTCCGGCGGGAGAGGAGGAGGGGACTATGGTACCGGCGTCAAGAGCTACAGACAAATAATCCTCGAGAGCCTTACGTTCGGGAGCCGACAGAGAGTATAGTCTACCCCGGGGGGGAGTGGTTCCCGGAAGGAGATCAATACTACAATCATACGACCGGTGTGGAGGAAGAGAGGTGGCCCTGGACCGACTGAACACCGTGCGCAGATCGTGATATTCCTCCGGCACCCCTGTCAAATCACCAGGCTCCTCCTGTGAAGAAGAGACAGAGGAAACAGGAGGGATAGCAGACATTAAACATTTCACATGACAAGAGACGTTCCAGGAGAGGATAGAATTACTAGACCAATTAATGGAAGGATTATGACAAACTAGCCAGGGATGGCCCAAAACAACAGGTGTAAAAGGTGAACGAAAAATCAAAAAAGAAATGGTTTCGCTATGATTACCAGAAACAGTGAGGGTTAAAGGTAGCGTCTCACGCTGAATCCTGGGGAGAGGACTACCATCCAGGGCGAACAAGGCCGTGGACTCCCTTAACTGTCTGAGAGGAATGTCATGTTCCCGAGCCCAGGTCTCGTCCATAAAACAGCCCTCCGCCCCAGAGTCTATTAAGGCACTGCAGGAAGCTGACGAACCGGTCCAGCGTAGATGGACAGACAAGGTAGTGCAGGATCTTGAAGGAGAGACAGGAGTAGTAGCGCTCACCAGTAGCCCTCCGCTTACTGATGAGCTCTGGCTTTTACTGGACATGAAGTGACAAAATGACCAGCAGAACCGCAATAGAGACAGAGGCGGTTGGTGATTCTCCGTTCCCTCTCCTTAGTCGAGATGCGGATACCTCCCAGCTGCATAGGCTCAGCACCCGAGCCGGCAGAGGAAGATGGTAGTGATGCGGAGAGGGGGGCAACGGAGAACGCGAGCTCCTTTCCACGAGCTCGGTGACGCAGATCAACCCGTCGCTCAATGCGAATAGCGAGTTCAATCAGGGAATCCACGCTGGAAGGGACCTCCCGGGAGAGAATCTCATCCTTTACCTCTGCGCGGAGACCCTCCAGAAAACGAGCGAGCAAAGCCGGCTCGTTCCAGCCACTGGAGGCAGCAAGAGTGCGAAACTCAATAGAGTAGTCTGTTATGGATCGATTACCTTGACATAGGGAAGACAGGGCCCTGGAAGCCTCCTCCCCAAAAACAGATCGATCAAAAACCCGTATCATCTCCTCCTTAAAGTCCTGATACTGGTTAGTACACTCAGCCCTTGCCTCCCAGATTGCCGTGCCCCACTCACGAGCCCGTCCAATAAGGAGAGATATGACGTAGGCGACACGAGCAGTGCTCCTGGAGTAAGTGTTGGGCTGGAGAGAAAACACAATATCACACTGGGTGAGGAACGAGCGGCATTCAGTGGGCTCCCCAGAGTAACACGGCGGGTTATTGATTCTGGGCTCCGGAGATTCGAAAGCCCTGGAAGTGGCCGGTGGATCGAGGCGGAGATGGTGAACCTGTTCTGTGAGGTTGGAGACTTGGGTGGCCAGGGTCTCAACGGCATGTCGAGCAGCAGACACTTCCTGCTCGTGTCTGCCTAGCATCGCTCCCTGGATCCCGACGGCTGAGTGGAGAGGATCCGAAGTCGCTGGGTCCATTCTTGTTCGGATTCTTCTGTTATGGTGAGTGAATGAGGACCCAAAAGCGAACTAACTTAAACAGAGCTTCTTTAATAACCAAACATAGGTAGGCTCAGATAGACCGGCAGATTCCGACAGGACAGGACAAGGTTACAGCAAACATGACGATAGTCTGGCTCAGGCATGAAACACAAACAAGAATCCGACAAGGACAGGAACAGAAACAGAGAGAGATATAGGGACCTAATCAGAGGGAAAAAGGGAACAGGTGGGAAACGGGGTGAATGGGTAGTTAGAGGAGACAAGGAACAGCTGGGAGAAAGCGGGGGAGAAAAGGTAACCTAACAACGACCAGCAGAGGGAGACAGGGTGAAGGGAAAGGACAGAGACAAGACACAACATGACACTTGTAACAAGGTAGGGGTGGTATACAGAAGATAGCCCTATTATGGCAAGAACAGCTCATATAAGCAAAGAGAAACAATAGTCCATTATTACTTTAAGACATGAAGGTCAGTCAATGCAGAATACTTCAAGAACTTTGAAAGTTTCTTCAAGTGCAATCGAAAAACCATCAAGCGCTATGATGAAACTGGCTCTCATGAGGACCACCAAAGGAAAGGAGGACCCTGCGTTACCTCTGCTGCAGGGGATAAGTTCATTAGAGTTACCAGCCTCAGAAATTGCAGCTGTAATAAATGCTTCATAGAGCTCAAGGAACAGACACATCTCAATACCAACTGTTCAGAGGAGACTGTGTGAATCAGGCCTTCATGGTCGAATTGCTGCAAAGAAACTAGAGGTCGACCGATTATGATTTTTCAACGCCGATACCGATTATTGGAGGACCAAAAAAAGCCGATACCGATTAATCGGCTGATTTTTATTTATTTATTTATTTGTAATAATGACAATTACAACAATACTGAATGAACACTTATTTGAACTTAATATAATACATCAATAAAATCATTTCTCCTTTATCCCATTCTCCATATCGGTCAAGCGACATGTATTAACTACTCTTGCATTTTTTTGCCTAAGATATTGATTATCAATGTCCAATGGGATGCCAGCACCTTTTACCGGTGCCCTGCTCCGAAAATCAAAGTTGTCCACTTCATGCATCATTAATGTTGTTAGCCACAATGCACGTTCCTTTTGCTCTTTAGACACACACAATATCAACATCATACCACTCCTGGTTACTTAGACTGCATCCGCTTTTCCCAGAGCCTTCTTCAGCACCCTTGTGATATCAAAAGGGTTTCCTAAATAAATATCTGATCCAGAAAACGTACTCCAACAACCAGTGATTCATCAGGCTAATTTCCCACAACAATTTGAGCCCTTTTTGTTCCTTTCTTGGACTTCACTGTTGTCCACTCATATTTCTCACTGACAGTACTTTACGCGCTTTCAGCTTCAAACACCACTTCTGCTTCCGCCACCTCAACCTCCGTCTGTCCTACTTCCGGTTCCTGTTCCCGCCACATAACACGCAAAACAAAAAAAGACAGAACAACCAAAGGGATTCCACAAAGAAATAACAAAGAGGAAAAATAAATAAAAACAAATCCACATTATATCAAATTAAATACAGAAATGTAGCGAATAGAATTTTTGAGACATTTTGTTTTGCATACGTTTTAATGATTCTAAATAATTGTCCAAATCGTGGGGGTTTTTTTAAGGGCCTTTTCTTCATAGATTTTTATTTGTGAATGAACAGTTTTCCCACAAAATAAAGAGATTTATGACATAATGACGTTCAATTGTGTAATCAGTGTAGTGAAATAATATGTCAAACTTGTATGCATTTTGCTACCAAAATATCGTTTCACATCAGTCCAGAACACCTCGTTATGTAAACAATTGCAAAATAAGTGTTCAGATTCAGTTTGTAGTTCACAAAAACTGCATTTACTGGCAACATCGAGTATATACATTATTTAGAAATCAAGCTATTATACAGGTAGACTCTATGGATAATCTTACATTTATGGTCACCATAAATGTATGTTGAGTGGTGAGCCATCAAACGATGTTACCATCAAACGATGAAGGCCAACAGAATATAGCAGAAGGAATAGAATTTCCGTAGAAAATATCCCTTAATAACCGATTATTGAATTTCTTATCTAGTAAACCTATGCCATTCACCGGGATATCGCTTACAATAGGAGATTTTCCAGAACATGCATAATTCTGTTGTAAAGATTTTATCCCACTAGGTATAGCTGTTTCTTTCAATTAATGCTCTCTGTGTTAACATATTCCCACTAATACTAACTACTTAGCTGACTAGGACAATGTTTTGGTATCGCCCCATTATTCCATATAAAACATTTATGAGGTGAAAAAGTTGTGTTTGTACCACAAAGCCCAGCACATTAAAAGACTGCTTGTGAAAAAACGCCAATTTCACAGGACCACAGTTGCTGCAATTAACCATCAGCAGCTACACGTCTGCGTGGTAACGCCTGAGCTAACTGCGCCTGCGCTGCCCGGAAATGCGGAAGATGACTTGTCACTGTTGTTGAAGCTGTCAGGCACGTGAGCTGCACTGTGCAACGTCGTCTTGAGTGCAAGCAGGCGATATGGCGGCTGATACTCCTCCCAAGGTACTGAAAATGCACAACTTTTGGAATATCGTCTTTGCGCCTTTATTCTCCGTTTTTTTCCGTAATTAGATGCATCTATCACTAAATGTGAATATAACCGTGGGGAAGGAGATTCTATTGATACAAACGCTTGAGCTGATCCACTTTGTGGTGGTGTCCATCAGCTGTTTTTCCTTGCTAAACTAGCTAGGGAGCCAGCTAACTATCTTCCAGCTCACAACAATGCCACGAACGCATATAAGTACATCTCGGTAGTTGAATTTCATGAACCTGTGTGTGTGTTGTAAATAACTACCTGATACTATCAGTTTCCTCTGGTAGTTTGAAAAAACAACCATACATCGGCCAAGTGACTTCTCAGTTAGCATCTAACGTTAGCTCGTTGCAGGTCTAGTTGCTACCTCACTTGCTCACCCGCTAGCTGACCAGTTAGTTAAATTCTCTGGATTCCCTAGCTAGCTGTCTGGTGGTCTCTCTTTTTTGTGGCCAGTACTCATGGATTTAACGTTACTATACAGCTAAATACTGTTGTTGGCTAGTGTATTGAGAGAGATTATTAGGTAGAATGTAAAATAAATTCACCCATAGCTGATTTTCCTGCTGTATTGTGTTTTTCTTCAGGTTTTATTTGAACATGAAGGTGTTTTCATACACTCGAACGAAGACGGCGAAGAGCCAGATCTCCTTGTTTCTGGATTCCTACGGCTCATTGATAAGGTTGATATCTGTTAATGAGTTGTTGTTGACTGCATTTCAGTTATTGAATTCCAGGACCTTGTCTGTATGCTTATTGTGTTTTTAATGATTACCAGGATGGTGAAACTATCGTGGAATACAAACCTTTGGAGGACACTGTTGATCCTTCCAACATGTTGTGTGCTGGCAAGGTTTGACATTTCTTTTGTAATGTTTAATTCACCAAAATGCCAACCAATTGTTCAGTAACTTTGTGCATTATATCACTATGTAAATTGAAAAGAAAACCGGTAATGCATTTAACTAAGGATATTATCAGACAGAACTTTACTGAAGATTTGTGTGTATTTGTCAAAATTGTTAACCGTGGCAGATCGGGATAGTCTCTTCAAACAGCCGCCTTCCAATAACTCTTCCATGAACCAACATTCCATAAACATTCTATATGATTCAGCTAATTCAAGTATTTAGCAACACCATTCACACATCTGTTTTAAGCTTTTAGAATTTGAATGATGATGATGATGTGTAAAGACCTGGTTTAATCATGTTATTTACGAGGTGAATCCATTCCATTCCCCCAGGATTCCAGCTCGGTGATGGAGTGGGCCCAGTGTCCCGGGGAGGAGAGGTCGACGACTCAGCAGGCGGTGGTAGAGCAGCAGCAGAGCTACGAGACTGATTGGGACATGATCAACGCAGTCTCCTTTCCTAAGAGGAAACCCTGCTCCAACGGAGAGGGTGGGTAGACAATTGGGTGGATTTGTTGTAACTCACCCGATGCCGGGTGATACCAAAATATGTAACATGAGCTTTGTTCAGATGGGTTCCATTAACACACAAGTTCACTTACAGCAGAAGTTTACTAAATTGTGTGAAGTGGGTTTGAAATGAGAATCTCTTGCCACGGTTTGGGCTTTCCTTTTGTAAATCTCCACTATGGTTTATTAAGGACTGAACATAGTTTGAATTGTATGTTGAGGTCAGAATGAAATTTGATTAATTTCTTTGCTTTCTTCCAGGTGCATTGAACCACACGCATGAGAAAAGCAAGTGGGCCTTCACCTTCAGTGTGTGGGACCTGAGGTCTATCACAGTGAAGGAGGAGGGCTCGTCCCGCCTGATGTTCAGACTGAAGGAGCCCCCCACCTCCCTGCCAGTTCTCCACTTCCACCAAGGGGGTAGTGAAGACTTCCTGGACTGCTTGAGGAGATATGCGTTGATCACTGAGTGAGTGCTTCAGCATTCTGGTCTGCTAAACTTGTCCAACTGGTTCTGGGAAAAAAGTTGTTATTTAACGATTGATCAATCAATCCAATTGATTTATGAAGCCCTTTTCACATCTGCAGTGGTCAAGTGCTTTACAGTAGAAACCAAAGAGCCAGCAGAAGTTTTCAGGAAAAAGTGGCTAGTAAAAAACTTAAAGGAACCAGGATCAGACATTAATATATTCTGATTCCATTCGATACCATGGTTATTGCATGATTACATTTTAGTTTCTAAGTGCAATCGTGGACGCCAAACAACCTCTGACGATGTTATGTAGGCCTGGTAATGTGACTGTAGTGAGTACAGTGTGGTGAATCACCAGCAGAGGGATCCTCTGAGCCCATTTGAATCACAGGATGATTATTTTGATGATTACTACTGTATGTTCTTCCAAAGGCCAGTGAATGGTGCAACAGTGGACAACGACTCAAAATTAAAAACACTGAGTGTATACAGCTTGACATTAACTTTTTTTTGGCTCTTGTCTTTCGGACAAGTAGTACAGTTAAGAAAAAAAAAAGTTTTACTTGTCCGAAAGCTCAAATCACTTGTCCAAAAATAAAAAGGTCTAACACCATTTTTACATCACTGTATGATGCAAGAAACCACCTGACAAAATAAAATGCATTACTATCTTTTTTTATCATAGAGAATCAGACACAAATGTAGGCTGCACTCTGCCCTTTGGCTTGAATAGGCAAAGAAGCCATTCTCAAAATAAGACACAGCTCCTTTAAGCTTTCGTGGCGGAAGGTGGGCAAACCCTTAGTAACCTGTAAAATCTGTTGAAACGTTACAATTACAACCAAAAACTTTTTTGTCTGTATAAAATATTTCCCTCCAGGGCTCAAAATTAAACAGCGTCCCGTCCTCTGGGACGACAGATCCAAAATTAATTAAATCACTGCACATCAAACATTTTTTTAAAGCAACGAGGCTGATGCAACAGATTTGACTTTTTAGCTTAAGATGTTGATAAAGATTTGATTTCTTCATATTTTTAGTTTAGCAATGCACACATGGCTTTAGGCTATACGCGATGTTCCATAATGCATTTAACGGGATAACACCATTCTCAAAAGCACACCGCATGCGCGATTGGTGCCCGAGATTAAAATATTAGTTAGGGGAGATATAAAGATGCATGAACTAGCATGGCTTACGGATATGACCACGATTGTGCCTTTGGCTACTGGACAATAAAATAATGTTGATTTGAAAACCAATAGAACATAAGAGAAATGCTGCTTTCAATGGAATATGAAGTGTTTAAAATTCCCTCAACATTTCTATGGTGGTATTTTGTCTAGGTTAAGCTTCTTTAAAACAAGGTAAGACATGCTTCATAAAATGTCCATGTCTTAAACTATTAAGTTTGGTTATATAGTTTCAAAATGCTGACCACCACCTCTCAGATTCAAATTGGTTGATGTGTGGTCGCAAAATGCACTGTCCTTCACTCTCTGGTCTTGTGACAATTTGATCTAATGTCAAATTGGTAGGTACATTTCTATGGCAACAAATTCTTCTGAACTAACCTGCTCTGGGGCAGGCTAACTCCATTTGTCCTGAATGAACTCTCTGAGCCAGGAGATGAGGACCAATGAATTCAGATACAATCTTTGTGAGAGGGAGGGTGTTATCATCCCCTTCATTTGAGAAAGACGACTGATTTAAATAATTTATTAGTGAATGTTTGTGTGTAATTTTGTAATTTGCGACAGAACTGACAGCCGCAACCAACCAATATATAATCCATAGATGGCAGTTCCCATTCAAGTCAAGACTGGCAGCCATGGCTAGTGTATCCATGAGTTTAACAATCAAATTGACAGATTTAGAGGTTCCAAAAACCTTCTATGGATTATGTCTATGGCCACAATGCAACAAGCTGTTCCACAGATAGAAGGGGCGATAGGAGTGGGGGCAAAAGGTGATTGTGCATTGATAAGTACTCCAAAGATGGCATTAAAGATAAGTTATAAAGACTGCACTTCTAAAAGCCTATTTCCCACCATTGCCTGCTGAATTTTGCAAGATAAGTTTCTCTTATTTTGATTTTGTCACAAATGGAAATGTGCCACTGACTTACCCACTCCACACTGCCCTTTCCCACCTGGACAAAAGGAACACCTATGTGAGATTCCTGTTCATTGACAACAGCTCAGTGTTCAACACCATAGTGCCCACAAAGCTCATCACTAAGATAAGGACCCTGGGACTGAACACCTCCCTCTGCAACTGGATCCTAGACTTCCTGAAAGGCTGTCCCCAGGTGGTAAGGGTATGCAACAAAAAATCTGTTACGCTGATCCTCAACACTGGGGCCCCTCAGGGGTGTGTGCTTAGTCCCCTCCTTTATTAGCTTTTCACCCACGACTGCGTGGCCAAGCACGACTCCAACACCATCAAGTTTGCTGATGACACAAGTGGTAGGCCTGATCACTGACAACGATGAGACAGCCTATAGGGAGGAGGTCAGGACCTGGCATTGTGGTGCCAGGACAACAACCTCCCTCAATGTGAGCAAGACAAAGGAGCTGATTGTGGACTACAGGAAAGGAGGGTCAAACAGGCCCCCCCTTAACATTGACGGCGCTGTAGTGGAGCGGGTCGAGAGTTTCAAGTTCCTTAGTGTCCACATCCCCAACAAACTATCATGGTCCAAACACACCAAGACAGTTGTGAAGAGGGCACAACAACATATTTTCCCCCTCAGGAGACTGAAAAGATTTGGCATGGGTCCCCAGATCCTCAAGTTTTACAGCTGCATCATTGAGAGCATCCTGACCGGTTGCATCACCGCCTGGTATGGCAACTGCTCAGCATCTGACCGGAAGGCGCTACCGAGGTTACTGTGTACGGCCCAGTACATCACTGGAGCTAAGCTTCCTTCCATCCTGGAACTCTATACCAGGCGGTGTCAGAGGAAGGCCCAAAAAATTGTCAAATACTCCAGTCATAGACTCTTCTCTCTGCTACCGCACAGCAAGCTGTACCGGAGTGCCAAGTCCAAAAGGCTCCTTAACAACTTCTACCCCAAGCCATAAGACTGCTGAACAATTAATCAAATGGCCCCCAAGGACTATTTACATTGACTTTGTTTTTACACTGCTGCTACTTGCTGTTTATCTTTAGCCCCTACCTACATCGACAAATGAAAGGTCTGCTAACCTTTACCCCCGCTGATTGACTCGGTACTCTTACACCCTGTATATAGCCTTGTTATTTTATTTAGTATTTTTTCTTAACTCTATTTCTTGAACTGCATTGTTGGTTAAGGGCTTGTAAGTAACCATTTCACAATAAGTTCTACACCTGTTGTATTCACCGCATGTGACAAATAAAATTTGTTTTGATATTTCAGCATTGTCTCACAGAAGATTTTGGTGTTTTGACTAGCCATGTGTGACATGCACCCACCGTTACAAGCCTGCTAGAGTTAGCAGCAGGCGGATACTGTCTGAGCAGTATCCACTGTTATAGTACGGATAACGTCTGACCTGGAATGTGAAGCTAACTGAAGCTGACTAGATTTATAAAAGCCTGAGTAGATCTAGTATGCTTTGTTGTATACCACTGGAATTAATTGGTAGATGGAATTCCTTAACTACCCATCTTCTATGTTTTGGCTCAATAGAAGAGGTTTTCACCACCTGAAACACTTGTGCTAGTGATTTGCATAAAGTCTACTAACCGGTGCCCCCACACATTGACTCTGTACCGGTACCCCCTGTATATAGCCTCGCTATTGTTATTTTACTGCTGCTTTTTAATTATTTGTTACTTTTATTTTAATTCTATTTTTTATATATAGGTATATTCTTAACTGCTTTGTTGGTTAAGGGCTTGTAATTAAGCGTTTCACTAAGGTCTACACCTACTGTATTCGGTGCATGTGACAAATAAAATTAGATTTGATATAGCAAACGCTTGGTTTTCCTCTCCTTGTCCCCTCTTCTGTTTGACTGGTTAGTGGGCAGTTTCTCCTCCATGATAGAGCCGAGCTTTCTGTTTGAGCCAAATATCACATCATATAATTCCCCCTATAGAGGCACTGTGCTCCTCTTTCTGTCAGCGCATATAGCTGTTGAAATTCTTATCAAGGCCTTTCAAAATGACTATTTTCAATTAAAGCTGCAATATGTAACTTTTTAGGCAACCCAATAAAATTCACACAAATGATAGTTATATATCTGTCCTGACTGAAAGCAAGTTGGTAGCTCTGCTCTGTATGTGCTATTTCTATGCTTCCCATTCTTAAGTTCTGTTTTTGCGTCTTTTACTTTCAATTTTGTACACCAGCTGAAAATACAATATTTTTGCTTATGCAAAATATATTAAACAGAGATTTAGATGGTAAAATGATTATCTACACTATACATTGTTTTGTCACAAACTGAAATCAGGTGAATTATTCAAATTTTTGCAACCAGGAAATGGCGGAGCGATTTCTGCATAGTACACACCCACCTTTAAGTGTCGGCCGTCCATTTTCAGCCAGTCATCTGGTTAGAACAGAGAATTGGCAATGAATGATATCTCACCCTGTACCATATCTTCCAATAAATATTGTATTTTTGTGACTGTTAACCCTTTAAAAAATATGAATGAGTTTGGATATTGAGGCTATCAGGGTGCTTTACCTGCTTTGCATGAAGGATAGAGCACACTTTAATGTTTCTGAGGATTATGCCTTATTATTGTCTTGTTGCGTCTCTTCCCCTCATACAGCCTTGATATGAACACCTTTGTCTAAAATGCATGCTCACTCGTAGGTTCCAGATCTTTAACTTTAGGTTGATGTCGAGAATGGATATACATTATTTCCTCGTATGTTTTCAGGGCCCCGGATGATGAGACCTGCCTGCTGGTCAGCACTCCCAACAGAGCTCTGTCTCAGTCCTTCGAGAACCTTCTGGATGACAACAACTACGGCCTTGTTACTGTAAGAGGCGACTATAGTACAAATGGTTGTCATAGTCAAACATACGGCACTTACCTAGCCTGGTTAACCAGAATGACTGCAGTGCTTACCATGAAGTGAAACTAGCACGTACATCTACAAGGGAGGAATAAAAGCATATTTTTGCCGTCAAGACATGTTTTCCCTTACAGAAGCTCAAGAATGATCCGTACGTGACGACCCTGGGGGGCTTCTCCAAGGTCACCAACTACATCTTCGATGCGTTCCGTGGCCCAGAGCTGGAGCAGCAGCAGCGTCCCCCGGAGGAGATGGCTGACCTGGACATCCTGGGACTGGGAGAGGTCATCCCTGGCCTGGAGATCAACCAGCAGGAGGAGCCGGGCTTCGAGGTCATCACCAGGGTGAGTGGATGGAGAGTGTGACATAACAGCACCTCTGGCCATGAGCCCTGGCACCCCAAGATGCTGTGTGGGTCCGAAAGGGAAGAAACAGGCCAACCGTCCAACATGGACAGCTACTGAGTGTGCAGGCTTTGTTCCAGATGTAGTACAGTAGGGCTGTTGTTGTGAGGTGTGTTAGACTAGGCTGGGACAAAATGCCCCTTTTCTGATAACTAGTTCATTGCATCTGCTATAATATTACCATATATCCCAGCTGCTTGCTGTAGTTTTTTTAAGTTGTCGTGAATAAACTGTCCTTTATTTTAAGGCATTTTTCTCCCTGCCAGCTCCTATTAGTTCTATTTAGCACGATGTCACCAACTTGCCTACGGTGAAGCATGGTGGTGGCAGCATCATGCTGTGAGGATATGTTTCAGCGACAGGGACTGGGAGACTTGTCAGGATCGAGGGAAAGCTGAACGGAGCAAAGTACAGAGATCCTTAATGAAAACCTGCTCAGGACCTCAGACTTCGGTGAAGTTTTACCTTCTAACAGGACAACAACCCTAAACACACAGCCAAGACAAAGCAGGAGTGGCTTTGGCACAAGTCGCTGAATGTCCTTGAGTGGCCCGGACTTGAACTCGATCGAACATCTCTGGAGAGACCTGAAAATAGCTGTGCAGCAATGCTCCCCATCCAACCTGACAGAGATTGAGAGGATCTGCAGAGAAGAATGGGATAAACTCCCCAAAACCAGGTGTGCCAAGGTTGTAGCGTTATACTCAAGGAGACTCGATGCTGTAATCGCTGCCAAAGGTGCTTCAGTACTGAGTACTGAGTAAAGGGTCTGAATACTTATGTAAATGTGATATTACATGTTTTTATTTTTAGCTCAATTAAATGAGAATTTTTAATTAAATTACCAAAAATGTGTGTAAACCTGTTTTTTCTTTGTCATTATGGGGTATTGTGTGTGGATAGTTTTGTTCCCTCATCAATCATATATTTTAGAATATGGCGGTAGTGTAACAAAATGTGGAAAAAGACATAAGCACACTTGACACTATCGATGAGCGGATGTTTACTTCCTACGAGTTGTTATTTTTCAGTTTTGTCCTAAAAACAGATTGTAGTGGTAAAATAAAAAGGTTAAAATGTTTGTCACTCAATAGAAGGGGCTCAGTGACAGTTCCTTTCAATTCATTTGCTATGGCATTGCGCTAGTGTTCTTTCTGGCCTATGTTTGTCACTCCAGCCAATGTTATTTTTTCAGCCTTGGGTGAATTTTGACTCGTTCTATTGTCCAGCCTAGTTAGAGCAGAGTTAAATCAAGTCTGGGCACCCAGTAACTCTTCAGGAGGAGGCTTGGCCAACCCTGGTCTAGTGCCTATGAATGGATTATTTAGCAGTGGTATCGGTTCTGTCTGTCTTCAACTGGAGTTTCTCTTTGAACATCCTTACAGTGCAGAAGAGTGCCTGATCTTATTGTTTAGGGATTTGTTTGTCTCAGATCGACCTGGGAGCAAGGCCAGAGGTGACGAGGAGGCAGCCACTGTCTGCAGAGGACTGGGCTGAGCACCAGGAGAAGGGAGGAAGGATGAAAAATGTCCCTCACCTCAAGAAAATAATATTCAAAGGGGTATGTTGAATTTATGGGGAGATTAAGAGGACCTGGTAAAGCACCTTCTCCAGTAAAACTCTCTGGGCTGGTTTCCCCGACAGAGATTAAGCCTAGTTCTGGACTAAAATGACCTTTCAATGGAGAATCTCTATTGAACTGACATGCTTTTTAGTCCCAGACTAGGCTTCATATCATCTGTGTCTGGGAAACTGGCCCTCTATATTAGTTTGTGGTAACTATCATTTCTGGGTTAAATTTTTTTTTTTATTATTCTAAATTATGTCCTGATCCTGCAGGGCTTGTGCCATGCGGTGAGGAAAGAGGCCTGGAAGTTTCTGCTGGGGTATTACCCCTGGGACAGCACCTACGAGGAGAGGAAAGGCCTACAGAGGAGGAAAACGTATGTGTGCTTTACCAAGATAGACAGACATATTTGAAACGGCTGTTTTATTATAACAAATGTATTATCACCACTAATCAAAGTGGCCAATGTGGTCTTACAGTGATGATCAGCCTTTGTTGACATTTTCCTTTGTTAACCAGCATAGGCTATGTGAGTGAAATATGAGTCATGTGTCCGAGTGAGGTGTTTCCTTTTTGTTTTCTCCCTGGTGAATAAGGGATGAGTACTTCAGGATGAAGCTCCAGTGGAAGTCGGTGAGTGAGGAGCAGGAGAGGAAGAACTCCAGGTTAAGAGACTTCAGGAGCCTGATAGGTAAATGTCGATCCCATTCACCCTGCTGTCTTATCAGGCTGTTCCAGCTGGAGACAACAGTACACACATTACCAAATTGGTTGCACTTGACTAAACATTTTTGCTGTGTGACCAGTACTTTTATTTTGGTAGCACTGTACCACAAAATAATTATCTAATAAAAAAAACTCAATTCATAACAATATTTCGCCACAATTCTCTTCACTGCTCAAACAAGACAGGCTGATACATTGTTTACAAATCATGACCAATCATAATGCTACAAATTCTTAAAACGTAGCTAATTAAACCAATCACAAGCCAGGCACAACCAATCCTTTTTTACGCAAACTTTCCCTCCAAAACTGTGCTGCCCCTTTTGTCAGCTAAATAATGGCATTGGCTAGCAAGCTTTGCAACAACAATGAAACGCAGTGGAATTTTAAGCTTTCTCTAACAAAAAACGAATGAAAATTACCAACCGGAAGAAGATGATGCTATAAGAGATGCTGCTACCGATCGACCTCTGAAAAAGATCCACACTGAACAAAAATCTAAATGCAACCATTTCAAGTTGTTACAGTTCATGTAAGGAAATCAGTCAATTTAAATAAATTCATTAGGCCCTAATCTATGGAATTCACATGACTGGGAATACAGATATGAATCTGACCAGAAAACCAGTCACTATCTGGTGTGACCACCATTTGCCTCATGCCGTGCGACAAATCTCCTTAGCATAGAGTTGATCAGGATATTGATTGTGGCCTGTGGAATGTTGTCGCACTCTTCAATGGCTGTGCAACAATGCTGTATGAGTATGCAGGCAATGGAAGAACTGGGACATTTTCAGCATCCAGGAATTGTGTACAGATCCTTGTGACATGGGGCTCTGCATTATCATGCAGAAGCATGAGGTGATGTCGGCAGATTAATGGTACAACAATGGGCCTCAGGATCTCGCCACGGTATCTCTGTGCATTCAAATTGCCATCGATAAAATGCAATTGTGTTCGTTGTCCGTAGCTTATGCCTGCCCATACCAAAACCCCACCGCCTCCTTGGGGCACTCTGTTTGACATCAGCAAACCGCTCGCCCACACGACGCCATACACGCTGTCTGCCATCTGCCCGCTACTGTTGAAACCGGGATTAATCCGTGAAGAGCACAAGTGGCTATCCGTGAAGAGCACACAGATGCTTTCTGACAGTTTGTGAATAACTTTTCGGTTGTGCAAACCAACAGTTTCATCAGCTGTCTGGGTGACTGGTCTCAGACGATCCCGCAGGTGAAGAAGCCGGATGTGGAAGTCCTGTGCTGGTGTGGTTGCACATGGTTTGCAGTTGATGCCGGGTTGGACTTACTGCAAAATTATATAAAACAACACGAAGCGGCTTATGGTAGAGAAATGAACATTCCATTTTCTGTTAACAGCTGAGGTGGACATTCCTGAAGTCAGCATGCCAATTGCACACTCCCTCAACTTGTGACATCTGTGGCATTGTGTTGTAACACAACTGCACATTTTTGTGGCCTTTTATTGTCCCCAGCACAAGGTGAACTTGTGTAATGATCATGCTGTTTAATCAGCTTTTTCATATGCCACACTTGTCAGGTGGATGGATTGTCTTAGAAAAAAAGAAATGCTCACTAACAGGGATGTAAACAAATTTGTGCACAAAATTGGGGAGAGCGCTTTTAGGTATATTTATTTCAGCTCATGAAACATTGAACCAACACTTTATGTAAGTGGTCACCAACCAATCCACTGGTCAATCTTGTCCATCACCAAACATTTACAGTACCAGTCAAAGGTTTCGATACACCAACTCATTCTGGGTTTTTATAGATTTTTTAAAATATTTTCTACATTGTAGAATAATACTGTAGACATCAACACTGAAATAACACATATGGAATCATGTAGTAACCAAAAAAGTGTTTAAACAATTCAAGATATATTCTTCAAAGTAGTCAACCTTTGCCTTGACAGCTTTGCACACTCTTGGCATTCTCTCAACCAGCTTCACCTGGAATGATTTGCCAACCGTCTTGAAGGAGTTCCCACATTTGCTGAGCACCTGTTGGCTGCTTTTCCTTCACTCTGCGGTCCAAACCATCTCAATTGGGTTTGGGTCGGATGATTGTGGAGGCTAGATCTGATTTTGCACTCCTTCTTGGTCAAATAGCCCTTACACAGCCTGGAGGTGTGTTGGGTCATTGTCCTGTTGAAATACAAATGATACTCCCACTAAGCAGAGAACCAGATGGTATGGCATATTGCTGCGGAATGCTGTGGTAGCCATGCTGGTTAAATGTGCCTTGAATTTGAAATAAATCACAGTGTCATTAGCTAAGCACCATCACACCACCTCCTCGCTTCACGGTGGGAACCAGGCATGCGGAGATCATCCGTTCACCCACTCTGCGTCTCACAAAGACACCGGTTGGAACCAAATTGTTATGGTGAGTGAATGAGGACCCAAAAGCGAACTAACTTAAACAGAGCTTCTTTAATAACCAAACATAGGTAGGCTCAGATAGACCGGCAGATTCCGACAGGACAGGACAAGGTTACAGCAAACATGACGATAGTCTGGCTCAGGCATGAAACACAACAAACAAGAATCCGACAAGGACAGGAACAGAAACAGAGAGAGATATAGGGACCTAATCAGAGGGAAAAAGGGAACAGGTGGGAAACGGGGTGAATGGGTAGTCAGAGGAGACAAGGAACAGCTGGGGGAAAGCGGGGGAGAAAAGGTAACCTAACAACGACCAGCAGAGGGAGACAGGGTGAAGGGAAAGGACAGAGACAAGACACAACATGACAGTACATGACAGTACCCCCCCACTCACCGAGCGCCTCCTGGCGCACTCGAGGAGGAAACCTGGCGGCAACGGAGGAAATCCTCGATCAGCGCACGGTCCAGCACGTCCCGAGAGGGAACCCAACTCCTCTCCTCAGGACCGTACCCCTCCCAATCTACGAGGTACTGGTGACCACGGCCCCGAGGACGCATGTCCAAAATTCTACGGACCCTGTAGATGGGTGCGCCCTCGACAAGGATGGGGGGGGGGGGGGGAAGACGAGCGGGGGCGCGAAGGACGGGCTTGATGCAGGAGACATGGAAGACCGGGTGGACGCGACGAAGGTATCGCGGAAGAAGAAGTCGAACTGCGACAGGATTAATGACCCGAGAAATACGGAACGGACCAATGAACCGCGGGGTCAACTTGCGAGAAGCCGTCTTAAGGGGAAGGTTCTGAGTGGAGAGCCAAACTCTCTGACCGCGACAATATCTAGGACTCTTAATTCTACGCTTATTAGCAGCCCTCACAGTCTGCGTCCTATAACGGCAAAGTGCAGACCTGACCCTCTTCCAGGTGCGCTCGCAACGTTGGACAAAAGCCTGAGCGGAGGGGACGCTGGACTCGGCGAACTGAGATGAGAACAGCGGAGGCTGGTACCCGAGGCTACTCTGAAAAGGAGATAGCCCGGTCGCAGACGAAGGAAGCGAGTTGTGGGCGTATTCTGCCCAGGGGAGCTGTTCTGACCAAGACGCAGGGTTACGAAAAGAAAGACTGCGTAAGATGCGACCAATAGTCTGATTGGCCCGTTCTGCTTGACCGTTAGACTGGGGGTGAAAGCCGGAAGAGAGACTGACGGAAGCCCCAATCAAACGGCAAAACTCCCTCCAAAATTGAGACGTGAATTGCGGACCTCTGTCCGAAACGACGTCTGACGGAAGGCCATGAATTCTGAAAACATTCTCGATGATGATTTGTGCCGTCTCTTTAGCAGAAGGAAGCTTAGCAAGGGGAATGAAATGAGCCGCCTTAGAGAACCTATCGACAACCGTAAGAATAACAGTCTTCCCCGCTGACGAAGGCAGTCCGGTGACAAAATCTAAGGCGATGTGAGACCACGGTCGAGAGGGAATAGGAAGCGGCCTGAGACGGCCGGCAGGAGGAGAGTTACCGGACTTAGTCTGCGCGCAGACCGAACAAGCAGCCACGAAACGACGCGTGTCATGCTCCCGGGTGGGCCACCAAAAACGCTGGCGAATGGAAGCAAGCGTACCCCGAACGCCAGGGTGGCCGGCTAACTTGGCAGAGTGAGCCCACTGAAGAACGGCCAGACGAGTAGGAACGGGAACGAAAAGAAGGTTACTAGGACAAGCGCGCGGCGACGGAGTGTGAGTGAGCGCTTGTTTTACCTGCCTCTCAATTCCCCAGACAGTCAACCCGACAACACGCCCCTCAGGGAGAATCCCCTCGGGGTCAGTGGAGGCTACTGAAGAACTGAAGAGACGAGACAAAGCATCAGGCTTGGTGTTCTTAGAGCCCGGACGATAAGAAATCACGAACTCGAAACGAGCGAAAAACAGCGCCCAACGCGCCTGACGCGCATTAAGTCGTTTGGCAGAACGGATGTACTCAAGGTTCCTATGGTCAGTCCAAACGACAAAAGGAACGGTCGCCCCCTCCAACCACTGTCGCCATTCGCCTAGGGCTAACCGGATGGCGAGCAGTTCGCGGTTACCCACATCATAGTTACGTTCCGACGGCGACAGGCGATGAGAAAAATACGCGCATGGGTGGACCTTGTCGTCAGAGAGGGAGCGCTGAGAAAGGATGGCTCCCACGCCCACCTCTGACGCGTCAACCTCGACAACGAACTGTCTAGAGACGTCAGGTGTAACAAGGATAGGAGCGGATGTAAAACGATTCTTGAGGAGATCAAAAGCTCCCTGGGCGGAAACGGACCACTTAAAGCACGTCTTGACAGAAGTAAGGGCTGTGAGAGGAGCTGCCACCTGACCGAAATTACGGATGAAACGACGATAGAAGTTCGCGAAGCCGAGAAAGCGCTGCAGCTCGACGCGTGACTTAGGGACGGGCCAATCAATGACAGCTTGGACCTTAGCGGGATCCATCTTAATGCCTTCAGCGGAAATAACAGAACCGAGAAATGTGACGGAGGAGGCATGAAAAGTGCACTTCTCAGCCTTCACAAAAAGACAATTCTCTAAAAGGCGCTGGAGGACACGTCGAACGTGCTGAACATGAATCTGGAGTGACGGTGAAAAAATCAGGATATCGTCAAGGTAAACGAAAACAAAGATGTTCAGCATGTCTCTCAGGACATCATTGACTAATGCCTGAAAGACAGCTGGAGCGTTAGCGAGGCCGAAAGGAAGAACCCGGTATTCAAAGTGCCCTAACGGAGTGTTAAACGCCATCTTCCACTCGTCCCCCTCCCTGATGCGCACGAGATGGTAAGCGTTACGAAGGTCCAACTTAGTGAAAAACCTGGCTCCCTGCAGGATCTCGAAGGCTGAAGACATAAGAGGAAGCGGATAACGATTCTTCACTGTTATGTCATTCAGCCCTCGATAATCTATGCAGGGGCGCAGAGACCCGTCCTTCTTCTTGACAAAAAAAACCCAGCTCCGGCGGGAGAGGAGGAGGGGACTATGGTACCGGCGTCAAGAGCTACAGACAAATAATCTTCGAGAGCCTTACGTTCGGGAGCCGACAGAGAGTATAGTCTACCCCGGGGGGGGGGGGGTGGTTCCCGGAAGGAGATCAATACTACAATCATATGACCGGTGTGGAGGAAGAGAGGTGGCCCTGGACCGACTGAACACCGTGCCCAGATCGTGATATTCCTCCGGCACCCCTGTCAAATCACCAGGCTCCTCCTGTGAAGAAGAGACAGAGGAAACAGGAGGGATAGCAGACATTAAACATTTCACATGACAAGAGACGTTCCAGGAGAGGATAGAATTACTAGACCAATTAATGGAAGGATTATGACAAACTAGCCAGGGATGGCCCAAAACAACAGGTGTAAAAGGTGAACGAAAAATTAAAAAAGAAATGGTTTCACTATGATTACCAGAAACAGTGAGGGTTAAAGGTAGCGTCTCACGCTGAATCCTGGGGAGAGGACTACCATCCAGGGCGAACAAGGCCGTGGACTCCCTTAACTGTCTGAGAGGAATGTCATGTTCCCGAGCCCAGGTCTCGTCCATAAAACAGCCCTCCGCCCCAGAGTCTATTAAGGCACTGCAGGAAGCTGACGAACCGGTCCAGCGTAGATGGACCGACAAGGTAGTGCAGGATCTTGAAGGAGAGACAGGAGTAGTAGCGCTCACCAGTAGCCCTCCGCTTACTGACGAGCTCTGGCCTTTTACTGGACATGAAGTGACAAAATGACCAGCGGAACCGCAATAGAGACAGAGGCGGTTGGTGATTCTCCGTTCCCTCTCCTTAGTCGAGATGCGGATACCTCCCAGCTGCATGGGCTCAGCACCCGAGCCGGCAGAGGAAGATGGTAGTGATGCGGAGAGGGAGGCGACGGAGAGCGCGAGCTCCTTTCCACGAGCTCGGTGACGAAGATCAACCCGTCGCTCAATGCGAATAGCGAGTTCAATCAAGGAATCCACGCTGGAAGGAACCTCCCGGGAGAGAATCTCATCCTTTACCTCTGCGCGGAAACCCTCCAGAAGACGAGCGAGCAAGGCCGGCTCGTTCCAGCCACTGGAGACAGCAAGAGTGCGAAACTCAATAGAGTAGTCTGTTATGGATCGATTGCCTTGACATAGGGAAGACAGGGCCCTGGAAGCCTCCTCCCCAAAAACAGATCGATCAAAAACCCGTATCATCTCCTCCTTAAAGTCCTGATACTGGTTAGTACACTCAGCCCTTGCCTCCCAGATTGCCGTGCCCCACTCACGAGCCCGTCCAATAAGGAGAGATATGACGTAGGCGACACGAGCAGTGCTCCTGGAGTAAGTGTTGGGCTGGAGAGAACACAATATCACACTGGGTGAGGAACGAGCGGCATTCAGTGGGCTCCCCAGAGTAACACGGCGGGTTATTGATTCTGGGCTCCGGAGATTCGAAAGCCCTGGAAGTGGCCGGTGGATCGAGGCGGAGATGGTGAACCTGTTCTGTGAGGTTGGAGACTTGGGTGGCCAGGGTCTCAACGGCATGTCGAGCAGCAGACACTTCCTGCTCGTGTCTGCCTAGCATCGCTCCCTGGATCCCGACGGCTGAGTGGAGAGGATCCGAAGTCGCTGGGTCCATTCTTGGTCGGATTCTTCTGTTATGGTGAGTGAATGAGGACCCAAAAGCGAACTAACTTAAACAGAGCTTCTTTAATAACCAAACATAGGTAGGCTCAGATAGACCGGCAGATTCCGACAGGACAAGGTTACAGCAAACATGACGATAGTCTGGCTCAGGCATGAAACACAACAAACAAGAATCCGACAAGGACAGGAACAGAAACAGAGAGAGATATAGGGACCTAATCAGAGGGAAAAAGGGAACAGGTGGGAAACGGGGTGAATGGGTAGTCAGAGGAGACAAGGAACAGCTGGGGGAAAGCGGGGGAGAAAAGGTAACCTAACAACGACCAGCAGAGGGAGACAGGGTGAAGGGAAAGGACAGAGACAAGACACAACATGACAGTACATGACACAAATATCTCAAATTTGGATTAGTCAAACCAAAGGAGAGATTTCCTCTGGTCTAATATCCATTTCTGGTGTTTCTTGGCCCAAGCAAGTCTCTTATTATTGGTGTCCTTTAGTAGTGGTTTCTTTGCAGCAATTCGATGTAGATTGTGAAAAAACATTGAATGAGTAGGTGTCCAAACTTTTGACTGTAAAATTATTATTTTTTTCAACACAACGATTAAGCCTTGTTCCTATACATGTTTTCGCTGTTGGTGGGATGTACACGTGTTTCAGCAGAACTAGCGCTGGGAAGGCTTTTTTTTCTTCTCCCCCTCCCATTTTGAACAATTTCATGTTTCTGAAGGGAGAACCGTTTCCTTGAGCTATAGGCTGTAAGAAGAAGCATCGAACACAGCGAAGTTGATACTGTGAGATTGCGAAACTTTTAAAACCATAACTAGTCTCAACAACTACAGAAAAAAGCTTCCGTTTTTATGTGCAAGTTCATGTTTAAGTGGTAATTCACAACTGTCAACACTTTGTTCAACACCTTCACAAGCCATATTAGCAACCAGCACTGCAGCTGCAATGAATGAATATAGCAAAGTGTTCTGATAAGTTTGAGTTATTATTAGCGGCTCGTCTTTTTTTCATAATATCTCACTTTCTCAGGTCATAGGAGTAACAACATTAATTAGTGCATGAGGCAGAAATAATGCAGTGTGACTTGAGTTTCTCCATAAGCTGGAAGACTGTACTTTTTTCTCAGCGGAGGGTGAATCACGGTTAGTCGGATGAGGGACAGCCTCACTGCTGCTCCCTCCCTCCCCCCAGACTGACCATCAGATGCAGGACATCGGTCCAATAAAAAAAATAAAGTAAAAAAATATTATGCTCACTTAGCTGTGCCTCACAAGTAATACAGCAAAGTATCTGTTACCAGTGGGATCAGAAACCTAAATGTTAAATATAATTTCAAATGATCTGAAGAGCTACATTGGCACGGCAATATAAGCAATGCCAATATGCAGTGATGATGTATTGGTCCTGTAGCCTACTGCACAAACCTCATTGCTACAGAATGGTTTTTAATTAGTTAATGTTGCGTAGGCTTATATTTTGTATAGTTAAGTAAAAAATAAAAAATCTGAGCGATGGATCCCAGCTTGCATTTTGACTCAAAGTGATCTTGACTCAAAGTGATCTTGGTTGCATTTATATTTTTTGTTCAGTGTTCATGTTTGAGGGGTTTCTTCACGATTTCAAGTGATTTTATGGAGAAAACTAGCAGCAAAATGTTCTGAGTACTGTTGAAAGTGTGGAGTAATAGCAGCAGGGAAGACTTCTTTTGCTCCTGGGTCCACCAGCCTGAAAAAAACAAGCCAAAATCACATCAATTGCCCGGGATAAGGGCATCATGGCAGGAGCAACATCACTACGTCTACTACCATGTTTTTACCAAATCCAGACCATGCTTCGTACCCAGAAAAATAATGGATTACAAATCAACCTGACATATGGAAACAGTGTCCTGCGCAATCATTATTGGCACCATTGCAGAAGCTATCCAGAGTTCCTACCCTAAACCTTAACAGCAAGTTGATTTTATTAGCTAGATTCTAGAGCAAAGAAATTGACTAGATATTGTGAGAGGAGACTAAACATTTATTTAAATATCCAAGTATAAGTTCATAGTCAGCATGTTGCCTTGTTAAAACAATATTACCTACATAATTTTTAAAAAGCTATCTGTTAGCTGAATACTGTAATGGATAACAGTTTAGTTTGCAGTTGCACTTTTAAATACAATGAAGGTTGTTGATCACCTACCTGTTGCATTTTTGAATACAATACGTTTTCTGTTTTGTATATTACATTTGTTTGTCCAAAACGAATCACACACAGTGCAGTCGAAAAGCATTCAGACCCCTTGACTTTTTCCCACATTTTGTTACATTACAGGCTTATTTTAAAATAGATTACACTTTTCCCCCCCTCATCAATTTACACAATGCCCCATAACAACAAAGCAAAAACAGGTTTTTATACATTTTAGCAAATTCCGGAATATCACATTTACACAAGTATTCAGACCCTTTACTCAGTACTTTGTTGAAGCACCTTTTGCAGCAATTTCAGCTTGGAGTCTTTTTGGGTATGACGCTAGAAGCTTGGCACACCTGGTTTTGGGGTGTTTCTCCCATTCTTCTCTGCAGATCCTCTCAAGCTCTGTCGGGTTGGATGGTGAGCTATTTTCAAGTCTCTCCAGAGATGTTAGATCGGGTTCAAGTCCGGGCTCTGGCTGGGCAGAGGACATTCAGAGACTTGTGCCAAAGCCTTTGTCTTGGCTGTGTGCTTAGGGTTGTTGTCCTGTTGGAAGGTGAACCTTCACCCCAGTCTGAGGTCCTGAGCGCTCTGGAGCAAGTTTCCATAAAGGATCTCTTTGTACTTTGCTCTGTTCATCTTCCCTCGATCCTGACTGTTCTCCCTGTCCCTGCTGCTGAGAAACATCTTCACAGCATGATGCCTTGATATGTTTGCAGTTTCACTTTGAATACAATTTTTAAAAGTTGTTTCATTATGTCTTGCCCACTCTCTAGTGATGCATTCTACATCATCAAGGTAACAACTGATGACAATAGCTGAACCTCTTGCCAACAGCCAGTGAAATTGCAGGGCGCCAAATTCAAACAATTCTCTTAAATCAAATTTCTCAAACACACAAGTATTAGGCACCATTTTAAAGATAAAATTCTCGTTAATCCAGCCACAGTGTCTGATTTCAAAAAGGCTTTACAGCGAAAGCTCCACAAACGATTGTTAGGTCACCACCAAGTCACAGAAAAACACAGCCATTTTTCCAGCCAAAGAGCAGAGTCACAAAAAGCACAAATAGAGAAAATTAATCACTAACCTTTGATCTTGTTCAGTTGACACTCATAGGACTTCATGTTACACAATTACATGTATGTTTTGTTCGATAAAGTGCTTATTTATATCCAAAAATCGCATTTTACATTGGCGTGTTATGTTCAGTAGTTCCAAAACATGCAGTGATTATGCAGAGAGCCACATCAATTTACAGAAATGCACATAATAAACATTGATAATAGATACAACTGTTATACATGGAACTTTAGATAAACTTCTCCTTAATGCAACCGCTGTGTCAGATTTCAATAAAACTTTATGGAAAAAGCACACCATGCAATAATCTGAGTACAGCGCTCAGAGACCAAAGCAGCCAAAAAGATATTGTGTAATCAGCAATAGTCAGAAATAGCATTATAAATATTCACTTACCTTTTGATCTTCATCAGAATGCATTCCCAGGAATCCCAGTTCCACAATAAATGTTTGATTTGTTCGATAGTTGATCATTTATGTCCATATACCTCCTTTTGTTAGGGTGTGGTAAACAAATCTAAACACACGTGCAAGTCCAGCGGAAAGGCCGGATAAAAATTCAAAAAAGTTATATTACTGGTCGTAGAAAAATATCAAACGAAGTATAGAATCAATCTTTAGGATGTTTTTATCAGAAATCTTCTAATGTCCCAACCGGAGAATTCCTTTGTCTGTAGAAAAGCAATGGAAGTTTTCTATCCAATAGTACTAATAATATGCTAGTGGCACTCTGCCAGACCACTGACTCAAACCGCCCTTATGAGCCCCTCCTTTACAGTAGAAGCCTCAAACAAGTTTCTGAAGATGGTTGACATCTAGTGGAAGCCTTAGGAAGTGCAAAATGACCAATATCCCACTATCTTCAATAGGGGCTGAGTTGAAAAACAACAAACCTCAGATTTCCCACTTCCTTGTTGGATTTTTTTTCTCAGGTCTTTGCCTGCCATATGAGTTCTGTTATACTCAGACATCATTCAAACAGTTTTAGAAACTTCAGAGTGTTTTCTCTCCAATAGTACTAATAATATGCATATATTTGCATCTGGGACTGAGTAACAGGCAGTTTACTCTGGGCACGCTTTTCATCCAAAAGTTAAAATGCTGCCCCCTATACCAATGAAGTTAAGAACGCTAGGACAGTCATTTACAGTAAAAAATGAACACTTTTTTTTTCTGGTCATCCTTTAAGATCTGAGAACATGTGCTACCAATGAAAATAGTTAATTTAGAACCCTGATTACATGTTAATCCTGTTTTAACAATAATGGTGATTTATGTATTGCCGTATGTTTGTTTTAACTCTTATTGCATTGGATTTACTGTAGTATGATTTGAGAATTCCGCTTTGAAGAAGCATCTGAAATGCCTCCATTAGTATGGTGTATCCTTTCTGAACTAGGCTATATATGGTTGTTTATTTATCATCTATGAATGTGCTTGTCTTCTCAGAGAAGGATGTGAACAGAACAGACCGAACCAACAGGTTTTATGAGGGCATAGACAACCCAGGCCTGGTGTTACTCCACGACATCCTGATGACGTATTGCATGTATGATTTTGATCTGGGTAAGTGATAGCATTATTGCCAAGTCGTACAGGAGATATCCTCATTTATAGCTGATTGGCATAGATTCTATTGAAGTTTCTTATTGATGATGATAATTAATAAATTGTTGCTGTTCACCCGTAGTAACATAGCTAATTCAGCAATCACGGCTGAAAACTGCATATCAGTGGGATTTGTAATGTTCACCTTTAATTCATGTTATGGGAATTGTACTCGTCTCCAGGGTATGTCCAGGGAATGAGTGACCTCCTCTCCCCGATCCTCTATGTGATGGAGAATGAGGTGGATGCCTTCTGGTGTTTTGTCTCCTTCATGGATCATATGGTAAGAAATGTAGCATTGTTCTGTCTAGTGCTGTTTTTGTGTGTGTTTTCACTTGTTTACTTTGATATGCCCGAGTGTGCTATTTTAATGACCCAACTTGTGCGTCTGTCTCCGTGTGTATGTGGTGTTTTGCGCGTGTGCAGCACCAGAACTTTGAGGAGCAGATGCAGGGCATGAAGACACAACTGATCCAGCTCAGTACTCTGTTGAGGCTGCTGGACCTGGCCTTCTGGAACTACCTTGGTACGCAACACCACCTGCCGTCCCTCTATCATTCACCTCCTCATGTTCAGCTTCGAAAAAGCATACTTTTTTCCCCCATCATTATCAGTTGCGTACTAAGCTGTAAAGATTGAGGCAAGTCCTGAGAAGTAAATTAAATGTCATGTTAAACAGATTATCAATCAATACAGCAGTCTTGCGTATACAGTGCCTTCAGAAAGTATTCATACCCCTTTTTCCACAATTTGTTACAGCCTGAATTCAAAATAGATTCACTGCATCTCAGTGTTGCGGCATCGCTACAGCCTTGGGCTCGATCCCAGGCTGTGTCATTACTGGCCGTGACCGGGAGTCCCATAGGGTGGAACATAATTGGCCCAGCAGGTTAGGGGAAGGTTTGGCTGGGGGGGCTTTACTTGGCTCTTGCGACTCCTTGTGGCGGGCCGGGCACCAGCAGGAGGACTTCGGTCATCAGTTGAACGGTGTTTCCTTGGACACATTGGTGCGGCTGGCTTCCGGGTTAAGCGAGCAGGTGATAAGATGCATGGTTTTGCGGGTCATGTTTCAGAGGATGCATGACTCGACCTTCGCCTCTCCCGAGCATGTTGGGAGAGATGAGACAAGATCGTAATCACAAAAAAGGGGGCAAATAAAATATAAAGATGTATAATATGAAATACAGAAATCTAATTTACGTAACTATTCACACCCCTGAGTCAGTACTTTGTAGAAGCACCTTTGGCAGTGATTACAGCTGTGAGTCTTTCTGAGTAAGTGTCAGAGCTTTCCACACCTGGATTGTGCAACATTTACCCATTAATTTTTTTTACATTCTTCAAGCTCTGTCCAATTGGTTGTTGATCATTGTTAGACAACCATTTTCAGGTCTCGGCGGCATAGATTTTCAAGTAGATTTAAGTCAAAACTGTAACTCGGCCACTCAGGAACATTCACTCTCTTCTTGTTAAGAAACTCCAATGTAGGTTTGGCCTTGTGAAAGGTTGTCCTGCTGAAAGTTGAATTTGTTTCCCAGTGTCTGATGGATAGCAGACTGAACCAGGTTCTCCTCTAGGATTGTGCTTGTGCTTAGCTCCCTTTTTCTTTTTTTCTTTTTATCCGAAACTCCCCAGTACTTGACAATTACAAGCATACCCATAACATGATGCAGCCACCACTATGCTTGAAAATGTGGAGAGTGGTACTTAGTAATGTGTTGTATTGGATTTACCCCAAAGTATTACTTTAGTGCTTTGTTGCAAACAGGATCAGGGTCTAAAATTAACACCTGTCACCTGCGGGTCGATTTTGGCATTGATGGGTAAGATGTCTATTTCACCAGCCACGTTGGTGGGTGGTCAGGACTCCACAGTGTGAGTATTTCACTCGCATTTGTGACTAGAAATAGTCAAGTATGAGCACATTGTATAGTCAAATAAATGTTGCTGTAGATGTTTTCAAAGTATTTCTGCTGTTTTGGTTTCATAGCTGTAAAAATATTTACACAAAGTCAAAAGAACTACATTTCCTATATAGCCTATCCCATCTCGTGCTGCCTGGCTGGGGGCCGTGCGCACGTGAAGAGCTGAGTGAAAGATTAATTGTTAGAAGTGCTGCACACAGGCATAAAAGTTGGTCTAATTAACTTGAAACTAAAGTCTACTGAAGTTAGACTTTTTCCTTGTTTCTCGGCTATTTATTTTGTTTTGTTCACAAGCTAGGTTGTTTTCAATGTTTGAGTTTCAACTGCTATGGAAGAGAATTCCGACTCAATCTCACAGGCACAAACATGACTAAAGTCATGTTACCACGGCAACATCCCACCCTTAAAGGGGCAGGAGAAAATGTGTCTCATCTGTGATATTTTGCTTAAAAGACTTGGGTCACAAAAAAATGTAATTAAACATGTATTACTGCTTACGAGTAATACATGTGTTGTTTTAGAAACATTATACAAAGCATGCTGATCTGTTTTTTTTTATTTTAGTGAGAATATTTTGGCTGGTAAAATTCTGCGTGGATGATAGATTTTGTAATCTACCTGCCACAGTGGCTGATGGATCAAAAAGTCAATTTTTGGCGCTGAACAGGATGCATGTTTTGGAGTATTTGTATTCTGTACAGGCTTCCTTTTCACTCTGTCAATTAGGTTAGTATTGTGGAGTAACTACAATGTTGTTGATCCATCCTCAGTTTTCTCCTATCACAACCATTAAACTCTGTAACTATTTTAAAGTCACCATTGGCCTCATGGTGAAATCCCTGAGTGGTTTCCTTCCTAACCGGCAACTGAGCTAGGAAGGACACCTGTATCTTTGTAGTGACTGGGTGTTCAAAGGGATATTCAATGTCTGCTTTTATTTTACAAATGTACCCATCTACCAATAGGTGGCCTTCTTTGCAAGGAATTAGAAAACCTCCCTGGTCTTTGTGGTTTCATCTGTGTTTGAAATCCACTGCTCAACTGAGGGACCTTACAGATCATTTTGTGTGGGGTACAGAGATGAGGTAGTCATTCAGAATTATGTTAAACATTATTGTACAGTGAGTCTACGCAACTTATGTGACTTGTTAAGCACATTTTAACTTCTGAACTTATTTAGGCTTGCCATAAAAAAAGGGGTTGAATACTTATTGACTCAAAACATTTCAGCTTTTCACTTTTAATGAATTTGTAAAAATGTTGATGAACATAATTCCACTTTGACATTGTTTAGGCCTGTGTCAAAAAAAATCTAAATTTATTCCATTTTAAATTCAGGCTGTAACACAAAATGTGTGAATACTTTCTGAAGGCACTGTAAATTCAAGTTCAACAATGTTCCTTTCATCCTTGGTTTCCTCTGAATTCTCCTTGTGTGTTTTGGTTCCTCCAGAGTCGCAGGATTCAGGTTACATGTATTTCTGTTTCCGGTGGTTACTGATCCGCTTCAAGAGGGAGCTCAGTTATCCAGATGTTCTTCGTATGTGGGAGGTGAGTTCTGTTCTCTCCATAAACCATTGACCGGTTAGCGTAAGTGTCTCATCATTTAGGGGGAAATCAATGTCAGCCTTTCGCCTATGAGATTTGATTAATGATTCAAGTTGATGATTTTATCACTTTTTCTTTTTGAGTTCATGATTTGTCTTCGTATTCTGATAGGTCTTGTTAATAAGACTTCCTGGTTCTGCTTAGGTCATGTGGACTGGCTTGCCTTGCCAAAACTTCCATTTGCTGGTGTGCTGTGCCATCCTAGACTCAGAGAAACGGAAAATAATGGAGGAAAACTTTGGCTTCAATGAGATACTCAAGGTAACAGCAGTCATTTGCAGATGGACTGATTTGTCAGTTGAAAAACATTCAAGAATGGTTGTTGGTAGTGTTTTCCAGGTGAATTCGTTTTAAATGTCATTGTTTTGTATGTTAATCCAGCACATCAATGAACTCTCAATGAAACTGGACATTGAAGAAATCCTTCACAAATCAGAGGCTATTTGTATGCAGATCAGAAGTTGTAAGGTATGGTCAAGGATGTAATTTGTACATTCAATTGAAAGTCCATAAGAGTCAATTGAAATAAACTATGCAGGTCCAGATTTACATATTGGTTACGTCTTGGTTGTATATAATCTACATATTTCTTTATTTTCTTTCCTTTCAGGATTTGCCTCATTCAATAATTGAGATCCTGGGATTCAACACAGAAAGCGAACTTCCCAGATTAGAAGGGCGGGAGTTTGGGACTCTTGATTCTCCTCAGTCCCCCAGACCCACACAGAGACAGGAGGTCTTCTCTAATGGTCACAATGGACATTACAGAGAACCCCTTCAAAACGGCTGCAAGGTCACTTTCATATCATAGTGAACAATATCATTCACACAGAGACTTTGCGATGTCCACATACCAGAATGAGTATTTTGGATTCAGTTATTGGATAATTTGTTAACTGAAGCAAGCTTATCAAAGCCCTTATATGAAGAGAAAATAATGTAAAAAGGATTTAAAGTTATTATTTTTGTAATTTCTTGTACCATATTGTCTTTCATTTAAATAAGTCATTCCTCCTTGCTAAGGTTTTTTTTGTAAAGACTGGCAAGGTGAGTTTAATTTGTAAAGTAATAATATGCTGTTTTTTTATTTCAGCTATAACCTTTTCCTGAATCACGGACACAAGTATTAATTGTTTGTTTGATTGATTTATGTTTTAAAAACAAACAATTACTTTTATCAAGATCAAGCCAGATATCAATTTGGTAGTAAATTACAAAAGTGCTGTAAAATGTTTTGTCTTAATGCTCTGTCACAATAATACCCTTTTCAAATTGAAAATGTGAAGAAGAAAGCTCAAACATCTCCCTGAATAAAAATTTTAAAAATAAAGCCTTTAATGATGTACTCAGTATTGGAGTGTAATGTGTAACTTTTACTCATGCACTGTCGTGTAACACTTCCTTTCACCGTTTTGGCAAAAACAAGATGTCAATGTTATTTTTCCTCAAATATCAATGATATTTCAATTTGGGTGACTGTTTATTTAATACAATATTTTGCTTACTTTCCAACATATTGAATTGTGCACGGTCTATCTGGCCCAGGAAGGAAACTACACAGTGAGTTGCGGCCCATTTAGTGAAATGGCCACTTTCGGAAATCAACTCTTTCACTCATCCGGTCTTGTATATGGTTTACACTGTTACATGGGTTGTCATTTCGCAACAGTATTTATACTGTTTTCATTATGGTGTAAAACAACAGTTGAAATACATATATTTTTTTCATTTGGATACACCTTCCCATCTCATTGTTTGAAAATGCACTCAACCTTGGATTAAGAATACATCACCATCTTTCCTTTTGCAGTTGCTTGGAAATGACTAGTTTAATTGGAAGAAAGTACAGTTGTGTTCAGGCACTGATACGTTTTCTATACCCTTTCTATTTACAAGACCTGTTTCATGTCACTTTAGACATTAGTCCTCTGTCCTAATTCACATGGGGACATAGCTGTTGTGTTCTTGGTGTGTTGCCAGAATACCTCAACCTATTGGATTTCAAGCACTCTTCCATAATGTCAACAACCTGCATTGGTCTTTGTCTCCAATGTTTACATGGTAAACACCCTTTGGTCTTCAAATGACTCCCCCCAATCATTAAGTTGTCCAGAAATGTCACACATTTTGTTATTTCACTGCTGTGTGAAGTATTAAAGCCAATTTTGCTTGCTCTGGCAGTGTGATCTTGAGGCTCCGTATGGAGGGTTGGAAGCAATTGCGGAGGCTCTTGCGGAGGCAAAATCGAGCTCCGTACTGCATCGCCGTACACCTCCCAAATGTTGTAACAATGCGGAGCTATGGGTGAGTGAAGGGCTGCATGGAATGGGATCTACTGTCCTCTGCAATAGATGGGTTGGGTGGTTGATTGATTGGTTAATTCAAGCCATCTGTGATACATGGATGACTTGATGGATGGGTTCATTGATTGTGGTGAGTTGATTTAGCTTTGAGGCTCTTGATAACCGCATGACCTACATGTTCCATTTAGACTATGTTGCTATGGTCTTTTCTGAGTGATGCACACTTAAAGACATGCTCCGTAACTTTGGCGACCACATTTTTAAACCTCCAGCTTTGGGCTGGATGTGTCAATGTGTAGTTCATAAATGCGTAATCTATGATCAGAATTATTCTTACCTCAATTAGCCATGAAATCCTTAGTTTGAAACGCTATTACAAAAATATGAAGTTATGAAAACTAGATGTTTTGCAAATGTTGAACTTACAATATGGCTACTAATACTGGAAGAGTTGACTCAAAGTCCAAGTATACAGATTTTCTTGCAGAAAAATGTCATGTAAATGTCTCCTTCACGATTTGCCCAAATGTACCTGGGTGACTTCACACTAAATGTCATGTAGCTTGCTCATTCTTCAAGTTATCTGTCAAACTTTGCACATACACTGCAGGCATTCCCTTGGCAACGAGCCTCTCAATGGATGCTGTAGTGTACCCAAGAGGCGTCGGGAGTATCTGCTTGCATGTGCGTTGCCACTCCACTATGTCTCCCTGTCATGGCTTTTGCACCATCAGTGGTGATACCAACATGAGCAGCAGCTACATATGGACTGTTAGGGGAATTCCCGCGAGAGAGTAACGATTAATGTGATTGGATGTTAATTATTTGACAAGGCTACCTGTATTTGACATTGTGTTGTTATTTCGCTGAACACTAGAATGTTTGATTTTTTTTTTATTTGCCAGTGAAACGAGGCCAATCGGGAGAGAAAAAAACAAAAGTATAGCCCCGTTGGAAAAAAATAAGTGGACTGTTTGAAAATGTGAAGGAAAAAAATATTGTTTAAAATATATTGTATATGTGTGAAGCACATTTTTATTTGGTGTACCCCCCGACGGCATTGTGCATACCGCAGTTTAGGAATACCTGGTCTGATGAGTCCAAATGTTAGATTTTTGGTTCCAACCGCCGTGTCTTTGTGAGACGCAGACTAGGTGAATAGATGATCTCCGCATTTGTGGTTCCCACCTTGAAGCATGGAGGAGAAGTTGTGGGGGTGCTTTGCTGTTGACACTCTGTGATTTATTTGGAATTCAATGCACACTTAACCAGCATGGTACCACAGCATTCTGCAGCGATACGCCATCCCATCTGGTTTGTACCTTAGTAGGACTATCATTTGTTTTTCAACAGGACAATGACCCAACACACCTCCAGGCTGTGTCAGGGCTATTTGCCCAAGAAGGAGTGTGATGGAGTGCTGCGTCAGATGACCTGGCTTCCACAATCACCCGACCTCAACCCAATTGAGATGGGTTGGGATGAGTTGGACCGCAGAGTGAAGGAAAAGCAGCCAACAAGTGTTCAGCATACGTGGGAAGTCCTTCAAGACTGGTTGAGAGAATGCCAAGAGTGTGCAAAGCTGTCGAGGCAAAGGATGGCTACTTTGAAAAATCTATAGTCTAAAACACACTGCTCAAAAAAGAAAAGGAACACTTAAACAACACAATGTAACCCCAAGTCAATCACACTTCTGTGAAATGAAACTGTCCACTTAGGAAGCAACACTGATCGACAATAAATGTCACATGCTGTTGTGCAAATGAAATAGACAACAGGTGGAAATTATAGGCAATTAGCAAGACACCCCCAATAAAGGAGTGGTTCAGCAGGTGGTAACCACAGACCACTTCTCAGTTCCTATGCTTCCTTGGCTGATGTTTTGGTCACTTTTGAATGCTGGCGGTGCTTTCACTCTAGTGGTAGCATGAGACGGAGTCTACAACCCACACAAGTGGCTCAGGTAGTGCAGCTCATCCAGGATGGAACATCAATGCGAGCTGTGGCAAGAAGGTTTGCTGTGTTTGTCAGCATTGTGACCAGAGCATGGAGGCGCTACCAGGAGACAGGCCAGTACATCAGGAGATGTGGAGGAGGGCAACAACCCAGCTGCAGGACCGCTACCTCCGCCTTTGTGCAAGGAGGAACAGGAGGAGCACTGCCACAAATGTGCATGTGTCTGCTCAAACGGTCAGAAACAGACTCCATGAGGGTGGTATGAGGGCCCGACATCCACAGCTGGGGGTTGTGCTTACAGCCCAACACCGTGCAGGACGTTTGGCATTTGCCAGAGAACACCAAGATTGGCATATTCGCCACTGGCACCCTGTGCTCTTCACAGATGAAAGCAGATTCACGCTGAGCACGTGACAGAGTCTGGAGACACCGTGGAGAACTTTCTGCTGCCTGCAACATCCTCCAGCATGACCGGTTTGGCGGTGGGTCAGTCATGGTGTGGGGTGGCATTTCTTTGGGGGGCCGCACAGCCCTTCATGTGCTCACCAAAGGTAGCCTGACTGCCATTAGGTACCGAGATGAGATCCTCAGACCCCTTGTGAGACCATATGCTGGTGCGGTTGGCCCTGGATTCCTCCTAATGCAAGACAATGTTAGACCTCATGTGGCTGGAGTGTGTCAGCAGTTCCTGCAAGAGGAAGACATTGATGCTATGGACTGGCCCGCCCGTTCCCCAGACCTGAATCCAATTGAGCACATCTGGGACATCATGTCTCGCTCCATTGCACCACAGACTGTCCAGGAGTTGGCGGATGCTTTAGTCCAGGTCTGGGAGGAGATCCCTCAGGAGACCATCCGCCACCTCATCAGGAGCATGCCCAGGCGTTGTAGGGAGGTCATACAGGCACGTGGAGGCCACACACACTACTGAGCCTCATTTTGACTTGTCGGAGGAGGATATTACATCAAAGTTGGATCAGCCTGTAGTGTGGTTTTCCACTTTAATTTTGAGTGTGACTCCAAATCCAGACCTCCATGGGTTGATCAATTTGATTTCCATTGATAATTGTTGTGATTTTGTTGTCAGCACATTCAACTATGTAAAGAAAAAAGTATTTAATAAGAATATTTCATTCATTCAGATCTAGGATGTGTTATTTTAGTGTTCCCTTTATTTTTTTTGAGGAGTGTATATATTGATTAGATTAACACTTTTTTTTTGGTTATTATAAGATTCCATGTGTTATTTCATAGTTTTGATATTTTCATTATTATTCTACAATTTAAAAAAATTAAGAAAAACCCTTGAATGAGTAGATGTGTCCAAACTTTTAACTGGTACTGTATATCCAGTTGAAAGCTATAATTCCTTATTTGTGTTAAATCCACTTCAATCAGTGTAGATGGGGAGGAGACAGGTTAAAGAATGATTTTTAAGCCTTGAGACGATTGAGACATTGATTGTGTATGTGTGCTATACAGAGGGTGAAAGGGCAAGACAATAGATGTAAGTGCCTTTGAACAGGGTTTGGTAGTAGGTGCCAGGCGCACCATCAATAACTGCAATGCTACTGGGCTTTTCACGATTAATTAAGGATTAGCCCCTTGTTATACATTTTCGCCCAAAATGACACATCCAAATCTAGCTGCCCATTTGAAAGGAAACACTGAAGTTCATGGAAATGTGAAAGGAATGTAGTAGAATATAACACAATAGATCTGGTAAAAGATAATAACAAAGAAAAAAACAAACGTTATTTTTTTGTGCCATCTTTGAAATGCAACAGAAAGGCCATAATGTATTATTCCAGCCCAGGTGCAATTTAGATTTTGGCCACTAGATGTCATCCATGTATGTGCGAAGTTTTAGACTGATCCAATGACCCATTGCATTTCTGTTCAACATTTTGTATCAAGACTGCCCAAATGTGCCTAATTTGTGTATTAATAACTTTATGTTCAATATTGTGCACTCTCCTCAAACAATAGCATGGTATTATTTTACTGTAATAGTTACTGTAAATTGGACAGTGCAGTTAGATTAACAAGAATTTAAGCTTTCTGACAATATCAGATATGTCTATTTGCTGGTAAATGTTCTTGTTACTTACAACCTCATGCAAATCGCATTAGCCTATGCTAGCTCAACCGTCCTGTGGAAGGGACACCGATCCCAAAGAAGTAATTAACAGTTTCCTTTGTGTATCAAGAATGGTCCACCACCCAAAGGACATCCAGCCAATTTGACACAACTGTGGGAAGCATCGGAGTCAACATGGGCCTGCATCCCTGTGAGAATGCTTTCGACACCTTGTAGTCCATGTCCTGATGAATTAAGACTGTTCTGAGGGCAAAAGGGGGTGCAACTCAATATTAGGAAGGTGTTTCTCATGTTTTGTACACTCAGCATATATGTCAAGTAGTATGCCATTTTCAGGAATAATTTTTTGCTTGTGAGTGCAACTTTCAGAACTACTAGCTAAAAAAGTATACAAAATTACCGTAGAATCTCTTTAAAGAGTTTTCTAGGCTTCCATATCTTAGTAGCCATCACTCAAAACGGGCCAGGAAATCCTCATTTTATTATCTGGTGTAATGGCTAGCTATCTCATCGCTCTGGTCATGTGAAAGCAAAGAAGGCAAGTTGAAGTAGAACTGATTGTTTGAGGCATTGGATGAGACCTGTAAGGATTTTTCTATATGTAGGCTTGGGAAAGAGGTTAATACTGAAGATGGTATGGTAAATCAAGAAAAATGAGTAACCTTGTCTTAGACCTCAAGGGTTGTGTTATCACTTGTTGAGCAAAGTCAATTTGGCTTACCTCTAGACATCTGTACACTACTGCAGGTGTGTGTTTGTGTTGAGAACCTGACTGAAAAAAAGTGATCAGGGAGTCAGGGACAACTGCTGTTGTTTTCTCTCTGAATTAAGAGATTGGCTGCCCGGGCAAAGCCCTACGGCTCTTTCAGGTGGGTATTAATCTCTTGTCTAGCTGAGTATGTTTACATGCACACTAATAATAGGATATTTAACTGATTGTGGCGGTAGGCCAAGTATAGAAATAGTCTGGTAAGCACCTTACTATGCTTATCTTAATCTCTGGTAGGCCTGAAACAACTGACTCCAAACTGTTGGAGTCAGTTGGAGTGCCGGTTTATACTGCATATCATAGGCTTGCAGTAGCTAATTCTTTACAATAGCCACACCAAACCTTCACAAAAGTTTCTAAACTTTATTAGGGTAATATACAAATTTGAACCATTGTTTTATAGGGAAATTATAAGCAGGCTATTATATTGTGGCAAACACAGGATTACAGTTTTCATTTGACCAAACAAAACTGTTGCGAACTGGTTTAAACGCTCAAAAAAACGTTTTTAACAGGCTACATCGCAGCAGTTATCAACAAAGGCAAGTGCCTACCATATCCAATAAGTTACAGAAAAAGGCTAATGTTATTCATTTTACAACAGATCTACTTATAACCTAACTTAAACTATAAATGGAGCACACAATTAAAAAGACAGATCAGGTTTAATTTAGCCAATGAAAATGAAAACAAAATGAAACAAAACCGGTTTTAAATATTTAAAGAACTGGTTTCGATTAAGACACAGGCTTACAATAGTAATGATGTACAATAATAATAATAATGGTGAAACAGATTATAAATAAATGTAAGTTCCAAAATTGCATCCTTCTCATCTTAGTCCACTAACAATGTTAAAACTTATATTAAATTCCCCTTGTTGGCTTTTCACTTTTTTGTCAAACTTTTGTTTTACTTCCATGAAAAATGCCTCTGTCTTAGCAATCGACAGTATCCTAGGCCAAAGTTCCGCTGTTGCTCTCTCAGCAGCAGGAGCACGTGCACGCAAGGCGTGAGGGAATGGTGCTGAAGCGTGAATTCGGGGTGCAGGCTATGATAGACAGCTTCTCCTGGACAGTTTGGGCTGCTGTAATTTTATTTATTGGCTTTTCATTTATTATCAGCCACATGCCAGCAATTACCAGCTAAGGGAAACCCTGGGGCATTATCCATGAGAGTTGTGTTTCCATCAAATGTATTTGTTCAAATCAAATTGTATTAGTCACATGTGCCCATTACAACAGGTGGAGTAGACCTTACAGTGAAGTGCTTACTTACAAGCCCCTAACCAACAATGCAGTTTAAAAAATATGAATAAGAAATAAAAGTAACAAGTAATTAAAGAGCAGCAGTAAAATAACAATAGTGAGACTATGTTCAGGGGGTATCGGGGGGGGGGGGGGGGGGGCTCTGGTTAGTTGAGGTAACATGTACATGTAGGGAGAGTTATTAAAGTGACTGCATAGATAATAACAGAGTAGCAGTGGTGTAAAAGAGGGTGGGGGGCAATGCAAATAGTCTGGGTAGCCATTTGACTGGATGTTCAGGAGTCTTGTGGCTTGGGGGTAGAAGCCTGTTTAGAAGCCTCTTGGACCTAGACTTGGCGCTCCGGTACTGCATGCCGTGCGGTAGCAGAGAGAACAGTCTATGACTAGGGTGGCTGGAGTCTTTGACAATTTTTAGGGCCTTCCTCTGACACCGCCTGGTATCGAGGTCCTGAATGGCAGGAAGCTTGGCCCCAGTGACGTACTGGGCTGTGCGCACTACCCTCTGTAGTGCCATGCGGTCGGAGGCCGAGCAGTTGTCATACCAGGCAGTGATGCAATCAGTCAGGATGCTCTTGATGGTGCAGCTGTAGAACCTTTGGAGGATCTGGGAACCCATACCAAATCTTCTCAGTCTCCTGAGGGGGAATAGGTTGTGTCTTGGTGTGCTTGGACCATGTTAGTTTGTTGGTGATCTGGACGGCAAGGAACTTGAAGCTCTCAACCTACTCCACTACAGCCCCGTCGAAGAGAATGGGGTGTGCTCGGTTCTCCTTTTCCTGTAGTCCACAATCATCTCTTTTGTCTTGATCAAGTTGAGGGAGAGGTTGTAGCACCACATGGCCAGGTCTCTGACTTCCTCCCAAAAGGCTGCCTCGTCGTTGATCAGGCCTATCGTCGGCAAACTTAATGATGGTATTGGAGTCGTGCCTGGCCGTGCAGTCATGTGTGAACAGGGAGTAAAGGAGGGGACTGAGCACGCACCCCTGAGGGGCCCCTGTATTGAGGATCAGCGTGGCAGATGTGTTGTTACCTTACCCTTACATCCTGGGGGTGGCCCGTCAGGGAGTCCAGGATCCAGTTGCAGAGGGAGGTGTTTACTCCCAGGGCCCTTAGCTTATTGATGAGCTTTGAGGGCACTATGGTGTTGAATGCTGAGCTGTAGTCAATGAATAGCATTCTCATATAGGTGTTCCTTTTGTCCAGGTGTTGCAGTTAAAGGTCTGTGCGTAAATATGTAGTGCACATAAAAATACCTTCTGATGTACCGAATAATAAATACAAGTTAAATCGGTTTCCATCACATTTTCAACTCTAGGCGTACTGATGGTTTAGTCATAGTAAATGTTGCGTAGTTACAGTGAATGTGCCTACTCTGGTACTGGCACGTGCACTGTAGCCAACAGCTTGCAGATACAGTGTAGGTATAGCCTACACATGATGAGATTCATATGGACAAAAGTGGAAGATTATTTTTATTTGTCAAATGGCAGCCAAACATCGGTCATCAGGTCACCAGAATAAGACCCTTGATATTTATTGAAAGGAACAGCAGTCCCAACACTGCTACATTGCTACACCTGGCTTTCAGCTGAGCCTTGTCTGGCAGCGAAACAGTTAATTCAGCCTTATTTACTGCCTTTTAAAAAAACAGCTGATATGGCTGACTTACTTAAACAAATGTGGTTTCTAATGACAATTGAGATGTACAAACTATGGCATAAGGGGACAACAAGCAGATTAAAGGCAATCCGTAATTTCGATTAAGACATTAATGAGCGAGCAACGACAGATGTATTCAATATAACTATTTGTTTAGCACTTTTGAAATGTACAGCGACAGAATTCAGAACATGGGACAGTCTTACAGTGTTCTCCCTGTACACCAAGTCAGAACCGTAGTATAAATAAAGGGGGCGTATAAGCAGACAATGAAAGCTCTTACAATATTTTATGATTACATTTCTCTAAAACAGGTTATAGGCTACATAAGAGGGGTAAATAGACTAAATTAGAAGGTTGAGGCACATGGGCTACTAGCATCTTACTACACAACATACACTTAGTATTACTTTCTTAGCTATAGTATACATATCTCCCTGGCATATTACATCATTTATGCAGCAGCATACATTTTTGGACTCACCTTGTGCTGTGCTCACTTGAACAGGAAGGTGGCACAGTGTTCCTTCGTGGGAAAATTTTGTCATCAAAGTATGGCATTCTCTTGATTTATGGTGCTTTCAAAACAACTGGGAACTCAGAAAGAAGACAAGGTTCAATCATGATGACGTCATTTATCTTCAGCTGGTAGCTCTA
Organism: Oncorhynchus mykiss; assembly: GCF_057628025.1. NCBI lineage: Eukaryota > Metazoa > Chordata > Actinopteri > Salmoniformes > Salmonidae > Oncorhynchus > Oncorhynchus mykiss. Next base: position 50,330,942 of record NC_143022.1, on the reverse strand, counting down.
GAAAGAGGCCGTATTTACAATTTTGAGTTGGATGAACATTCAACTCATTTTCCTAGTCAGAGCTTGTTTATTCCAGACTTCCCAGTTGTCTTGAACTCGGTGAAGTCAAATTTTCGCAGTTCCGAGTAGTTATTTTGAACGCAGCACAAATCATGCTTCATTGACAGCATAGCCAATGGTGAATGTTTATAATTTTAAACTTGTAAAAGAGCCCCTTAATCCCAGATTTGGGACCACACACCCACTGTCACTGACTCCTTCCAAACCACTCATTGTTGAATTTCCTACTTGTTTTGTAATGTCCAGTGGCCGATGAGCACCAATATGTTTTATCTATAATTTCTCTTCATTATTTCTCTTCATATGACAAAGATTAAAAGGATTTGCCAGTAGATTGTCGACTTGATTCATGATGATGACTGCTAGCTAAGATTTTGAAAGTATGATGTTGACATGATCAGTCCAATCAAAGCTACTGTAGATATGATTTGACGTCATTTTATGTGTGACCAATGACCTTGAGCCTTCTTAGATGGGCACTTCTAATGTAACTCTATGGCAGCACCCAAAGGGCTAGAACTTTTGAGGTCTTCCCTTAGAATTGGCGGTGACGTAGTGTCCCCATGAGTGACAGAACACTGAGCCAATCACGGCGCAACACTCCATATTTTCTGCTGGCTTGTCCCACTACCACAGAAAGCACCGAGCTAGGCTCAAACACCTGCATTTTGAAACTGCCTTACTCAAGAAAACAAAAAATGAGACCATGTTTGTATGCAGCTTTATTAATGCAATGATATATATATATTTTTTAATTGTTTCCAAACTCAAATGTGACATGTTTTAATGCCAAAATAACATGCAAAACAGGGATAAAACTATAGTTCTATAGTAAAACCTGCAGAAGAGCAAATGTAAACCAGGGATAAAACGCACTACCCAATGCCCAATAAAACACCACACAACCCTCCCGTATTTTGGACCACCCCTCCCCCTAGTAAATTGCAATCTGTCCTTCTCCTTCAACACACCCCAAAGCTAGTGGTCTGCAGAAACAGGTACGGCCCAGCAGGCTTTCTGTTGGAGGCTTTCAGTTTGACAGTTTTTCGGAACACAAGCAACAGTCTATTTTGTTCACAGTTACACATTCACCTCTGCATAGACATACAGTAGGGTCCTGAAATTATTGCCAACCTTCATAAAGATTAGCAATAATGACTGTATAAAATAAATAATTAAATATTGTATGCTCAAAAGAATGGGGAAATTAGATTATTTTATACTAATACAATTGCTCAGAGGAAGAAAATAATATTACTTTAATAATATAAAGTAATATTTTTTTCTCAAAAGGGTATGGGTCAAAACTATTGACATCCCTAAAGATTATTATACAGTTGAAGTCGGAAGTTTACATAAAACTTAGCCAAGTACATTTAAACTCAATTTCACAATTCCGGGCACTTACTCCTAGTTAAAATTTCCTGTTTTATATCAATTAGGATCACCACTTTATTTTAAGAATGTGAAATGTCAGAATAATAGTAGAGAGAATTATATATTTCTTCCTTGCTCGCACATGCTTTTTCAAATTTTCTATAGGATTGAAGTCAGTGCTTTGTGATGGCCACTTACATTTTGAAACAACTTTGGAAGTATGCTTGTGGTCATTGTCCATTTGGAAGACCCATTTGTGACCAAGCTTTAACTTCCTGACTGATGTTTTCCTCATGATGCCATCTATTTTGTGAAGTGCACCAGTCCCTCCTGCAGCAAAGCACCCGCACAACATGATGCTGCCACCCCCGTGCTTCACGGTTGGGATGGTGTTCTTCGGCTTGCAATCCTCCCCCTTTTTCCTCCAAACATAACAATGGCCAAACAGTTCTATTTTTGTTTCATCAGACCAGAGGACATTTCTCCAAAAAGTACGATCTTTGTCCCCATGTGCAGTTGCAAACTGTAGTCAGGCTTTCTGATGGTGGTTTCAGAGCAGTGGCTTCTTCCTTGCTAAGCGGCCTTTCAGGTTATGTCGATATAGGACTCGTTTTACTCTGGATATAGATACTTTTGTACCGGTTTCCTCTAGCATCTTCACAAGGTCCTTTGCTGTTATTCTGGGATTGATTTGCAGTTTTCGCACCAAAGTACGTTCATCTCTAGGAGACAGAACGCGTCTCCTTCCTGAGCGGTATGATGGCTGCGTGGTCCCATTGTGTTTATACTTGCATACTATTGTTTGTACAGATGAACGTGGTACCTTCAGGCGTTTGGAAATTGCTCCCAAGGATGAACCAGACTTGTGGAGGTCTACAATTTTCTGGAATTTTCCAAGCTGTTTAAAGGCACAGTCAACTTAGTGTATGTAAACTTCTGACCCACTGGAATTGTGGTACAGTGAATTATAAGTGAAATAATCTGTCTGTAAACAATTGTTGGAAAAATGACTTGTGTCATGCACAAAGTAGATGTCCTAACCGACTTGCCAAAACTATAGTTTGTTAACAAGAAATTTGTGGAGTGGTTGAAAAACAGGTTTTAATGACTCCATCCTAAGTGTATGTAAACTTCCGACTACAACTGTATATAAAGTAGTCAATGCCAGTATTTGGTCCCATATTCATGTTTGCAATGTCTACAACAAGCTTCTGACTTTCAAAACTTGTTGGATGCATTTGCAGTTTGTTTTGGTTGTGTTTCAGATTATTTTGTGCCCTATAGAAATGAATGGTAAATAATGTAGTGTGTCATTTTGTAGTCACTTTTATTATAAATGAGAATATTATGTTTCTAAACACTAAACAATGATCATACCCTCAAGACATGCTAACCTCTCACCATTACCAATAACAGGAGCAGGGGTGTTGTGCTGCTAGAGTGCGGAGGAGCGGCGCTCCCTCACTTAATTCAATTTGAGAACACGGAGCTGGTTAAACTATTTTTGGAAAATGTATTGTGATAGATTCTAAATAAATTATATTTATTTACCACTAAAATTCCATGAAAAAATAGAATGACAAACCAAATAAATATGTATAGCAGCCTAGAGGAAGGTAAATGGTGGTTTCTTCCCTGTCTTCTTTCTGACATTGGCAAGAATGATGAAGAACTATAGGCAGTACGTGTGTGCGTGCACTGCAGAGGCCCGTCGGAGGCTTGACCAATTTGGCCAATCAGAGCGTTGATTTTTTTTAAACATTTTTTACCATGTGTCTGGCTTAATGTTCATAAAACTCCACGGACCCCCTCTTGCGCAATGGAACCCAGAATGATATTGTACCACTTGGTTACAGCGACACCGTTCTGCCGAGGAAACCCAAACCAGAGGAGCCTGACCCTCTCTGGAAGTTGATGTTGCCCTGCTTGGTATATTTAGCCTACACTGGCTATTGGTTGAGACGCATGGCCCGTTCTAGCTTGGTATTTGATGGTGGGCAATTGGAAATGTGAATTGGGCCAACTTGGATGTGATAATGCATTTAGGTTATAGTTCCTTGAGATGCATGAATACACCATACCAAAAGCTAGATTTGTATGGCTGTTTTAAAGTTAATTTCCTGCAATTCTAAGTAGTAATGATTTATGTTCACTACTTGGTCAATTTACTTGATAGTCTGTGCAAACAAAGTATATGAATTGATAGTTCACCTCTGTTTTCTTTTATTCTGTAATACGGTATATTGTAACCATGTGTTCAAGCTAATTAAATCAAAGTGTATTTATTGATGTAGGCTACGCAATACAATGAAATGCCTACCCGCAACAAAGTTCTCCTCACAAACCGTGCAATGATACTAAGCAAAATGTTTTTCTATTTACATTAGGCTATAGCCTACAAATGGCTATTCCACATAGTCGTAGGCCTATTAGGTTATAGTCCTACTGCAATTTAATGTTTGTTTGTACCTGATCTGGCTGAATTGCAGAGCTATCTTTCAGCACCACAGGTTGGTTCAACTTCTTAATCATTGCGCGATCCTGGCACTGTTCTTTCAGCACCACGAAGGGCGCTCCAATCACTTAAAAGTATATCTCATCAAGATCTGTTGTCTATGCCAAATAATCATACTATTTTTTGGGTGACCAACTTTTTATTTAGTTTTGTCTTCTTTATTTGAGGGGGTGTTACAGGTACAAAATAAATCCATACGAAGATAACCCCAGGAAATACAATGAAAAAATTGGTACTGATAGTCCTACATCCTTCCCTCTTTGTAAATGTGTTAATGTAATCCAGGACCATATACATATAGATAAATGTTATAGCTTGAGATGAAACTGAATTTTTCAATGTATTTGGGAGTGATTGAGAGTGATTGAGATACATTGTCTAGATATAGTAAAATATCATCTGCGTATAATGAGATGAAGTGATCAGTATACTTTTTTTAGAAATGGGTGTTAGTTTGATTGATGAATTGCCTTGGCCAGGGGCTACATGGATAAAAGCAAAGGTGAAAATGGATCACCTTGTCTGCTGCTTCGGAATGTAGAAGAGCAGATATTGCCTGTTAATAACAATGGCTGAGGGATTGGCATATAGTATTTTAATCATATTAATGAAATTGGAGCCAATTCCCATATGTTCCCAGACAGACCAGAGATATGACTATTCTAGTCTATCAAAAGCTTTTTCTGCATCGAGAGATAATACAGCTCAAGGACCTGTTATTTCTGATGAAGCATCTAAAATATCTTATAGGTGGATGTTATCTGAGCATAAACGCTTTTTAACAAATCTGCTTTGGTCTGTTTTTTAGAAAAGTTTAATATGTGTTAAAAAAAAGTTGCCGATAGTGAGAACACTGGGTGGCATTCTTACCTTTTTTTTATAAAAGTAAAATTACTGCTGTATTCTCCTTTCCCAAATGAACCTTTTGTGAACGGCTTTATTGATCATTTCGAGCAATAAGTCAACCTCATTGATTACAACCTTTTAAATAGACCTCAGGAGGAATACTGTCCCATCCAGGTGATTTGCCTATATTCTATTCAATGCCCTTTTGAGTTCTTTGAGAGAGATTTGGGCTCCCAACAAGGTGGCTTCCTCTGTTGAGACAAGAGAAGTTCTTAATTGTTTCAGAAAGGACTTAAACTGGCTTGGTGTCGATCTACAATCAGAGGTGTGCAGTTTATAGAAGTGAGAGAATCTTTGATTCATTTGGGTTCTGATAGTAATTCCCCTGTTTCAGATTCAATAGCTATATCAGCTAATTGGCCATTAACTTCACTAGGGTAGAGGGCAGCATTTGGAATTTTGAGTGAAAATCACGCCCAAATTAAACTGCCTGCTACTCAGAAACTAGGATATGCATAT